>NC_091438.1:109876989-110476989 GCF_964237555.1 Oryctolagus cuniculus | reverse complement strand
TTCTAGTCATGCTTTTCACATTTGTGTGGTTTAAAAATGTGCTCTGCTGGAAAACCATTCTGATGCATTTTGACCGTAAGCTCAATTTCTTTAACTTACATATAAAGAGGATTTGCTGTATATGTGAAATATTCAATGTTGATTAACTGTTGAAAACTTGGTTAAGACATAGATTGGAGGAGGGGAGCTTGGTGTGGCTCAGTGGCTTAAGCTGCTACCTGTGAAGCCAGCATCTCATACTAGTATGTCACTTCGAGTCCCGGCTGCTCCACTTCCAATCCAGCTCCCTGCTAATGCGCTGGGAAAGCAGCAGAGGATGCTGGCCCACGACAGCACATGGAAGACCTGGCTGGAGTTCTAGGCTCCTCACTTCATCTCGGCCCCATCTTGGCATTGAGGCCATTTGGAGAATGAACCAACAAATGAAAGATTCTCTCTCTCTTTCTCTCTCTCTCTCTCTCTCTCCTTCCTTCCCTCCCTCCCTCTCCCTCTCTCTCTCTCTGCTGCTCTACCTTTCAAATAAATAAAATAAACCTTAAAAAAATAGAGTGGACAGGCCAGCGCCACGGCTCACTAGGCTAATCCTCCACCTGTGGCGCCCGCACCCCAGGTTCTAGTTCCGGTCGGGGCACTGGATTCTGTCCCGGTTGCCCCTCTTCCAGGCCAGCTCTCTGCTGTGGCCCAGGAGTGCAGTGGAGGATGGCCCAAGTGCTTGGGGCCCTGCCCCCCATGGGAGACCAGGAGAAGCACCTGGCTCCTGGCTTCGGATTGGCGCAGTGTGCCAGCTGTAGCAGCCATATGGGGGTGAACCAACGGAAAAGGAAGACCTTTCTCTCTGTCTCTCTCTCTCTCTCTCTCACTGTCTAACTCTGCCTGTAAAAAAAAAAAAATAGAGTGGACAATAAAATATTAAGCAAGGGACTTGACATTCAATTAATTTTTAAAGATTTATTTTATTTATTTCAAAGACAGAGTTACAGAGAGAGGTAGACCCAGATAGAGAGAGAGAGAGAGAGAAAGGTCATCCATCGTCTGGTTCACTCCCCAAATGAGTGCAACAACCAGACCTGAGCTGATCCAAAGCCAGGAGCCAGGAGCTTCTTCAGGGTCTTCCACATGGGTGCAGGGCCCAACCACTTGGGCCAATCTCCATTGCTTTCCCAGGCACAGCAGAGAGCTAGATCAGAAGTGGAGCAGCTCGGACTCAAATCAGCACACATTTGGGATGCTGGCACTGCAGGCTGGGGCTTTAACCCGCTGCACCACAGCGCCAGCCCCAGAACTTGACATTAAATTAACAGGCACAGTTGATCCATTGAATGACAAAGCTGGCTATCAAACAGTTGTCAGCAAGGCTAGCTTGGGCTCTAATCTTCATAGACAGCAGCGTATACACTAACGCCACTTAACTTGCAGTTCTTCCCACCTCAAGCTCTCTTCCTCTCACTTCCAGGTTATTTCATATACGGCTTCCTTGCCTCTCGTCTAATTCCTCCTGAATCTAGTCCAAGCATCACGTGCTGTAACTAACCTCCCAGTCTCTGCGATGAGCCCCAGAGGCCCCATCTTTCTGCTAGTCATGACCTTGTATACTCCCCTCTCCTTGAGTATGGGCTGGACCTTGTGATCCATTTCTAACAAATGGGATATGGCAAAAGTGATGAGACTGGCTTCCATTTTGGGCTCCCTGTCTTCTCTCTCTCAGAACTCTTGCTCTAGGGGAAGCCAGCTGCCTTGTTGGGTGTAGTCCTAAAGAGACGCCAAGTGGCAAGAAACTGATGTCTCTGGCAATCAGCCAGTGGGGATTCGGGGCCTGTGGACACTCAAGAGAGTGTGCTTCAGGGTGACTCCCCTCCTTCCATCAGGCACCGAGACAACAGCCCCAAGTTCACATTGCCCTGAGCCAGAGGCACCCAGCTAAGCTGCACACAAATTTCTGACCCTCAGAAACTGTGCTAATGCATATTCATTGTTATTAAGAGATAAAGTTGATTTGCTCTGTAGCAAAAAATAACTAATGCAACCCCCACCTTCACCTCTCCTACGCCAGGTTGGATTTCTTGGCTCTGCGCTACTCAATGCTTCCCACAGTCACAGTTTTTACCAAGCCCTAAAGTAATCTGCTGTTGACTTGCCTCTCTCTCCCATGATAGAACAAGAGACCATATCTTCCAAGCCTTTTCTTTCCAGTTCCTCGAGCTAGGTTACATTCAATAAATGCTTGATTAACACTTAAAAGGATAGATAGATGATAGCTGTTTAATCTAGGACAATAACCTCTGCTTCTAAGTCTTCTAATTTTGTGTTATCAGTTATTTAATTAGATTTTTCCTATAGCATTCAGAGCACCAATTAGTGAGAATAAATTCCATTCATTAGAGCAAAAACAGATCACAGGTAGCCCTGGAGCCCAGGGACAGCTTTGATTTTTGGTAATAGTCGCAAGTTCACAGTTTTCTGATCAACCTTGCCCTGTCCTTCCATCTTGTATTTCTGGGCTTTCACAGCACTGCAGCTGGTTCGAGATCCAGCTACTTCTCTTCCAATCTGGCTACTCCTCTTCCAATCCAGCTCCCTGCTAATGCAGCAAAAGCAGCAGAAGGTGGCTCAAGTGCTTGGGCTCCTGCACCCACGTGGGAGGCCCAGATGGAGATCCTGGCTCCAAGAAGTATAGGCCAGTCAGTGGTCTGCCTGGGCATAGAAATCTCAGTTTGACACAGGACCTGGGCTGGAGAGGAAGACGGTGAATCAGGTCTTGAGTGCCACAATGAATGAGCCTTGGACAGTTTCCAGGGCTTCCAATGAGAGTGGTTGCAGGTCATGAGGTTCAAAGAAAGAGATGAGTTTGGAAGAGTGCGCCAGGACCACCCGGCTGCCATTTCTCCTTCAGAGTCAGGGTAGGGGTGGGCACCTTTCTCCCAGAGGACTGCAGAGGAAACGAAGATTTTGTCAAGATGAGATGATCAGAACCTTCTGTGAGGATCTGGAGGGAAAGATGTGTTCACAGCGGATGGAAGATTCTAGAAGGTGTAACACCTAAATAAAATCTGGACCAAGAGAACCATAGGGAGGGAAAGGAATGTTGGGGGAGGGTGAGGGCTGAGGTAAGAGAAAGACTTTTTGGTTACAAGATCCCTGTAGTCAAGAACTCACAGTATTTAGAACAGACTAAATCCTGCGTGTCATAGGTCATAAGGGCCTTTGTTCTAGGTCAAGGCCTTTGATCTCCCAATTCTTTTGACTCAATCCTTAGGCAGGAGGGCGGGTACAGTGGGGAGAATCACCATGTTCCTAAAGTTGTAATTATGAAATGTATGAAGTTTGTATTCCCTAAACAAAATGTTTCTGGGTATAAAAACAAAAAAACAAAACCTTAGTCAGGCTCCTCCCATTTGAGGCTGGACAGCATGGTGCAAGGCTGGATGACCATCTTCCAGGGACACAGTAGAGTGGTGAGTGGGTGGTGAGCGGGTGGGGCTTGTCTCTGTGTCCCTCTGGGCGTCCTCAACTCCGGAAACGACCCAGAGCAATGGATCTTCCTGTTATGACTGCTTTGCTATAAATGAAACAGGAAAATATGAGAGTTCTTGAACTCTCTTGAGAGGAAGACAATAAAAAGTGCTCTAACCACCCAACTGGAAGTTCATTTCAAATGACTTTCTACGGCTATTTTAAGACTGAAGTGGACATGCTCCTATTAATAAGCCTGGCTAAGTAAGGCCGTTCTGTGGCCAGCGTGACTCTGAAAACCTCCTTCCCCATAGAGCCCATAAGGGGGGGGGGGGGTGCACCTGTCAACGGACAGGCCCATCAGGTTATGTCAGGTAGAAAAGTCTCCAGGGAAAGAGGGTCTTCAGTCTCTTACTCCTCTTCTTGCCCTTCATCGAGAGGCCTTAGGTATGGAATTACTGCAGCTAGAGAGGAGCCCCCCGCAAAGACCAGCTGCTGCGCTCTCCAGCGTCTGACTGTCACCCCCATTCCAAGCCCCTGAACACCCTCAACGACCTGAAGAGGCTCTAGTCCCTGCCTCATTTTAGGGATGTGGAAACCAAGACGTGGGAGAGTACCTCTGTCAATGTTCACAGGCGGAAAAAGACAGGCTGAAGCCTCCCACCTCCTGGGCCCTTGTGAGTCATCTCTCCACGGTTTCGCCTCTCTCCAGAGGTGGGATTCAGATCGGGCCGTGGTCTTCAAAGTCAGCTTCCTGGGGCAGACGATCGGCACAGCAGTGAAGATGCTGTGGGATGCTTACATGCTATATCCCAAGTACCTGGGTTCGAGTCCTGGCTTAACTTCCAATTCCAACTTCCTGCTAATGTGCACCCTGGGAGGCAGTGGTGATGACACAAGTAATTGGGTCCCTGCTACTCACGTCGGAGATCTGGATTGAGGTCTTAGCTCCCAGTTTTGTCCTGGCCCAGCCCCAACTGTGGTGGGCGTTTAGGGAGCGAACAAGTTGATGGGAGACCTCTGTCTCTTTCTGTCACTCTCCCTTTCAAACAGAAAGTCAGCATCCTCTTGTGTTGCGTGAGATGTGGTTGGAGGCGACTGATAATGATCTCCAGATCCTCTCTGCTGTGTTCACACAACTCTTCAGCATCCTGGTAACTAAAATGTCACCACGGACTGAGGATCGGGTCCCTGTTCTACCCAGTGCAGCCCTGCAGCCTCCAGCCCCACTGCCACCTGCCAGCTCAGCAATTCTTGATCCAAGTTCCTTGGGAGTACGTTCGGCTCAGCTCCCTTCCGGTAGATCCTGGGTCTTAGGTCACAGGTGGCTGGCCAGCTGAGCCAGGCAGCCAGGGGTGGGGTGGGACGCAGCAGGCTGAGTGCCCCGTCCCTTACAGCCAGGCTGCTTGTTGAAGTGTTGCTCTTAGACGGGACAACAGCCGATAATGGCACTGAGCTCCTCCAATCGCTGCTGGCCACACAGGAGAGCATATAGCAATAAGGGTGTTGGGCTGGCGCTGTGGCATAGCAGGTAGGGCCACCGCGTGCAGTGTTGGCATCCTATATGGGCGCCGGTTCAAGACCCGGCTGCTCCACTTCTGATCCAGCTCCCTGCTATGGCCTGGGAAAGCAGTGGAGGATGGCCCAAGCCCTTGGGCCCCTGCACCCACATGGGAGACCTGAAGGAGGCTCCTGGCTCCGGATCGGCACAGCTCCGGCCATTGTGGTCAACTGGGGAGTGAACCAGTGGATAGAAGACCTCTCTCTCTCTCTCTCTCTGCCTTTCCTTCTCTGTGTAACTCTGCCTTTCTAATAAATAAATAAATCTTTAAAAAAATTTTAAAAATTTAAAAAAGAAATAAGGGTGTTAACTGCTAGAAATTTCAATGTACAATAAATACACAGCTTTCTCTCCCGCACCCCTGCTCCTAACCCGTTTCTCCTTCACGCTTCTCCCACCCCTCCCCCAGCCTCTCTGTCTCTGGGGGCTCCCCAAGGCGACTGTCCTGTTAGCCAGTCGGCTGCCAGTCAGCCCCAGTGTGCTGTCCTTCCTGCCTGCCCCACGCACAGCGCTGCCCCTGCGACTGTCGCCCCACGCCGGCGGGCGGCTGCTGCTCTCTCCTCGCACAGCGGACTTACAGAACAAGCTCTTCTCCGAGCTGGCACTGCCCACGATCAAAGGAGAGCGCAACGCTAGGCCTGGAGGCCCCTAGAGAGGCTAGAGCGACTCAGGTCTTACTTGCAGGCCACCTTCCCTAGGACCAGGCGCTACAGCACGGGAAGTGGGGACAGACGGGGCTGGGGCACAGGGAAGGGAGGCAGCAGGTCTCGCTCTGCCTCAGCTTCTGGGGGGCCTCGCCCTGGTTCACTTCCCTAGGGGCAAACTATTTCCTGGGAGACATGGTCTCCAGATCCAGCAGACCTGGGACAGGCCTGCCTAGAAAGTCTGGCCCTCAGGGTGGATGTGGCTTAGAATGGGACACCTGGGGCCGGCGCCGTGGCGCAGTGGGTTAAAACCCTGGCCTGAAGCACTGGTGTCCCATGTGGGTGCTGGTTCTAGTCCCGGCTGCTCCTCTTCCTATCCGGCTCTCTGCTGTGGACTGGGATAGCAGTGGAAGATGGCCCAGGTCCTTGGGACGCTGCACCCACATGGGAGACCCAGAGGAGACTCCTGGCTCCTGGCTTCAGATTGGCGTAGCTCAGGCTGTTGTGGCCATCTGGGGAGTGTTCTCTCTCTCTGTGTCTCTACCTCTTTCTGTTCTGTAACTCTGTCTTTCAAATAAATAAAATAAATCTTAAAAAAGTGGATCATTAAGCTACAAAATAGTATTTTCAAAAAAAAAAAGAAAAAAGAAAGAAAGAATGGGACACCCACCCACTCCAACTCTCCCCTACCCAGCAGTGTCGACAGGACCAGTTTTTTGCTACATGTGGAACCTGTTGGAAGAGGGGAGGCAGCCTCTCAGGGGGCCAGGAGCAGGGGCCAGAGTCAGATGAGCCGGTGTGCTCATCTGAGCACTACCACCTCAGCTCGCCAGCTACTTGTCTGAGCCTTGGTTTTCTTCTCTCCAAATGGGGAAAATAATTCTTGCCTTGTTGGGGTGTCATGGAAATCCAACAGGTGGCGATACCATCCCCAAAGTACCTGAGCCTGTTCTGAGCTCCAGCTAGAACTCAGGGATGGAGACCTCATGACGCCAGGGATTGAAGTTGGATTCATCTGCATGTCTGAGGCCCAGTGACTCCACGGCAGGGGCTGCTGTGGGCGTCACCTCCCAGTTCCACTCCTCTCCAGCTGTTGGAACTTGCACCAGTCACCCCAAGGCTCAGTTTCCTCATCTGTGAAATGGGAGTCAGCATAGTA
Organism: Oryctolagus cuniculus; assembly: GCF_964237555.1. Classification (NCBI taxonomy): domain Eukaryota; kingdom Metazoa; phylum Chordata; class Mammalia; order Lagomorpha; family Leporidae; genus Oryctolagus; species Oryctolagus cuniculus. Next base: position 110,470,175 of record NC_091438.1, on the reverse strand, counting down.
TCCAAGAGGTAGAGTTGTGAGCAGTTAACTCAATAACACATGTCAGGTGCTCAGAACAGCACCTGGCACGCGGCCAGTGTGTTCATTACCGTCTTGGAACCCATCTGTGTCGTACCTTCTCCAACTGGATGGTGAGTTCCTCCCGGGATTTTCTTGGTTTGCTTTTCTTGTAGGCCAGGGTTGATGATGGGAAAATGGATGAGTGATGGAGTGGAAAATAACTGATTTACAGATCCCCAGTGGTGAAGAGTTTATTACCAGTGCTCAGATGTGTGGTTTTATGCAGCCCGCAGTGTGACACAGACACACACCTGCAGCTTCCCAAGCCCCTCCTCACACTCTCCCTCCCCCATTCCCACAGCTGCGCACCACCCTCCACTGTGCTCCCACGCCTCCATTCTGCCTCTCCACTCTCCTCCAAACACACACTGCCCCGACCATGCACCCCGCACCTGCAGGGTCACACTCATCCACACACTCCGCTGTCCACACATCCACCCGCGCAAGCGCGTGAGCACACACACCCTCGCCTCCTGAAGCAACCTAGGGAACGCATTCTCCTCTGTTATTCCTTAGGGGAGTGTGCAGAAGAAAGTCTGCGCCCCTGGCTGTTGGGGGAGTTCAGCCTCTTCCCCACTTCTGTCCCTACCCCCCCACCAGCCCTTCCCCACTCCCTGGAGGTCCTGGGCCAGGTTTCTTGGATGCCCCTGAATTGAAGCCACGGTTCAGAGGTCCCCGACTGTGGGAGGAAGGCAGAGTCTCTTTCTCTGTCTCTGTCTCTCTCTCTCTCTCTCTCTCACACACACACACACACACGCACACACAAAGAGAACTTCCATCCCCTGGTTCACTTCCCATATGGCTGCAGTGGCTGGGATCAGTTCAGGCTGAAGCCAAGATCCAGGAACTCCACTTGGGTCTCCCACATGGGTGGCAGGGACCCAGGTACTTAGGTCATCTACTTCTGCTGCACCACAATGTCAGTCCCAAATGAGGTAACTGAGCAGAGGAGTTTAGTAACTTCTCTGTGGTCACACAGTGAGTATATGGAATAGCCTAGACTAAAATTCTGCTGGCCCCAAAGCTGCAATTTCAGAAAACTGAAGGGGAAGTGTTTGGTACAGAGTATGACGTCACTATTTGGTACTTCTGCGTTCCATATTAGAGTGACTGGCACATGTCCCAGCTACTCCACTTCCAATCCAGCTTCCTGCTAATGTGCACCCTGGAGGCAATGATGATAGCTTAAGTGCTTAGGTCTCTAACACCCACATGGGAGACCTGACTCCTTTATCTTCAGCCTGGCCCAAACCTGGGCATTTGGTAAGCGAACCAGCAGATAGAAGATCTCTTGCTGTCTGTCTCTCTCCCTTTCAAATAAAATGAAAATAAATAAATAATATTCATAAAATAAACATTTAAAAACTGACTTATGTCCTCTATACTCCTAGGTTTAAAATAAGTGACTGTGCCAGCTTGTCATACACTTGCCTAGGGACCCACATGGCCCCCTTCTATGAGGACCTTCGATATGAAGCCATGTGCTACTTGTAGTTCTGTCTTCCTAGGGAGAGATGGCCACTTCCTGATGACTCTTGCAGGAAGTTCTACCACCCATTCACCCAACCACCCAACCGTCCATCCATCCTTGTAACTATCCACCCATCCACTCACCCACCCACTCATCCATTCAGTCACCCAACCATCCACCTACCCACACACACCTACCCATCCAGATACCATCCACCCAACCAAAACCTTTCTGAACCCCAATTTACTTATTTATAAGATGAGGATAGTTGATGAGAGGTTAAGTGATGCAAACCATGTAAATACCTGACATTTAATAGGCTCATTAATGTTCACTCCATGGATGTCTTTTGCCTTATTCAAGAGTCAAGTTCAGGAGAATTTTAACTCTTTAGAATGTGCCAGTCCTGCATCTGGATAAAGTTCGATGAGCTCTGTCCTTTGAGATTTATTACCCAATAAGTCTCTCTGGCTTCCACAGAGAACAGGAAGAAAATGCAGAGAAGCAATGGGTGGGGCTCAGGAATGATGTAGATTAACCAGGGAGCAGAGCAGGGTTGGCCTGTGAATCAGGAGGGGGTCAGGCCTGGGGGCTAAGGTGCAGGAAGGTGGCTCCCCCACCTTCCCTCCTCTTAAGGGAAGTGTGCTTTCCCAGCATTGAACTACAAAAGACCTCTACTGGGGCTTTGATGTGCGGAAGAAGCCATGGCCTGGCTCCAGGGGTGAAAGGAGATGAAGAGTTCAAGGCCAAGGTTTGGGCTGCTATAAAGAAAAGTGACTGGGCCATGGCCTGGACTGACTCTTGAAGATGACAGTAATGAAAATGATTGTGGGCCGGCACCGTGGCTCACTAGGCTAATCTTTTGCCTTGCGGCGCTGGCACACCGGGTTCTAGTCCCGGTCGGGGCACCGGATTCTGTCCCGGTTGCCCCTCTTCCAGTCCAGCTCTCTGCTGTGGCCCAGGAGTGCAGTGGAGGATGGCCCAAGTGCTTGGGCCCTGCACCCGCATGGGAGACCAGGAGGAAGCACCTGGCTCCTGGCTTCAGATCTGTGCAACGCACCGGCCATAGAGGGCATTTGGGGGGTGAACCAATGGAAAAGGAAGACCTTTCTCTCTGTCTCTCTCTCACTGTCTAACTCTGCCTGTCAAAAAAAAAAAAAAAAAAAAAAAAAGTGTAGAAGCCAAGTAGTACTGAGCACAGGTAGAGAACTTTTACCACTTTTTTGAAGAGCTAAAATGGTAGTAGTCCTGTGTTCAACATTTGCTGAAGCATTAAAGAAAAAAAAAGAAAGAAAGAAAGAAAGAAAATGACTGTGCCTGATGTTCGTAGAGCACTTTACAGTTGACATGGGGTTCACACATGTGCCACCCCATCACAACCTCGCATGCTGGGAGAGAGAGGCACTTCTGTACCCATCTTGGAGATGAAGAAACAAACACAGCAGCAAACTCCCCTCCCCATCACTCAAGCGCCAGCCCCTGTCTGTTGGCTCCACTCCCAGAGCCCTGCCCCAACCACTGAGGTCCAACAAAGGGGTTCTTTTGTCTTCTTGTTTCAATTCTAGCACCGTGAACACATGTCCTTTTCATGGTCTACTTAGTGCCACATTTTTTGCATTTTTGTCCTTTTTTAAAAATATATTTATTTATTTGAAAGGCAGAGTTACAGAGAGAGAGAGAGAGTCAGAGTTAGAGAGAGAGAGAGAGAGAGAGAGATCTTCCAGCCTCTGGTTCACTCCCTAAATGGCCACAATGGCTAGGGCTGGACCAGGCCTACGCCAGGAGCCAGGAAAGCCATCAGAATTTCCCATGCAGGTGGCAGGGGCTTAAGTACTTGGTGCATCTTCCACTGTTTTCATATGCTCATTAGCAGGTAGCTGGATCATAAGTGGAGCAGCCGGTGCTCAAACCCATATGGGATACCAGCATAGCAAGCAGCTGTGCTACAATGCTGACCTCAGGGCTGACTCCCTCTTTGGTTCTGTTAGTGGAGCTTCTAGAAGGGGCTGCATAGTTTGAGAGAGGGGCGGTGCTGGGGAGGATGTGAGAGAAATGAGACTTGCTACTTCCTCCTCGCTTTCTGTGGACTTCCTGTTTTGTAATGTCTTTTTTCATTTTTTTTTTAAGATTTATTTGAAAGACAGAATTATGGGGGTGGGAGAGACACAGAGAGAGACGTCTAGCATCCATTGGTTCACTTCCCAAATGGCCACAATGGCCAGATAGAGCTGTATCAGGCTGAAACCAGGAGCCTAGAACTCCATTCAGGCCTCCTACTTGGGTGACAAGGGCCCAGGTACTTAGTCATCTTCTGCTGTTTTCCCAGGCACGCTAGCTGGCAGCTGGACTGGAAGAGGAGTAGCCAGGATTTGAACTGGCATCCCTATGGGATGGCTTAGCTCGCTATGCCACAGCGCTGGCCCTGGATTAGTGCTGTTTAAAAAGAGACCCTAGAGAGCTGCCTTGCTTCTTCCAGCAAGATACACTATGAGCCAGCAAGTAAGACCCCACCGGGTAATGACTCTGCTGGCAACTTGATCTTGGTCTCCCTAGCCTCTAGAACTCTTAGAATTAAGTTTCCGTTATTTATAAAATATCTGGTTTATGGTCTTTTGTAATAGCAGTCCAAATGGACTAGCACAGTTCTCACTTTAGCTTTCCGAGCTACCTGGTTAACAGCCCTCTCCATTTCATTTTCCCTGTTTGAGTAACTGATTTAGTCTTTGGCTCCTGGCGGTTACAATTAATTTAGAAGATGCACGCAGAATGCTTAATTCCTACTGAACTCTCAGTCAGTGTGTCCTCTTCTTACAATTGCCCATGGGTCCCTGACATTCATCCATTCATTCAGCATGGCTACTTGCTACTCTGTGTCAGGCCCTGCGGGAAGCATTAATTAGGTGCCAGGTGGATAAGCCCAGCCCCCATGGAGTTTACACTCGAGTGGAGGAGATTATCAAGGACCCGGGCTCCCGATGGGGATGGTTTTTGGCACTTCTTCCAAGAAGCTCTCGTTGCTGACCTTACTGCTCGGTTACTTCCACATTCTCAGAACCATCACTCCCCAAATGCCCACCACAGTCAGGCTGGGTCCGGCTGAAGCCAGGAGGCCAGAACTAAATCCGGGTCTCCTGTATGGGTGAAGGGGCTGAGGACTTGAACCACAATCTGCTGCTTCCCAGAGTGTGCATTAGCAGAGGCTGGAACCAGAAACAAAAATGGTACTCGAGAGGCCAACACTGTGACATAGCAGGTAAAGCCACTGCCTGCAGCACCAGTATCCCATATGGGTGCCGGTTTAGGTCCTGGCTACTCCACTTCCCATCCAGCTCTCTGCTATGGCCTAGGAAAGCAGTACAAGATGGCCCAAGTCCTTGGACCCCTGCACCCGCGTGGGAGACCTAGAAGAAGCTCCTGGATCCTGGCACAGCTCTGGCTGTTGCAGCCAATTGGGGAGTGAACCGGCGGTTGGAAGACCTCTCTCTCTCTCTGCCTCTCCAAAAAAAAAGTGGTACTCGAACCCAGGCACTCCAATAAGCAATACAGACATCCCAAATGGCACCTTTAGCTGCTGCACCAAACACTCACCCCTGTCTGGCACATTTCCAAACACCTGTTGTTGACAGACTAGAAGTAGTACTTACAGTTGGGTTAACTGGACAATGTTTTATGTTATTATCTATTTGTACTTCTTACTGTCCTTCTAGGATGGGAAATTGGGGCATTGCTTTCCCTAAGTGACTCATCGCTGTAACAATTTAAAGGCCTAGCATAGTGCCTGGGACAAAAGAGTATCTCCAAAAAATATGGCAAATGAATTAATGATTCATCTGCTCAACAAATATTCCTTGAGTTCTTACTCTAAAGCAGGCACAAGGGCCAGGGCCTGGTGACACAGGGCAAAGAAAACCTACTGGGCCCTTAGTCCAGAGGAATGGCTGGAACTGGACAGCCTCTGAGGACCCAGGCCTTCACGGCGCTGGAAGTGGGGCCCTCACCCTGGCATGACACAGCTTTCCTGGCGTCTTCCGTCTCCTTCTTGCTGAGCTGGCCAGGTCCCAGGGGAGAAACGGGGGAGCGGTTGTGGGGAGGGAGGGGATGGGTGCCCACTGCTGTTCCCCTTGAGTTCTGAAGGCTCTAAGCTGGTGGCCAAAGGCTATATTTAAATCGCAAGCATTTGCATTTTTAATGTTGAATGGAATTGGAAAAGCAACGAGTTTCCAAACTGATATTGGTTTTTACATGATTGAAGCAGGCTAGGCCTTAGGCATTTCTTAAATGGAAAATCTCAAGTATTTTCAGCATCAGCCAGAGTGCAGAACCATCTCAGAGCTCTGTGCCTTGCTTGTAGTCTTGGAAAATGTCAGCTCCCTTCCTGGAGCACCTTCAGCCCTGTGGCCTTGTCTGCATGGCTGAGCCATTCCTTTATTTGGTTCTCACTCTGCTGAGAGGGGAGATGGAGAGGGGCCGGCGTGCCCTGCGTCCTTGGTGGGAGGCTGATGCTCAGCAGAGTTTGGAGAAGCCCAGATATGCAGGGGCAAGCCGTGGGCTCTGAGCACGCTCTGTAGCCCTCACAGCCTAGGCCACATGGACACGTTGCTTACATCTGCAATCCTGCTTTTCTCACCTGTAACACAGGAATAAAAGTGCCCACTGCGTGGGTTTGCTGTGACATTTCAAATGTGATCATCTTTAAAAATGCCCAACACCTCATGCCTGGTACTTTTCCTAATGTTTAATGAACAATAGTTGTGTTCCTTTTCAAATTTTATTTATTTTTCATTTATTTCTAAGACAGAGCAACAAAAAGAGAGATAGATACAGAGACAGGCAGACAGAAATCTTCCATCCTTTGGTTCACTCCACAAATGCCCACAGCAGCCAGGCCAAAGCCAGGAGCTCAGAATCCAAGCCAGGTGTTCAACATGAGTGGTAAGAACCTAAGCATTTGAGCCATAATCTGCTGTCTCCTAGGGAGTGCATTAGCAGGAAGCTGGAATTGGAAGAGAGAAAGAACTTGAACCCAGGCACTCTAATCTGGGGTATGGGCAGCCCAAGGGGCACCTTAACTGCTACACCAGGCACTTGCCCCGGATATTAGTTCTCATCGTTTTCCTGGCAGTGATCTGTCTGATGTCACACGGTCTAAGTGAGAACCCCAGGTTCCTGGCCCAGGCCTTTCTCCTACAGACCTGGTGGACCCCGATCCGTTAAAACATACATTGTAGGATCAAAAGCAAGATTCGGCCAGCGCCGCGGCTCACTAGGCTAATCCTCCACCTTGTGGTGCCGGTACACTGGGTTCTAGTCCCAGTCGGGGTGCCAGATTCTGTCCCGGTTGCCCCTCTTCCAGGCCTGCTCTCTGCCGTGGCCAGGGAGTGCAGTGGAGGATGGCCCAGGTGCTTGGGCCCTGCACCCCATGGGAGACCAGGATAAGTACCTGGCTCCTGCCATCGGATCAGCGCGGTGCGCCTCTCGAGAAATGCACAGGAGAGTGAGGGCTTTTTTCAGGGGAGAAAGAGAAGCCTAGAGGCTAAGTTGGGTCCATACCAAGCAGAGAGCAGGCCAGGAGCAAGCCACGTGGAGCAAGCATGTAGGCAGGAAGGCAGAGAGCGGGCGCCCGAAGGCCATGTGCCCCAAAGGCGCCCGACAACAAGGGTGAACCAACAGCAAAAGGAAGACCTTTCTCTCTGTCTCTCTCTCTCTCTCTCACTCTCCACTTTGCCTGTCAAAAAAAAAAAAAAAAAAAAAAAAAAAAAAAAAAAAAAAAAGCAAGATTCGTTTTCATGTTCACTTTGTTCTATTTTCATTCACAAAACCTGCCATGACAGCCAGTCTGGAGACCTACACATCCATGTTTTCATTGTGGTAAGAATCATTGCACTATGGGGCTGGCGCTGTGGCGCAGTGGGTTAACACCCTGGCCTGAAGTGCCGGCATCCCATATGGGCGCCGGTTCTAGTCCTGGCTGCTCCTCTTCCAATCCAGCTCTCTGCTGCGGCCTGGGATAGCAATGGAAGATGGCCCAAGTCCTTGGGCTCCTGCACCTGTGTGGGAGACCTGGAAGAAGCTCCTGGCTCCTGGCTTCGGATCGGCACAGCTCCGGCCGTTGTGGCCATCTGGGGAGTGAACCATTGGACGGAAGACCTTTCTCTCTCTCTGCCTCTCCTCTCTCTGTGTAACGCTGACTTTCAAAAAAAAAAAAAAAAATCATTGCACTGCCCAGTGTGATAGACAATAGCCACATGTGGCTACTTTGAGATTAATTAAACTTAAATAAAATTTACCATTCAGGTGCTCAGCCTCGGTAGCCATGTTTCACATTCTCAGTGGCCACCGGGGGCTAATGGATGCCAGTGCGCATACAGGACACTTCCATCATCACAGAGGAACTTCTGGACAGTGCTAAGTGAGAGAGAATGAGAGAGCAAGAAGGGCGGAGAGGCCAGAAGGTTCGAGGATTTCCTATGGTATGGAAACAAATGATGACAATCCGGGTGGCAGAGAACATCACAAATCTATTCTCTTATACTTCTGGATGTCTGATGTCTGCAACAGAATTGCTGGAACTAAAATAAACATGTCAGCAGGGCTGGCTCCTCTGCCGGATCCAGGAGGGAGCCGGTTACCCTGCCATTCCCAGCCTCGAGAGGCCACCTGCTTCCGTGGTGCACAGCCTCTTCCGGCCTGGCCCCAGCCTCGTGCGTCCTCTGTCACACTGCCTGCTGGTAACTCTGACTCTCCTGCTCCCCCTTATATGGGCCCTGTGACTGTGGATTCAGAAGAATTTCTTTGTTAACACAATAAATCATAAGCAATGGCAGACAATATATGTATTTATTTAAGGATTTTATTCAGTGAGAGAAATGCACAGGAGAGTGAGGGCTTTATTCAGGGGAGAAAGAACAGTCTAGAGGCTAAGTTGGGTCCATACCAAGCAGAGAGCAGGCCAGGAGCAAGTCACGTGGAGCAAGCATGTAGGCAGGAAGGCAGAGAGCGGGTGCCCGAAGGCCACGTGCCCCAAAGGCGCCCAACAACGAGGGCAACAGCGAGGGCAACAAGGGAGAGGCCTACGGTGCTCCAGGCCTTTTATCCACTTCCAAAGGGGAGTGGTTACGTAGCTTGATTGGCAGGTGGGCGTACAGGTGGGGACAGGTAGGGGCATGAGATCACACAGGGGCGTGGTAAAGGCATGGTCTTCCAGCACACGAATCTAATCGATCTTATCCTATCTGCCTGCCTACATCATTCCCCCCTCGGAGAGATTCCAACCCTTAAGTGTGTAGAATAATCATATCTTCTATAGCTGCTTCCTGCTGATGAGGGGCGTAGCGCAGGCCCTGCCTGTCCTCGGTGGCAGTGTCCGCCTATCTCATCTAACTAATTCTCTCTGTGAGCTGGAGCATTCAGTCATCGCCAGTGGCTGTGTCCCCTGCCTGGTCAGTTATTCCCAGAAGGTGTTGAGTTCTGAACCCTCTAAGTTTGTTAATTAGTATAAGCAAAACCAGAACAAAACCCATTGCAAGTGGGTGGTAATAAGCTACCCTTATGTAGGTTATAAACCCATTTAGCTTGAGCATAGAGGGTTATAATAAAAGAACCCATTAGTAGTTGTATTGTCAGTAACAGCTCCCAGAGAATCAAGGCAGGTAGAGCATGTCTGCTCTAAGGTGCAGCAGTCTTGATGTGAGGAGAGCAGAGGCTTTACTTATCTTTGCTTTTTGGAGCGGTACTGAAGGTCTCTGATTGGCTTAGTTATATTTACCTTAATTTGAAGTATTCATGAGTATAAACTGTGTTTCAGGTTATCTACTACAATGTGCTATGGAAATGTCAGTGATTTCTAGTGTGACAGACATAGATACTAAAGTATTTTTAATGTACCTTATAGATTTATGTATTTATTAATTTGAGCATCCGAGTGGCAAAGAGAGAGAAAGAAAGACTTAAAAAAAGGTCTTCTATCTACTGGTGCACTTCCTAAATGCCCACAAAGGCTAGGGTTGAGCCAGGCCAAAGGCAAGAGCTGGGAACGCCATCAGGGTCTTGGGTACTTGGGCCATCACCTGCTGTCTTCCCAGGCATGCTATCAGGGAGCTTGATTTGAGTGGAGGAGTCGGAGCTCCGGCTAGCTTGCTGAAGTGTAAGGTGAGCACCCAGGAGCTTGCTGACTTTGTGCCACACGCCTGCCCCTGCCTAGTACCATTATGTTTGTGCTTGCCTCTGTACATGGTTGGAGGAACTGCTCACTTGCAGTGAGAGAGCAATGACAATAAAGATGCTATTTTTCTCATCATCCAAAGTCTCTCCCAACTCATTCATTCATTCAATCAGCAGGTTTTTACTGAGAACCTACTGTGTGTGGAGCATCACTCCAGCATGGGCGGCATTTCTGCTCCCATCGAGTTTTTATTCTCACCGTGAGTCAGATGACAGGAAAGTACATTAATTCTTGCTGTTTGTAACAGTTATGTTCTATAAAGTCACCACGAACACTGAATTAGCAAATATCGAACTGTTGTCCCTATGGGAAATACAGGGTTAGCTTCCTCTGTCACAACATTTTTGTCAGTCAATCAATATATAACCTTGTTTTATGTGTGTTTCTCTTTAAAGACACTTTATTCAATGTATATTGTTGACTCATTAACACTGAACTCAAGGCCAAAAGCACTACAGCTTACACTGAACAACACGTATCTAGCACACGTATATTTTCTGTAAGACACATCATTGTCTTTGCTTAGCAATACCAGACAGCACTCCAGCACTAGGCTTGGGGGACACTTCAAACAGTGAGATCAACAACAAAAGGCACAAAAATGCAGGGCTATCATCGAGGCGCAGGGAGTTAAGCCTCCGCCTGCAGCGCCAGCATACATATAAGCGCCAGTTGGAGTTCCGGCTGCTCCACTTACAATCCAGCTCTCTGCTAATGCCCCTGGGAAAGCAGTAGAAGATGACCCAAGCGTTTAGGACCCTGCAGCTATGTGGGAGACCTGGATGAAGCTCCGGGCTCCTGGTTTCAGTCTAGCCCAGCCGTGGCCATTGTGGCCATTTGAGGAGTGAACCAGCAGATGAAAGATGTCTCTCTTTCTCTCTCTCTCTGCCTCTGACTCTCTCTCTCTCTCTGTAACTCTGCCTTTCATATAAATGAATATATTTTTTAAAAAGGACAAAAATGCAAAAAAAATTGGCACTAAGTAGACCATGAAAAGGACATGTGTTCACGGTGCTAGAGCTGAAACAAGAAGACAAAAGAACCCCTTTGTTAGACCTCAGCTGAGAACGTGTGAATCAGGTGACTCAAATTTTTTTACCACTTCACAGGTGTGTACAGAATGACCTCAAAAGTATTGATTTTTGTGGTCACAAATAAACTTTAGTGAATCGATGAATTCACGTACACAAAATCCATTAATGTTGTAGATCGATTATACAGTTACAATAGCATGGTGCATGGTAAGTGGAATCAAGAAAAACTCTGCAGGGTAATGGTGGCCATGGATCACGGCATTCAGACTGGGGACTCTTCTGAAGATAGACCAAACAGAACCTGCATACCAGTTGCACAGGGCCTTTGGTGCACGTGAGAGGCAAGGTTTTCCTCCTAAGCAACTCAGCGGTGGTGGTGTTTGAGATGGCGAAGAATCAGTCATTGAGCAGCAACGCTCACGGTCCCTGGGAGGCAGCGAGGCACACAGAGATGTGTGTTTTCCTGGAGGAACAGGGACAACAGCCTTTGGAAGACGTTGTTGTTCCTCTATTAAACAGACTGGCCCCAGTTCAGAAAAGGACGAGAATTCCTGTCTGCTCTGCACAGTGAAGGCCTCGCTTACTCCAGGGACGGGCCAGGGGCTCTGAGCATTCATTGCAGGACTCCATCCTTCTTCAACGGGGGGATTTACACTGACTATACCGCCCCCAAATGGATGCGATCCATGCATTGGCTTTATGTGGCCAGACCACTGAGCATGATTAAAGCTCACACTGGAACAATGTGAAACAGGAAGTTAATTTGGAGGGTCCTTAGCCCACCTTCAACCTCAGGACCTGAGGTTTTTCTTCCCTTCCCTCAGATGGTGCTGGAGTCTTGGTGGCTGCAGGATGGAGCTTTGTGGCTCTACCTTGACATGAATGACTCAGAGTTAAGGCCAGTGTTGTGGTGTAATAGGTTAAGCCTCTGCCTGAGATGCCAGCATCCCATATGGGAACTGGTTTGAGACCCGGCTGCACCTCTTCCCCTCCAGCTCCCTGCTAACGTGTCTAGGAAAGCAGCAGAGAATGGCCCAAGTGCTTTGGGACCTTGCACCCAGGTGGGAAACTCAGAAGAAGCTCCGGGCTCCTGTCTTCAGCCTGTCCCAGCCCTGGCCACTGCAGCCATTTAGGGAATGAACCAGCAGATGGAAGATCTCTCTCTCTCTCTCTCTTTCTCTGTTTGTCTCTCCTCTCCCTGTAACTCTGCCTTTCAAATATATTTTTTAAATAAAATAAAATTAAAAAAAAACAACAGTGAGGATCCCCAAATGTTAGGCTTTTAGAGTTTCCAGGGCCCTTATAAAGTTTACATTACAACCTTGTATTTGCTGATTTAAAAATTACACAACCTCCAATCAATTAACCAATTAATATGTCAGATTAACAAAGATGGAATATTTGTCCCCTCAGCAACCAGGCACTGAGTTTATCACTGTGAGCACTAAAATGAATGAATGGACGTAACTATTGATGTGATGCGCAAGCACTAGGACCACAACGTACAGGGACACAGAGGAAAAAGTGGTCCATCTGCTCAGGGCTGGAGGCGGTGGTGACCTTGGGGTCCGGGTGGGGCAGGCAGAGGAGAGGAGGAAGGAAGAAGTCAAGGTAGGGGAGCAAAGCTTGTCCAGAGAATGGCAGGGGAGTGGGGTGGGGGGACCGGAAGCATCTGGAAGGGTCAGCAGGCAAGTGGACAGATCACAACTGACTTCAGAAAGCTGACCGTGGCAGGAGGGGCCACGACGAGTTGGAGGGAAGAGAACTGTCGGGAGGGGAAGCAATTTCTACAGATCAGGCAAGAAGTGGAGGGTGCCCAGCCAAGAGCAGAGATAGCAGCGTGGAGAGAAAGGGCTGGACTCAAGAGACATCTGTGGTGTAAAACTGATGGGTGTGTGATGCCTTTTCCCCCTTTCCCGTGCACACATCCTCTTGGACGGGGGCCGCAGCTGAGGTGGGGGGAATTGGTGTTTACTTGACTGCAGTTTCAAATTTGGGTGATTAAATAGATGTTGGTACCATTTGCTCAGAGAGGACATTCGGTAAACAGAGGAAGTTAAGAGCCAAAAAAAGGCTGACCTCAGTTAGGGACCTTTGCCTAGGACAACTGGGCACTTAAGTCTGATGCTCGGAGAGTTGTTTGGGAGTCGTCGGGGCCTAGGTGGCAGAAGCCATGGGGATGGACAACCAAGCCTCGGGCTAAGCAGGGGAGCCCACAGCAAGCAACGAGCACCTGGTGCATGGATGACAAAACATCCCAATATATGGCAGAAATAGCCAACACTGCTGTCAGGAAGGAGAGGAATGAGCAACAGTTGTAATGGCTTAAAAAAGGTTCTTCCTGGCGAAGGTGGTTGAAGGGAAGAGGCAGCATGTGCCTGGTTAGTAGGAGGGAGGATTAGGATGGGTGTTGCTGGGGGCAGAGAACAGCGGGGGCAGCAAGAGGGCAGGGAGGAAGTGTGTGCCTCGTGATGCAGCCCGAGAAAGAAACAAACAAGTGATATTGAACCCCACTTTGAGGAAACCGCCCCCATGGGTGCCTCTCGGGAGGAGAGCTGGAGTCCAAAGGGTGAACAGAGGGGCAAGTATCTTCCTAGACCCTTTGTAAATCTGGACATTTTTACCTTGTGCACCAATTGCTCTTTCCTACTCCTTCTCCTTGAAGTAAATGATTTGTTTTTGGCAGACCAAGAGGTTCATCTTATGGAAAAAGGAGTCAAGTGATTCCCAAGCCTAAGGGGCAGGTTCTTGGCCTACCTTTCAGGTGTGAGGGTGGGACCAGGCTGTACCTGAGTCTCTGCCTCTGGAGGATCTTGAACTTGGTCCCTTGGGGAAGTTGAGTGAGTCAGTAAGCCATGGGCAGAGCAGATGAGGACAGCCCGCAGTTGGAGGCTGGGGCAGAACAGCTTCCAGGAACACACAAATACACTTCTGTGTCAGTCAGCTTTTCATGACTACAACAAAATACCCGGGGCAACCAGCTGCATGAAGAGCAAAGCCTTATTCCACTCACAGTTTTGGAGGCTCACACGCCAGATCAGGCAGCCCATTGGTTGCCTCTGTGAAGGTGGTGATGGCAATGGTGGTGTGCGTGTGAAGGGAGGGTCACATGATAAGCCAGGAAGGGGAGACAGAAAGAGACTGGGCCCAAACTCAGGCTTTTATATCTACCCTCTCCTGAGAACTGCCTTTCAAGGCCATGCTCCCAATTGCCTAAGGCCCTCCCATTAGGCCCCACCTCCTAAAACTTCCACCACCTCCCAATAGTCTCACCCTGCAGACCAGGCCTTCTACACATGGGCTTTTGGGGGACATTCAACATCCAAACTGACATCTGGACCACAGCAGCCTCCAAGCAGGTGGATGGGCCTGTGCTGAATTCACGTTACGAAATCTTTTCTTGTGGGGCTGACAGTATGGCATAGTAGGCTAAGCCTCTGCCTGCAGTGCTGGCATCCCATATGGGCACTGGTTCGTGGTCCCAGCTGCTCTTTTTCTGATCCAGCTCTCTGCTTAAGGCATGGGAGAACAGCTCTCTGCTTATGGTCTGGGAAGATGGCCCAAATGCTTGACCCCTGGGAGGCCTGGAAGAAGCTCCTGGCTCCTGGCTTCAGATAGGTCCATCTCCAGCTGTTGTGGCCATTTGGGGAGTGAACTAGCCGATTGAAGATCTTTCTCTCTGTGTTTCCCTCTGTCTGTAATTTTATTTCTCAAAGAAATGAATCAAATTAAAAAAATATTTTCTTATCACTTGTGTGGCTCAGCCAAATTATGCTATAGGAAGAGTGCCCAAGCCTCAACTGGCCTCACATAGTAACATGTCTGTCATCATCATTATTCACATATTTGGTGGAATCAACCACCACCACCAAATATGTGAAAACTTACGTGCCTGGCAATGAGCTAAGATGTTCACACAATTTAACTTTCACAGAACTCCTATAAAGAGGTTTCTATTACTATCCCTATTTTATAAATGTAGGAAGTAAGACACATAGATGTTCGTTGATTTGTTCAAAATCACACGGTGAGAAAATAGCTAACCAAGACTGAAACTCAGGCCCTCTTACTGCAGAGTTGAATCTCTAGGTTGACGTGCTCACCTAGCCAAGCCAAGACTCATACAGCAGCAGTCAGCCTAGGCTGGGTAATGCTGTGGCAGCAGACAATGTCCCCGAATCTCAGGGGCATCCCGCACATTCCTCTTCCAGGCTCCAGGGTTCGTGTAGGGTGGCAGTGGTGGCTCCTTGGAGGGCCCCACGGTCACAGGTGCTGGTGGCGTCATCTCGTTCTGCACTTCTGCAGTCATGAGTTGGGAAAGGCCAGGGAAATCTTCCCACTCAGTGTGACACCCGTTATTTCTGCTCTTCTTTCACTTGCCAAAGCGCAGGCAGTGTGGGGAAGCCGAAGCTGACCTGTGTCCTGGAGGTGAGAAACAAAACATTCACAAGTAGCCCTAATGACTGCAGGTGCTGTGTTGAGCTGATTGAAGTTGAATGAGCAGTTTTGACCAGATTGAGTGAACTCCGTCTCACCCAGCTCAGTTTACATGGTTTCTGAGAGTTTGCAAACAGAAGCTCCGTCAATCCTGCCCTGAAGGCCGCCAGAGTACAGCCTCAGCACTGATTCTGCCTGGCAGGCAGCTCTCTGGGAGCTCTGCTTGTTGCCAGCAGACCACAGAGGGTTCTGGTTACAGGGCTCAAAGCATTCCTGGAAAATGCAATTACTGCGCTCCAGCCCTGCCATCCATCGTCCTGCCCCTTCAGGACCACCTGCACTTTCTTTTCTTTTCTTTTCTTTTTTTTTTTTTTTTTTTGTGAGGAGTAGTATCTCACCAACATTGTTCATTTATTTACTTATTATTTGAAAGTCAGAAAGAGAGAGAGAGAGAGAGATCTCAGACACTAGCTCACTCCCCAAATGACTGCACTAGCCAAGGCTGGGCCAAACTGAAGCCAAGAGCCAGGAACTCAGTCCAGGTCTCCCATATGGGTAGCAGGGAATCAAGTACTTGAGCCATCACCTACTGCCACTCAAGGTGTGCATTAAGAGGAAGCTGGACCCAGGAGCAGACCTGCGACTCGAACCCAGGCACTCTGATATAGGAGCTAGGCCTCCTAGGCAGTGTCTTACCTGCTCTACCAAACACTCACCCCTATGAAGTGTTTATTCTCACTTTAAAGATAAAGATACTGGCCGGCGCCGCGGCTCACTAGGCTAATCCTCTGCCTTGCGGTTCCGGCACACCGGGTTCTAGTCCCAGTCGGGGCGCCGGATTCTGTCCCGGTTGCCCCTCTTCCAGGCCAGCTCTCTGCTATGGCCCGGGAGTGCAGTGGAGGATGGCCCAAGTCCTTGGGCCCTGCACCCCATGGGAGACCAGGATAAGCACCTGGCTCCTGCCATCCGATCAGCGCAGTGCGCCAGCCGGTGGTGCGGCGGCCATTGGAGGGTGAACCAACGGCAAAAAGGAAGACCTTTCTCTCTCTGTCTCTCTCTCTCACTGTCCACTCTAAATAAATATTTAAAGATAAAGATATTGAGGTCAGCACTGTGGTGCACTAGGTTAATCCTCCACCTGCGGCGCCAGCATCCCATATGGGCACCAGTTCTAGGCCCAGCTGCTCCTCTTCCGATCTAGCTCTCTGCTACAGCCTGAGAAAGCAGTGGGAGTTGGCCCAAGTCCTTGGGCTCCTGCACCCACGTGGGAGATCAGGAAGAAGCTCCTGGCTCCTGGCTCCTGGCTCCTGGCTTCAGATTGGCTCAGCTCTGGCTGTTGCAGCCATTTGGGGAGTGAACCAATGGATGGAAGATGTTTCTCTCTGTCTTTCCCTCTCACTGTAACTCTACCTCTCAAATAAATAAAATCTTTAAAATAAAAAAAGAGGGAATTATGGTTAAGTACTTTGCCCAGTGTCACACACCCAACGACTGACAGAGATAGCTTTTCTGACACCGAAGTTCACTCACAGCAGGCCCATGTCCACCCTCCCCTAGAGGTGGAGTGCACTGCGAGCGTCCCTTCAGAGGTCTGCGGTCCCTCACACACGCCACACCATTCTGCAAACGTCACCATGCACCTTGAAGTGCTAGCGACTCACGATGACGAAGCCCTCTGTGTGGTCGATCACAGAACACTGGGGTCAGGCAAAGGCTGCTCATGTCCCTCAAATTCTACTTCCCTTCTTCTTCTTGAAAACTTGTATTTATGTGAAAGGCTGAGGGGCAGAGAGAGAGAGAGAGAGAGATCCTATCTGCTTGTTTACTCCCTAAATGCCAGCAGTAACTGGGACTGGACCACAAACTCAGTCTGGGTCTTCCACATGAGTGGTAGGAACTTAAGCACTTGAGCCATCACCTGCTGCCACCCAGGGTGAGCATCAGCACAGAGATTTTTTTCCCAAGTGAAGGGCCAGTCTGCTCCAAAGATGAAAAACTTCCATCACACAGAAGGCTGAAAACCACACACAGTTCCAAGCTGCCGGCTTTCCACTATTTGCTGATTTTCTTTCTTCTTCTTTTTTTTAATATTTTATTTATTTATTTGAGAGGCAGAGTTATAGACAGAAAAAGGGAGAGCCAGAAAGAAAGGTCTTTCAACCGCTGGTTCACTCCTCCAGACGACCACAATGGACGAAGCTGGGCAGATTGGAAGCCAGGAGCCAGGAGTGTTTTCCAGTCTCCCACAGGAGTGCAGGGGCCCAAACTCTTGGATCATCTTCCGCTGCTTTCCCAGGCCATAAGCAGAGCGCTGGATCGAAAAGGAGCAGCGGGACATGTACCTGCACCCATGTGGGATGCTGGTCCTGCAAGTGGAGGCTCAGTCACCACGATACAGCACCAGCCCCACTGAGGTTTCTAAGTTGCAGACGCATGTCACTAAGCCTCGTTTTATAGTTGCAAGAAAAATGTTAGGGTGTACGAGGTAACTGCTCCAAGAGAAGCTGGACCAAGGCATGAGGAAGGCAAGTCCCTCCTTGGAGTCAGAGTTTCCTTATCTGTAAAGTGACTGACCTCACTGCCAAAGGGTGAGGTCTGGAAGAAACAGTGTGTGTGTCATGCCTCCGCTGGGGCCCTGGTTCTGTGTGCCCAAAGTCCTCAGCACCCTCAGGCCTGCCAGAGCCTTGGTGTTTGCGATCACTCACTTTTGCAGGCCCACAGGGATGAGAGCTGTGGGAGCCGGGCCCCCTTCACTTGCCTTTTATTAGGAAGTTAATTTAGTGACCTTGGCCATTGTCCTTCAGGGGCTGAGAATCCACGCCCAGCTGTGTCCGTCTCTGTGCGCTGATGGCTGAGGTGCTGCGCTCAGGCCCTGTGGTGGCCACAGCAGCGCCTCTGTCTCCCCTCACCTCCAGGTGATCAGCCACGGAATGGGGAGGCGGAGATGGATTGTAGACATCGCACTGTTTTTCCTTTTTGGCTTAATCTAATCCCGCTTTCCTACCAGCAGATATAAGACAAGGATTTCCTGATAGGATCCGATTCCAGACACCTGGTGTACAGTTGGTTTAGATGCAGGATATTGTATAAATAAAACAGAGCGCTAGACAGATGTGGGGTGGTGGGGAGGGGGAGAGAGGCAGCCAGGTTGGTCAACACACACACCAAAGTCAAGGTCACCAGCTGTTCAGGACTACAAGAATTGCCCATGGATTTTTTTGTGTGTGTGTGTGCAAATGTTTATTTCACCTACTCTGGGAGGCAAGGTGGCAGAGCAGTTAAAAGGAGCCAGCGAACTGGCTGCTGTCTAACCCAGGCCCTGTTACCCACTGACTGTGGGATGTAGGCAAATGATCGCACTCAGGACTGCTTCCTTCTCTGCAGAATCACGCCTCCCAGAGATGACAGGCGCAGCACCTGCAAAGCCCTTGGGATTACTCTGGGCTCACAGTCAGCCCTCGGAGAGTGCTGATGTTACGTGCTGAGTCCTCGGCCATGCTGGGTTTCCAATGGCATGGGCCCTGACTCAAAGCGGTAGCTCCAGACAGTCCTATGAGAAAGGAAGCCCCAGGAGGGCAGGGACGGGGACCCTGTCTGTGGTCCTGTTTTGTCTTCTGAGACATTTCCAGGGCCCAGCACGGTGCCAGGCACGTAGGAGGTGCTCAGTACATTCTAGTTGAGTAAATTAAATGTGAACAGTCAGGAGCTATGTGGGGTCACTCAGGAATCGAGTGAGGCATAAGGGAGGGGTGCCATCCAAATGATAAAAGTCAGAACAATGGAACAGGTAAGGAACTAAAAGATGGAAGGAGTGTACAGGCCTATCAGGGATCTGTGAAAGAAGCTGCAATAAAGATTTTAAAACCCAAGGGGAATGTTTTCTTGTGACTCACATACCGGCCATAAAAAATTTAGAAATTTAGGCTCTCACAACCCTAAGTCAAACTCAGAGAGGTGGGCCTGAGTCTCAGGTGGCTTTAAACTGGAAACACCGTCCCAGCTGCAGGCCACAGCTTCTGACTGTGAGACGGAATCTGTAGCTCCAGTCCCAGGCCAGCACTGTTAGCTGCTTCCTACAGTGGGGGAAGTAACTTTCTTATTCAGGAAAGTTAATAAAGAGATGATAAAGTAAAGTAAACCCCTGAGGTTAATACTTTCACATGGTGTTTAGAATTCACCGTGGGGAACTGCATCCCAGCGTAGCGAGTAAGGCACCAGTTCACGTCCCAGCTGTTCCACTTCTTTTTTTTTTTTTTTTTTTTAAACAGGCAGAGTGGACAGTGAGAGAGAGAGACAGAGAGAAAGATCTTCCTTTGCCGTTGGTTCACCCTCCAATGGCCGCTGCGGCCAGCGCACCGCGCTGATCCGAAGGCAGGATCCAGGTGCTTTTCCTGGTCTCCCATGGGGTGCAGGGCCCAAGCACCTGGGCCATCCTCCACTGCACTCCCGGGCCACAGCAGAGAGCTGGCCTGGAAGAGGGGCAACCGGGACAGAATCCGGCGCCCCGACCGGGACTAGAACCCGGTGTGCCGGCGCCGCAAGGCGGAGGATTAGCCTAGTGAGCCGCGGCGCCGGCCTGTTCCACTTCTGATCCAGCTCCATGTGAATGGCCTGGGAAGGCCAGCAGAAGGTGGCCCAAGTGCCACCCTTGTGGGAGACCCAAATGAAGCTCCT
Source organism: Oryctolagus cuniculus (assembly GCF_964237555.1). Taxonomy (NCBI): domain Eukaryota; kingdom Metazoa; phylum Chordata; class Mammalia; order Lagomorpha; family Leporidae; genus Oryctolagus; species Oryctolagus cuniculus. The sequence goes on along the minus strand of NC_091438.1, from coordinate 110,450,278 downwards.
GACTCTTGGCTTTGGCTGGCCCAGCCCTGGTCGTTGAGGCCACTTGGGGAGTGAAGCAGTAAATGGAGAATTTCTCTCTCTCTCTCTTTCTTTCCCTCTCTCTCCTTTTCAAATAAATACACCTTTAAAATAATAAATCTTAAGTAATCTTTAATAAATCTTTTTTTTTTTTTAACAGTTGGAGTGGATAGTGAGAGAGAGAGACAGAGAGAGAAAGGTCTTCCTTTTGCCATTGGTTCACCCTCCAATGGCCGCCGCGGCCGGCGCGCTGCAGCCAGTGCACCGCGCTGATCCGAAGGCAGGAGCCAGGTGCTTCTCCTGGTCTCCCATGGGGTGCAGAGCCCAAGCACCTGGGCCATCCTCCACTGCACTCCCTGGCCACAGCAGAGAGCTGGCCTGAAGTGGGGCAACCGGGAAAGAATCCGGCGCCCCAACCGGGACTAGAACCTGGTGTGCCGGCTCAATAGGCTTATCCTCACCATGAAAAATCATGGTTATTTCAAGTGTTTGTTTAAGAAAATCTGACATACTGGGGTGGGCATTTGTCACAGTGCTTACGTGGCTACTTAAGACATCCACGTCCCATACAGCAATGCATGAGGTTGAGTCCAGCTCCCTGCTAATGTGCACCTGGGAGGCAGCAGTGGTGGCTCAAGTCCTTGGATCCCTGCCACTCACGTGGGAATAGAGTTCAGGGCTCCTGGGTTTAGTCTGGTTCCTCCACCCTGGCTGTAACGGCATCTGGGGAGTGAACCAGCAGGTGGAAGAGCTTTCTGTCTGCTTTTCTGTCTCTCTGCCTTTCAAATAAAATGAAAATTTAAAAAAAAATGACATATTAATAGGATTATTTTAATTTTAAATGTTTGATTATTATTTAATGTATCATTTTTGGGGCTGGCATTGTGGCACAGCAGTATGAGCATCCCATACGAGCTTTGGTTAAAGTCCCAGTTGCCTGCCAATGTGTCTGGGAAAGCTATGGTAGACAGCGCAAGTGCTTGGGCCCTGGCACCCACATGGGAGACCTGGAAGAAGTTCCGGGCTCCTGGCTTCAGCCTGGCCCACCCCTGGCCATTGTGATGGTTTGGGGAGTGAACCAGTGGACGGAAGATACCTCTCTCTCTCTCTCTCTCTCTCTCTCTCTCCCTTTCTCTTTGTAACTCTGCCTTTCAAAAAATCAAACAAATCTTTTTAAAAAGTGTATCATTTTATTTTAAACCTGCATGAAGATTTGTTTAATTTTATAAACAATATTTAACTCTAAAAGATTGAAATGTTTTTAACCTTTAGAAGAGTCTTCCTTTTGTGACATGTTGAACATCTTCTGAGTAAATCAGCCTTGTAGGATGCTTAAGACTACCAAATATATTAAATTTGATGTTATAGTTCAATGTTTGAAGGAATTTAATTGACCATAATGGTTAAATGGAGTTAATTGGTTAATGAAAAACTATTTGTTAAACTGAATGAACATTAATGAAAACAATATTATTTTATATCAAATGCCTACATTTATGAATAAATTAATTAGATTAGTACGTGGAGCTTAAAGGTTTAAGAAAAAATTATGTTTTAAATGTGCATCTTTATGAAATTGAATATCAATGAAAACTAAGCAAATTTGTTTCTGTCAGATTTTTTTTTTTTTTTTTTTTTTTTTTTTGACAGGCAGAGTGAACAGTGAGAGAGAGAGACAGAGAGAAAGGTCTTCCTTTGCCGTTGGTTCACCCTCCAATGGCCGCCGTGGCCGGCGCACTGCGGCCGGCGCACCGCGCTGATCCGGTGGCAGGAGCCAGGAGCCAGGATCCAGGTGCTTTTCCTGGTCTCCCATGGGGTGCAGGGCCCAAGCACCTGGGCCATCCTCCACTGCACTCCCGGGCCACAGCAGAGAGCTGGCCTGGAAGAGGGGCAACCGGGACAGAATCCGGCGCCCCAACCGGGACTAGAACCCGGACTAGAACCCAGTGTGCCGGCGCCGCAAGGCGGAGGATTAACCTAGTGAGCTGCGGCACCAGCCCTTCTGTCAGATATTTTAAAAACCAAATTGAGGGCCAGTGCTGTGGCACACTAGGTAATCCTCCACCTGCGTTGCAGGCATCCCATGTCAGTGCTGGTTCTAGTCCCAGCTGCTCCTGTTCTGATCCAGCTCTCTGTTGTGGCCTGGGAAAGCAGTAGAAGCTGGCCCAAGTCCTTGGGCCCCTGCACCTGTGTGGGATACCTGGAAGAAGCTCCTGACTCCTGGCTTAGGATTGGTCCTCCAGTGGATGGACCTTTCTCTGTCTTTCCCTGTCTTTGTAACTCTGCCTCTCAAATAAATAAATAAAATCTTAAAGGAAGAAAAACAAATTGATAAGCGAATGCTTTCAAAATCCAGAGGGGCTTGATTGGATGTCCCTGTTAAGAGTGTGGCTATGGCCGGCACCGCGGCTAAGTAGGCTAATCCTCTGCCTTGCGGCGCCAGCACACCGGGTTCTAGTCCCGGTCGGGGCACCGGATTCTTTCCCGGTTGCCCCTCTTCCAGGCCAGCTCTCTGCTGTGGCCAGGGAATGCAGTGGAGGATGGCCCAAGTACTTGGGCCCTGCACCCCATGGAAGACCAGGAGAAGCACCTGGCTCCTGCCTTCGGGTAGGCGCGGTGCGCCGGCCGCAGCACTCCAGCCGTGGCGGCCATTGGAGGGTGAACCAACAGCAAAGGAAGACCTTTCTCTCTGTCTCTCTCTCACTATCCACTCTGCCTGTCAAAAAAAAAAAAAAAAAAGAGTGTGTGACTGTTGTGAATCTTCCTGTGTTATTTAAAAGTTTTATTTATTCATTTATTCATTTATTTTTATGTTAAAGGAAGAGAGATAGAAATTGAGACATCCGTGATCTTCCATCTGCCAGTTCACTTCCTAATTCCCAGAGCTGGGTCAGGTTGAAGCCAGGAGCCTGGAATTCAATCTTGGTTTCCCACATAGGTGGCGGGGACCCAAATACTTGAGCCTCATCTGCTTCCTCCCAGGCTGCACATTAGCAGGAAGCTAGAGCCGGGACTTGAACTCAGGCATCCTGGTATGGAATATGGGTGTCCTAAGTGCCATCTTAACTGCTGCACCAAATTCCCACCCTCTATTAGTGTAAAAAAAAAAAAAAAAAAACCCTTAGATTTATCTAGCTGTCATTTTTTTCAAAGATTTATTTATTTGACAGGCAGAGTTAAAGAGAGGCAGACGTAAAGACAGAGAGAGGTCTTCCATCTACTGGTTCACTCCTTAGATGGCTGCAACAGCTGGAGCTGGGCTGATCCAAAGCCAGGAGTGGGGAGCTTTTTCCAAGTCTCCCATGCGGGTGCAGGGGCCCAAGGATGTGGGCCATCTTCTACTGCTTTCCCAGGCTACAGCAGAGAGCTGGATCGGAAGTGGAGCAGCTGGGACTTGAGCCAGCTCTCATATGGGATGTTGGCACTGCTGGTGGTGGCTTTACCCACTGCACCATAGTGCCAGCCCCTAGCTATCATTTTTGATGCATTTAACAGACCCTCTTGTTGTCTGCTCACCAAATTACCAGGCTCTCCGGAACAAAGACCCAGTGTTCCTGACTTGTAACTCTCAGTAGGGTTCCTCCCCAACTGATCCCAGTACTCGCCCCTTCTCCACTGCCAAACACACACAGTGTAATGCAGGACCACACATTTGGTCATCCACAAAATCCTCAGCACCCAGGGATGGTGCTGGTCCGTAGAGAAATTCTGCAGATTTGTGTGGCTATTTTAAATTGAGTGGGTGTTTAGCCCAGCAGTTAAGATTCCCTGTGCCAGCTCCTGATTCCAGCTTCGTGCTACTGCAGACCCCAGGAGGCAGCGGGATGACTCAAGTAATTGAGTTCCTGTCACCCACATGGGACACCTGGATTGAGTTCGAATTCCTAGCTTTAACCAGGTGATCTCTGACCGTTACAGGCATTCAGGTAATGAACAAGTAGATGAGTGCTCCCATAAGGGGAGTGAACCAGCAGATGGAAGCGCTCTTTCTCTCTCTCTCTCTCTCTCTCTCTCTAACTCTGCCTTTCAAATAAATAAATAAATCTTTTTTTTAAAAAAGCACCACTTTACCCTAACACTGGGGATATTTCCAAGTTTTACTTATTGAAATATACATTTTTTAAAGATATACTTATTTATCTGAGAGGAAGAGTCACAAAGAGAGGGAGATACAAAAGAGAAAGAGATCTTCCATCCTCTGGTTCACTCCCCAAATGACCACAACAGCTGGAGCTGGGCCGATCTGAAGCCAGGAGCCAGGAGCGTCTTCCGAGTCTCCCACGTTGAGTGCAGGGGCCCAAGGACTTGAAGCATCTTCCACTGCTTTCCCAGGCCATCAGCAGAGAGCTGGATCAGAAGTGAAGCAGCCAGGATTCAAACCAGCTCCCATATGGGATTCCGGTGCCACAGGCAGAGGCTTAACCCACTTCGCCACAGAGCCGGCCCCTGAATTATACATGTTTAATATTTAAATGCATTCATCTTCTATTTTCCTTTTGTATGTTACTCAAGCAGTAGATTAACCCTAGCATGTCAGGTGTATGTACAGCCTGTATTATCTACAAACTCCACTGCTGAAAAGTGGAGGGACATGGCACAGTACCTGTTGGGGCTGCTAGAAATGCAAGACACTGCCTCCACCCTCGCCCTGTTTGCTGAAGCGTCCCTTCGCCTCCTGGCCACGTGGCTCTCCGATGAGCAGCCTTTCTCTTCTACAACCCTCTCAGGGTCCGACTGCGTTCCCCCTACCACATCCTCCCACCACTGGGCCCAGAAGCAGGTCAGGTGTCCGCCTCTTCCTCCTTGCAACTTCCAGATCTTTGTTGCTTCCTCATCTGGAAATCACCCGCTCTGAAGCTCCTAGCCTCAGACGCTCATGCTCACTTCCTGTAGTAGCTAATCTCCAGATGCTGGGGTTGGGGTCATGGGCTTCACTCTGAAGAGTGCAGCCTATGTGTATTGTCACTTTCTCCAGAACTGTCTGTCTCAATCCTTGGTGATTTCAACATTTACAGAGACAGTGGAGATGCGATGTGCGATAGAGCACAGGCAGTGATTAATCAGAGCAGTTGGTCTTATGGAGCGCCTCCTGCTGGGCCAGGTGTTACCCTTAGTTACTGGACCCAGTCACAGGGAAGTCCTGTGTGCAGAGACGGGGATCAGGGTGGCCGAGGCAATACAAGAGCACCGAGGGGACTGACAGTGCCTGTTAGCCAAGTGGTGGCAAAGAATTTGCACCTTTTAACAACAGAAATGGACGTGCTGATCCTGCCAGACAATAGCAACCCCAAGTGGAGATGATTCTCCCCAGTTCCTTGACTTCTCTCCTAGGACCTTGCCCTCCACACTCCCTGAGCCACCCACTCCACTTGCCATATGCCAGACCCATTGCCTTCCATCATCTACACTGTCAGCCTCCCCTCCTTGGGCCACCACCTCCTGTCCTCCCCTAGAGGCCCAGCTCCTCCTTGGAGCCTACAATCTATCACTCCTCCCGTTCTCCACCACGTCTCACCTCCCTCGTGCCTCCCATTCCTTCACCTTGATTAGAATCCGTAACACATCACCCTAATCATTCCCTGGGCACACAAAGCCCCTTACCCTACCTACTCTTCCTTTTTGCACCAGGCTGGCAAAGCCCATCTACATTAAGTCCAAGTCTTCACCTGCTCCAGGTCTGCACTTAAGCACATGAACGCAGCCAGAGAAAACCACAAGGCCACGTTCCTACTACAATGTGTGGGCCGGTTACTTTTGCACCCTGCTAAATAACCAGAATTATCTCACATCTGTTCTCCCCTATGCTTTCCTTACTCAAATCTAGTAGTTCTCAAAGTGTTTGGGATTCTGGGGCTGGCGTTGTGGCATAGCAGGTAAAGCCGCTGCATAGAGTGCCTGCATCCCCTATGGGCGCCGGTTCAAGTCCCAACTGCTCCATTTCTGATCCAGCTCCCTGCTAACGTGCCTGGGAAAGCAGTGGAAGATGGCCCAAGTGCTTGGGCCACTGAATCCAAATGGGAGACCCAGAAGAAGTTCCTGATTCCTGGCTTTGGATCAGCCTAGCTCCAGCTATTGCTACCGTTTGAGTGAACCAGCTGATGGAAGACCTCTCTCTCTCTCTCTCTCTCTCTCTCCCCCCTCCACCTCTGTAACTGTTCCTTTCAAATAAAAAAATCTTTTAAAAAAAGGTTTGGGGGGCCAGCACTGTGGCGTAGCAGGTAAAGCTGCCACCTGCAGTGCCGGCATCCCATATGGGTGTCAGTTCAAGTCCCAGCTGCTCCACTTCTGATCCTGCTCTCTGCTATGGTCTGGGAAAGCAGTGGAGGATGGTCCAAGTCCTTGGGCCCCTGCATCCGTGTGGGAGACCTGGAAGAAGCTTCTGCCTCCTGGCTTCAGATTGGCGCAGCTCCAGCTATTGTGGCCATCTGAGGCGTGAACCAGGGGATAGAAGACCTCTCTCTCTCTCTCTGTAACTCTCTTTTCAAATAAATAAATAAATCTTTAAATAGTTTGGGACTCAAGAACCCTTCAAATGCTTGAAATTTGAGAATCTTAAAGAATTATTATTTATATGGATTACATCTCTTGCTGTGTATTATATTAAAATTAAAGCTATTTATTGTCTTAAAATTAAACTTCACAGTTGAAGACTGTATTCCATATCAGAGTGCCTGGATTCAAGTCTTGTTTAGTTTTCTTTTTTTTTTTTTAATTTAAAAGGCAGAGTGATAAAGATAGGGGAAGAAGCAGAGAGACAGACAGAGAGAGAGAGAGAGAGAGAGGCCAGTGCTGTGATGCAGCGGGTTAAAGCCCTGGCCTGAAGCGCCGGCATCCCATATGGGCACCGGTTCTAGTCCTGGCTGCTCCACTTCTGATCCAGCTCTCTGCTATGGCCTGGGAAAGCAGTGGAAGATGGCCCAAGTCCTTGGGCCCCCACACCCATGTGGAAGACCTGGAAGAAGCTCCTGGCTCCTGGCTTTGGATCGGCTCAGCTCCGGCCGTTGCGGCCATTTGGGGAGTAAACCAGCTGAAGACCTCTCTCTCTGTCTCTACCTCTCTCTGTAACTCTGTCTTTCAAACAAATAAAATAAATCTTTAAAAAAAATAAGAGAGAGAGAGATCTTCCATCTACTGGTTCACATCTTAACTGGCCACAATTGCCGGGGCTGGGCCAGACAGAAGCCAGGAGCCTAGAATTCCATCTGGGTCTTTCACATGGATGGCAGGGGTCCAAGTACTTGGGCCATTTTCCACTGCTTCCCATGCATATTAGCCAGGAGCTGGATTAGAAACAGCAGATAAGAACTGGTGCTCGGATATGGGATGATAGTGTTGAGCCACTATGTCAGCCCCCAGCTCTGCTTTTGATTCCAGCTTCCTGCTAATGTTCACTTCCGAGGCAGCAAGTCATAACTCAAGTAGCTGGGCTCCTGCCACCCATATGGGAAGCCTGGATTGAATTCCTGGCTCTTGAATTTGTCTTGGCCCAGTCCCTGACCAACATGGGCATTGAGAAATGAACCAACAGATGAAAGTTCTCTGTCTCAGTCTATCTGTCTGCATCTCAAATAAATAATCTAATTTTTTTAAAAATTAAAGCTGGGGGGCCAGTGTTGTGGCATAGCAGGTTGGGCTATCTCCTGTAATGCTGGCATCCAACATAGGCGCCGGTTCCAGTCCAGCTGCACCACTTCCGATCCAGCTCCCTGATAATGTGCCTGGGAAAGCAGTGGAGGAAGGCCCAACTCCTCGGGCCTCTGCATCCACATGGGAGACCCAGAAGAAGCTCCTGGATCCTGGCCTTGGACTGGCCCAGCTCCAGCCTTTGTGGGCATTTGGGGATTTAATCAGTGGATGGAAGATCTCTCTCTCTCTCTCTGCCTCTCCCTCTCTGTAACTCTGCCTTAAAAAAAAAAAAAAAAAAAAAAAAAAAAAAAAAAAAAAAAAAAAACTTAAAAAACAAATCTTCTTCATGTTTGGTTTATGAAATGACAACTGGATTCTCATATCTGCTTCTGTATTCAGATCTTACAATATATAGTTTTGGATGACGTATACCATGAAAATTTTGGCCTCACACAGACAAAGGTAAGTTGTTGGGAAAGAATTCTTGGGTGATACAAGACATTTTTCTTTGGTATTAAACATAATTTTAAAGAATATTTTAAAAAAGTGTTTATTTGGGCTGGCTCAAAGCCGGGAAATGGATAATTTAGATCTCCCACATGAGTGGCAGGAACTCAGTTACTTGTACCATCACTACTGCCTCCCAGGGTCTGCATGGTGGGAAGCTGGAGTCAGGAGCCAGGAACTGAACCCAGGCCATCTTAATGTCTAGACTAAATGCCTACTTCACGATAAATTAATTTTGACAAGTAATAATTTTTGCAAGGTTACTTGCAATTTGGATTTTGAAACATTATCAATCAACTTTTTTTTAAAAAAGAATATTTTTATTTATTTGAAAGAGTTACAGAGGTAGAGTCAGAGAGTGAGAGTTCTTCCATTCTGCTGGTTCACTCCCCAAATGACTGCAACGACCAGAGCTGAGCCGGTGTGCTGCACAGATTCAAAGTCAGGAGCCAGGTGCTTCCCCTGGTCTCCCATGCAGGTGCAGGGCCCAAGCACCTGGGCCATCCTCCACTGCACTCCCGGGCCACAGCAGAGAGCTGGACCGGAAGAGGAGCAACCGGGACAGAATCTGGCACAGGGGCCCAATTTTAAAAATCATGTCCATTAGTATCACCACTGACCTCACCTTCAAGTATTGGAAAGCTGTTCAAGTTCATAGTGGTGGATACAAGCTTTCCAGAGCTCTAAGTTGTGCAGCAAAGCTTGGATTTTATTGTAACTCCTGTTGAACAGACTCATTTCATTCACTTGTTAGTGTCTGCCGAATACCCACATATGAATCACCCAGGTTGCTCTGTCAGTCTTTCCTTCACCTGGTGTTCCCTGGGGGGAGGGGCCCAGCTGGCTCTCGTTTCGGACTCAAGAGGACCAGCCAAGTGCTCTGTGGCACTTCCCATTCAACATGGAATCCAAAAAGACATCTACTCTAGGGATGATATTTTATGACTAACGATTTTTACTTCTTTCTCAAAGATGCTCTTGAAATGTTCTTTCTTCCCCTGCAAGTGCTTAGTGGTGAAGGGTATAAAGACTGCTAGCACAGTTCGGCACCTCTGGCTCGATTCATGCTGAGATACCTGCAGTTTCACCCAGCATTTGCTTTTGCACCGATAATGCAAATATTAACACAATTGGTACAGAATAAATAGGCAGTTTAAGAAATGTATTTAACACTTTGAACATGTCTGCACTACTTGTGTTATTGCAGTTACATAAAGGAAGATCGCTGAAGATTTGTTGGTGCTGAAGCGGAACAGATAGAAGCAAAACTGCAAGTCCAGGCCCACGTGTTGATCTGTCACTTTAAGGCAAACGTTCCAATCCACAGAGGTGATATTAACGCAGGGTTCACGTTTGCAGCTAACTCTGCTTTGAGTCACTGCATCATTGAAAAGTGGCAATTCTGTAATTTCTTTCTCTGCCTTCGCCCAGCAGTCATTCAGCAATGTCATCACACATGGGGTTATTCAGTTCTCCCTGCCAATGTGTGCACTTCCCAGGCAATGCTGTATGGTGACTCACCTTGTAAGGTGCTCCAGTAACTTTTTCATTTCTGGTCTGAAAAGCTGCCATAAACAACTAGTGGATTATAAAGAATTCATCAGATCTATGTTCAAAATATTCAGTTCATTTTTTTCACACTCTAGGACTAGCCCTAAGATGACACTATAATTTGGCTGCCACCACAAACCTACAGGAAAATATTCTGTTGCTTCAGAAATAGTAAAGTAGACATATAGCTCTTAGAGAAGGAAGCTCTTGTCATATTTTTTATTTCTTATGTTTATTTTTTACATTTATTTTCATGTATTTGAAAGGGGGAGAGAGAGAGAGAGAGAGAGAGAGAGAGAGAGAGGGAGAGAGAGGGGGAGAGAGCGAGAGAGATCTTTCACCACTGGTTCACTGCCCAAATGCGTGCAGCATCCAGGACTCGTGGGTGTCGTGAGTCCGAGCACTTGAGTCATCATGTGCTGCTTTCCAGGATGCATTAACAGAAAGTCTGCTCGGAAGTGGAGCAGCCAGAATGCAACTGAGGGGCTCCCATGTGGGAGGCAGGCATCCCCAGTGGCAGCCTAACCCACTGTGCCCACAACACCTGCCTTCGTATTTTTCTTACTTAACAGTTTTTCCAGTGTCTTTGGAATAGACGCCTGCCTTCCATAAGTTAGAGAACTCTCTGACATGTCAATTTCATGTTTTTATATAGATGTGGACTATACAGCTTTAGGCTGAGAAGGTGAAGTTTTTTTTTTTTTAATTTTCCCTTTTAAAGATTGTCAAAAGTCTTAAATATAATGAAGATATACTTTAAATAAATTCCTTATGCTTTGAAATAAGATAACAAATTTTAAAGTGACTTTGGATGTTTAAAAATTTGGAAAAGTTTGGGAAAAAATAAATATTATTGCAAAACAAGACGAAAACTGTACTGTCTGTGTTTTGGTCACCTACCATTGCTTCCTTAGCCCGTGAGAGTCTTGAGGCTCATTTCTATGTTGGGTCATGCTATCTTCAGATGTATTTTGTTCCTCAAGGGCTCATGAGTTGTAAGCTTGGCCTCCAGGATGCAGTATTAGGGAGTGAGAGTGGTGTGGAATCATTAGAAGGCTGTGGGAGTCCTGGGGCACTGCAGACATGCCTTCTGTGGGATTATGATAGCCCTCCTGGGACCCCTGAGGTTGTCCTCACAGAAGCGTTGCTATTTAGAAAAAAATAATAAAATAAAACCTGGCTACTCCCCAGGCTTCTGGCTTCTGGTCTGGATTCTGCCCTTCCACAGGCACTCCTGCCATTGTGGTACCACACCATGAGATCCTCATCAGAACTGAACTGATGTCAACATCTGACCTTGCACCTCCGTAACTGTGAGCTAAATGAACCTCTTTTCTTTATAAAGCTACCCAGCCTCCAGTATTTCATTACGGTAACATAAAGCAGACTAATACAGCTCACCTCTTCCCTCCAGACCTCTCGGGCACCTCTGGAATGACTCAGCTCTGGCTCTCGTTCTCATGTGTCCACTGAAAACATTCATCTTCTCCCTAATGAATGAACTCCATCCCAACAATGCCCCTCTCGTTATCCCAACCTCAAAGCGAGCAGCTGGCAGGCTTCCCCTTCATCTTTCAGCGTAAGAAGAAAGCTGGTTTGGTTTTCTGTGTGACCTGATTAAGGTACCTTTCCTGAGACTTGAGGGGAGGCAACTCTCATTCTTCCTCCCGAAACTCATAGCCACAGACAAATTTCTCTAATATCTGCACAGTTACTCATCCCTAACAGTCAGAAAGCATAAAGATTCCTGCTCCCAGGGAGCTCATCTTCTGATGCACAGCAGTAGACAAATTCAAGACAATAAATCCTCTTCCCATCTTTAACCATGGTCTCTTCAGCCTGTTTTATAGGCTTAAGGGATGTGGTAAGCTTAAAGCTGCTAAACCAATTCTCTGACACCTTTGCAGAATTTTTTAAAAAGACTATCTATTTGTCTGAAAGACAGAATTACAGACAGACACACAGAGAGACAGAGATAGAGAGGCCTTCCATCCACTGGTTCACTCCCTAAATGGCCATGATGGTGGAAGCCAGAAGCTTAGAACCCCATCCAGGTCTTCCGGATGGGTGGCAGGGGCCCAAGCACTTGGGCCATCATCTGCTGCTTTCCCAGGTGCATTAAGAGGGAGCTATATTAAAAGAGGAGCAGCAAGGACTTAAACTGGTGCTTATATGGGATGGTGGTGTTACAGGCAACAGTTTAACCCACTGTGCCGCCTGAACCCTTGCAAATTCTTCAAGGGGGTCTGCCGCCATAGAATGTGGGCATCTGTTCTCTTGGAGCCTCAGATAACATGAAGAACCACCCAGTAATAACACCCCATTACCACTATACCTAGAACATTACCTGGAACACACGCTCCAGGAACTGAGTCACTGAGGAGTTCCTTCTAGGTCTGGAAAAGCCAAGCTCTTTGCCACTGTCAGCAGTCATCACCATCCGCACTGCATTGAAGGAACTCTGTCCCCAGCTCTCCCCAAACTGCCAGGTTAGGCTAGAGCAAGGGGCAGCATGGCACTGACAAGGGTGCTGTGATCCCAGTCCTTACGCCCTCCTCGGCTTCAAACGAATGACAACGAACAAAAGAAGCCTTTTTATCTTTTTTAATGATAAAGGTATAGTCACTCTCAAAACGAGAACAAACAAAAATACCTTTTAGTCTATTTGAGCTGCTCAAGCAAAATATCTTAGACTGGATGAATTATGAAAAACAAATCATTTCTTTCTGGAATGGGTTTTTAGCCTGGTGGTTAAGACACCACCATCTCACATTAGAGCACCTGGGTTCAGTACTCAGTTCCAGCTCCTGACTCCAGTTTCCTGCTAATGCAGACCCTGGGAGGCTATGGCGATGACTCACATGATTAGGTCCTTGCCATCCTCGTGGAAGACCTGGATTGAGTTCCCATTCCCGACTTCAGTCCCAGCCCAGCCCTGGCCATTACCAGAATTTTTGGGAGTGAGGCAATATATGGGAACTCTATCTGCCTCTGGTTCTCTCTCTCTCTCTCTCTCTCTCTTTCTCTCTCTCCTTCACTCTCTCTGCCTCTCAAATTTTAAAAACATATAAAGTTTATTCCTCACAGTTCTGGCAGCTGAGAAGGCCAAGCTCAAGGCACCTGCAGATTCAGAGAGTGGCAAGAACCCTTGACTTTAAAGGCAGCAGCTTCTTGCTGGGGCCTCACATGGTGGGAGGGGCAGACATGCTCTCTCCAGCCAGTTTTGTAAGAGCATTATTCCCATTCATCAGCACTCTCAGGATCTATTCCCATCCTGCCGCCTCCACCTGTTAATACTATCATGTTTGGGGGCCAGCACTGTGGTGCAGTGGGTAAAGCTGCCGCCTGCAGTGCCGGCATCCCATATGGGCTCCAGTTCTAGTCCCAGCTGCTCCACTTCTGATCTAGCTCTCTGGTATGGCCTGGGAAAGCAGTAGAAAATGGCCCAAGTCCTTGGGCCCCTGCACCCACGTGGGAGACCCAGAAGGAGCTCTTGGATCCTGCCCATGTGACCAACTGGGGAGTGAACCAGTGGATAGAAGACCTCTCTCTCTCTCTCTCTGCCTCTCCTTCACTCTGTGTAACTCTGTCTTTCAAATAAATAAAATAAATCTTTAAAAAAAAAAAAAGAAGTTAGCTGAAGACATCAACAGGCCATCCATTGTGGAACGGTAGCTAGCACATTGTGTGAGTCTGGAGGTTAATCATTTCAGCTGCCCCACTGGAAGAGGTTAAAGAGGCGGAAATCACTGGCAGTACCAGAGCTCGTAGCATATACTGCAAAGAGAAATTCACACTGGGGCTGGCATTACAGTGCAGCAGGTGAAGCCACCATTGTGACACTCACAGCACGTATCAGAGCGCTGGTTGGAAGCCCAGCTATTCCACTTCCAATCTAGTATCCTTCAAATGCACCTGGGAAGACAACTAAAAATGGCCCAAGTACTTGACCCCCTGCCATGCATATGGGAGACCAGGATGGAGTTCCTGGCTCCTGGCTTCACCCTGGCCCAGCCCCAGCCATTGTGACCATTTGGAACGGGAACCAATAAATGCAAGATCTCTGTCTCTCCCCCCTCTCTGATGCTCTGCCTTTCAAATAAATAAATAAATACTTAAAGATAAATTCATGCTGAGTGGTCCTAAGATATCTATTGACTCAGTGACCAAATTTTGAATATTTTCAAATACCACTACTAGAACAAGTGTGATATAGAAAATAAAGTCAGGGGCTGGCGCTGTGGCATACCTGTGGTGCCAGCATCCCATATGGGCACCAGTTTGAGTCTTGGCTGCTGCACTTCCAATCCAGCTCCCTGCTAATGTCCTGGGAAAATGCCTGGGCCCCTGCACTCATGTGGGAGACCCAGAAGGAGCTCCTGGCTCATGGTTTCAGATTAGCCCATCTCTGGCCATTGCAGCCATTTGAGGAATGAATCAGTGGATGGAAGGTCTCTCTCTCTCTCTGTAACTCTGCCCTTCAAGTAAATAAATAAATCTTAAAAAAAATAAAGGAAGGAAGGAAGGAAAAGAAAAAAAGAAGAGAAAGGAAAATAAAATAGGGGGCCAGCATTGTGGCACAGTGGGTAAAACCACCACCTGGCTGGCATCCCATATGGGAGCTGGTTTGTGTCCTAGCTACTCCACTCCTGATCCAACTCCCTGTTAATGATCTGGGAAAAGCGATGGCCCAAGTGTACGGGCCTCTGCCACCTACATGGGAGGTCCTGATGAAGGTTCTGGCTGTAGCCTGACACAGCCCTAGCCATTTTGGCCATCTGGGGAGTGAACCAGCAGATGGAAGATATCTCTCTCTCTCTCTCTCTCTCTCTCTAATAAATAAATAATTTTTAAAGAAATAAGTCAAAGAAAGATCCTAGTGAATCTAAATAACAAAACATTTAAAAAAAAAAACACATTTTGGGCCAGCGCCTTGGCTCACTAGGCTAATCCTCCGCCTGTGGCAGCGGCACACCAGGTTCTAGTCCCGGTTGGGGTGCCGGATTCTGTCCCAGTTGCTTCTCTTCCAGTCCAGCTCTCTGCTGTGGCCTAGGAAGGCAGTGGAGGATGGCCCAAGTACTTGGGCCCTGCACCCGCCAGGAGACCAGGAGAAACACCTGGTTCCTGCCTTCGGATCGGCGCAGCGTGCTGGCCGTAGCGGCCATTTGGGGGTGAACCAATGGAAAAGGAAGACCTTTCTCTCTGTCTCTCTCTCTCACTGTCTAACTCTGCCTGTCAAAAAAAAAAAAAAGCACTTTATAATAAAGACATGTAACTAAAATTCAAGACAGCACTAACAGCAAGAATAAGCAGCCAAAACAAGATCCATATTTTGTTCAAGAGGAGTCTAAAGGCAGAAATGGAATAGCCTGAGACTTTGTAAGAAAAAATGTGTAGCTATACATAAATGTTCAACATTAAAAGACATGATTGAAAGGACAGAAAACAGAATCTGTAACATTGAAACCAACAGATTAGAGAAGAGAAAACATCAATTCAGCAAAGGGACTTCTTGTAATGGCGTATAAAGGTTGACATCTTTCCCCTACTAAAAAGCACAACTGAACAAAATTGTAAAAACACAACATTTCAGGGCACTGTACATAAACCAAAAGTAGACGAGAAATGCAGAAGTATTTATCTGGGAGAAGCTGCTGGAGCTTTGGGTAGTAACAGCAGAGTTCTAGGCGTTCTCGCCTGGTATTGCCGCTATCCTGTCTCCCCTCCCCGTGACCACCCAAGCCGGCCACACAGACAAGATTACGCTTTTACCAGATTGGCCCAGCAGCAAAAAACAGCAGCTTCCCTGCCTAAACTGCACCTATAGCTGGCACATAGTATTGAGTTTCTTTTTGAAAGATCCATTTGGACCATCTCTGCTTTTTGATGGGAGTGTTAAGCTCATCCACATTTACCATATTATTTATTATTCATTTAGTTGGATTTATTTTTGCCATTTTGCTTTTTGTTTTCTATGTATCTCATTAAAAATTTTTAAAAATTTTTTGAGAAGCAGAGAGACATAGAGTAATGCCTGTGACAGCTGCAATTAGACAGGGCTGCAGCTGGGAGCCAGGAACTCAGTCCAGCTCTCCAACATTGTGGAAGGACCACAATTACTTGAGCCATCAACATTGTCCCTCCAACTAATTCACTTCCCCCAAAGACCTCACCTTTGGGTGTTGCCACTTTGGATTCAGTTCCAGCATTTGAATCTTGGAGGGACATGGACTTTTAAACCACAGAAGAAATCCTACACAACTTCTGTATTCTAAATATATTTTTCTAAATTTCTACATTAATCATTCTAAAGTCTTGAGAATTATGTTTTTGAATTGTGAGATATTACTTTTAATATTTAAAAACCATTAATACCATTAATTGAATACTTTATTGTAATGCCTCCCATGTCATGTTCTGAGGTCTGATATATGCAGTGCCTAGATGTATAGCAACTCTATTCTGACTCATTAATATATTTGCATACATCTAAACCATAGACAATCTAAGTGAATTGAACTTTGTGTCTCTCTTGTCTAACTGCCAGAAGCAGAAGTCAGAGTATGATTTAAATATTTATTACATTTACTGAGTAGTTCTGTGCTCTGTTTTGGTTTTGGCTAAAGTAAATTCAGGACCATTCTTCGCTAAAAGGAACAAGGGCTCTTGAGAGAATGGCTGACTTGAGGACTAGCTGAGAAAGCTCAGTCTGAGCCTGGAAAACCTTATTATGTCAGAGAGAAAGGAACGATTAAAAATATGGACCCATATGAAAAGATCCTGAGGGGCAGCTCAATCTGAGAGAACATGCATACCAAAAGTAATGATGTTAGGGGCCCGGCATTGTGGCATAGCAGGTAAAGCTGCCACCTGCAGTGCCAGCATCCCATATGGGAACCAGTTCAGGTCTTGGCTGCTCCACTTCCAATCCAGCTCTCTGCTATGGCCTGGGAAAGCAGTAGAAGATGGCCCAAGTCCTTGGGCTCTTGTTCCCGCGTGGCCAGGAAGAAGCTCCTGGCTCCTGGCTTTGGATTGGCTCAGCTCCGGCTGTTGCAGCCATTTGGGGAGTGAACCAGCAGATGGAAGACCTTTCTCTCTCTGTCTCTGCCTCTGCCTCTCTGTAACTCTGCCTTTCAAATAAGTAAATAGATCTTTAAAAAAAAAAAAAAAGTAATGATATTAAGGTGCGGGTGTTGTGGTATAGCAGGCAAAGTGCCCATCTCACAAGGGCACTGTTTTTTTTTTTTTTTTTTTTTTGGACAGGCAGAGTGGACAGTGAGAGAGAGAGACAGGGAGAAAGGTCTTCCTTTGCCGTTGGTTCACCCTCCAATGGCCGCGCTGATCCGATGGCAGGAGCCAGGTACTTCTCCTGGTCTCCCATGGGGTGCAGGGCCCAAGGACTTGGGCCATCCTCCACTGCACTCCCGGGCCACAGCAGAGAGCTGGCCTGGAAGAGGGGCAACTGGGACAGAATCCGGCACCCTGACCGGGACTAGAACCCGGTGTGCCGGTGCCGCAAGGCGGAGGATTAGCCTAGTGAGCCGTGGCGCTGGCCTCCTTGCCTATCTTTTTTTTTTTTTTTTTTTTTTTTTTTTTTTTTTTGACAGGCAGAGTGGACAGTGAGAGAGAGAGACAGAGAGAAAGGTCTTCCTTTGCCGTTGGTTCACCCTCCAATGGCCGCCGCGGCCGGCGCGCTGCGGCCGGCGCACCGCGCTGATCCGATGGCAGGAGCCAGGAGCCAGGTGCTTTTCCTGGTCTCCCATGGGGTGCAGGGCCCAAGCACCTGGGCCATCCTCCACTGCACTCCCTGACCACAGCAGAGGGCTGGCCTGGAAGAGGGGCAACCGGGACAGAATCCGGCGCCCCGACCGGGACTAGAACCCGGTGTGCCGGCGCCGCTAGGCGGAGGATTAGCCTAGTGAGCCGCGGCGCCGGCCTAAGGGCACTGTTTTTGAGTCCCAGCTGTTCTGCTTCCAATCCAGCTCCCTCCTAATGGCCTGGGAAAAGCAGCGAAAAATAGCCCAAGTGTTTGGGTCCCTGCCCTCTATGTAGGAGACCAGGATGGAGCTCCTGGCTCCTGGCTTACTCCTGGCCCAGCTCTGGCAGTTGGGTAGTAAACCAGCAGATGGAAGACCTCTCTCTCTCTTCCTCTGTCTCTCTGTTCTCCCTCTCTCTCTGTAAATCTGATTCTCAAATAAATAAATAAATTTTTAAAAATTATATTAAGAGGCCAGCGCCGCGGCTTACTAGGCTAATCCTCTGCCTTGCGGCCCCGGCACACCGGGTTCTAGTCCCGGTCGGGGTGCTGGATTCTGTCCCGGTTGCCCCTCTTCCAGGCCAGCTCTCTGCTGTGGCCAGGGAGTGCAGTGGAGGATGGCCCAGGTGCTTGGGCCCTGCACCCCATGGGAGACCAGGAGAAGTACCTGGCTCCTGCCATCGGATCAGCGTGGTGCACTGGCCACGGCGGCCATTGGAGGGTGAACCAACGGCAAAAGGAAGGCCTTTCTCTCTCTCTCTCTCTCTCTCACTGTCCACTCTGCCTGTCAAAAAATAAAAATAAAAATAAATGATATTAAGAGATTTATAACCCCATGTTATGATTTAACATAATTTTTCAAGTTTGTGTGAATATGAAACTTACATTAACACATAGAGAGGAAAGAAAGCAGTTTACTTACAATAGAATTTTTTTTTTTAACAGGCAGAGTGGACAGTGAAAGAGAGAGACAGAGAGAAAGGTCTTCCTTTTTGCCGTTGGTTCACCCCCCAATGGCTGCCGCGGCTGGCGCACCGCACTGATCTGAAGCCAGGAGCCAGGTGCTTCCCCCCATCTCCCAGGCGGGTGCAGGGCCCAAGCACTTGGGCCATCCTCCACTACACTCCCAAGCCACAGCAGAGAGCTGGACTGGAAGAGGAGCAACCAGGACAGAATCTGGTGCCCTGACCGGGACCAGAACCCGGGGCGCTGGCGCTGCAGGCGGAGGATTAGCCTATTGAGCCGCAGTGCCGGCCACAATAGAATTTCAATTAACAGGAGCCAGAGAGGTGGCGCAGTGGGTTAATGCCCTGGCCTAAAGTGCCAGCATCCCTTATGGGCAACGGTTCGAGACCCAGATGCTCCGCTTCCTGTCCAGCTCTCTGCTGTGGCCCAGGAAAGCAATAGAAGATGGTCCAAGTCCTCTGCACCCACATGGGAGACCTGGAAGAAGCTCCTGGCTCCTGGCTGGCATCGGCACAGCTCCGGCCGTTGAGGCCATCTGGGGAGTGAACCATCAGATGGAAGACCTCTCTCGCACGCGCTCTCTCTCTCTCTCTCTCTCCTCTCTCTATGTAACTCTGACTTTCAAATAAATAAATAAATCTTTAAAAAAAAGAATTTCAATTAACAAATAAAATGAATGATAGAGTTAGAAAATCATGATTTGCCTAGTATCCTAGTCATAATTCAAGCAAGAATTGTCAATGGATATTAAAATTTGTGGGTGAAAATTTGATGAAATAGAAAAATTTACATAAATTCAAAATATCTGCCCATAAAATACTAGTCACAAAGGGGAAGGTAGTTAACTGTTCAGAAGCCATGGGCAGCAGACTCCAGCTTGTAACAATAGTGTTACAATGATGGAGCAGACTGACAGAGGTGCCTCCTGATGTGGTGCACTACACATGATACAATATTACTTTCTTGGCAGTTCTGCCAAAGATGTGAAATCTGAACCTACTCGTGAAGGAACATCAGATAAACCTGAATTAAAGGACATCCCACAGAACAACGGCCTATACTCTTCAAAAATGTCAAGGTCATGAAGGACCAAAAACGACTGAATGTGTTAGTCCATTTTACATTTCAATAACAAAATATTGGAGGCTGGGCACCTTACAGTGAAGGTTTATGTACATGGTTTTAGAGGCTGGGCACCTTACAGTGAAGGTTTATGTACATGGTTTTAGAGGCTGGGCACCTTACAGTGAAGGTTTATGTACATGGTTTTAGAGGCTGGGCACCTTACAGTGAAGGTTTATGTACATGGTTTTAGAGGCTGGAAGTCTACACAGCAGAGCACCAGCTCTGGCAAGGACCTCAGCACATGGTCTCATGATGGGAGCTCATGTGAAAGTGATCCCCAAAAATTATTTTTATTTTACTAAATAAGATTTTTAAAACAATTGCAAATGTTGCATAATATCTATAGACTAGATAATAGCATTGTCTTACTGTTTATTATTATTATTATTATTTTGACAGGCAGAGTGGACAGTGAGAGAGAGAGACAGAGAGAAAGGTCTTCCTTTGCCGTTGGTTCACCCTCCAATGGCTGCTGCAGCCGGCGTACCATGCTGATCCGAAGCCAGGAGCCAGGTGCTTCTCCTGTTCTCCCATGCAGATGCAGGGCCCAAGGACTTGGGCCATCCTCCACTGCCTTGCCAGACCACAGCAGAGAGCTGTCCTGGAAGAGGGGCAATCGGGACAGAATCCGGCGCCCCAACCGGGACTAGAACCTGGGGTGCTGGCGCCGCAGGTGGAGGATTAGCCTATTGAGCCGTGGCGCCAGCCCGCATTGTCTTACTGTTAATCCCCTGATTTTGACACCTGTATGGTGGTTATTTCAGAAAATGTCTTTGCTCTTAGGAACTACATACTGAAATATTTAGCAGTAAAAGGACATCATGTCTAGAAGCTGCTTTCAAATCCATAAAAGCAAATTGGCAAATGTTAAGATTTGGAGATATGGTTGGTGGGTATCCAATAATTCTTGCTATGACTTTTGAAACTTTTTTAAAAGTTTGAAATGATTTGAAAACAAAAACTTATCAAAAAAAAAAAACAATGCATTTTCATTCCTACTAAAATCTTAGTTTTTAAAATGTGAGCCTTAGTTATGTATTTAATTACCATCTGGGATCTTAATGGTTTTATTCAGCACATATTTTTGGCATCTGTTATGTGCTAGAGTCCAGGGACATAGTAAACTAGAAAAAATCAGTCATGCCCATGTGAAGTTACAACCTAGAGGGCAAACAATTATTGAAAATAATCACATAGATGTATCATGACCTGGCCCCTTGCTGCAACCTGTGTACCTGCCAGTCTCGCTCTGCGCACACTGTGTTGTATTCCTGCCTTGTGATAATATAGACACAATCTCACTGGTTCCTCCTGAACGTCCTTTGTGTCTCACAACAGAGGCACAACCACAGGATGCCATAAAGAGTCCACCCAACTCATTTGTTCTTCCAGGCTGTGTTTCTGTTTGGAGGGAAGGGAATCACGGGAAAGGGAAATGGTGGTGGCTGTTATTTTGTAAGCGAATGCACTTTCCCTCTCGAAAAGCAGTCAGTTCTGTTGCAGAAGCAGGGAACATTATTCAAGCCTCCTGTTCATTACTGAGATATGCATCTAAGGAACTTCGGGCCATGTTCTGGGGCGGCTCTGAAAATCTGAACAAAAAGGAGTTTGTTACAGGACTCACAAGGGTAGTTCTGAAAGCTTCATTAATTCTAATAAAAATTTCCAATTAATTCATTAGTCATTTCCTGTTTCCTGAAATCATTGATTTTCAAATCAGTTGCCTTTTATATTAGCTGACATTAGAATGCTATGGCTTTAACTGATTCAATGTAAGCTAAACTTTTAGCCGTTTATCAAAATACAAAACCGAAGGCTGGTCCTAGCCTTGGGGTGAGTAATTTGCAGGAATAGTCTTCACCTATACAGGCTGTGGGATGGGGGTTGGGGGGGCAGGTGTTCTTACACTCCCAGGAGACTAAGGATCCAGTGGTGAACAGCATTTCAAGAGAGGGGATGTCAGTAATAAGGCTGTAACGGGAACACATTCAAACTTGTGCAACTCAACCTGTCCAGTGTAGATACAGCTCTGGCAAGGGGCAGGGGTGGGGGGATTGCAGGATGCAGGAGATGGAATGAGGCAGTGTGGTGTGGAGTTTTGTAGGGAGCGGCTGTTCTGGAAGCTTCCATCTGGCCCTGATGACCTTCTTAACTGCTGAGGTCACTAGTGGCCCCTCACTCTGTGTCTGGGGTACATCTCCACCATAGGGTGCTGTCTCCTTTCTCAGACATGGCCTCCTAGGCCATGTCCTGCCTTGGCGATTGCACTGCAAAGCTATTCTGGAAGCAGTTGGTGCTGCCAGACCCCTTGGCCCAGTCAGCCATCACACATACTTTTTAGCTCTTGGAGGCAAGTATGTCTCCGTTTTTAGAAAACTACACATGGAAATACTTCAACCCACAGGCTAATAAACTGAGAACTGAGACTCTATTCTATAAAAGGATTTCCAAGAAAATCCTTCTGAAACCCGAGCTTTCCTGATAGGCCGAGACAGATTGACCACGAAGCCAACAACGCTTAAACTGAAAGTGCCCACATAATTGTTGAAATCTTTACTTAATATAAGAGTTGTTCTTCTGTGTACAAAGTTAATCAAAAATGGATCTTAGTGGGGAATGGGACTGGGAATGGGAGAGGGAGGAGGAGGAAGAGTGGGAGAGTGGGTGAGAGGGTGGGTATGGTGGGAAGAATCACTATATTCCTAAAGTTGTACTTAGGAAATGCATGAAGTCTGTACTCCTTAAATGAAAGGTTTCTTTGAGGGAGAAATAAATTTTAAAAAAGCACCCATATTTGCAGGCCCCTTCCAAGGCCACAGGAAGGTCCCCAACCTGCTAACATGGCCATGTGCTTTTCACAAGTTTTTTAAAGTTCCATATTTTACCTGGAACTGGTTATAGCTACTGTCTCTTTCTACTAGGACTTCCCCTCCATGATACTTTCCCTATGCACATGGTTTTGGGGTGAGCCAAGTAAAGGGAGCATGAGTTGAATCTAGTCCCATTGAGTCTGGGTTTAGTAAAACATCTACATGTGGCTCGAATTCACTTTGGTACTTGGCTCAGTGAGTACTAGACACTTTGGTATAGGGGGGTCCCTGCCAACTACATATGGAGCCCCTTAGAGCTCGACAGGAAGAGGCAACATTCATCAGCACCTGAGTAACAGACAAGAAACAGGTTCGAGGGAAGACTGGCTTCCTTGGTGGGCCAGGCAAGACCCAGCTAGGGCCAGGCCCTTGGAGAGAGGGAAGTTCTTTCCAGCCAAGTCTCATTCTCTCTATCAAGGAAAGCCCTTGTCCGTTATGTGTGAGGTTCTAGAAGCTTCTTTCCACTCAAAGACGCAGAAAGCTCTTTTGTCTCCCCTTCACTGGAGTGAGGTGGAATCTACCCCAAGCAGGGCTCTAGGCCAGGCTGGCAGAGATCTCCACTCACCCTCTCAAGGCTGGAGAAGACACATTTCTGAAAAATTTAATTTGTTATGATGAAGTATTTAAATATATTGAGGGATCTCAAGTCTTTTTTATATATAAAGTTTTTAAAATTTATTTGAAATGCAGAGTTACAGAGAGGGAGAGATGAGAGAGGAAGAGAGACAGAGAAAGAGAGAGAGAGAGAGAATCTTCCATTCTCTGGTTCTCTCCCTGTAAGGCCAAACCAGCATGACTGGGCCAGGCTGAAGCCAGGAGCCAGAAGCTTCTTCCAGATTGCTGATGCGGGTGCAGGGGCCCAAGCACTTTAGCTATCTTCTGCTGTTTTTCCAGGCACTTTAGTAGGGAACTGGATTGGAAGTGGAGCAGCTGGGACACAAACTGGCACCCATGTGGGATGTCAGTGTCACAGGCAGTGGCTTAACCTGCTACGCCACAGCACCGGTCCCAGATTTTCAGTTTTTAAAAGGATCTCAGGGAGAATCTTGCTATAAAAATGAATTCTTGCTTACAGATTATTTTAAGCTCTGGAGTTACAAATAATAGCACATATACTTTGCACAATTGCTTCATGGCAGGCACTGCGTCAACTATGTTTAGTGTGCATTGTTTCATCTTTGTACTAACCCAATGAGGGCATCATTATTATTATTCTAATTTTATTATTTTTAAAATGTTGTTTGTTAGGGGGCCTGCATTGTGGTGTAGTGGGCTGGGCCTCCACTTGCATATGGTTATTGGTTCTAGTCTCTGCTGCTCCTCTTTTGATCGGCTGTCTGCTGTGACCTGGGAAGGCAGGGGAGGACAGCCTTGGTGTTTGGCCCCCTGCACCCATGTGGAAAGCCCAGAGGGGGCTCCTGGCTCCTGGCTTCTGATTGGCCCAACTCTGACCATTGCGACCATTTGCAGAGTGAACCAGTGGATGGAGGACATTTCTTTCTGTCTCTCTCTCTCTCTCTCTCTCTCTCTCTCTCTCTGTGACTCAATCTCTCAAATAAATAAGTAAAATCTTAAAAAGTTTTTTTGTTTACTTATTTAATAGGCAGAGAGAAAGAGAGCTTGCACTTGCTGGTTCATTCCTCAAATATTCACAATGGTCCCCATCTGGGGCTGAAGCAGGGAGCTGAAAACTCAATGCAGGTCTCCCACCTGGGTGACAGGAACCCAATCACCTGAGCCATTGCCACTGCCTCCAACGTACGCATTAGCAGGAAGCTGGCGTCAGGATCTGAGCCAGGTGTTGGACCCAGGCACTCTGATATGGTATGAGTCTTAACACCTAGACCAAGCGCCTGCCACAAGAATCCCAGTTTTAGAGGAGAGCCAGCTGAGGTTTGTCAGGGTTATGTAACCTACTGAGGGCTTCTCATTTCTGAAGTGGCAGAAGCAGCCTTCACAAGTTATACTCTTTTGAGTTTTAGAGATTGTTTTTAAATTAATTCAATATTGGGGCCGGCACTGTGGCATAGCAGATAAAGCCACCACCTGCAGTGCCAGCATCCCATCTAGGCACCAGTTCAAGTCCCGGCTGCTCTACTTCCAATCCTGCTCTCTGCTATGGCTTGAGAAAGCAGTGGAGGATGGTCCAGGTCCATGGATCCCTGCATCTGTGTGGGAGACCTGGAGGAAGCTCCTGGATCCTGCCTTCAGATTGGCACAACTCCGGCCGTTGCAGCCATCTGGGGAGTGAACCAGTAGATGGATGATCTCTCTCTCTCTCTCTCTTTCTGTCTCTCTCTCTTCCTCTCTGCCTCTGTCTCTCTGTAACTCTGCCTTTCAAATAAATAAATCTTTATAAAAATTAATTCAATATTATCTTTTTTTTATTTTTTGACAGGCAGAGTGGACAGTGAGAGAGAGAGACAGAGAGAAAGGTCTTCCTTTTGCTGTTGGTTCACCCTCCAATGGCCGCTGCGGCCGGCACGCTGCGGCCGGCGCGCTGCGGCCGGCGCACTGCACTGATCCAATGGCAGGAGCCAGGTACTTATCCTGGTGTCCCATGGGGTGCAGGGCCCAAGGACTTGGGCCATCCTCCACTGCACTCCCGGGCCATAGCAGAGAGCTGGCCTGGAAGAGGGGCAACTGGGACAGAATCTGGCGCCTCGACCGGGACTAGAACCCCGTGTGCCGGCGCTGCAAGGCGTAGGATTAGCCTGGTGAGCCGCGGCGCCGGCCTCAATATTTACTTAAATTGTAAAATGCAAACACAGTTCTAAAGTCCAACCTATTAAAAAGTGAAGTCCCTGTTCTTTTTCCCTACATACTATTTCCTCCTGCCCCCATAAGTAATCTTTTTAATGGTTTATCCACCAGTTTTCTTAATTTAAGCAAATATCTTTCATGGAGAAATGGTAGCATACTCTCTCCCCTTTTCTCCACCTGGCTTAATTTAAAGAAAATGAAACTCAATTATTCACTTGAATCTAATTGTGTACAATTGAAGCCATAATGATATGGAGAAATATTATTCTAATGTGGCTTTTTTTAAAAGATTCATTTTACTTATTTGAAAGGCAGCGTTACAGAGAGGCAGAGGCAGAGAGAAGGAGAGGTCTTCCATCTGCTGGTTCACTCCCCAGATGGCTACAATGGCTGGAGCTTTGCTGGTCCAAAGCTAGGAACCAGGAGCTTCCTCCAGGTTTCCCCTGTGGGCACAAGGGCCCAAAGACTTGGGCCATCATCTACTACTTTCCCAGGCCATAGCAGAGAGTTGGATCAGAAGTGGAGCAGGCGGGACTTGAACCGTTGCCCATATGGGATGCCAGCACTGCAGGTAGAGGCTTAGCCTACTATGCCACAGTGCAGGCCCCCATTCTCTGCTCCCTTTAAAGTGTCACCCTTAGAGATACTTAACAAGAAGTTTTAACTGAAGGAAAATTGTCTCATAGGTAACTCTGGTGGGTGGGGCACCTGCGTATCCCCTTCAGGAGGGGCTGGGGCCCCCAGCTGGGGCAGGAGCTCTCAGTAGACAGTTGATGACCCTATAAGAGACTGTCTTGGTGGTGGAGAGACAGCCTCTCCAAGGCCAGCCCCTGCCAGGGGCAGCTCCCACCCAGTATGGAGGCCTACGCATTCTGAGTCAAGGCAGGACAACCCTGAGGGGCCACTTCAGCCCTGGAGTGCCTGGTGGGAGCAGTGGAGGATGCTGGGCCCACATCACAACTTGACATCTCCTGTCTACTCCTGGTTCCTTCCTTTCCTTCTCCCAGGTATTGCTCCTGAGGGTTCTCCCAGCACATATCCACAATGCTGTACTTTGTATCAGAGTTTGCTTCTTGAAGAACTTAAGTGACAACAGCAAGGACACATTGAAACTCCTGGCTTTCCCAGCAGCTGAGCTGCTTTAGTAAGGCCTTAGTCATTCAGGTCTTTGACTGGTAGCCTGAAACACTGAGGTTTTCTTGAAAAACTTTTGAGTGACCTATACTTCAAAGAAGTTGACTGGGGCAAGCACTGTGGCACAGCAGGTTAGGCTGCTACTTGGGATGCCCATCCACATCCCATATCTGAGTGCCTGGTTCAAGTCCTGACTGTTCCACTTCCAATCCAGCTTCCTGCTAATGTGCCTGGGAGGCAGCAGATGGTGGCTCAAGTATTTGGGCCCCTGCCACCCATGTGGCAGAATGAATGGAGTTCCTGGCTCCTGACTTCAACCTAATCCAACCCTGGCTGATGTCAGAGGGTAAACCAGCACATGGAAGATCTCTCTCTCTCTCCCTCTTGCTCTTGCTCTAGATTTCCAGCATATGAAATATACATATTTATATATATATATGTATACATACGCACACATACACACACAAAAAGTGAACTTCCCATTGTTTCTGGTCTGTAGGTACTAGTGAGCTAGTTTGTCCTGAACGCTCAGGATCTGTCATCAGATTCATGTCACAGCATCTTGGACCTAAAAGAGATCTCACAGTGGGGTGGGCCCTCCCTCCCTGGTGCTCCTTCCTGCACCTGTCTTCACCTCCAGGAGACAGACACCAATGGTGGCAGGTGTTTCACTCACCAGCTCCTGCAGGGAACCAAAGCTAGGAGCTGGGAATGCAATCCAATTCTCTCACATGGGTGGCAGGAACCCCAGTGCTTGATCGATTACCACAGCCTCCCAGAGTCGGAAGCTGAAGGTAGTGTTCTGATGTGGGACATGGATGCCTTAACTAGTAGACCAAATGCCTGCCCCCTATTTTGACTATTATTAAGTGTACAGTTCTGTGGCATTAAGTATATTTAAATTATTTTAGAATCATCATCACCACCTATCTGTAGAACTTTTTTATCATCTCAAACTGAAATAACATAGCCATTAAACAACTCCCATTCTCTCCTCACTCCAGCCCCTGGTAGCCACTATTCTACTTTCTGTCTCTATGGATTTGACTACTGTATGAATCTCATACAAAATGGCATCATACAAGACTCATATTTGCCCTATGTCTGGCTTCTTTGACTTAGCGTGAAATTTGCAAGGTTCATGTTGCAGCATGTATCAGAATTTCATTCCGTTTTAATCAGCTTTACTTTATTACCTCCTATAAATGAGAATGCTCAGACAATAAAACATATCCCTTATTATCCTGAAGATACCATTTGAAAAAAATACCATTGGCTCTACTGTGAAGATCAAACATGAAATCATCTGCAAATGAAAAGATTTGTTGTTGAGATTTATACATTATTCCATTTTTTACCATGATAGCTACATCCCATGGAATTCAGGGCTAATAGAATTCATGGCTGAGGAACAGAAGATCTCTGTGAAAAGGAAATGAAATAATGAACGAAGCCACCAAAGTCCTTATACATATTCATCTTGACTAAAATTAAACCAGTGAAGACAATGCACCAAATGGAAGAGTCCATGGCACTTCCCAGATGTCTGTTGTGTCTCACGACCCTTGCTGTAGGGAAACCAGGGCAGCCGCAACAGGACTTGGAATGATATTTGCTTCAGGTTCACGCAAGGTGAAATTGTTGACACTGTGGAGCAAGATGTAAATCTATGTGTGAGGCCTAGTATTCCTCTTAAGGGCTAACCTGTTTCCATAAGGGATTGTTATGTCAACAGAGCTGTGGGATCCTCATGCATGAGCAGGCGAGGGAAGCACCTGCCACCATTGGTGTCTGTCTCCTGGAGGTGAAGACAGGTGCAGGAAGGAGCACCAGGGAGGGCCCACCCCACTGTGAGATCTCTTTTAGGTCCAAGATGCTGTGACATCAATCTGATGACAGATCCTGAGTGTTCAGGACAAACTAGCTCACTAGGACCTACAGACCAGAAACAATGGGAAGTTCACTTTGTGTATATGCATATGTGTGTGTACATATATATGCATATATATTTCATATGCTGGAAATCTAGAGCAAGAGCAAGAGGGAGAGAGAGAGAGATCTTCATGTGCTGGTTTACCCTCTGATATCAGCCAGGGTTGGACCAGGCCAAAGCCAGGAGCCCGGAACTCCTTTGTGGGTGGCAGCCCTCTAAGTCTCTGAGCCATCACTGCTGCCTCCCAGGGTGCACATTAGCAGGAAGCTGGATTGGAAGTAGCAGAGCCAGGGCTCAAATGAGGCCAAACAGTATCTTAACCACCTGCAATGCCTACCCCTCGCCGTGTGGCACCTTCTGCTTCCAGTCTGCCGTCCCTGACAGCACCCACTGTGAGGCCCCACTAGAGCTTCACTAGATGCTAGCATCATGTTGTTGGACCTTTAGAGCTCTGGGCTAAATAAACCTTGCTTCTTTATACATTGCACAGGTATTTTGTTAGAGCAATGGCAAATGGACTAATATATGTTACACACAAAGCAGAGGGTCAGAGGGCAGTGAGTGTGCTAAGAGTATGGGATGGCACCTGCGGCCTTTGGGTGTTTAGCAATCTTTGATTGGAAGCTCTGCTTTGTCACTTAGTAGCTGGGTGAGCTTTGAGCCTCCTGTGGCTTCGTCAGTGAAACGGAGCTAGTATACCTCGTTGTTGGAAGGATTAAATGAGATGCTGCAGGTGCAGCCCTTGTCACAGAGCCCAGTGTTTAGTGAGCGCTCAGTATGAGCTGGCTGGAGTAAGGAAGCAGAATGCACCAGAAAGAGCATAAACCACTCTGGGGCTTGGGCAGCTGGGGGCTGAATCCGGCTCTCCCACTCCCCATCTTTCTAGACTTGGACCAGTAACTTGACCTCTCCAGGTTTCAACTGTCTCATTTGTAAATTAGAGAAAATGGTAGTCCCAGCTCAGAGGGTTGAAGGATTATGTTTCCATCAATGAACATAAGAAACATGTTTGCCTTAGCTAGTGTATGAAGTGCTGAAAAACATGCCTAAGACATGGTAAGCATTGTTTATGTATGTTATGCATGTATGTATGCGTATATGTATGTACGTATTCAAAAGGCAGAGTGACAGAGAGAGGGAGGGACAGATAAAGAGAGATCTACTATCCATTGGTTCACTCTCTAAATGGAATTGGGCCAGGCCAAAGTTGGGAGCCTGGAACTCCACCTGGGTCTCCCAGGTGGGTGGCAGGGGCCCATGTACTCGGGAGCCAGCAGGGATTTAGCTAACACAACGGGAAACTGAATCAGAACTGGAGCAGCCGGGACACAGACTGGGGCCCTGAAACTGGCGACACCAGAGGCAGCTTATCCTGATGCACCACAACACTGGCCCCATGTAAGCATTATTTAAATGTCCTCTTTTATTATTATTTGGAGCGATTCTGGGATAATAAAAAAGAATAATAAAATAAATATAATAATAAGAAACGGTTTAATCATAAGGCATACACAAATCATGGGAAGCTCTTCCTAAGCCTCTGAGCATTTCCATTTAACAGGACACACAGCACAGGACCACTTGCCCAAAGATCAGCCAGCTTGCCCACCTTGCGTCTGACTCCAGAACTCTTACGTTACCCTGTTCTGCCCCCTACAACAGTCAGAAGCTGTTGCTCATGAAAATGCATGTAGAATACGATGCTAAGAAGTAAATGAATGAGCCTCTGGGAAGGAGGCCAATAGCTGAGACTGGAAGGAGGGATAAAGCAGTCATTGCATTGAGCATTAACTTAACACTAGACTTCCAGCAACCCTGCAAAGCAGAAAGCATAGCGTGTCACATGGTACCCCATTTTTGAAATGAAGCCCTGTGCCCCTTCCCTCACCCCGAACCTGGCACACTCCTTCTCCTTCATTCATCAGGGAACTCTAGAAACCATCTACGCTTGCCAGGCACTCTTCGGTTCTTCAAAAGACACACTTGTTCCTGACACCAAACTCTTTGCTAAAAAGACAGAAGGGTTTCTCACAGGCGGGACATTAGGCGACCGGTGCCACAATGTTTTCACGAAAGCAGATGCAGGAGCGGCATGCCTACAATCCAGGCGACAGCCTCTCATGTCAGTCCAGGGAGCAGAGGATTCAGTCCGTAGGCCTGGCAGGAGTAAGGAGCCGTGGATCACAGGGCTCTTCGCATGCCCGTCAATGGCTGTGGTTTAATCAATTGCGAATAACTAGTAACACGGTTGTGTCTAAAACTGTGCATCATTGAATGCTGCAATATGAACAAGAAATTATGGGTGAAGTTTAACTGTTTTCAAATGTAAAATTTTTAAATTCAATGTAATGAATTGATTTCTAATTTATTTGAAAGGCAGAGAAAGAGACAGACAGACAGAGATCTTACATCCTCTGGTTCACTCCAAATAGCCGCAATAGCCAGTGCTGAGCCAGGCTGAAGTCAGGAGTCGGGAACTCCATCCAAGTCTCCTACAGAGGTGGCAGGGGCACAAGTACTTGAGCCTTCGCCTGCTGCCTCCCAGGGTGCACATTAACAGTAAGCGGGAAGGGAGAGTGGAGCGGCACTCAAGCCCAGGCACTTTGCTATGGGATGTGGGTGTCCCAAGACACGATTTAACCTTTGCACCAAGCGTCCACCCTGAAATACTAGATTTTAGGAGCAGACCATCTGGGCACAACCCACAGGAAACAAGTGATCACAAAATAAGCTTACAGATGTGAGGACAGAGTTCTTCGCCATTTCCTTGTTTCTCAGAGGTTGTACCCAAAGTTTGGAGGTCAAAGCAGTCCCCAGGAAAGGAGGAACTGGCCAAGCTAGAGCAGAGGGAGCTGTGGGCTTGCTCTCCTTTGACTCTCTAGCATGGGAGAGGTCACCACTCAAACACCAGCCCCCTCCCATAGCAGGGGCCTTGCGCTGTGCCACAGCCTGCGTGTTCCGGTCCTCCCTCTGCTGTGGACCCATGGCAGTGGGCTAATGCGCTGGATGAATTTCCAAGACAGAGTAGCCAGCTGCAGCATCTCCCAGACTTCCATCAGGGAGAAATCCCTACTGGTAGCACATTCACTCCTGTCTCTAGAACAGGGTTCCTCAGGGCTCGCTCATCTGATCTAATGGGCATGGAACATACTCCCGGTACTGTGCTTGTATCTTGCTTTCTCTTTTAAACATTGTTTTTTCTTTCAACAAGTCCCTCTGCCTCACTGGCACTCTTTGTGCAAGAAGGTGTATTTGCATTTCAAAGTCTAACATTTCCCAATAACGGCCAAGTTCTGAAAACACATTTTCCTGTGATAAAAACCTTTCTGAGATTAGAAAACTAAACAGAAGTACAATGCTTTAAACAACTCCTAATTACCATGGAACTAGCCCTGAGAGACCCACAAGCACTTTTTTTTTTTTTTTTGACAGGCAGAGTGGACAGCGAGAGAGAGAGAGAGAGAGAGAGAGAGAGAGAGAGAGAGAGAGAGAAAGTCTTCCTTTTGCCGTTGGTTCACCCTCCAATGGCCGCCGCGGCTGGCCCGCTGCAGCCGGCGCATTGCGCTGATCCGAAGGCAGGAGCCAGGTGCTTCTCCTGGTCTCCCATGTGGTGCAGGGCCCAAACACTTGGGCCATCCGCCACTGCACTCCCTGGCCACAGCAGAGAGCTGGCCTGGAAGAGGGGCAACCGGGACAGAATCCGGCGCCCCGACCGGGACTAGAACCCATGGTGCCGGCGCCGCAAGGTGGAGGATTAGCTTAGTGAGCTGCGGCGCCGGCCACAAGCACTTATTTTTAAAATGCTCTTTGTGGAAGAATCCATCAGGCAAGCCGCATGCTACAGCCATGTCCATGGCCATCCAGATGCGGAGGTTAACAGGAAGTCGCTGCCGGGTCTGTGCCTTCCAGGAAGCCGCTCTTCTACTGAAGGTGACTTTCACAGATCAGTTCTGGGTGCATCTTAATTTCAACATTGCAGAGTGTTTCCAAAACTTCCTCAAAGATAAAAATTCCTGTTAAATAGTGAGAACTCTAATCCCTCCATGGGAATGCAGATTAAATGGATGTGGGATGGGCCCAGTAATGGGGGTTTTGTTTGTTTTCTTATATGCTCATTTGTTTTTGAACAAGGACTTTATGTCCTTATCTTTAAGGAAGTTGGGGGAGAATTTGACTAGGGACTCAGGGCCTCTCTGACTCCGCCACTCTGTAATTCCATGCTTCTGGGGTGGGAGGTCAGCCAGCGGCCCTCACTGGAAGCTACTGTAGTTATGATAAGAGCTTGAGAAAGTTTTCTTTTGTGGGTTCTTTCCCCTGGTGGGGTGGCACCTGGGGTGAGTTTTGTGCAGTAGATATCAACTTCTCCCGGGCCAACCTTGCGATAAGCCCTGTGGGAAACCACTCCAGTTGCTTTGTGCTTGTTAGAATTGTGAACATTGTCCCGCCTAACTCTTCTGATGTGTTCCCACTCAAGAAGTGTCCCCCACAGGGCGCCAGGGTGGGTCCTCCTCCCTCAGCCTCAGACCTATGACTTCCAACATCCAGCCGTGGCCTCAGAAACTCATCACTCCCGGAACCGCTCCTGAGGTAAGGAGTAGGGTGACCTGTGCTCAGACCTCAAACTCCCACAAGCACCAAGTCAAGACACACCCTCTCGTTTCTATGGAAGCCTGCGGCCCCACTGATGGTGACCCAATCTTTTCCAGGAACTGATTGGAAGAATGAGGACTTGTTTTCCAACCAGTCTTTTGTGAGAGAAGCTGAAGGCCAAAGGCTAAAATTCCCTGCAAGTTTAGCTTCTTGGAAACTCGAGGATATTCACAAACATAGTAATTTCTATCTCCATTTTTAAAATTTTTAAGTTCTGGGGCTGGCACTGTAGCGTAATGGGTAAAGCTGCCGCATAAGGTGCTGGCATCCCATGTGAGTGTTGGTTCGAGTCCTGGCTTCTCCACTTCTGATCCAGCTCACTGCTAATGTGCCTGGGAAAGCAGTAGAAGAGGGCCCAAGTATCTGGACCCCTACACCCATGTGGGAGACCATGAAGAAGCTCCTAGCACCTGGCTTCGGATGGGCCCATCTCTGGCCATTTTGGCTATTTGGGGAGGGAACTAGCAGATGGAAGATCTGTTTGTCTTTCTCTCTCTCTTTCTCTCTAACTTTGCCTTTGAAATAAATAAATGCATCCTTTATAAAGTTTTTAAGTTGTGGGGCTGGCGTTATGGCACAGCGGGTGAAGCCACCACCTGCAATGCTGACATTTCATAAGAGCACCGCTGGAGTCCCAGCTGCTCCACTTGCAATCCTGCTCTCTGTTAATGCACCTGGGAAAGTATTGCAGGATGGTCCAAGTGCTTGGGTCTCTGCCACCCACATAGCACACCCAGATGGAGTTCCAAGCTCCTGATTTTGGTCTCATCCAGTTCTGTTTTTTTGCAGCCATTTTGGGAGTAAATCAGCAGATATCTCCCTCTCTCACTGTCTCTGTCTCTGTCTCTCTCTCCCTGTGTGGGTGTGTCTGTAACTCTGCCTTTCAAATAAATAAATAATTTTAAAATGAAAAAATAAGTTGTCCCCATCTGTCCAAATCAGTGATTCATCAAGGAAGAAAGCAGCATGCTGTTTTGTTCATAGAAGACTTTGGTGTCTTTGAAAATGGTATTGGTCGGGGCTGGCACTGTGATGAAGTGGGTTAATGCCCTGCCTGAAGCACCGGCATCCCATATGGGCACCGGTTCGAGACCTGGCTGCTCCACTTCCTGTCCAGCTCTCTGCTATGGCCCGGGATAGCAGTAGAAGATGCCCCAAGTGCTTGGGCCCTGCACCCACGTGGGAGACCTGGAAGAAGCTCCTGGCTCCTGGCTTTGGATCAGCGCAGCTCTGGCCCTTGCGGCCATCTGGAGAGTGAACCATCGGATGGAAGACCTCTCTCTTCTCTCTGTGTAACTCTGACTTTCAAATAAATAAATAAATCTTTAAAAAAAATTTTTTTTAATTCCATTAAAAAAAAAGAAAGAAAATGGTATTGGTCAGGGTGGGAGTTTTGTGCAGCAGCTAAGAAGCCACTTGGAATGCTCCCATCCCATATCCAATTCCCAGCCTTGCTCTCCATTCCAGCTTCCTGCTAACATGCCCTGGCAGGCAGCAGGTGATGGCTCAAGTAGTTGGGTTCCTGCCACCCATTCAGGCCACCCAGATTGAGTTCTGGGCACCTGGCTGTGGCCTGACCCAGACCAGGATATTGTGGGCATTTGAGAGTGAGACCGCAGATGGGAGCTCTCTGTCTTGTCTCTCTGTATCGCTGCCTCTATATGATACTGGTAAGTGTGAAAGAAAAGAATTGACACCTGGGAAAGGAAATGTAGATGTAAGATTGCTGAAGTTAAGTGAAAACCTTGAAGTACTGAATTTGAAATGGAAATATCAGTATGAACCCATGTTACATTTTATCTTAGAAAATGGGGGGCTGGGCCAGTGCCGTGGCTCAATAGGCTAATCCTCTGCCTTGCGGCGTTGGCACACCGGGTTCTAGTCCCGGTCGGGGCGCTGGATTCTGTCCCGGTTGCCCCTCTTCCAGGCCAGCTCTCTGCTGTGGCCAGGGAGTGCAGTGGAGGATGGCCCAAGTGCTTGGGCCCTGCACCCCATGGGAGACCAGAAAAAGCACCTGGTTCCTGGCTTCGGATCAGCACGGTGCGCCGGCCGCAGCATGCTGCCCGCGGCAGCCATTGGAGGGTGAACCATAGGCAAAAGGAAGACCTTTCTCTCTGTCTTTCTCTTTCACTGTCCACTCTGCCTGTCAAAAATAAAAAATAAATAAAAAATAAATAAATAAATAAATAAATAAATAAATAAATAAAAGGTATGTAGGCATATCAGTTTGAGTCCTGGTTGCTCAACTTCCAATCCAGCTCTCTGCTATGGCCTGGGAAAGCAGCAGAAGATGGACCAGGTACTTGGGTCCCTGCGCCCACATGGTAGATCCAGAAGAAGCTCCTGGCTCATGGCTTTGGATTGGCCTAGCTCCAGCCGTGGTGGCCATTAGAGGAGTGGACTAACAGATGGAAGACCTCTCTCTTCTCTGCCTCTGCCTTTCTGTGACTCTGCCTTTAAAATAAATAAATAAATCTTAAAAAAAATGGGGGAGAAGGGGTTTGCTGGCATTGTAGAGCAGTGGTTTAAGCTGCTGCTTGCGATGCCAGCACCCCCATCAGTGTGTCACTTTGAGTCCTAGCTATTCTGCTTCCATTCCAGTTCTCTGCTAATGTGCATGGAAAGCAGCAGATTATGGCTCAAATACTTGAGTTCCTGCCACTCAGTAAATGAAAGAAAAGAATCAAGCACTGGGGCTCTTCTCTTGTACAGTCTGATTTTTAGCCAGAGAATGGGTTAGCAGATGCTTCCCTTTATAAAATATTTCAGCTAAATGAATGATAGAGAAATGATACAATTTGACTCTTGCCAACGTATTTTTCCTAATGGATCTATATAATTATTATCCATAGCTGTTAATATCACACAAGGGGGCCCAGATCTGTGGCTCAACGGGTAAAGCCACTGCCTGCAGTGCTGGCATCCCATATGGGCGCCGGTTTGTGTCCCAGCTGCTCCACTTCTGATCCTGCTCTGCTGTGGCCTGGGAAAGCAGCAGAAGATGGCCCAAGTCCTTAGGCCCCTGCACCCGCATAGGAGACCCAGAAGAAGCTCCTGGCTTCGGGCTTCAGATCAGTGCCGCTCCAGTCATTGCTGCCAGTTGGGGAGTGAACCAGTGGATGGAAGACCCCTCTCTCTCTCTCTCTCTCTCTACCTCTGCCTCTCTGTAACTCTGCCTTTCAAATAAATAAATCTTTAAAAAAAAATCACACAAGGAAGGAAGCAGCCAGACATTAAGTACCTCCTGATGGAAGGACACATCATCTATGAAGCGTACTCGCCAAAACAAGTTCTGATTGATGTCTGATCAGGTCTCCAGATCTAACTACAAACTTACAGGATATACAGGAGTCAGACAAAGATGAAATCAGAAAGATACAGACTCTATGGGAAACTCTCTAAGGCACTGACCCAGTTTCTCCAATGATTAAATTGGGAGGAAAAAGAGGAGGTAGGGGTGGCATGTGGATTAAAACAGACTTAAACTGTCAACTATACAATATATAGATTTTATTTGGATCCTGATTTTAACTAAATAGTATAACAATTATAAGGCAGGAATTTTAAACACAGACTATATATATATATATATATATATACACAACAACATTAAGAACTATTGATATTTTAGTGATGGAATAGTTCTGGTTATGTCAAAATATTTCTTACATTTTAAAGACACACATATTCATGTATAAATTACATACTGCCTGAGATTAAAAAACAAAACAAAACAAAAACCTTAAATAGAATCGATCCTTTTCTATCTTGGAAGGAATTTCCTGTCTTTACCTCCCACACTCTTGGAAGGCGACCAAGGAAGTCGTCTTCTTTGTCTTCCCCTCCCCGCAGTGGGATGAGTTGCATATGAAGGTGGCAGGAGCAGGGGTGACCCTGCTGTCACTCACCTCATACTGAAGCCTTTACAAATAAGTGAACCAATGAGACAGCCAAAAGCAACTTTCCTGACACAGCATTACTGCACGGTTGCTGGGTAAAGGGGGGCCACAGAGGACCGTCAGATTCCAGACACACAATTTTCTTGCCTGTCTTCATCTGCAACTCAGACCCTCTTCACGTTTCCTGCAGAGACCAGAGGGAAGCTCCTGGGCCGGGGCCAGCACCTCCCCCTTTTCGGGACTGGCCTCTTTCTTCCTGTTTCTTTAAAGGATTGGAGAAGAGCAGAAAAACCTGGAAAACATAATGCACCTCTGACAGAAATAGAAAACAAGCATTCTGTGTCGATTTCTCACAGACACTGAGGCCAAACGCTCGTTTATTTTGAGATGTGTGGGAGAATCTTTGTTAGGTACCCAGCCCGCACATCAGGGAGACAACAGGATATGCTGCAGTGAGGTTGTAAACAGACTCCAATCCCTTGGGCCACCCTGCCTTTAATTCCTGTGCTCTGCCCCATAATGGAATTACAGGGCCTGAATCCTAGACCTCAGAAGGTTTGCAAAATTTCCTTCTTCACACAGTCCTGGAATTCCTTATGTACACAGACGCAACAGAAACAAAACCAAATTCATGACAAATGACTTTCCAAAAAAAATCTTGCCATAAAACAAGCATTTTTCTGAACAGGAAGAATAACAGACTCAAACAAAGCCACCCAGATCGCTTCCCTTGCTTGCTGAGCTGTGGATCTTTGCTCTACACCCCGAGTCTTGATCCACGGTGCCCTCTATTAATTTGCTGGTGGATTTGAACCAAATCTGATTTCCGTCCTTTCCATAGAAGCTCCAGTCTCTCCTGAGAGAAAGGGCCTAGGCTGAGGAAGTTGCAATAGAAACAAAAAATGTGTTAACACCTGGCAAAAAGTGCTGAGCAAATTATGCCAAACCTTAAACCTGCTTTGGGTTAATGCTTGTAGCTTCCTCTGAAGTGACTGCTCTTGTTTTCCCCATTTCATAGATGAAGAAGCTAAAATGGGTTACAACTAGTAAGAAGCCAAGTTTCTGTGAGACTCCAGAGCTCAAGTCTAAAATCACTGAGATAAATCTCTTTTATCGGCTGGTCTTTGGAAGGACGTTCTATTTTAAAAGGGGCAGAACAACACAGGGAAGATGCGAAGGCAGTAAGACATAGCAAGAAAGGGTACAGGTTGGTGCCACTCCGGGGGGGGGGCTGTCCATGTTATAGTTTGGGAATAGCATTCTTGAGGTTGAGCTGGGCACTGGCTGCATGGATGTTTCCTGAATGACCATGGGCTTTGAAGTTTCAATGAGCTGTGATCTTTGACCTTGAGGAAGTAGCTTGGGATTGCCAACCAAAGCAGAACAGGCAATGCTGCTAAAACGTCTGCAACTTCGGTAGCTATTGCACTGGCTGTGAATTCAGATTTATGAATACTGTACCCTGACAGCAACTTCCTGGGTTGAAAGAGCCAGTATGTTCCTCCTGGCATAAATCACTTTGAATGGCTTTTTGTTTGTTTGTTTCTTTTAAAGGCAGAGCAATAGAGAAAGAGAGAGATCTTCAATCTACTGACTCACTCCCCAGATGCCCACAACAGCCAGGACTGGGCCAGGCTATAGCCAAGAGCCAGGAACTCCATCCAAGAATCCCATGTGGGTGGCAGAAACCCAAGTCCTGAAGCCATCATCTGCTGCCTCCCAGGATGCACATTAGGAGGAAGCTGGATCAGAAGCAGAGGTGAGGCTGTATCCCGGGCTCTCTGACATGGGATGTACCTATCTTCTTTATAAAGTTAGTCTGCCTCAGATATTTGGCTACAGTAATGAAAAATGGACTAATACACAACCCTAATACAAGGACTACCCAATTCTATCTCCAACCCCATCCTCTCCTCCAGCTCCAGACTCTGTATCTTTCTTGCCATCTCCACTTGGGACCCTGAAAGTTAATATACTTTAAGGTGGAGCTCAGGTTTCCCACTCTGACCTGCTTCCTCCAGTCTTCCCTAATCCCTAATCAGAAACACCCATTGCTCAAGTCAAAAGTCTATAGGGCTGGGGGTGGGGTGGGGGTGGGGGGGTGGTCAGTGCTGTAGCATAGTTGGTTAAGCTGGTTCAAGTCCTGGCTGTTCTACTTCCAATTCAGCTCTCTGTTAACTGCCTGGGAAAGCAGTAGAAGATGGACCAAGTTGCTCAAGCCCTAGCTCCCATGTAGGAGACCCAGCAGAAGCTCCTGGCTCTGGTCCAGCTCTGGCAATGTGGCCATTTGGGGAGTGAACCAGCAGATGAAAGATCTCTCTCTCTCTCTCTCTCTCTCACTGTCCACTCTGCCTGTCAAAAAAAAAAAAAAAAAAAAAAAAAGTCTACAACGAATCCCTGTTTCTATTTCTTTCTTTCTTTCCTTTTTTTTTTTTTTTTAAAGAGTTATTCATTTATTTGAAACACAGAGTTAGAGAGACAGAGTAGGAAATAGAGATCCTTCATCCGCTGGTTCATTCCTCAAATGACCACAGTGTTTGGGGCTTGGCCAAGCCAAAACCAGGACACTGCAACTCCATTTGGTGCTCCCAGGTGAGTGGCAAGAGCCCAAGGACTTGGGCCGTCTTCTATTGCTTTCCCAGGGCATTAGCAGGGACCAGGATCAGAAAAGGAGCAGCCAGGGCTGGAACTGGCCCCCATATGGGATGCCAGTGCTGCAGTTGGTGGTTCAGCCTGCTGCACCACAACACTGGCCCTTGTCTCTTTTATATCCAATTTAAATGTAAGTCATATTATAGCGGGGATCTTGGACAGAAACGTGGGACACCAAGACTCTTAATGGGAAAATAGCTTTTATTCTTGCCTGTAGTACCAAAGGATTTGTACCTACAGTCTGAGCTCCAAACAAAGCAAGGTGCTGTCTTATAAAGCCTGGAACAAACAACTCTAAGTTTCCTTTTACATATTGGTTCCACACTTTTGATTGGATAGGTGAAAGCTACAACACTGCGTATACAACTGTTACACAAAGTTATACCTGTGTGCATTAGATTTTTCTTTTGCTGACGTGGTTGCAATTGTAGTATGTCTCAGAAAGCTCTTTCCACCCGTTTCCAGAAAGCCCCTGCTGTCCTACTGTTTTTTGCCTTTAGCCAGCTTTTTTCTACCTAAGGGGAGGGGTCCCTCTGACCTTCAACATTTAACCTTACTGTGAGCTATGCTTGCGTCCTCTGGCTGTATAGTGTCTACGTTAGTGACTTTCATGAGTCATATTTTTATTCAGCCAATGTTACAAACTGTTTGTTTTCCCAACCAAAATTCATGCATTGACAGTAAGAGGAAGTAGGGCTTTTGAAAGTTGATTAGGTCACAGGGATGGAGCCCTCACGAATGGGATTCAAGCCCTTATGTGAAACACCCCAAAGGGCTCCCTTGCCCCTTCAACCATGTGAGGACCCAGCCAGAAAACAGACACCTATGAGCCACATGCCCTCATCAGCCAGCAAATCTGTTGGCACCTTGGTCTTGGACTTCCCAGCTTCCAGACCTCTGAGAAATAAGCTTCTGTTCTTTATAAGTTTTCAGTCTCAGGTATTTTGTTATTGCAGCCCAAATGGACTAAAATACCCAGAGAAATTTTGTCTTTCAGTATGTGGGTTCTGGTTTTTCTTTTAAAACAATGTCTTTAGGAATAGGCCCTGAATACTAATGTACTTTGATTGCTCTCAATTTCAATTCAATATAAACACTTAATCCTAGTGCTGTCTTTTTTTTTTTTTTAAGATTTATTTATTTATTTGAAAGTCAGACTTACACAGAGAGAGGAGAGGCAGAGAGAGAGAAAGAGCAGTTTTCCATCTGATGGTTCACTCCCCAACTGGCCGTAATGGCCAGAGCTGCACAAATCTGAAGCCAGGAGCTTCTTCCGGGTCTCCCACGTGGATGCAGGGTCCCAAGGACTTGGGCCATCTTCTACTGCTTTCCCAGGCCATAGCATAGCTGGATTGGAAAAGGAGCAGCCGGGTCTCGAACTGGTGCCCATATGGGATGCCAGCACTTCAGGCCAGGGTGTTAACCCACTGTGCCACAGTGCCGGCCCCACCTAGTGCTGTCTTGATCACAACCATCTTGAAGGAGTTTCTCTCGTCTCATTCCATTCACGCCATTTCTAGTTCTGCAGTAACCATCCCTTCACCCCCCAAAAAATCAGCTACTGACACCTTATTGATAGCACTCTTGATAAGGACATAGTTCTCAATTGCTGAATCCAAAGGCCTATCTCTAGGCCTGATTGTATCAGACCACCCCACTCACTGGTAATTGCTGTTCTTTGCTTCACTGTGGCCCCTGCAGCTCCTGGCACCTGTAATGCTTCCTGTACTGCTCGGGCTGGAATGCGTCGGACTTCTTTGTGATTGTCCTCACAGATTCCACTCTTGATCTCTTCTCATTCTTCACTAATGGTCCTTTCCTTTCCTTTCCTTTCCTTTCCTTTCCTTTCCTTTCCTTTCCTTTCCTTTCCTTCCCCTTCCCCTTCCCCTTCCCCTTCCCCTTCCCCTTCCCCTTCCCCTTCCCTTTCCCTTTCCCTTTCCCTTTCCCTTTCCCTTTCCCTTTCCCTTTCCCTTCCTTCCTTCCTTCCTTCCTTCCTTCCTTCCTTCCTTCCTTCCTTCCTTCCTCTTGCTGGTTCACTCTCCAAGTGGATGCAACAGACAGAGCTGGACCAATCTGAAGCCAGGAGCCAGGAGCTTCTTCTGGGTCTCCCATGTGGGTAAAGGGGCCCAAGCACTTGGGCCACCTTCCACTGCCTTCTCAGGTACATTAGCAGGGAACTGGTTCAGAAGCAGACCAGCTAGCACTTGAACTGGCATCCATATGGGCTGCCAGCGCCACAGGCGGCAGCTTTACCTGCTATGCATCAGGGCTGGCCCCTCTCCCGCAATGGTTTTTTTTTTTTTTGTTTTTTTGTTTTTTTGTTTTTTTGACAGGCAGAGTGGACAGTGAGAGAGAGAGACAGAGAGAAAGGTCTTCCTTTTTGCCATTGGTTCACCCTCCAATGGCCACCACAGCCGGCGTGCTGCGGCCAGTGCACCGTGCTGATCCGAAGTCAGGAGCCAGGTGCTTCTCCTGGTCTCCCATGGGGTGCAGGCCCAAGCACTTGGGCCATCCTCCACTGCACTCCCTGGCCACAGCAGAGAGCTGGCCTGGAAGAGGGGCAACCGGGAAAGAATCTGGCACCCCGACCGGGACTAGAACCTGGTGTGCCAGCGCCGCTAGGTGGAGGATTAGCCTAGTGAGCCACGGCGCCAGCCCCACAATGGTTCTTAAACTTCTTTTTTTCTTTTTCTTTTTAACTTTTATTTATTTATTTGACAGGTAGAGTTACAGACAGTGAGAGAGAGAGAGACAGAGAGAAAGGTCTTTCTTCCATTGATTCACAAATGGCCTCAACGGCAATCTGAAGCCAGGAGCCAGGAGCTTCTTCCTGGTCCCATGCGGGTGCAGGGGCCCAAGCACTTGGGCCATGCTCCGCTGCTATCCCAGGCCATAGCAGAAAGCTGGACTGGAAGGGGAGCAACCAGGACTAGAACTGGCACCCATATGGGATGCTGGCGTCACAGGTGGAGGATTAACTTAGTGCACCATGGCGCCGCCCCTTAAACTTCTTTTTTCAAAGACAGCTTTGAAAATATTCTGAAAGCTATGGGACAGTCTTCCCTGAAAAACAGCGGTATCTATATTCATGGATACACAATATCTGTGTAGATACTGTGCAGAGTGGACAGTGAGAGAGAGAGAGACAGAGAGAAAGGTCTTCCTTTGCCGTTGGTTCACCCTCCAATGTGGCTGGCGCACCGCGCTGATCCGATGGCAGGAGCCAGGATCCAGGTGCTTTTCCTGGTCTCCCATGGGGTGCAGGGCCCAAGCACCTGGGCCATCCTCCACTGCACTCCCTGGCCACAGCAGAGAGCTGGCCTGGAAGAGGGGCAACCAGGACAGAATCCGGCGCCCCAACCGGGACTAGAACCCAGTGTGCCGGCGCCGCTAGGCGGAGGATTAGCCTAGTGAGCCGCGGCGCCGGCCCTCTACTTTTTTAGTATAAGGGATGCCAACCATTCCCCAAGGCTTCAATTCGTTACCTATATGCTGATGGCTCTTGAATGTGTACCTTGAGCACTGAGTTGTTCTCCAAGACCCTATCCCTGCATCTCCAATTTCCAACTAAAAGGCTCTGTCTACTCAAAGCACTTGCTTTGCTCAGTGTGTCCTGTTCAACTCCCCTCCAGGTTAGCCCCATCTGAAGATGACATGGCCATTCATCT
Source organism: Oryctolagus cuniculus (assembly GCF_964237555.1). Classification (NCBI taxonomy): domain Eukaryota; kingdom Metazoa; phylum Chordata; class Mammalia; order Lagomorpha; family Leporidae; genus Oryctolagus; species Oryctolagus cuniculus. The sequence goes on along the minus strand of NC_091438.1, from coordinate 110,407,160 downwards.
CAATCACCAGGAAGAAGCCTGCTCTTCCTCGCCCTCCTATTGCTGCTTCCCAGGCTCAACCTTTCCATTTCTACCTTAATTCTGGAGGAGCCTTGCATGTGGTCTGCATGCCTCCCACATTGTTATCTTCAAACCCAGCTTCCATGCTGCAGCTGAATTTATCTTCACCATCCCCTATTGCTCATGGCAAAACTTCCCAAAGTATGCTTCAAAGAATACAAAGTCTATGAGGTGTTTAACGAGCAAAAAATTTTCATGATCAATTGCATTGAAGAAACGAATGAAAACTGGTTAGTTTTAGTTATGTCAGAATCCCCAGTATGCTAGAACACATTGTGGAGCTCCCACTTGGAGATGTGAAATTAAAGCCTTGGTCAAACTGCTTGGCAATGGAAGAGACTAGTACACCTTGAAATAACCTTGGACTTGGTTGGTCCATGAACTGCACTTCAACTTCTTTGTCTACCTCTATTTCTTTCCAATTTTCAGGTGCTATTCTTCATAATGTAGACAATGGGACAGGAGGGTGATACTCTGGATTCAGGAATACCAATGTTCAAGAGTTCATTTATTTAAATCATTTTTTAAATGCAGAGAGAGAAAGACAGAGACAGACAGAGAGAAAAAAAGATCTTCCAATTCCAAGGCTGGCCTAGGCCAAAACCAGGAGTCCAGAATGCAATCTGGGTCTCTCGTATGGGTGGTAGGAACCTAAGTATTTGAAGCATCATCCCAGGTATTCATTATCATCATCCCAGGGTATTCATTAGCAGAAAGCTGGACAGACTTCAACCAGGGCACCCTGTTGTGTAAGTGACATCTTTTTTTGTTGTTGTTGTTGTTTTTGTTTTTGACAGGCAGAGTGGACAGTGAGAGAGAGAGGCAGAGAGAAAGGTCTTCCTTTGCCGTTGGTTCACCCTCCAATGGCCGCCGCGGCCGGCGCGCTGCGGCCGGCGCACCGCGCTGATCCAATGGCAGGAGCCAGGAGCCAGGTGCTTTTCCTGGTCTCCCATGGGGTGCAGGGCCCAAGCACCTGGGCCATCCTCCACTGCACTCCCGGGCCACAGCAGAGGGCTGGCCTGGAAGAGGGGCAACCGGGACAGAATCCGGCGCCCCGACCGGGACTAGAACCCAGTGTGCCGGCGCCGCTAGGCGGAGGATTAGCCTAGTGAGCCGCGGCGCCGGCCCCTAAGTGACATCTTAACTGCTGTACCAAACACCTCCTTGGGAAGACCAAGGTTTTTATCTCAGCCCAGGGCTTTGGTCAGATTCCTGGACTTCTCAGGCTGTGCTGTGTAGACTCCATCTGCCACCAGGAGGCCGACCTCTGTGGCTGCAGCATCAGGCTTTCTAACCCCTGGCTTCCAATTGGGTTTGGCCAAATGGAAAGCAGCAGTCGGGGAAGGGGAGGAGGGTATTCAACCCTACAGCCGTCTCCCTACCTGGCGGGCTGTGGTGTGTCCACCCTATCCCAGGCTCCAGCCCTCATCCTGCGAATCTCTCCTTCCTCTTCCCCTTTAGGCTTGGGGATAATGGCTTCCTGCTGGAGCTGTTCCCTGGAGCCTTCCTCATCTCTTGCCAGTTCCCTCAGCTCTGTCCACAATTCGCCTTAAACTCCGTGAGGATGCCGTCTGCTTCCTGCTGGACTCCTGACAGCCACAGGACGTTGTCCCCTTTCAAAATGTGGGGACACCCCCCTCAGGGGCAGTCGAGAACATTTAGTGACAGTTCATGACATGTGAAGCGGCCAGCTCGGTGCTGGCCAGCAGTGGTGCTCCCTGCACGAGACACCACTGCTGTGGTCCGGCCTGTTCTCCTTGTCGTCACACTCTTGGGAGTCCTCTGCTCCCCTGCCAGTGCCCAGGTGAGGGTGAGCACAGGGAAATGCTGCCAGGGCCCAGCCTAAAGAGACGACGCTGCCACGGGGACATGGGTGCCAGTCCACAGCCACAGAATAGGGCTGACCCGCAGGTCCTGCTTCAGGACCCTAGAACAGGGAACACTAACAGGGATCAGAACAGTATGAGTCAGGCTGGCTACGTGCTCAGCATTGCCCCCGGGAGAAAGCTGCCTCTGTCCTGGGCCCAGCTGCGCTATCCCCCACACCGAGCAATTGTCTGCCAAGGAGGAAATCCTTCCAGCTCCACATCTACTCCTTGTGCCCTATTAAAGAGCTCAAGTGGCCTGGAATGGGGGTGCCGCACTGTTTGAAAGAGGAAGTCACTGAACTAGTTTCCAGCACATTTCTCAAAAGGCATAAATTGGAGAAATTTTAAAAGGCCATTAACAGAAATGATACTGTGGAGAATAGTGAGTGTGCAGACGGGCAAGCTGGTTATTAGTCATCACTTGAAATGAATTCGCACTGAGCCCTCAGAAAGGAAGCTGATGTGTTGAGTATGTTGAACAAGGCAAGCCTGACTTACGGCACAAAATCAGAATGCAATTTCATTTTGTTTCCTACCGCTCCTCTCAGTCAGTTCAGTGGGAGAAAGTCTTCCCATGGCTCTCAAAACTCAGGGTATTTTTCAGCACTCTTATAGCTAATGGAATCCAGTTGAATTTGGAGACAGAATGACCCAGTACCTTACCCAACACTTCAAATGTACCCAGAGCCCAGTCTTGCCCTACCCAGGTGCTCGCTGGCAGATACATTCTCAAGCAGGACTAGGATCCATCCTGTAACAGAGATGTCAACCAGAGGAGCCCTGAGACCTCCGAACACCCTGAGGCCCTAGAGATTGCAAATGTAAAATTTCCCCAGCATCAGAAAGCCCCCACATCAGTCTCCCTACAGATGACATGGCTAGAGAAATAGGTCTCTCTATGGACCACATGGCTAGAGGAAGTGCCAGGCTCCAGATGCAGAAGAGGAATTTGAGTGAGAAGGGCAGGGTACTCTGCCAGGAAGCTTCTCTGCCTTCCCCAGGTGGTGCCGGAAGCCCTGGGGCCCCTGAGGCCATCCCTCGGATGAGTGGGATCCAGCTCGGGCAGCACAGCATGCCCTGAGTGGAAGAATGGAGTTTAACCTTTGATAAGCAATAGTAAATGCAATCTGGGGATGAGCCGGGGGTGCCCAAGGAGAAGGTGTCAGACTGCGGCTACAAATTAAATGTCTCTCTTCCCCAGGGCCATGTGGCAGGATATGCCCTGGCATGCTAAACAAGTGAGGCATGGCTCCAGAAAGTTATTTTGAGAACTGCAAACCTGCATAGATGGTGAAAACTGTAGTCTAAGCAAATCTTTGTGTGTCAAGTAAGAACACAGGTGGTTGTGAATGCTATCGACAGCTGGGTTGGAGCTGGTTGGGAGGACACTCTGCAAAGGTCAAGGATCCTGAGTGCTTTTTGAGATTTAGGGTAAGAAGGTAATAGTCATAGTCTCTCTGATTTCAATCTTTTCAATTCTCAGCCTCAGACCCACTACCTGGAGCTCCTGGTATATAGACAGAATAATGATCCCTCAAAGACATCTGTGTCTTAATCTTTTGAATTTGAGAATATGGTACCCCACAACATAAAATGAACTTTGTAGATGTGATTAGTTAAGGATTCTATGATGGGAAGGGTGTCCTTGCTAACCCAGGTGGTGCACCTCATGTAATCACCAGATCCTCATAAGAGGCAGGCAGGGGGTGCAAGTCAGAGGAGGAGGTATGACAGTGGAAGCAGAGTCGGAGTGAGGTGGGTGCTGGCTCTGAAGATGGAAGGGGGCCATGAGCCAAAGAACAGGGCAGCCTTTAGGAGCTGGGAAGGTAAGGGAATGGATTCTCTCCTGGAGCCTCCAGGGAAAGGCAGTGTTAATGACACCTTAACTTCAGCCCAGCAACACCGATTCAGACCTCAAGAACTATACAATAACAAATCTATGATGTTTTAAGTTACCAAGATTTTCATGATTTGTTGCAGCAAAGTAACACATAAGGAAAGAGAATGCTGAAATGAATTTTTCAATTTCCTAAAGCTCTGGGTTAAAAACAACCCTCACAAGACAACGTCTCACCATTTCACTGCAGGAGACTGCACTAGCAAGAGCTGTAAGTTTCAGGAATGTTCGCATTCAGACTTAAGGTACAATCAGAGACAAGATAGGGTGTCTCCACACTGAGTGTGGCTGTCCAACTTCATGGCTAACACTCTGGGGTGGATGTGTTTTTGCTATGAGGGAGAGCCCCCTTCTAGAGAAAAAGCCCCTGATTGAGGCATTTTCTTCTTCTTTTTAAAGATTTATTTATTTACTTGAGAGGCAGAGTAATAGACAGAGAGAGGGAGAGACAGAAAGAAAAGCTTTCCATCCATTGGTTCACTCCTCCAAATGGGCACAATGGCCAGAGCTGAGCCAATCTGAAGCCAGGGGTTAGGAGCTTTTCCCAGGTCTCCTATGAGGGTGCAGGGACCCAAGCACTTGGACCATCTTTTATTCCTTTCCCAGGCCATAGTAGAGAGCTGGGATAGAAGAGAAGCAGCCAGGACTAGACACAGTGCCCATATGGGATTCTGGCAACACAGGCAGAGGCTTAGCCTACTAAGCGACATCACTGCCCCAAGGCTTCTTAAAAGATCACAGTGATGACGCAGGCATTGGGCCTAGAAGTTAGTCCACCAGTCACAACACCTGCATCCCACGTTTCAGTGCCTGGGTTCAAGTCCTGGCTCCATTCCCAATTCCAATTTCCTGCTGATGTACACCTTAGGAGGCAGCAGGCCATAGCCCAAGTACTTGGTCCCCACCACCCATGTGGGAGAGTTGGATTGAGTTTCTGGCTTTTAGCTTCAGCCTGGCTCAGGGCCAGCTGTTGCAGGCATTTGAGTGGTGAACCAGCAGACAGGAATACTTGCTGTCTCTTTCTCTCTCTGCATCTCAAATAAATAAACAAAAATTTTTAAAAAAATTTAAGGATCGGGCCAGCGCGGTGGTGCACTAGGTTAATCCTCCGCCTGCGGCACCGGCATCCCATATGGGCACTGGGTTCTAGTCCCGGTTGCTCCTCTTCCAGTCCAGCTCTCTACTGTGGCCTGGGAAGGCAGTGCAGGATGGCCCAAGTGCTTGGGCCCTGCACTTGCATGGGAGACAAGGAAAGAAGCTCCTGGCTCCTGGCTTCGGATCAGCGTAGCTCCGGCCGTGGCGGCCATTTGGGGAGTGAACCAACGGAAGGAAGACACTTCTCTCTCTCTCTCTCTCTCTCACTGCCTGTAACTCTACCTATCAAATAAATAAATAAAAATCTTTTAAAAAAATTTAAGGATCATGGTGACTCATGGGGTGGTGGCGAAAAGAAGTGGCCATTCTAGATAATTTCTACATGAGAAACATCAGCAAGTGCTGAATGGAATCTGAGTATCCTTGAAGGGAGAGATTTGGATCTGAAAATACTGTGGAAAATGACAAACACCAGCCCAAAGTCAATACTCAAAATTACTAATATTAGAACTATGTAAATATTATTCCCAGCTGAAACATGCAGTGTATTATGACTACTTTTCTACATTGTACAACTTTTTGTTTTCTGTCAATTAATACTTGCTTTTGTTTTATTTAATGTTCTAGGTAATCATCACTATTTTATCTTCAAACTCTGGGACTTAAGTATAAATCTCTTCTGAAAACGTTCCAACAGATGAATCAATATAGAAGTTTGTTGTTGTTGCTGTTTTTATATTTCTCTTGAATTCTTCCATCCTCCTGCTTCTCTCTGCATCTGTTTCTATACTGATTGTCTACAGTATCTCTTATGATGAATTAGCTCTATTTTTGGATTGAGAGTACTAAATCGGCTAAGAGGTAGCCTAAAGTAAACTGCCTTGGAGTATGTTCTAGGTCAGATTTTGTTTTTTGTTTCCTGAAGACTTTTTAGCCTAGATTCACATAGGAAATATTTCCACATTGTATTTGGCTCCATGCCCAAGCAACTCTCAACCTTTTTTACTGGGTCAACTAGATCTGGCAAAAACAAGATGGCTGGCCAAGTCTCAACCTCATTGGAGATAAGTGTTCACAGACTTGAGAAGAGTAGGCTCTTTACAGTGCCCTGAGAGCAGCCTTAGTCCCTATCATATAATATGGTTCAAACCCATGCTAGTTCCCTGGTCAGTCACCCCAGAGTAGGCAAGTCTCCTGGGGGCTTTCATCCAGGAAGGAGAGCCACAATGTCAATTGTATCCTTTGGATCAGATAAATAATGAGGGCTATGGATTAAAATAATGTCATATTGAATAATTTGTCCACTTTTATCCTGACTTCTTAGCCAGTTGTTCTAGAACATGCATTCTCACTGGGGATAACAAAAATGGTTTGGTCCCCCAACAGGTCAGGGTACTTATACAGATATTTAGACTATCAACAATATTCCAATTTTATGGGAATATTTATTTTGGAAAAATTATCTAAAAATATTCCTTAGAGGGATAATAATAAAGAAAAAAGTTGGGAAATGGTGTTCTAGAGATTAGTGAATAAAAGCTGATTTTGGTTATGTGCTTTTTTAGTTTGATAATTAAAATTTGAGTCAAATGGGAAGTGATTGTTTTCTATTGTGTCCATGATAAGAAAAAAAATTCCTGCAATACTTCAAATCAGAATCCTTGGATTGCTATGGCCAAGGAAGCTGAAGTTGAAACAAGGAGCCCTGACATTATTACTTATCAATAATTTTCAAGGTTACAGAAACCAGGAGTAGGGGAGGGCTATGTATATGAAATTGCCAAACCATGAAATAAGGGATAGGCTGTACAGGACCAAGTCAGTGGTGAGACCACTTCAATTCTCAGCAGTTGCCTGGAATTCAGTCTTAGGACTAATGAATGTGCCCTCCCACAGTAAGTCATGCCATTGGGAGGTGTGACCTAAGGACACTAATAATCAATGATACTGCCACCCTTGAAAATACTATAGTAAAAATTGAGAATAATCAATCATACATAATCAGTGGTTCGCAAACTTGGGAGCCTGGGGTAAAAGAGTTGGTCACAGCCGGCGCTGCGGCTCACTAGGCTAATCCTCCGCCTTGCAGCGCCAGCGCACCGGGTTCTAGTCCCAGTCGGGGCGCCGGATTCTGTCCCGGTTGCCCCTCTTCCAGGCCAGCTCTCTGCTGTGGCCAGGGAGTGCAGTGGAGGATGGCCCAAGTGCTTGGGCCCTGCACCTCATGGGAGACCAGGATAAGCACCTGGCTCCTGCCATCGGATCAGTGCGGCCATTGGAGGGTGAACCAACGGCAAAGGAAGACCTTTCTCTCTGTCTCTCTCTCTCACTGTCCACTCTGCCTGTCTAAATAAATAAATAAATAAATAAATAAATAAATAAAAGAGTTGGTCACTTGCATCCATTAACTGTTAGAAGAGATGACACTGTGTCACATCACAAATTGTCTTGTGGTTGGTGGTTGGTGCTGTGGCGTAGCAAGTAAAGCTGCCGCCTGCAGTGCTGGCATCCCACATGGGCGCTGGTTCAAGTCCCAGTTGCTCCACTTCTGATCCAGCTCTCTGCTATCGCCTGGGAAAGCAGCAGAAGATGGCCCAAGTCCTTGGGCCCCTGCACCCACGTGGGAGACCTGGAAAAAGCTCCTGGCTCCTGGCTCCTGGCTGCTCAGTGCAGCTCTGGCTGTTGCAGCCAATAGGGGGAGTGAACCAGCAGATGGAAGACCTCTCTCTCTGCCTCTCCTTCTCTCTCTGTGTAACTCTGACTTTCAAGTAAAATAAATAAATCTTAAAAAAAATTTCTGTAAACTTTCTGCCAAGGGCCAGACAGTAAATATTTTAAGCCTTGCAGGCCACATATCTCTGTTGCAACTGCTCAATTCCTGTCATAGTGCAAAAGGAACAATAGACAATTTATGGATGAATTGGCACAGTTTTGTCCCAATAAAATTTTATTTATAAAAAATGTATATTAGGGACCAGTGTTGTGACAAAGGGTGTTAAGCCACAGATTAACACCCGTTGAGTATCTCTTTGAGTCTTAGCTGCTCCACTTTTAATCCAGCTCCTTGCTAAGGTGTCTGGGAATGCAGCACAGAAGATGGCCCAAGAACTTTGGCCCTTGCCATCCACTTGGGGGACTTGGATGGTGTTCCTGACTCGTCAGTATGGCCCAGCCTAGGGCTGTTTTGGCCATTTGGGGAGTGAATCGGTGGGTAGAAAATTCTGTCTCTGTCTCTATCTTCAAATAAAGTTAAAATACATTTTTTAAAATGTTAAAAGGGAGGGGTTCTGGCTGTTGTGGCCAATTGGGGAGTGAACCAGTGGATGGAAAACTTCTCTCTCTCTGCCTCTCCTCTCTCTGTGTAAGTCTGCTTATCAAATAAAGAAATAAAATTATTAAAAAAAAGCTTAAAAGGGAATGTACCTATTACCTATGGAAACATTTATTAGAATATTCTTGTACTTTTCCAGGCAGAGATTGAGAAGAACAAGAAGCTGGAAGCCTAAGTTCAGTTGGGTTTAACCCTAGAGGGTCTTTTCTGGAGTGAGTATTCTTTAGCAAAAAGCCCAGTCCTGGGCACAACCCTGGTAGAGACATAGGTGGGTAGGAAATTTATTCCTGGACCACCAAAACCTTAGGGGTCTTGACAGCTGCCTCTAAGTGAATGAGTACAGTTCCAACTGTTCCTTCCCAAGGTCACCAATGGACTGTGGAGCTGTATACACTAGGATTACATTCAGGAAGCTGAGAAGGTCTAAGTGGAAAACCATGAACCCTGCCCTATGCTAGAATCTTTGAAACTTAAATGCCTGCTTGACTGCGTGTCTAGCCTTCCCCCTGATTGTGATAGAATGAGAAGGCCATGCCAAGATGGCTGCTGACAGCAGAGCCTGCCTGGCAACAGGCTGTGATTGGATGGCTTCGGAAACCACATGACAATGGAGCCTGACTGACAACAGGCTATGATTGGATGGCTTGGGAAACTGCCTGGCAACAGGCTGTGATTGGTTAGGGCATAGACCGCCCCTTGACCAGATTGGCTGCCTTGGCTATATAAACTGCTGTACCAACTGAAATAAATGAGTCTGTGGGCTGCTTGCCTCTGGCCTGCTTTTACCTGGCTCCCAGGGTCTGTGTGGTGATTCCGTGCCTCTTGCCTTCACCACGCTCCTCCTCTCAGAATGAATCCACCTCAACAACTGATGATACCACTTTTCAGCAGAGTCTGAGTGGAGCAAGGGAATTTGTGATGACTGATCTCATAGCTTTCTGGAGAGTTTTGTCTCCAGAAAGAGAGTAGGCTCAGAGGCAACAACAGTTCATTCTACGTGCTGCAGAAGAATCTGGAAAAATACTTGTACTGGATCAGGAAATAGTAAATTTAATTGTATATACACGGACTGTGATAGGAGAGAGAGCCAGCTTTTCATTTTATTTGAAAGCCAGAGAGCTCTTCCTCCCACTGGTTTACTCCTCAAATTCCCACAACAGTCAGGGCTGGGCCAGGTTTAAGCCAGGATCTGGGAAATCAATCTGGGTTTCCCACATGAGTGGCAGGGATGCAAGCTGGAATCAGAAGCCAAGCCAATTGGGCTTAATCTCCAATATGGGACATGGGTGTCCCAGACAGTATCTTAGCAGTTGTGCCACATGCTTGTCCCTAGGATGTTTTATGTAAGCAATTAGCTATAAGCTAAGCTTTGGAATGATAGAGAAAAAATTATTTTGTATAAACAGAATGCTAAGCCCTGATCCATGAAGCCAATGAATCCACAAAGAGAATCAAATGTGAGGCCAGGAATTGGTTGTGGATTGTGTTTCAGTAAAGATGAATTATTTATGCGTCTTGGAGCTGTCCACACATAAAGATGATATGTGAGTCTGTCACTAACTATATATTGTGTGGGTTTATGTGTTTTCTCCCTCACTGATGTACCAGTATACCCCAGTAGATAATATTGATAAACTTTTAAATAAGGCTATGAAGAGAAATTATTTATTTAGGGGATATATAGGGATTCTATTAATATTTGATCCTTCAATCATTCTTTTTTAAAAAATATCTATTAAGTAGTGTGTGGGCTGAACTGCGTCCTCCAAAAATTCATATGGTGAATTCCTAACCCCAGTACTTCAGAGTGAGGTGGTAATTAAATTAAAATGAGGTCATGGCTTGGGAGAGTGGGCAAGCGTAACCCAATCTGACTAGCGTCCCTAGATGATGCAAAGACACCAGCCACGAGCACGCACCAAGGACATGATGATAACCACATGAGGACATGGTAAGAAGGGGGCAGTCAGCAAGATGGCCAAGGAGGGTTTCAGAAAGAATCAAAACCTGCCAATACTTTGACCCTGCACTTGCTTCTTCCAGAAAGGTGAGAAAATAAATTCCTGTTGCTGAAGCCACTCAGTCTGCGATATTTTGTTAAGATTCCAGAACACCAATAAAAGTACCTACTATGTGCCAGGCACTCATTGGAGACAGCTGAGAACAAGACAAACTCACACACAGAGATAAGCTCATAAGCATTTGGCAGCAGTAAGTTTTCTTGGTGGGTGACTGCATAGGCGCTGGGGTCTGGGGTAGAAATGAGTGTTGCTGCTAACCGTCTGTGTAATGTTGGGCAAGTGACTCACTCTCTCTGCACCCCCCTTTTCTCTAGTGTACAAAGGAATCATAATAATAGCACCTAACTCATGGGCTTGTTGTAAGATTAATGGTGTTGAGATCTTCAGAACAGTGCAAACATTGAATGCTCAGAAAATGTTAGTTGGTAAGGAAAATAAGAAAGGAGCGGGACTGGAGAGCGGTAATGGTGTATGTTAGAGAAAAGGTGGTCAGGGAGACCCCTCTGTGGAGACATCTGAGCAGTGACAAGAGAAAGTGAGAAGAAAGCCATCTGGAGGAGCAGCATTCCATGCAGAGGTGCCAAGTCCCAAATCTGGAACACATTCAGTATGCTTGAGCAGCAAGAAAGCCCAAGTGGCTAGAGGTCAGAGAATAAGACCTAGAATAAGAAAAAGTGAAGGTAGATAGGGAGCCAGGGCTGAATGGTATATTACTAATAATACTATACAAGTGTGTCAGCAATGGGATTCAGTCACATTGAATTGAGACCATTACTGTGATTGGCTAAGTTCTTCAGAATATGAAAGGGTTAGTTTAACATGAAGCCATATGGTTATTAGCATCTCTGGTGGCTGTCTGGTCATATCCACGGCTAAGGAAGGTTAACCCTGCTAGGAGCTTGACTGTCATCCCCAGGCTGGGTTGGGCTAGACGACCATGTAGGGTTGCAGTCAGCCGGGGGGGGGGGGGGGGTTGTCGGTGAGTTTATGACATCAGACACAGACCATGTGTCCTTCAAATGAACTGCTATGCCAAAAGTCAATATTATCCCTCAGTGTCCATGGGGGCTTGGTTCCAGGGCCCCTCAAGGTACCAAAAGCCAAGGATGCTCAAGTACCTGTCACACATAACCTACACACATCCTCCCGTATACTTTACATCATCCCTAGATTGTCTACAACAGAGAGAGAGAGAGAGAGAGAGAGAGAGAGCGCGCGCTAGCTTGGAAGTGGAGCAGCCGAGACTTGAACCAGCGCTCACATGGGATGCTGACACTGCAGGGGAGGCTTAACCTTCTTTGGCACAGCACTGGCCCTTGAATTATGTTGAGAAGGCTTCCAGTTCAAAGGGGCCATGAGTATGAGAGCATGCCCTCAGATGAATGAGTAGCAATACTGAAATACCTAACCCCCAACGACTCTGTGAAACTGAGTGCCTATTTCAGCACTTCTCACAGAAGAGAAAAATATCTTCCTTTACGTGACTCTTGTTTTGGTTTTCAGTTCCTCACAGCTGAATCTCGTACTAAGTAATGTAAACAGTAATTTAAAAAAAAAAAGTATAGCTTTACATCTGATAAAGAAGAATTTAGGTATAAAAATAGATGGGGGGGGGGGTCCAGTGCCGTGGTGCAGCCAGTTAAAGGCCCAGCACCCAAGTGGGAGACCTCAAAGAATCTCCTGTCTCTTGGCTTCTGATCAGCTCAGCTCTGGCCATTGTGGCCATTTGGGGAGTGAACCAGCAGATGGAAGACCTCTCTTTCTCTGTCTCTACCTCTCTTTGTAATTCTTTCTATCCTTCTTTCTTTCTTTTTTAATAATAAGCACTGTACCCGTGCTTTCTTTTTTTTTTAAATTTATTTATTTGAAGGTCAGAGTTATACAGAGAGAGAAGGAGAGGCAGAGAGAGAGAGAGAGAGAGAGAGAGAGAGAGAGAGAGGTGTTTTCCATCCTCTGGTTCACTCCCCAATTGGCTGCAATGGCTGGAGCTGTGCCGATCCAGAGCCAGGAGCCAGGAGCTTCCTCCAGGTTTCCCATGCAGGTGCAGGGGCCCAAGCACTTGGGCCATCTTCCACTGCTTTCCCAGGCCATAGCAGCGAGCTGGATTGGAAGTGAAGCAGCTGGGTCTCGAACCAGCGCCCATATGGGATGCCGGCACTGTAGGAGGTGGCCTAACCTGCTACGCCACCGTGTCGGCCCCTCTGTCTTTCAAATAAATAAAATAAATATTTTTTTAAAAAGAAAAAAGTCTGATAGTAAAAGAAACAATCCCTCAAAAAATCTTAAATGCACTAACATAATTTGTTATATTTTAATAGACTCCTATCAGAAATGATAGCTTAAGTAGATTTTTAAAAAAGTACTAAATTAAAAGAGTGAACATATACAAAAACTGACCATGTTTCATGTCCTAAAGTTTATTCCTAGTTGCAGAAAACAGTCTACTCAAACTAATGTAAGCAGAAAGGATCTAAGATATCGGGTAGCTCCCTAAGAACCAGGAGGACCAGCCAGGTTTATATATCATATAGGTAGCAACACAGTGGCCAGAAAAAGGGCCTAGCCACATCATGGGATGATCCCCATGGACATTTCATTGTCATTGCCTTCCACCTGACACTCCACACCTTTGACAATGTGAATCAGAAACCAGTCAGTGCTCCCTGAACCAGGGCTGCAAACTCTTCCTGTCTAATTCAGAATATCTGTTTGATGGAAACCAGTTAAATAAGTCTCATCACACTCTAAAATGCACTGGACAGTTTTATAGACAAGCCCTAACACCTTCACAGAAGAAATAAGCTAATGCACACATACACAGAGAATACAAACAGAAGGAAAGCTACTCAACTTGTTTTATGAGGGTAGCATAACTTTGAAATCCACCAAAATAAAAAGAGTATAGGCTGGGGCCAGTACTGTGGTGAAGCGGCTAAAGCCACCGCAGTGCTGGCATCCCATATGGGCATTGGTTCGAGTCCCAGCTGCTCTACTTCCAATTTAACTCTCTGCTATGGCCTGGGAAAGCAGTAGAAGATGGCCTAAGTCCTTGGGCCCCTGCACCCATGTGGGAGACCTGGAAGAGGCTCCTGGCTTCAGATCAGTACGGCTCCTCCTGTTGAGGCCAATTGGGGAGTGAACCAGCAGATGGAAGACCTCTCTCTCTGCCTCTCCTTCTCTCTCTGTATAATTCTCACTTTCAAATAAATAATAAACCTTTTTTTTTAAAAAAAAGGAGTAAGTGTAGTGCCTTTCTATATATATATAAAAGAGTATAGAAAATAAAATTATAGGCCAATGTCCCTTAAGAATATAGATGGAAACATCCTTTAAAAATTGAACAGATTGTATTTAGTACTACATCTAAAACAATAACATAATAAATGATATAATAAATCATGTGGAGCACTTAGCAATACCAGCTTAGAAGAAGCAATGCGCACATTGTTAAGTCACAGGCTCTGTGGTCAGTGTGTTTGCCCTGGTCTAGTTGTGTGGCCTTGGAGAATTCACCTGATCTTCCTGCACCTCCATTTTCTCACCCCTAAAGTGGATGTAATAACTGTTCCTGACTAAGGGGATTGTTGTGTTGGGTCAAATGAGTACACTGAGTTAAGAAGACAGAGCGCTGTAATTAGTTGTCATTACCTCACCAAGTACAGTGAACATAGAGACCAATAAACAAGATGGACATCGGTGACAGATGTTGGGCAAGGATAACAAAACCCAGAAGCCTCCTCTTTCTTCTGATGTCTGGCTGCCACATGAGTCTGTCAGAACCCAGGTCCTACCCTGGAGACCAATAGGAAGCAGGATGAGTAGAACCAGAATTAACTCGGCATTGTCCGTGAGTGAGACATCTGCTGTGTTGTCCCTCGCTGAGAATCCCATAAATTCGGAAGGCTGTCTCATTTATGTCTTCTTCTCCTGACCTGTGAATTATACTATGGAGGGCAAGAAGCCTAGCTAGGATACAAGAAATGACAGCAGTTTGGACTAAAGTAGTGACAAAAGAGCTGGAGACAAGTAAATGAATGGAGACATATTGAGGAGGCAAAATTGAGCAGACTCGGTGATTGGATATGGATCACACATGGGAGTTGCAAAAAACAACAAGGGATTACCAAAGGGGACCAACCTAAAGTGCTCACATAACCTGCTGGATGGTGGTGCCATTCAAGAACTAGAGAATATTGGAGGAAACAGCTGTGATGGAGTGGGGAAGATCAAGAGCTGGGCTCTGGGCAGTTGGAGGTACACAAACACATTCAAGTGGGGATGTCGAGCAGGTGGTTATGTAAACAGCCTTGAGCCAATGGGAAAGATGAGGGCTCCAGTGTGAACACATGCGTCTTCTGCATAGAGGTGGTCGTTGCTGCCAGGAAGAATGGATGAGCCAGGAAAGGCCTCTAGGATTATGCCATGAAGAGCACTTGTTAGCTAAGCAGAAAAACAAATGACAACAAAACTTGAAACTGAAGAGGTGATATCCAGATGCAGAAGAAAGCCTGGAAGTTAAAGGAAGGGAGCATTAGCCAGGTTCACAGAGTGGAAAGAAAACACTGAGGCCTCTAATCACCACAGAGAAAACTGTTCTGATGGGGTAATGGGAATGGAAGCCATCGTGAGGAGAGCAGAGTGAGTGGGGAGTGAGGAAACAGGGACAGCAAATATGAGCAAGAGGGGTGGTGGTGAGGAGAGGCCAGGGCAGCCATCTAGAGGAGTTGTGAGGAAGCATTTGGTTTTAGCAGCAAGTTCCTGCCTCATAAGGAGCTTGGTTGGGTGGTGGTTAAATCAGAGAGTCAACAGAAAGGGCTAAGCATGCAGCAGACATTAGCTTTAGAAAATGGAGCACATGGTGAACGCTTGGCCTAGTGGTTAAGACACTGGGATGCCTGCATCCCACATCTGAGTGCCTGGTTTTAAGTCCCAGCTCCACTTCTGATTCCAGCTTCCTACCAATACCCACCCTGGGAGACATCAGGTGATGGTTCAAGTACGTGGGTCTCTGTCATTCACATGAGAAACCTAGATTGAGTTCCTGTCTCCTGGTTTCAGCCTGGCCCATCCCTGGCTATACTGGGCATTTGGGAAGTGAACCAGTGGATGGGAGCTCTCTATTTCTCTCTGTCCCTCAAACAAGTAAAAAAAAAATTTAATTTAAAAAATGGACAAGTAGTACTAATATCTCATTTTCCATAACTGTATGTCTCCAAATTCCAAAGTTCACACTTCTCACTTTGCAACACCCCATCAAAGGCCTTCATATGATGCTAAATTGCTACTCCTATCCCTAATTTTTTTCTAAGTAGCATACTGATCAAACTACTAGAGCTAAGAGACTTGCCCAAATGCCTACAGAACAAAACTGCAGAAGCTGAATAAACTATTAGCAATATTTATTTTTTATTCAATTCTTACTCTTTTTTTTATCCTTATAAGAATTACACACTCTGTCCTCAGCATACCTAATCAATTTTTGGCAACCCCAAATCACTGTCTTCTGATAAATCACATGTAGAGGCCAGTCAATGCTATGATGTGAGCGCCACCTACTGCTCAGAAGCTTAAAAGCACACTTCAGTTCTTGAGCTGGTTTAAAGCATTGCTTGTTTCAGAGGTCCTTCTGATGGATGAAATTCAGATGGTACTTATTTTCAGTTAACTATTAAAAACCTAAAACTAGGTTGGCGACGCGGCTCACTAGGCTAATCCTCCGCCTGCGGCACCGGCACACCGGGTTCTAGTCCTGGTCAGGGCGCCGGATTCTGTCCCGGTTGCCCCTCTTCCAGGCCAGCTCTCTGCTGTGGCCAGGGAGTGCAGTGGAGGATGGCCCAAGTGCTTGGACCCTGCACCCCATGGGAGACCAGGAGAAGCACCTGGCTCCTGCCATCGGATCAGCGCGGTGTCCTGGCTGCAGTGCGCCGGCCGCGGCAGCCATTGGAGGGTGAACCAACGGCAAGGGAAGACCTTTCTCTCTGTCTCTCTCTCTCACTGTCCACTCTGCCTGTCAAAAAAAAAAAAGAAAAAGAAAAACCTAAAACTTAAAAAATTTTCCTTTATTTTTCCTTTTGACCTTTAACTAGTTAACTGATCAAATATTTGTGCATATAATTCCTTTTGACTGTGAAATTCTGTCTTTTAACTACTTCAGAAGTTTTAAGTCTTATAATTTAAATTATTATATATATAACTTGCAATGTTTTAAGAGATTGATATTTCTAAGACCTGCTCGGTTGGCTTACATCGATGGTTTATAGACAGATAAGGGCACTTCAGAAAGTTCACAGAGGGGCCAGCGCTGTGCTGCAGAGTAAGCTGCCTCCACCTGTGGTGCCAGAATTCTGTATTGGAGTAACAGTTTAAGTCCTGGCTGCTCCACTTCCAATCCAGCTCTCAGCTAATGCACCTGGGAAGGCACAGAGGATGGTCCAGTACTTGGGTCCCTGTCATCCATATGGGAGACCCTGATGGAGTTCCTGGTTCCTGGTTTCAGTCTGGCGCAACCCTGGCCATTGTGGTCATCTGGGGAGTGAACTACCAGATAGAAGATTTCTCTCTCTCTGTCTCTGTCTCTCCTGTAACTTTTCCTTTCAAACAAAGAAATATTTTTTTTAAATCCTTTTTGCACCAAAAAAAACTTATCTTGTAATTCTATTTTTCCATGAACTATTTCAAGTACTCTCATGAAATTCAGTTTAACCATTATTACATACTTTCTTTATGCAGGGACTAGAAACTGGAAAAAAGTTATTGCAAATTATGTTGAGGTAGAACAAACAGTATAAAAATATAATAAAATATTAGCTGTAATAATGAAAGAGTCTATGAATGGCAGAACAAGTAAAGATGTATTCATCTGTCCTTTTTAAAAAAAAAAGATTTATTTATGTATTTGAAAGACAGAAATACAGAGAGAGAAGGAGAGAGAAATCTTCCATTTGCTGGTTCATGACCCAAATGGCCACAACGGCCAGGGCTGGGTCAGGATGAAGCCAGGAGCTAGAAGCTTCTTCTGGGTCTCCCAGGTGAATGGAGGGACCTAAGCACTTGGGCCATCTTTTGCTGCTTTCCCTGGCGCGTAGCTGGAATAAAAGTGGAGCAGCTGGGACTCAAATTGGTGCCCATATGGATGCTAGCACTGCAGGTGGAAGCTTAACCTACAATACCATAATGAGGCCCCTCTTTTTAATTAACTAATTAATTTTTAAAGGAATACAAATTTGGGCCGGCGCCGTGGCTCAATAGGCTAATCCTCCGCCTTGCGCAACAGGTTCTAGTCCCGGTTGGGGCGCCGGATTCTGTCCCGGTTCCCCCTCTTCCAGGCCAGCTCTCTACTATGGCCAGGGAGTGCTGTGGAGGATGGCCCAAGTACTTGGGCCCTGCACCCCTTGGGAGACCAGGAGAAGCACCTGGCTCCTGGCTTTGGATCAGCGCAGTGCGCCAGCCGCAGCGCGCTGGCCGCGGCAGCCACTGGAGGGTGAACCAATGGCAAAAGGGAAGACCTTTCTCTCTGTCTCTCTCTCTCACTGTCCACTCTGCCTGTCAAAAAAAAAAAAAAAAAAAAAAAAAAAAAAGGAATACAAATTTAATAACAACTTTAGGAATATAGTGATTCTTCCCACCATACCCACCTCCCCACTCACACTCCCACCCCTCCTTCTCCTCCCTCTCCCCTTCCAAGTCCCATTCTCCATTAAGATTTTCTTTCTTTTTTTTTTTTTTTAAGATTTATTTATTTATTTGAAAGAGTTACAGAGAGATGGAGAGACAGAGAGGTCTTCCATCCGCTGGTTTACCCCCAAGATGGCCGAAATGGTGGGAGTTGCACTGATCCAAAGCCAGAAGCCAGGAGCTTCTTCCAGGTCTCCCATGCAGGTACAGGGGCCTAAGGACTTGGGCCATCTTCTACTGCTATCCCAGGCCATAGCAGAGAGCTGGATCAGAAGTGGAGCAACAGGGACTAGAAGCGGCACCCATATGGGATGCCGGCGTTTCAGGCCAGTGCTTTAACCCACTGCGTCATTTTCAATTAACTTTGTACACAGAAGAACAACTCTATACTAAGTAAAGATGTCAACAAATTGCACACACACACACAAAAACTGAGAGCTAGTTTTACAGTTAACTCTCATAATACAACTCATTGAGGACAGAGTTTCTGCATGGGAAGTTAGTACATACCCTGTTGCTAATTTAACAATTAACACTAATGTATTATGTCAGTGACCACCCAAGGCTCTTGACATGAGCTGCCTAGGCTATGGAAGCCTTTTGAATCCACAAACTCCGTCAGTATTTAGACAGAAGTACATCCTTCTTTGATGGTCATTTCTTTTTTTTATAAGATCTATTTTTTTTATTATTATTATTTGAAAGAGTTACACAGAGAGAGGAGAGGCAGAGAGAGAGAGGTCTTCCATCCAATGGTTCATTCCCCATTTGGCTGCACCCATCAGAAGCCAGGAGCCAGGAGCTTCTTCCAGGTCTCCCACAGAAGTGCAGGGGCCCAAGGACTTGGACCATCTTCTACTGCCTTCCCAGGCCACAGCAGAGAGCTGGATCAGAAGTAGAGCAGCCAAGTATTGAACTAGAGCCAATATGAGATGCCGGTGCTTCAGGCAAGGGCGTTAACCCGCTGTGCCAAAACGCCAGCCCCTGATGGCCATTTTTTTTCCACTAGGGTATCACTCACAGAGGTCCTTCATGTAGAACATTTTTTGTCATAGTGTCTTGGTTTTCCATGCCTGAAATGGTCCCCTTTTTAAAAAATGAGTAGATGATCTACAAGAAGGGAAACCTATGGGGCTGGACCTTTGCCTGCGGTGCCAGCATCCCGTGTAGGCATCAGTTTGTGTCCCAGCTGCTCCTCTTCTGATCCAGCTCCCTGCTAATGGCTTGGGAGTGCAGCAGAATATGGCCCAAGTGCTTGGGCCTCTGTACCCCCATGGGAGACCCGGAAGAAGCTCCTGGCTCCTGGCTCCTGGCTTCAGCCGTTGAGGCCATGTGGGGAGTGAACCTCTCAAATAAATGAATAAAATCTTAAAATAAAAACAAAGAAGGGAAACTAAATGAAGCCAGGAGTGAAATAGAGACATAAGATCAGGAAGGGGAACATGAGATTAGGAAAAGGCAGAGGAAATCAGTGAGGGAAGTGAATGGTGAGCCATCAGATAACCTAGGGACAGACAAGGAATAGCAGTAAGAGTGCCACCACACAGAGGGACTGGGAATAAAGTCTTGGGCCCATCCAGGGCAGGGATGCCACCCCAGATAAAGTTGTGACACTGGAAAGACTATTCCCAGGAAAGAAACGGGGGGTGGGGGGGGGCAGGATCTTCCCTACAAAGATAGAGAACAAGGAAGGGCCAGAATAGCAGGGTAAGCTGCCACCTGCAGCACCGCATGCCTCCCTTATGGGTGCAAGTTCAATCCTTGGCTGCTCCTCTTCCAGTCCAGCTCCCTGCTAGTGTGCCTGGGAAAACAGTGGAAGATGCCTCAAGTGCTTGGGCCCCTGAACTCACATGGGAGACCTGGAAGATGCTCCTGGCTCCTGGCTTCAGTCTGACCCAGCCCCAGATGTCATGGCCATTTGGGGAGTGAACCAGCAGATGAAAATATCTCCCTCTCTCTATCTCTCCTTCTCTATCCGTATTTCAGTCTTTTAAATAAATAAATAAATCTTTCAGAAGTTCAAAGGTAATAGAAAGCATAATATGACAAATCTGGGAAAGTTAAATATTTCTTATTATGGAAATTTATTTATTTAATGCTAACAAATGAAAATTTAAAAATATATTGGTAAAGTTAAACTTTTAAAAACAAGGCCAGCGCCTTGGCTCACTAGGCTAATCCTCCGCCTTGTGGCGCCGGCACACTGGGTTCTAGTCCCGGTTGGGGCACTGGATTCTGTCCTGGTTGCCCCTCTTCCAGGCCAGCTCTCTGCTGTGGCCCGGGAGTGCAGTGGAGGATGGCCCAAGTGCTTGGACCCTGCACCCCATGGGAGACCAGGATAAGCACCTGGCTCCTGCCATCGATCAGCGTGGAGCGCCGGCCGTAGCGCACTGGGCGCAGAGGCCATTGGAGGGTGAACCAACGGCAAAGGAAGACCTTTCTCTCTGTCTCTCTCTCTCACTGTCCACTCTGCCTGTCAAAAAAAAAAAAAAACTCTTAAAAACAAACTTTGATTTTTAAAATATGATTTAATGTTCACATCTTCCAGAAACCTGGAATCAGGCGCAGAGCTGGAACTTGAACCCAGGCACTCTCATTTCATATGGGATGTGGGTATCCCAGTGGCATATTTTCTCTGCCAAATACCTAGTCCTGAAGACTTCTTTTTTATATATATTTATATATTTATTTGAAAGGCAGAATTAGAGAAAGGGAGAGACAGAGAGAGATCTTCCATCTTCTGACTCACTCCTCAAATGACCTCAATAAATTCCATATAAACAACAGGTCACCTGTCTGATATATATATCTGAGTGGCAGTTTATTTTCTTTTCAGGAAACTTATAGTGCACCTACAATAACCCAGGAAGACAGGTAGACTATGAATGACAGTTGTGTTCTTGTCATTGTGAAATCCTCACCCTCACTGACTTTTGGTTTGGCTAGGGGATCTGCTCTGGTCAAAGGGATAGCATAGCAATAGCAGAACACAGGCAGGGTCTTGGAATGTCACCCCATGGAGAAGCCTGATCTGGCTCCTGGACGTAGGGGGACCACAGAAAGAGATCAGCAGCTGGTGCAGCTGAAGGCAGCCACCGAGGGAGCAAGTGAGGCCAGCGGAAGAACACGCAGCCACACTGAGACTCATGGGGAATAGCACGTTGTCACTTTTGGTCATCAAGTTTGGGGGCAGTTCCATATCAAGACCTCTACAAAATCTAATTCCAAGTTATTTGATCAGAAAGATGAACTAATACAGCAAAATCATCTCACAGTCCCCATGCTGGCCAACCATTTTCTTGTGTAATTGAAAAATACATGGACTCTTTTCAAAATCGGAGATGGTAAAATAATATATAATAAATAGTACATTATAACACAATTAAGATTTATTTTGTAGGGACTGGTGTTGTGGTACAGTAGGTTAAGCTGCCACTTGTGATACCTGCATCCTATATTGGAGTGCTTGTTTGAGTCCTGGTTGCTCTACTTCCGATCCACTTTTCTGCTAATGTGCCTGGGAAAGAAGCAAACGATGGCTCAAGTGCTTGGACCCTTGCACCCGTGTGTGTGAGACCCAGATGGAACTCTAGGCTCCTGTTTTTGGACTGGTCCAGCCCTGGCCATTTCAGCTATTTGGGGAGTGAACCAATGGAAGGATGATACCTATTGGTCTCCTCTGTATCTGCCTTTCAAATAAATAAATAAATCTAAAAATATTATTTTTTAAAGTCTCATAAACCTCTAATAATATTGTAACCTAATAATATTATAACTTAAACATATAATACCATAAAACAATCTAAGATATATTCAAGTTACTAAGAAAATATTTTGAAAAATGGACTTGTATTTGCTAGAAGGAAAGGACCAGAATGGGACCCAGAAGCTGTTTTAAAGGGAGTTCTCAAAAGTTAAGCTGTAGGGGCCAGTGCTGTGGTGTAGTAAAGCCACACCTGCAGTGCCGGCATCCCATATGGGCACTGGTTTGAGCCCTGGCTGCTCCACTTCCGATCCAGTTCTCTGCTATGGCTGGGAAAGCAGTGGAAGATGGCCCAAGTCCTTAAGCCCTGCACAGCACAGTTTCTGCTGTTGCTGCAATCTGGGGAATGACCAGCGAATGGAAGACCTCTCTCTCTCTCTCTCTGTAACTCTGCCTTTCAAATGAATAAATTAAAAAAAAAAAAAAAGTTAAACTGTAACAACTGCTTGCTTTAAAAAGGAAATAAAAGTTACACTTAATTAAAACAAGATTGGAAAAAGCCATGGGTCCATTATGATACTCGAATACTGAGTACTTTAATAAAGTAAATTTTATTCAAAGAAGAAAAAATACTGTTGTTGAAGGTTAATTGTGGGTCTCTTTCTAGGGTAAATTAAATATACAGAGGATAGGGGAATTAGAATGGCACAAGACAGACAAGAAGCCCTTCCCGTGAACTATAAATAGGCCCATGAGACTTCCTGCTGCCCCCTCAGCACCCACCCACTTACCGGACATTCATCCTGAAATTGCTCCCAAACCTGGACATGTGGCGAGGCATTCCTTTCACAGCTGAGAGGTCCTCCTGCCAGGGCCTCCAGCTTGAAACTAAAAACAGAATTTAAATCCTGAAGCCAAGTAGATTTTACCTTTCAAACAGACTTTACCTTGCAGAAGTAATCTTTGTTTAAATTTAATTACTGGAGAGTGGTTCCACCAGCTTTTTCTATGCTGGCTGCCATTACTAACAAAGGTGGCTTGAAGCTCAAGGGCCCACACACTGAACCTTCCTTTAATTTACACTTAAAAGGTAGGAAGAATTGTCACCCCAATCCAAAAATAACCTATTTGCTCTGACCTTTCCCTGGGAGGAAATGAGAGAACAGTTCACTTGTATTGATATACAAATATTTTTTGTCTCCTTCCAAATTATACCTGTGTCAGATCTAAAGAGTTAAATGGCTTCTCACTCTTGATTGTTAACTGATTCTTTGATATCTACCTGCAAACATCTAAATGAAATGTTTATATATATATATATATATACACATACACACACACACACACACACACACATTTCTTGCTTTTAGTTAGCCACCATCTGTTGACTCCCCAATGTAGAAGATGCGGGTTTAGCTTTCTCCTGCACACCCTTTTGCACCCCTACCACACATGTCCATTTCCAGTCCTGTGTCAGAACTTGCTCATTCTGCCCAAGCAGGAGGATATCATGGATGTCCTATGATGGTTTGCAAGATGTCCAGAAGGTCCAGATCTCCTCAGGCTATTTTTTAAAAAAGATTTTATTTATTTGAAAGGTAGAGTTACAGAGAGGCAGAGACAGAAGCAGAGAGAGACAGAAAGAGAAAGAGAGAGAGAGAGAGAGAGAGAGGTCTTCCATCTGCTGGTTCACCCCCCTGACGCCTACAACGTCCAGAGCTGCACTGATCCGAAGCCAGGGGCTAGGAGCTTCTTCCTGTCTCCCACATGGGTGCAGGGGGCCAAGCACTTGGGCCATCTTCTGCTGCTTTCCCAGGCCATAGCAGAGAGCTGGATCGGGCGTGAAGCAGCCGGGACCCGAACCGGCGCCCATATGGGATGCTGACCCTACAGGTAAGGCCTTTACCTGCTGTGCCACAGTGCCAGCCCCTTCAGGCTATTTTATGACAATCCCTGGGTCAAACTGTAAATGTGTACTTTTATCTGTTCCAATGGGAATGTCAATTGTTTCTGGTTCTTTCTTAGATTGGAATAGGAAAGAATGCATTCGCTAAAAACAATGATATGTACCAAATACCTGGGGCTTTATGAGTCAACTCTAGTGAACATATCACATCTGGCACGGCAGCTGCAATCAGGCCTGCTAATGGGTTGAGCTTGCAGTAATCCCCTGTCATCCTTCAGCTCCATCTATCTTTTTGCAGGGCCAGATAGAGTGTTAAATGGAAATATGATGGGAATCAACATCTGTTTTCTTTGGATTCATAAGAGTAGCACTAATTCTTGTCATCACTTCCTGAGATCCAACATTATTTGATTTCTGGTGTCTGAATGCCTGTGTTCATCCAAAATGTATACACTGAAGCCCTAACACCAGTGTGATAGTATTTGCAGTAGGATCTCTGGGAGGTAATTAAGTTCGAAGCATGTCTTAGAGTCCATTTGGGCTGACATAATAGCCTGGACTGGGTGGCATATAAACAACAGAAATTTCTTTTTCTTGGTTGTATAGGCTGGGAAGTCTGTGACAAAGGCATCAACAGATTCTGTATGTGCTGAAGGCCCACTTCCTGGTTCAGAGACAGCCATCTTCTCATTGTATGCTTCTGTCAAGGCAGGGATGAGGGTGCTCTTTAAGGTCTCTTTTACAAAGGCGCTAAAGCCATTCTTAATTCACCTTGCAAGGACTCACCTCCAAATACTACTGCATTAAGAATTAGGTTTCAACATACTAGTTTGGGGGGGACACAAATAGTCTGTAACAGATGAGGTCACACAGGTGGGATCATGTCAGTATTCTTATAAGAAAAGAGATACCAGTGTGTCCATGTACACACATTGATAAAGGCCATGCGAGGACACTGTGAGAAGGTGGCAATCTGTGTCGCTCTCCTGCCCGCGGAGGAACCACACGGAACGCTGTTTGCTTCCCCTTCAGTAGGGCTTTATTAATAGAAAATGTTACAGGGTAGAAAGATAGAGAAGAGGAAAAAGAGAGCTCTACGCTGTATTCTCTTCCATATATAGTCCTTTGCCACCTATCAGAATTGTCCCTCAGTTCATGCGGCAATCAGACCAATCAGGTTTGAGTCCACGCGGTGTGCACGCAGTTCTCCTCCAATCGATGATAAGGTCAGCTCCCAGTCATTCGGCATTTGCAACACTCCATTCTCAGTTCCGAATTTTTCTACTTCCTCTCAGCGCCATCTTGTGAGAAATGGGCCCTGTCTCCCACAAATCTGCAAGCTGGAAAGGACCCTTACCAAACATACACTCTGCCAGCATCTTGGTCATGGGCTTCCCAGTCTCCAGAACCAGAAAATAAACACCTGCTGGTCAAGCTGTCCAATCTGTGGTGTTTTGTTACAGGAGCCGGAGCTAAGGTGGCCCAATGTTTGGCTGAGGAAGGCAGCTTCAAAGGCATCCACTTGGTCTTCCCCATCATGACAGCTTTTACCCCGCAGGTCCTAATGGGTTTACAACTGCCAGTGAGTCAACCCCATTATACATTTGGAAAGTGCAAAGTGACCAGTGGGTGAAGTAACAGACCCAGCTGACTTAACTCTGAATGGGACCTTGATATGACTTCATTTATTTTTTTTTTTAAGATGTATTTTATTTATTTGAAAGAGTTACAGAGAGAAGTAGAGACAGAGAGGTCTTCTATCCACTGGTTCACTCCCCAGAGGGCCGAAACGGCCAGAGCTGCGCCAATCCAAAGCCAGGAGCCAGGAGCTTCTTCTGGGTCTCCCATGAGGGTACAGGGGCCCAGGAAGTTGGGCCATCTTCTACTGCTTTCCCAGGCCATAGCAGAGAGCTGTATTGGAAGTGGAGCAGCCAGGACTCGAACCAGCACCCATATGGGATGCTGGTACTTCAGGCCAGGGCGTTAATCCACTGTGCCACAGAGCCAGCCCCTCCCGGAGTCTTTTAATCCATTCTTGTCCCGCCTACGTGCCCTAGCGTCTCCGGCATTTCAGTTCCATTGTCAGAGTTTCTGCTTTTCTCATGCTTCTGGGAGTCATTGAAGTAGCGAGTTTATAATGGCTTTTGGGAGGTCCTTTTCAGGATGTTAAACTCTATCTTTTGGGAGGATGCTCCCAACTCAATATAATTTCTCCTATCCAATTTTATGTCCCAGCCCGTCTGGTCAAGTATTCTCTGAATTCAGTCCCATGCACACTCCCCATACTCCTTTTGGGACATGCTAGCTAGGTCTCACATCTTTAGGAGCCAGTCCTTTACCTCCATCATCAGAGGCAGCACCTTCCCAATTATGTTCTGTTGCAACTTAACACTAATAGATTTCCTGGCCAGAAGGCTAGGTGGGAGGCAAGGGGTGCTGGGGGAGGGGAGAACATATTCCCCTCCAAGTAGAAACAGCAAAGTGACTGCTCTCAGAAGGGAGCAGTGGGCCCCACTGCAGATGTCAGGGGAGGCTGGGAAATCAAAATTTCCAGGTATACCACCTAGAAGTTCCCTCCATGTGCCCGGGTGCTAGGTTTTCTCAACCATGGCCCTGACTTTGGCACAACCGAACTGCTATTTTGAGTACATCACCATATTTTAAGTGCAGCCAGTGTAAGGTGCTGGTGTTGGTACTGTTTTCTCCACGTTTCCCCTGCAGATGAGAGCTCCTTTGAGTGTCATGAAGAAGTTCTCTGGCATTTACACCTGTCTTTCGGATGCTTATACTCATCCTCAGCTGTCCACTATTTCTCCATAGCGAGTAGAGTTTGGCAAAAGCCATTCAATTCTGTTATCCTTATAGAAAGAACCTCTTCTACCATATGCCTCAAAACCCTGATACATCACACCTGCTAGTGTGTGCCCTTTCCCGTGGTACACCATCCAGATTGGCCCTCTGCCTTGTGCCAGGGGCTGGATGTGTCTTACTGATAGCAGCCAGGCAGTCCAAAAGTCAGGGCTCAAACCCCATATGATTGCCTGTTTTCTATAACTAATCCTGGTTTAAATGCTTGCAGGTATATATTTAGGGGGGAAGCAGGTGATGAGACAGAGCCTGGGGTACAAAAATGTGAAAAGGGTGAAGCAGCAGAATGAAGAAGTGGAAAATGTCAAATTCTAGTACACTCTAAACTCTGGCCAACATGGCCAAGAACTCTGAAGTGACTACTGCTCATCAGAGGTATCCAGCGGAGGCCATAATGCTGAGCCCTCATATCTCAGCTTTGCTTAATCGTCTAGTGTAAGCTACCCCGGAAAGAGCATAACCGGGCAAGGTCGCCAACTGCAATTAAAGGAGTCCCTGCTGGAGCTGACAATGGTAGGTGCTCCCTGCAACTTGGGAGCAAGTCCTTCCACGCAGGGGAATCTGGGCAGCCATCTCCGTATCTAC
The DNA here is from genome assembly GCF_964237555.1 of Oryctolagus cuniculus. Classification (NCBI taxonomy): domain Eukaryota; kingdom Metazoa; phylum Chordata; class Mammalia; order Lagomorpha; family Leporidae; genus Oryctolagus; species Oryctolagus cuniculus. The sequence goes on along the minus strand of NC_091438.1, from coordinate 110,380,155 downwards.
CACAAAGGGCTGGGTGGTATCTAGCACATTCTTTCTTCAAGGAATCAAAAGATGTAGGTAGGCACATCAAAAAGTTTGTGTCACATAAAAACGGAATTAAAAGAAAAGTTTAGGGGCAAGCACTGTGGTGCAGCTGGTTTAGTAGCCGCCTGCAACGCCGGCATCTCATGAGCGCCTGCTTTGCACTCTGGCTGCTCTGCTCTGGATCCAGCTCCCTGATAACATACCTGGTAAAGCAGCAGCAGATGGCCCAAGCGCTCCGGCCCCTGCCACCCATGTGGGAGACTGAGGTGGCGCTCCTGGCTCCTGGCTCCGGCCTGGACTAGCTGCAGCTGTTGCCACCACCTGGGGAGTGAACCAGCAGATGGAAGCTCTCTCTCTGCCTTCAAATATGGATTTTTTAAAAAAAGATAAGTTTACTATGGGGCAAACAGTTTCTTAAATCTATGCATATGAGAAGTCTTCAAAAGGTCAAGGAAAATGTGTATAATGAAAAATTATGTATGGATTTCTTTTTCTGCACAAAATGGACTTATCTTTTAATTTCAATTTTCCACGAACTTTTTGAAGTACCCTCATACTTATTTCTTTTTTCCATCTTCTGAGGAAATCTTTTTCATTAACTTGGTAAGGGAAAGTATAACAGAAAACCAAACATTATCTGGTTGCTTGGGGGGGGTGGGGACTGTCATCTTTGATCTCTTTTTTCTTACCATACCATGCTTCCGGTCACTCAACGAAGCTGGTTGGCTGTACTTCAAATATAGTGGAGGCGTTTGGCCTAATGGTTAAGACACCAACTGGGATGTCTGCCCCCCATCTCAGAGTGCCTGTCTTTGCCTCTCCATTGGCCTCCTGTTCCCGTTTCCCGCTGCGGCGGCACCTGGGGAGGCAGCAGGTGATGGCTCCAGCAGTTGAGTCCCTTCCAGCCAAGCGAGAGATCTGGGTGCGTTCGGAGCTTCCAGCTTTGGCCTGACCCAGTCTCAGCTGCTGTTAAGATCTGGGCAGTGACTTTCTCTTTCTCTGTCATGTATATGGCTATGTGTCTATATGTATGGATATATGTATATCCATGTGCGTATATGTATGTATAATCTCTTGAATCTCACGTTCTGAGCACTTCCATTTATCACAAGTCACCAGTTTACTCCTTGGCCACCGAAATCAGCCCCCTAGTGGAGCTTCCTGCTTGCATTCTTGAAGGTCAAAGGTCTGTCCACCGCGGCGGGGGGGGGGGGGGGGGGGGACTGTTTCACAAATCCTGCCCCTGCCGGCTGAGCACCACCCAGCGCCTTCCACCCCGGCCTGCTGCGTGGGGGCCCAGCCGGTTTCGCTCATCTCCTGCGTGTAGTCTTCTCACCCAGGCTCACACGCTCTCAGGAGCCTGGCTACCTCACCTCTCTGCAAAACACCAAACGCGTCCAGGACTTTGTATCTGCTGTTCTTGCCGCCGGGACCATTCTTCCCCTTGGGTCCCTCCCGGGCTCGCTCTGCTCAGCCGTCAACTGCAGGGCGCTTTCCCGAATATGCCACCTAAAACGGCATGCCCCTGCTGTCGCTTCCATCGTGTGTGCCCATTTTTAGTTTAACGTCTGTCTCCTCTCGAATGTACAACTCCTTTAGCGCAAGGAACGTATTTCATTCAGGCCACAGTCCTAAGCGTTTTGAAAAATGCCGGGCACACAGCAGAACCGAAACATTCGGATTTGGACTAAATCTCTCCTGCTTAACTTCAGCACTTGCGCCGAGGTCGCGCCGCACAGGTAAGCACACAAACACAAAAGGGCACCCGAGCCGCCTGCTTCGCTGCTTTTGAGCCTCCGAGCGGCGGCTCGGGTCGGAACCGCTGTGTGGCCCACGGCGGGTCGGGCTCGAGAGGACACCGTGAGGCGATCGGCGTCTGAGGAAGGAGCCTCGCCCTAAAGCACTCTGCTGAGGCTCCGCCGTCCTCCGTGACGGCGCTGGTTTTCTCTAGACGGCCCTGGGGCCGGGGCTGCTGCCCGTGACAGAAAGCCCACGCACGGAGCAGGACGCGGCGCGGCCTCCATTTCCCGTAGCCGGTCTCCCTGGTAACCCCGCCCGAGCGTTCACGCAAGAAAGGAGGGCGGGGCTCGCGGGGAGGGCCTAGCTCCGGAAGCCGCGCCCTCGCCGGCGTCCCTCGGGCCAACACTACGCACAGCTAGACTCTTAACAGTCGGCCGCGAAAGCGCGCACGCGAGCGCCAATGAGAGCGAGAGGCGGGGAGCCGCGCCTGAGGAACTCGGTGTAAGTCTCATAAGGATTGGCCCGAGCCTTTCTGTCTTCTTTGTTGGTATTGGCTGGATTTCTTTCTCCCGCCCATTTGCTAGCTTTTGTCTGGGTACTTCTGATTGGCTCTGCCTGGGCAGTGAAGGGGGTGAGGTTTTGGGGATGCTTCGTCGCGGATTGGCGGATTTGAGCACCTAAGGGCTCCTCCTTGAGGAAGGGGGCCCGGCCCATCTTGCCTCTGTCCCGTCTCCCGACCCGTACTCGTAACTCGCGCGCACGAATGGTTAAAAAAAAAAAAAAAAAAGGGTGTGAGGCTCGAGCCCGCCAGCCAGGCCTCCAGTGCGCGCCCTCAGCGAGGACCCGCGCGAGCTGCCCGAGACTGTGCCTGCGGTGTTTGAAAGTGCGGAACCCGTTAGGATCTTGGGGGAGCTACCGTTCCAGCTGGTTCCGGAGCCCGTGCGCGCCGGGGGCCAGGGGCGGTCGCGGGGCGGCCCTGGTGTTTCGCGTCTGTGCAGCGTGGAGGCGAGGACCGGCATTTTCGAAGGACGCCACCTTCAATCGCAGTGCTGGCGCGGGCGGAGGCTAACACACGGGGGTCCTGAGACTGAGGAAAACGCGCCAAGTTCCCCTCGGCGGTGGAGTGGGGAGACCCTAGCGGTTCAGGCGCTCGGCGAGCGGGACCGCGGCTTGGTGCGCTCTTTGGCACCCGGGGCGGGCGCGGGCAGGCGCCGCTCCGGGCATGTAGTGGGCGCAGGCATCAGGCAGGACCGAGCGGCGGCCCGGGTTCCCGCCCTTGTGAGTGGATGGTCACTCCCCCGCGGGGAGGGCGACCGGCCAAGCTTTTCCTTGGGTCGGGGGCCCTGCGGGCTCGGGCCAGGGACTCACCTGCCGCACCCACACTCTTCCCGGCTGGACTCGCCGGCGTCAGCGCCGCGGACCGCGTTTGGGCCATGGCCAGGTGAGGAGGGCCTGAGAAGGGGTTGGTGCTCTGCGTGGAGGCAAGTTCCGCGGGCAGCGTAGTGGGGCTGCGGGCAAGACCCCGGACCGTTTCGTTTCGGTCCTGCACCCTCGCCGCGCTGCCGGCCGGGGCTCCGCGGCGGCTCTTGCAGTCGGGGAGGCAGGTGCGGGCTGGGCGTACACAGGCCGGCTCCACGGGCGCGGGGCCGGAGCGCGGTGCGGGCCACGGCGCCGCCAGCCGCCCCCACCGTGCCCCCGGGGTGTGTGAAGGGCACGGCCGCCTTCTCGGTTTCCTCTCCCGTGGAGCCCGATAGGGAGAAGCAGTACTGATTGCCCTGACGTTGCCTTCGGACGGCAATTGCGAAATTTTACCGCGCGTTTTCTTTCATGTATAGTTTCCTCAGTATTTAGAACGCCACGTGTCTTAAAACTTCAGCGGAGATGTTCGGGATTGTTTTACGTTTCTTCTGGAAAAATAGGAATTGAGTCCTGTCATCTTAGAAAGGAAAGAACTTGAAACTGATAGGGCTGAGTGTTCGTGCTGTCATTTGTTCGAGAATGTTTACTGTCGGAGGCATTGTTTTCTGCGTTAGTGGATTTACAATTACAGAAGCGGTTTTAGTAGAACCTCCCCGCCCCCAGCCGCTCCCGGGTAGGATGCAGCACCCGGTAACGCGTTGTATTCTCGGTCATGTGCAGTGTTTGATCCTTGCTTTGAGGGGGCCAGGTTTGGTTTGGTTTGGTGTAAGAAGCCGATCCGCTGTTCCGGCTGCCTGTTGGGTCTGCTCTGTCACCTAGAATCCAGCGTCTATCGTTTATCAGAATTGGCTCTTAAATACCTTTTACGAGAACCACTAATACTTGGAGAATCCCAGACGATGGAGCGCAGGCTGGTTTATCGTTCATCACCAGCATTAGGTGACCAGAAGAGTAAGTTGAGCCGGAGACAGCTTGGGGAGATTGGTCGACTTTCCAGGAAAAGTGGTTTCACTGCTGGGTTCGGGCTGTGAATTCCTAGATCAGCGTCAGTTGAGTGAAATGGAATTTGAGTGGACTTCGCGTAGCTCATCTTACTCCTCTGTGTTTACATTTGAAACTCATAGCTCGGTTTTTTAGGTTCTAAGTAATTTTACGGAAGTGCTCCAATCAGATTTCCCCCCAGATTTTCCAGTGAAATATACAACTACCACAAATATTGCCGTATTTCATCTGAAAGTTTTACTTTAAAAAGAAAGGCTGCAAAAGGGAAAGCAAATCATCTATTTTCCTACTTAGGGCACTTTTAAAAAATAGCTTTAAAAAGTTAGAAAAAGTAGTAGAAAAAGGATATACAAAAGTGCAGCAAACAGTTTTTTACACCACCGTTCCACTTTGCATGCATTTTATCTTTGAAGTTTTTAGATATAACTGAATACAAGACCTGTATTTTTGTATTTGAGTTATATTTAGAGCATTTAGCGACTTTATTTTATATACTCATATGAACGGAAGGGAGGACTGGTTAATGCCCAGAACTACTTTGCTTTTCTATTCATCCCTGTTTGCTAATTCAGTGTTGGACATGGTAGGTGCTTCATCAGCTTTTTAAAATGAATAGAATGTAATGAAAAATTGTTTTTATTCCTTGATACTGCTTTACTGTAGGTCTACTAAAAACACTTTCTGAGGTGCCCTTATTTAAGAGATTTTAAAGCATAATGTGACTAGCTCATTAGCAATAAACAGTCTGTTGTCAAGCATTAGGTTTCCAAATAGGAATTTCTAATTTGTACCATTCCCTGGGTAAATTTTTCAGAGTTGAAGATTTTGTTGCCTGTAACTGAGAACTAACGAAACTTTTGCTTTTATGATTAATAGATATAACTGGTGATTACAGCTGCCCTCCGTATATTAATTCTTGTCAACTCCTTTGGATTTGAAGAGAAAATGCCTGGTGTCATACCTAGTGAAAGTAATGGGCTTTCAAGAGGTAGTCCATCCAAGAAAAACAGACTTTCCTTGAAGTTTTTTCAGAAAAAGGAAACTAAGAGAGCCTTGGATTTTACAGATTCTCAAGAAAGTGAAGAAAAAGCTTCTGAATATAGAGGATCTGAAATGTATGTATTTTGCTTTAAGTCTATTTCTGTACTTTAAAAAATCTGCATCAAGTAGTGAACTTGGGTTGATACCTCCAGACTGACCTGGTAGTACGCAGAGGCGCAGGCATTAACATACATACAAATACACATTAGAATGTAAGTGTAGCAGTATGTAGTAGGAACAGAAGACAACTGGGGGTTTCCCACAGTATTCACATCTGTAGTGTTTACTCATTAACATTGTGTTCAAGCTGTTTAGACTAACTTGTAGAAGTATTTATGGACTAAAGTTATCATTCAGAGTTTAAACATTATTTGTAGTGTAATACAAAAGTGTGAAGGGTAGGGAATTAGGATATTTGGGTGTAGGAAACTTGAGAGTTACCTGACATTTGAACAAGTCTTGTAGCTATGCAGTCACAACTACTCATATACCTGTTGGAGGAATATAGTTGCAAACTGTATTTAAAAAACAGTATCTTCAGTGAATGCTACAATACTTTATTCCATAAGGTTTCTCTAGCTGAAGTTGACACTCCGTGTTCAACAAATAAGCACTCTGCTGGGTGACCAAAGTGAATTTGGTTCCATGTATAATTTCCTAATTTCTATCAGTCATCAGTTGAAGAGATGATGTGTCAACCTTTATCAGCATTCATGCTTATAAATGAGGTACTCGAGTAGTAATAGCTAGAGCAGCTATTCAAGAATACTTGGCCTTGCTTGGTTAAAGTGAAGTAAAAATGATAAACTTGAACAGCTTATTTCTAAGTGAAGGATAGCGGAATAATTTTCTTCAGAGACTCATTTTCCTCTTAATCTTTATTAGCAAAATCTGACTTAAGAACCTTCTCTCCTGAATGTTACAGCCAAGTTATTCCCAGGTTTCTATTTAGAGCTAAGCTGTGACATTTTTGTCACAGTGGACTAAGCAAATCACAGTACCAGTTTCTCCTCTTCCTGCTCTGTAAAACTGTATTAACATTCTAGGAGAATTTTTTTGAGGCTTATTGAGTGTAATAATGTTTTTAAATTTTGTATTGTTGGTATATAGCCATTTGTGAGTCTGTGTGGATTTCTTAAAAATGTCATCTGAATAAAATCTATATATTCTTCAGATTATACAACTTTTGGGGAAAGATGAAATAATATTTCCCTTTTGTTTGAGATACAACTAGTCATTTTGCCTTTCTCCCCTTTGCTTAATAGTGATCAAGTTGTGCCTGCAGCACAGTCCTCACCTATAAACTGTGAGAAGAGAGAAAACTTGTTACCGTTTGTGGGACTGAATAATCTCGGCAATACTTGTTATCTTAACAGTATACTTCAGGTAAACTGACCATTTTGCTGTATAATAAAATTTTACTGTAAGGCAGGGGTGGGGAACATCTATCTAGCAAATGCAAAATCATTTTGGTTTTGGCCCTGGCAAGACAATTGCAGGCAGGACTTGAAATTCAGTAAATCTATAGCAGGCTAATTTTCCAGTTGATAATTTTATAAGGCCCACAAATGATGTTATAAATATCCAGATGACCCTTGACAGGAAAAAGGTTCGCCATCCCTGCTGTTATGCAAAGAGTGATACAACATTTAAGGTCTCTGAGAATTCCAGGTTACAGGAGGACTTTCATTGTCTGTACTGAATTTGCTTTTGATTGTAAGTAAACCATTCTCTGGTGTAACAGAAAGTGACATACTAAATAAAGGTGGTAAAGGTAAAATGAGTAGACCTGGGTTAAGTAGATGTCAAGACATTTAATTTCTCTGCCTGATTTCCTGGTGCTATGATGATAATGTATCTTTAACTCCATGAAATTATATAGCTATTACGTTGTGTGCTCTTGTCATCTTAGTGGTATCTAACCAGGCTCAGTGTTTTGTAGAGGGAAGACAAAAGTTTAGACCCATAATTTTTGGTAATATACACTGAAAGTGGTTTTTTAATGATTTGGGATACATTATTGTTCAGTAAACATTTAGACAATCTCACTTTTTATAGGTATTATATTTTTGTCCTGGTTTTAAATCTGGAGTGAAGCACTTATTTAACATTATTTCAAGGAAGAAAGAAGCTCTAAAGGATGAAGCCAGTCAGAGAGATAAGGTAAAAAAAAAAAAAAGTAAAACAGCAAACAAAAAAGTAATGCTAGATTAATGGAAATTCACTTGTATAGAAATAAAGTAACATACTAGAGGGTTTGGGAGAAGGATGACAAAAGATATCTGTTAATTTTTTGAAAACTGAATTTCAGGCAATTATTCATTGTCATAAGGTAACTAGATTATCTTTTTAAGAGTGTTCTCCTGTCTTCTAGTTGTTTATCAGAAAGTTTTGTTTTCAGATTCATTTAAAAAATTTAAGTGGATATATTTAAAGAAATCTTTGATGTCTATAATTTGAAAATGATTACCATCCACATAAAAAGTAACTAAAAAATCCTCTTAGAGTTTGTCTTATTCATAAATTAGTGCTGTAATGAAATTTTAAAAAGCCAGTGTTGTTCAGTGAAACAAAAAAGAAGGGGGAAGGTACTTTGTTCAGAACAGAAAATAATTGGTTTTGGGTGTTTCTTTCTTCACAGGGAAATTGCAAAGAAGATTCTTTGGCAAGTTATGAATTGATATGCAGTTTACAGTCCTTAATCATTTCAGTTGAACAGCTCCAGGCTAGTTTTCTCTTAAACCCAGAGAAATATACTGATGAACTTGCTACTCAACCAAGGCGACTGCTTAACACACTCAGGTATAACCCGTAGTAACAATTTTAGGATTTCAATGTAAACTGTTTCTAACTTTGGAAGAGAGTGAAGAGTCAGGAATAAAGGGCAAGGAAACTCTAGATCCACAGTTATTTGTATCCCAGAGGCTGTGAAAACGGAGAATGTTTTCAAAAATTTGATATTAAATTCATTACATCTGAAATTGTATGAGGTTATTTATAGTCTTTATTCATCATATTCACCTCTAATGTAACTATTCATATATTTTTCTGTAGAAATAAAGTTGAATTAGAATCCTGGCTCATACTGGTGATTCATATGCTGTTTATGTGCCATTTTGCCTTTTAAATCTGAAAATTTCTGGATTCCCAAACAAATGTGATCCTCAAGATTTCAAAATAGAAGTGTAATGTGTAAGAGCTGTAAATTCCAAATATTATAGTTACATGTACTTAGAGTTATGAATCAACTGGATTAGATTGTTTTGTGGTATTAAAAACAAAATTTATAGATAAAATAGCCTTATTTAAAATATCATACTAATAGGACTTTTTAAAAAAAATTGAATCATTTAGTTTAGAAATAGGCCTACATGTACTACATTGCTGTACCTTTGTTAAGAGACATTGTAGGTTGGTAGCCAAGAACAAATTTGAATCCTCTCTGCGTCTTAACTCTGTGATTTTGGGCAAGTTATTTAACTTTTATGTGCCTGTTTAGGTCCCTTTATGATAGTACCTACTTCATGGGATTATTATGAGGATTATATATGTGTGTGTGTATGTGTGTGTATTTTTTACATGTAGTGTTTTGAATAAAGTCTGACATGGTAAATACTAAACAAGTATTAGCTGTTTCTAATGAAAAGGATTAAAGAACTGTTGGTAATGTGAAAACAGTACATTTTATTTTTATTGCTAGAAGTTCAAATTAGTAGCTGAGTAAATGGTTTAGATTTTTTTTAAATGAAGTAATTTGATGTCCCTATGAATGAATTCATTTCTACATGCAAGGTTTTCTTTTATGTACTGTACCTTCAAAACTAGAATAGATGAAATGGAAATTTTTATTTATAGGGAACTCAACCCTATGTATGAAGGATATCTACAGCATGATGCACAGGAAGTATTACAGTGTATTTTGGGAAACATTCAAGAAACATGCCAACTACTAAAAAAAGAAGAAGTAAAAAATGTGGCAGAATTACCTACTAAGGTAGAAGAAAAACTGCATCAGAAAGAGGAAACGAGTGATATGAACAATGCTGAGACTGACAATATAAGGAATTCTGAGGACTATAAAGAAAAGCTCCCAAAAGGAAATGGTAAAAGGAAAAGTGACTCTGAATTTGGTAACATGAAGAAAAAAGTTAAAGTGTCCAAGGAATACCAGTCACTGGAAGAGAACCAGAGACAAACTAGATCAAAGAGAAAAGCTACAAGTGATACATTAGAGATTCCTTCTAAAATAATCCCGAAGTGTATTTCTGAAAATGATAGTACAAGACCCTCACAAAAGAAATCAAGAGTAAAAATAAATTGGTTAAAGTCTTCAGCTAAGCAACCCAGCATTCTTTCTAAATTCTGTAGTCTGGGAAAAATAACAACAAACCAAGGATCCAAAGGACAATTTCAAGAAAATGAATATGATCTTGAAGAGGACTTGGGGAAGTGTGAAACTGATAACACAACTAATGTTTGTGGTCTTGACTCTCCAGAAAATAAGGTTAAACCTGTAAATGTTAATGAAGCTAAGCCTATAAACAAAGGTCAGTATAACTCTTAGACTTTCATAGGTAGGAATATTAATAGCTACAGAATTATAATGCACAGCATAATTTGTATGGCTAAAATTTTTGTTATATGAGAAAGACATTTAACACTAAATGTGAACTGGTATTTTTCTAGCATTGTTCTTAGATGTTTGTGTGTACACAAACACATACACAAAGGTAATTGAAAAAGTCTGGAAAATGGAATTTAAAAGTTTACTTTGGTGCAAAAAAATTAAAATCCACAAATAGTTTTTTCTCATGACCCCTGAAGACCTTTTGTTCAAATTATTACATATGTAATATTAATTTGGGAAGTTAAGTACATTTGAGTAGAAAGACTGTCTTTTCCTATTGTCTATGCAGTATTTAGCATAAACGAATGAATGAAATTTTTAAAGTAGAAAGCACAAGAAGTTATGCCTAATTTGAATTTGGCTACATGGTTTTAAGATCTGCTTATTTCAGAGAAAATGTGCAGTATTAATATTATTAGTCATTTCATCAAAAGTGCCATCCTTATTCTGGGAACAAAATATCTATAGTAATTCATACTAACAAGCGTCTTTAAAGGGAATTTATGTTTCATTAACATGTTATCTCAGTGTCAGTAAGTTTAGGAATGAAAATAGGGTTCTTATTCATGATATGCTCTATTTAAGTGGCAGATTAGTTTTTCACTATAGCCAAAATAACCAATCTGTATAGATTTAACTTTTCCTATTTTCATTTCAGGTGCAGAGCAAATTGGTTTTGAGCTAGTAGAGAAATTATTTCAAGGCCAACTGGTGTTAAGGACTCGTTGTTTGGAGTGTGAAAGTTTAACAGAAAGAAGAGAAGATTTTCAGGACATCAGTGTGCCAGTACAGGAAGATGAGCTTTCCAAAGTAGAGGAGAGTTCTGAAAGTAAGCAAAATTGGATTCTTTTATGGAGGATGGAATAGTTACTTTTCTTGACAGCTGCAGTCTCATTGTAGCTTAACGTGATTGGGGAGGGAAAAGCTGACTCTTAATGTCCTTGAGCTAACATACAATCTTTTGCTTATCAAGTCTCACTGTCAAGACTCAGCATTTAGGCTGGCACCGCAGCTCACCTGGCTAATCCTCCACCTGCGGCGCTGGCACCCCAGGTTCTAGTCCCGGTCGGGGCGCCGGATTCTGTCCCGGTTGCTCCTCTTCCAGTCCAGCTCTCTGCTGTGGCCTGCGAGTGCAGTGGAGGATGGCCCAGGTGCTTGGGCCTTGCACCCGCATGCTGTAGCAGCCACTTTGGGGGTGAACCAACGAAAAAAGAAGACCTTTCTGTCTGTCTCTCTCACTGTCTAACTCTGCCTGTCAAAAAAAAAAAAAAATTATTCAGCATTTAGAAAATTGTGGCGTCTTTGTTTTCATGAAGTGTGTTGGAATAGAAAAACAAAATGGTTAATAATTTGGGAGGAACAGAATATTACAGAGCTATAAAGGTTATTTTGAACACAGTACACTGTTGTGTCTCATGTAAATCACAAAAAGGATAGAAATGTCATGAGAAATAATCAGGAGATGAGTTTACCTGTCAGATACTAAAGACTGGCTAAACCATTCTGTCTTAAGCCTAATCTTTGCCTCAGTGTATCATACTTTTAATGAGGTAGCCTGTCTCTATCACTTAAAATTTTTTTGTTGACTAAATATAAATATTTAAAGAGCACATGTACACTATTGGGGATAAGCTTATAAAAGTTCCTGAAAGTATAATCTCTGAATACTAACTCTGTACATACAACTTTGTGACTTAACTTCCAAATGTCTCAGGGATTTGTGAGTGAAAAGATTATCTTTGTAGTTTCTCCAGAGCCAAAAACAGAAATGAAGACCTTGAGATGGGCAATTTCACAATTTGCTTCAGTGGAGAGGATTGTAGGAGAAGATAAATATTTCTGTGAGAATTGCCATCATTACACTGAAGCCGAACGAAGTCTTCTGTTTGACAAAATGCCTGAAGTTATAACTATTCATTTGAAGTGCTTTGCTGCTAGTGGCTTGGAGTGAGTATTATAAATAAAAGCTATATGAAGAAAATAAACTATAGAAGCTTTGTTATAATACTGTAATAGTAGGAATACAAAAGTACGGAAGTGAATTCATAAAGACTGCCTTTGAAGAGTTTTTTTTATTAAATAGCTTCCCTGTAAAAATGCATCAGTTTAAATCCTTTTGGTATGAATACATATTCTATTAAGATATGTTTCTTTATATCTTTCAGTTTCATTCTTAGAATTCAAAAACTGATTAAAGCTGGTAATAAATCTTGTATATATATATATATATATTTTTTTTTTGAAGGGCAGAAAGGCAGAATTCTTTGCAGTTTCTAGGTAAGCTAGGAAACCAAAGTAGTCTTGGAAAATTTTTTTCTGTAGTTTAGAATTCAAAGGTCTAAAAGTGATTTAAAACATAAGTATAAAAATGTGAATTACATTTTGGATAGTCTTTTTCTGTTACGTATGTCATTCTAGATATTACTACTTTGTACATTCTGACTTGTTTGAAGTTACCATGAGAACTTCCCAGTAAATTTTATACCCTTTATTATGTTATAAAATGATAGTCTTTTAAAAAATTCTATTTTTTTGATAATACTATTGTTTGAGAGAGAGGGAGACATGTCTGTCTCCCTTCCATCTGCTGCTTCACTCTAAATGCTCATAGCAGCTGGGACTGAGCCAGGCTGAAAGCAGAAGCCTGAAACTCAATCCGAGTCTCCTGTGTGGGTGCTAGGGACAAAACTATTTCAGCCATTGCCTGCTGCTTCCTAGGATGCACATTAGGAGGAAGCTGGAATTGGGAGCAGAGCTGGAAATTGCAACTAACTGTAATATAATTTAAGAAAATAAAAGGGAAAGACAATCCAGAGACACCTAAATAAATATAACACTTATTTAAAAATATTTGTTTGTATATATATTTCAGAATTTAAGTCTTCTCTACTTTTGAAGGTATTCATATGAGCATCTAAATACTAAGGGTTCATTTAAACTTTTCACATGGGGTGTAAAATTTTGAATTCAAAATAGAAGTAGGCATTGTGGCTCATTAGCTTAAGCCACTGCTGCTTGGGAGTCCTATCCCACATCACAGTGGGGTTGAGTCCACCTATGGCTCAAGTACTTTAATCCTTTGCCACTCATGTGGGAGACCTGGATGAAGTTTTTGGTTCCTGACTTCAGCCTAGCCTATACTTAGCTATTGTGGGCATTTGGGGAGTGAATCAGCAGATGGAAAATAACCCATATTTTCTCTCTCTGTTTTTGTCTGTCACTCTGCCTTTTAAATAAATAAAAATGAATAAATAAACATGTAATTTGGAACTGCAGGAAACCTTGTTTCTTTTCCTCCCAAAGGTTTGATTGTTACGGTGGTGGACTTTCGAAGATCAACACGCCTTTATTGACGCCTCTTAAACTATCACTAGAAGAATGGAGCACAAAGCCAACTAACGACAGCTATGGATTATTTGCAGTTGTGATGCATAGTGGCATTACAATCAGTAGTGGGCATTATACTGCTTCTGTTAAAGTCACTGACCTTAACAGTTTAGAACTAGATAAGGGAAATTTTGTGGTTGACCAAATGTGTGAAATAGGTAAGCAAGAACCACTGAATGATGAGGAAGCAAAGGGTGTGGTTGAAAATTATGATGAAGAAGAAGTGTCGATTAGAGTCGGTGGAAATACACAGCCAAGTAAAGTTTTGAACAAAAAAAATGTAGAAGCTATTGGACTTCTTGGAGGACAAAAGAGCAAAGCAGATTATGAGCTGTACAACAAAGCATCTAATCCTGATAAGGTGGCCAGTACAGCATTTACTGAAAATAGAAATTCTGAGACTAACAGTACTAATGGGACCCATGAGTCTGATAGAAACAAGGACTCCAGTGACCAAACAGGCGTTAACATGAATGGATTTGAGAACAAAATTTCATATGTAGTACAAAGCTTAAAGGAGTATGAGGGGAAATGGTTGCTTTTTGATGATTCTGAAGTGAAAGTTACTGAAGAAAAAGACTTTTTGAATTCTCTTTCCCCTTCTACATCTCCTACATCTACTCCTTACTTGCTATTTTATAAGAAATTATAGAGTGAACGTATTTTCCTTGTATATATATTAAACAGACCTGGACAAACATTGGTAAAGTTGATTACATCAAAGAGTCTTGGCTTTTCTTTCGAAGCTATTGGATATTGGTCTCTCTAGGTTTTTATATAGTGAAATTTGAATTACTGAAAACCATGTTAATTTTTAGGATTCATTTTCCTTAGTAGAGACTAGTGATGCATTAGCTTCTGGGAACAAAGTTAAATAGATTCTTAACTGAAATTATCCAAAATGGAAGCATTTAAACACTTTTGGATTTACACGGATCTTTTGTTTGCTTTTTAAAATAAAGTGCTTGTATTTGTATCCTCCATATTTCGGAGTTAATTATCTACATGTTTTATAGGTCCTGTGGTTTTCATTTAAGAAGCAGAATCTCATTCAGTTCATTTAGTTTGATATCAGTCATGAAATCAAATCTTTGATGGCTGTGTCAGAGGCACAAAGTCTAGAATGTGTGTATTCACAATGGTGTATAATTGTGCCTTGAATCATTTTGGAGTGTCTCAGCCTGGACAGTCCCCTTCTATCTTCTCAAGAATTTTATATGTATTTATGAAGATCCTGTACTCTAGTAAATCTTTTTGGGCATGGACTCATTTGTATCTCTTCATACCCATATTCTGCACGATCTGTATATAGTACATCAGACTTAGAGGTGTGACCTTTAAATTTAACTTTTTTTAAAACTGGGAGGTCAATAAAATTTAAACTGCTTAACAACTATGTATACAAATACTTGGATTTTTTTACTTGCTTATTTCTATCATAAATACAGTTGATTTCTCTTAAAAAAACATGTATGTGTATGTTTAGATATATCTGTATAGAAAAGAGAATAAACATGCACAATTACCTTGGTAATATTCAGGACTTTTTGACTGGAGGTGAAGAACTTTTCAAAGAGAAGAAATTGTGCTTAGTCCATCCAAGTTGTCATACTTAAGAGGTTTATAATAAAAGTTGTCGCATCCTAGTTGTCCTTTATATAGACATTATTTAATGGAATCCACAACTGGAGAACTTATGCTTTGGGCACATATAAAAACTTGGTTAAATCTTCATTTTTAGCAGATGATCAATGATCTTATGTCTTGTTAAAGGACATTCTTGTTACTAAGGTTTTCTTAAAAATTATTCTGAACAATAAATATAAAGACTGTTGGAGTAACACTGCTAAATGTTCTATTTCAACAAATAAGAGTTGCTGGTCAACTAGTAAATTAGTGACTTTCTTCTATAAAGTCATGGTACTTCTTCCCCTTTACTGCATTTACAGTGATTAATGGAACTTTTAAAGAGAGACAACCCTGTGCACTGTCTGTAAGCTTCTGATAGAGTAGGTCTAGGATAGAACCTGGACCTCAAAAGATAGCCAATGTTAAGAACTAACACAAATTCCTGATGTGAGAAAGTTTGTGTTTTAAGAAAACTGATGTAAGAAGTTAGGATGTGTTTTGCATCATACCATTGTGTTTATAAGAGTTCTGACTGAAGTCAGAGAATTGGGTATTTCAAGATAATTAAATCATTGTATGTCTTTAATCCTTGATCTTGTCACTGAGATTTGTGTGAAACAGTCCAAAGTTCTAACTACAAGTACCTAAAGAGAAGTGACCTAAGGTTTACCTCTCCCTCCCTCAAAAAAGTTTCTTTTCTCCACTCATTGCCTCCTTCTGGTCATTTGTCTCTTCTTTCCCCAATATAGATTTTTGAAGTTATGCCCTCTGACTTCTCAACTCTTTTTGGTCCAACAACATACGTTGATCTGATAAACCCTGTTGTGATTCATTCAGTCTTTGGGTTGCTAAGATAAGGAATTTGAGATAATACTGCATGTTCCTAAGTATGAGTGAGAGGGGTGCATCAGAGTATACTAGCATCACCTACATGCTCAGACATTTTTGAACTCGTTTTTTACAGCAACTGTAGAATGAAGGCAGTGTATTAAATCTGAACAGTTATTAAGTGATTTATATAACTTCAGTAGAAACATAGGTGTCATACTACAAAGCAGTAATCCGACTCAAAAAATATTTAAAATACTTCCAGAAATTACTAATATGTACTGTGGAAAAAATTGCCAAATAACTGAAATGCTAATTTCTCAAACTGTTTTCTACATTACTTTTTCATATGTTAAATGAATTAGTTAATTTTGACTCAAGCAACTAATTTTTTACAAGAGTTTTGTAAAATCCATACAAAAGTCAGAAAGTACCTTGGCTTGTTTAATTTGAAACACAGGAATCACTTGTTTCAGCTGCCAGAAGACATGAAATTCATAAAGATTTTATTATCACAAAACTGAATCATAAATATTAAGCTCCTGTCACTTGGTATTAACTATTCCAGTATTTAATCATTTATAGAAGTTTTATCAGGTAAAGTCAGTATTAAAAGTTCATGGAAAATAGAATTAAAAAGTTTATTTTGGTGGAAACACTTTGAAATCCACAGGTTTTTCTAATGCTCATTTTCTGTGAACTTTTTGAACATCCCTCATATGCATTGCTTTCAAGACTAACTGCACCAGAATAAACATTTTCAAAATGTCAAATTCCTTTTTTTGGAATCAATGCAAAATAGTTTAGAAACTAATTTTTAAGACTTCACAAAACCATTACTACTACCTATCCTCTCTCATTAACTCACTTAATTTGGGGCTGTTCTTTGGGCCCATGAAGTGCCTGCAAGTTTTTTGCTAGTTTTAGAACTAGTTCTTGAATCTGCTCTTAACTGTCTGCCTTTGTCAGTAAAGAAAAGTTTTAAGTCTCACTCAGTAAAATTAGTGTAAACATTCACATATTTAATAGTACCTTTAAAATAAGCATTACTACATTTAAAATGGTACCAAAATGAATCTATAAATGGTAATATAAATTAAAAAATATGAACTTAAAAGTAAATAAACTTAACATTAGCTATGATATAAATAACAGTAAATGTATAGTGTACCTTTTGTGTCATTAAAATGTCAAAAAAAGAGATAACAGTATGTTACCAGAACAGTAGAAACTACAGCCATGATTCTCAAACTTTTAACAGTCTACATTTGATACTGTTTTGGCATTCTTCAATGACTTAATGCTGTAATTTTCAGAAGTACATCCTAAGTCATTTTTCAATAGATCGTTGAACTTTTCAGGTTCAATGTTGAATACATGGCTCTTTTCATATGAATGAAACAGTGCATTTATTTTAGAGATCCATTTTGCGAAGGCTCATTCGGCTGAAGGAATCTCTGGGAAAAAAACGAGAGGGCACAGATATAAGAAAGTAATTTCTACATATGCGTTTAAAATGTTGTACATACCTCTCTGCTGGATTTCACCAGTTTTGCCACCAGTTCTTTCAAGTTAGATGCTCATCCTACATACTCTGCTTTACATTTGTATATTTTGGCCTACATTTTTCTCTACAGATTAGAAGCATAGTAACCACTCTGGCAAATCTATTGGTCATTTATTCATTTGTCCAATGTGTGCTTCAGGTACTGTGATAAATAAGACAAACATTTAAGTATTAACGAGAAACTTCAGGAGAAGATTTGTGGTTATTAAATGGCAAAGCAGGTGTTTTCTAAATTTTTCTTTTGTTAAAGATTTATTTATTTATTTTGAGAGGTTTATTTTGAGTTACACAGAGAGGAAGAGACAGAAAGGTCTTCCATGCATTGGTTCATTCTCCAAATGGCCACAATGCCTGGAGCTGAGCCGATCCAAAGCCATGAGCTGCTTCCGGGTCTCCCATTCAGGTAACAGGCCCAAGCATTTGGGCCATCTTCCTCTGCTTTCCCAGGCTATAAACAGAGCTGGATTAGAAGAGGAGCAGCCAGGACACAAACGGGTGCCCATGTGGGACAGCTGCCTACTATGCCACAGCGCTGGCCCCTAAATTTTAAGTCTTAAACTTCTTGAACTTTGTCTCAAGTCCTTTTACATTCTTAAAGATTATTTAGTAATTATGTTCTTACCACTCACGTGGGAGAGCTGGATTAAGTTCTGGGCTCCTGGCTTTGGCCCCTAACCATTAGTGGCTTGCTCTCTCATCTGTCTTCCTGTTTCTCTGCCTCTCAAACAAATTTTAAAAACCTTCCAGGGAGGAAAAACGTCATACGCATGCACACAAATTAATGAGGGCCCCAGGAATCTTGTGGGTTATACAAGGTTAATGTCAAAAGAATATAGGCTGGCGCCGCGGCTCAATAGGCTAATCCTCCACCTAGTGGCGCCGGCACACCGGGTTCTAGTCCCGGTCGGGGCGCCGGATTCTGTCCCAGTTGCCCCTCTTCCAGGCCAGCTCTCTGCTGTGGCCAGGGAGTGCAGTGGAGGATGGCCCAAGTGCTTGGGCCCTGCACCCATGGGAGACCAGGAGAAGCACCTGGCTGCTGCCATCGGATCAGTGCGGTTCACCGGCTACAGCGCGCCAGCCGTGGTGGCCATTAGAGGGTGAACCAACGGCAAAAGGAAGACCTTTCTCTCTCTCTCTCTCACTGTCTACTCTGCCTGTCCAAAAACAAAAACAAACAAACAAAAAAGAATATAGAAAAATGGGATTAAAAGATAGTTTTATTTTGTTCCAGGCACTGGAGGGTTCTTTGGAAAGTTTGTGGAAAATATGTATTGTATATGGATTTCAAGATATTTGCACCATAACAAGTTTATCTTTTCTCCCACTTATCATGAACTTTTTGAAGTACTGTGATAGTAAGAAAAATTTAAAGTAATATTCTCCAAGAGAACCCATTACATGTTACTATAAATAACAGTTGCTTCTGTATTCAATCTAAGAGTATCACATTCCATGTAATCCAGAAAACTTCAGAATGAGAAAAAGGACAATGACCACAAAAATCTGAAAAGTTCTTAAGAATCCCTTCTCCCTCATTGGTCCCATTCACACTTGGAGAACCATTGTCTTAATATTCCAGATTTATAAGTCAGCAAAGTTAAAAATTTTTATTTTGTGAATTTTGAAGAGTGAAGGGGATGATATTCTTGAAATATCTCTTAAGGTATTTCCTTTATCCTTAAGTTAGTTTTTAATTTTCCTGCCATTAAAACTGAACCATGAGAGGCCAGTTACAAAGAGACTACATTGAGCTTTGAATATAAAAACTTGGAAAATAGCAGTAGTAGAGACAAGATGAGTGGAGGCAACAGGATGAAACTGCAAAAAGATTGAAGAGGGAACCACAAATGGAGGGGGGGAGGTGGCTACCATGAAAGGGGACCTCCTTTTAGGGTGTCACATCAGTATAGGGTGATGGAAGCAAAGTTTTGTCAGGGAAAGCATGCTGGGTCTCTGATCTCCCTGTGTTCCGGAAGAGAGCCAGAAGGTTTATATGCTCTCTGTGGGGGAGATGGCATACAGCAGGCACTTAGTATGACATTTTTCTGAATGAATACGTGAACAAGTGATTTTTTTGTAGGTCTAGAGATAAATATTAGGCCCTGCTAACAGGGACTAATCCCCAGATGGGTTAAACAGTTTAACTTTCTTCCACAGTAAAGTCTCAAGCATTCACACTGTTTTCATGTAAGCAACTTCACTGAGACCCTCCAGATATTAATTTATCCAATAATTGTACTTTAATAGCTTTACTGTTAGGAAAGGGTGGTAAAATTATCACTGTCACAATAATTCAATAGTTGTATGTGAATTTGCTTTCAAAAGTTAAAAAAAGGCCGGCGCCGCGGCTCACTAGGCTAATCCTCCACCTTGCGGCGCCGGCACACCGGGTTCTAGTCCCAGTCGGGGCGCCGGATTCTGTCCCGGTTGCCCCTCTTCCAGGCCAGCCCTCTGCTGTGGCCAGGGAGTGCAGTGGAGGATGGCCCAAGTGCTTGGGCCCTGCACCCCATGGGAGACCAGGAGAAGCACCTGGCTCCTGCCATCGGATCAGTGCGGTGCGCCGGCCACAGTGCGCTGGCCGCGGCAGCCATTGGAGGGTGAACCAACGGAAAGGAGGACCTTTCTCTCTGTCTCTCTCTCTCACTGTCCACTCTGCCTGTCAAAAAAAAAAAAAAAAAAAAAAAAAAAAAAAGGCAGTTTACTGTTAGGAGTTACTGAGTCCTTTCCGGATTTCAGGTGCCGAAAGAGGAGCTGTCTAGGACCCTTCCATCTGTAATTCCATTCCATCTCTGCAATAGCCTCTTCAGGGTAAATACCGTCATCCACCACACAACAGGGATCTACTAAATAATTCAATTACTGGCTCAAGTAGAACTAGGCTTCTGTTTGAGAAAATTCCAAGTTACTTCCATTTCTAATTTGTCAACAGTTAAAAGTGCAGAAAAAGTTTGAAGGCTGTTTGATACTCAATGATGTTACTTGTTAATACATACTTAGAAGAACATGCTGGATACTATTTACTATCAAGGCTGAGGGACATGGAAACATTCTAGTGAATCCTACCACAAAGTCTGACAGGACTTTAAAAGCAATACTTTTAGGAGACCAGACTTAAATGTGGGGTCCCAGTCAGTAAGAGTGCTTAACACAACCTTATAATTCTTGAACTGAGTTTTATCTCGCAGACTGATTCAATGTACAGGTGATGAAAGGCTCACACTAGTCAAACTCGTTAGATTTCAGGGGCTATATCTGAAACCCATAAATAAGGAAAGTTAGGTTAATACACTATTAAAACAGATAATTCAAGCAGATTTCATGTTTCTAAAGAGCTCCACAGTAAGAGGAAAAAACAACAAAAACTAAGCATACCTGTGGCAAGTGACAGGCAACACTGCCTTATATAACTGAGGGATCTTTCTGTTTATCAGTGGTTGCAGGGCCTCTTTAAGACGATGATAGTTTCTCTCTAGTTCCCTCTGATACTCCTTCTGATCTGGCCCAATTAAGCTCTTATTTTTCCTTAAGGCATCTTCACACCTAGGGAAAAAGTATGTAATTAAAAGTTTCTTTTGGCACAATCTGTGGACTTCTGACACACACCATTTTCTCATGGTGAGGATATTCTTTATGTTTTAGGTCTAAGGCAGGGAACAGATGATCAAATGAATTCCTTAAACATCTAATAGTTTGATTTTCGTTAAATTGAAAATTACGCATTTTTTTTTTTTAACTTTTATTTAATGAATATACGTTTCCAAAGTACGAATAATGGATTACTATGGCTTCCCCCCCATACCGTCCCTCCCACCCACAACCCTCCCCTTTCCCACTCCCTCTCCCCTTCCATTCACATCAAGATTCATTTTCGATTATCTTAATATACAGAAGATCAGCTTAGTATACATTAAGTAAGGATTTCAACAGTTTGCTCCCACACAGAAACATAAAGTGAAAAATAATAGATGATTTTTTTTAATGATGATGAAATCAGATCAGACCTATTGTCATGTTTAATCCCAGTGAGAGTCAAGTTGGGAGTTGATAGTTTCTATTCTTTTTTTTTTTTTTTTTTTTTTTAAATTACGCATTTTTAAGAAAGATTTATGTATTTGAAACACGGTGTTATATATAGAGAGGGAGAGACAGATCTCCCATCTTCTGGTTCACTCCCCAGATGGCTCCAGCAGCCAGGGCTGGGCCAGGCCAAATGTAGGAGCCTGGAACTACATCTGGAGTCCTCCCATGTGGGTGCTAGGTGTCCAAGCACTTCAGTCATCTTCTGCTGCTTTCCCAGCCACAACAGCAGAGAGCTGGATTGGAAGTGGAGCAGCTGGGACTTGAACTGGTGCCTATATGGTATGCTGGCATCATAGGTGACAGGTTAACCTGCTGTGCCACAATGCTGGCTCCTAAAATTATGCATTTTTAATGTCAAATCAGAAGCCATGGGGCTGGCACTGTGGCTTAGCAGTTAAAGCCACTGCCTGCGGTGCCGGCATCCAATATGGGTGCCGGTTCAAGTCCCGGCTGCTCCACTTCCTATCCAGCTCTCTGCTATGGCCTAGAAAAGCAGCACAAGATGGCCCAAGCCCTTGGGCCCCTGCACGCGCATGGGAGACCAGAAGAGGCTCCTGGCTTCAGATCGGCGTAGCTCTGGCCGTTGCGGCCAATTGGGGAGTGAACCATTGGATGGAAGACCTCCCTCTCTCTCTCTCTCTGCCTCTCCTTCTCTCGTGTAGCTCTGATTTTCAAATAAATAAATAAATCTTGAAAAAAAAAAAAGAAGCTATTTATTTTATTTTTTTTTAATTTTTGACAGGCAGAGTGGACAGTGAGAGAGAGAGACAGAGAGAAAGGTCTTCCTTTTGCCGTTGGTTCACCCTCCAATGGCCGCTGTGCTGCGGCCAACACATCACGCTGATCCGAAGGCAGGAGCCAGGTGCTTATCCTGGTCTCCCATGCGGGTGCAAGGCCCAAGCACTTGGGCTATCCTCCACTGCCTTCCCGGGCCACAGCAGAGAGCTGGCCTGGAAGAGGAGCAACCGGGACAGAATCCGGTGCCCTGACCAGGACTAGAACCCGGTGTGCCGGTGCTGCCAGGCGGAGGATTAGCCTATTGAGCCATGGCGCCGGCTCTGAAGCTATTTTTTTTTCACATCCCCACTGGGCTGTAACCATACTTAAGTTGTACTAATGGCATCTGGCACAGTGCTTTGTGTTCAAATTTTTTTTTTAATTATTTATTTATTTGAGAGGTAGAGTTACAGACAGAGAGGAAGAGATAGAAAAGCCTTCCGTTGTCAAATGTTTCTTAAATGAACAGATCTTGATAACAATTCTTTATCCAAGTTATTCAACTATCTTAAAAAAGAATCTGGACCTGAACACCTGAAGGAAGAAAAAATATTTAAAAACCAATATATAGGGGCTGGTACTGTGGTGCAGCGAATCAAACTCACTTGCAATGACCACATCCTTCACTGGAATGCCAGTTCATGTCCTGGCTGCTCCATTTCCAATTCAGCTTCCTGCTAGTGGACCTGGGACGCAGTAGGTGATGGCTCAAGTACTTGAGTCCCTGCCATCTATGTGGGAGACCCAGATGGAGTTCCTGGCTCCTGGCACTGGCCTGGTCTAGCCCAGGCTGTTGCAGCCATTTGAGAAGTGAACGAGTAGATGAAAGATCTCTCTCTCTCTCTGCCTTCCATCTCTTGTGGGATACAGCTG
This sequence comes from Oryctolagus cuniculus, assembly GCF_964237555.1. Classification (NCBI taxonomy): domain Eukaryota; kingdom Metazoa; phylum Chordata; class Mammalia; order Lagomorpha; family Leporidae; genus Oryctolagus; species Oryctolagus cuniculus. The sequence goes on along the minus strand of NC_091438.1, from coordinate 110,357,161 downwards.
AAGTGATGCTTAGTGGGAAATGCATAGCCTTAAATGCTTATGTTAGGAAATTGAAGAGTAAGCAACTTTAGATTATTTATTCATTTATTTGACAGGTAGAGTTACAGACAGTGAGAGAGAGAGACAGAGAGAAAGGTCTTCCTTCCGTTGGTTCTCTCCTCAAATGGCTGCAACGGCCAGAGCTACGCCAATCCAAGGCCAGGAGCCAGGTGCTTATCCTGGTCTCCCATGGGGTGCAGGGCCCAGGCACTTGGGCCATCCTTCACTGCCCTCCCGGGCCACAGCAGAGAGCTGGACTGGAAGAGGGGCAACCAGGACTAGAACTGGCGCCCATATGGCATGCTGGCGCCACAGATGGAGGATTAACCTACTGCACCACGGTGCCAGCCGCAGAGTTAGAACTTTAAAAGAATAAGATAAACTATGACAAATAAAATACTAAAATGATACAATCAAAATTTTCAAAAGTTGGTTCTTTAAAAAAACTAGAAAAATAGAGTACACTCTTACAAGATTAAATAAGAAAAGGTTAAATATCCCCTACTATGAATTTAAAATGGAACATAAAGTCAAATATAGCAGATGTTTAAAAAGTCAGAGAGGGTATTATCTGTGATTTAATGCAAAAAGCCTGAAACTCTAATTGTTATTAGATAAGAATGATTTAGCAAAACAAAATCAAAATGTGAGTAATCATAACCATCATACAAATCAGTTAAATCACAAATTTGTACACAAAACACTAACACATTGTAGTATTGTAGGTCTTAATTGTCAATGTAAGATAAGAAAGTCTTCAGATATATTATTAGAATTAATAAGCTTGGTAAATTTCTCATGTAAAATTAATATACAAGGTCAACTACAAAATATAATACAATTTTACTTTTTAATGCTTATCCCTACTAAGCATTCTAGGGATAACTAATATAGAACAATTATTCATGAATATATTAAAACCATTTACAGAGTCTAGGGAAAACCTGATTCCTCAAAAGAAGTTCTCAACTCATTTTTCAAGGCTGAAAGACCAAAATCTGTAGACTATTAGGAAAAATAATAATTCAGTTTCACAAAAATAATTAGAAAACTTTTTTTAAAAAGATTATTTACTTGAAAGGCAGAGTTACAGAGAGGCGGGGGGTGAGGGGGTGGAGAGAAAGGTCCATTTTCCATCCACTGGTTCAATCTCCAACTGGCTGGAATGGCTGGTGCCAGGCCGATCCAAAGCCAGGAGCCAGGAGCTTCTTCCGGGTCTCCTACACAGGTGCATGGGCCCAAGCACTTGTGTAATCTTCTACTGCTTTCCCAGGCCATAGCAGAGAGCTGGATTGGAAGTGGAGCAGCTGGGACTTGAACTGGTACCCATATGGGAAGTTAGCACTAGAGATGGCAGCTTTCTCTGTTGCACCACATCACAGACCCCCAAAACTTTCAAACAAAATAGAACTGTTCTACCAACGCATTAAAGTCACACAGAGTGGGCATTTGGTGCAGGAGTTAAGACACTAATTTGGACTTCACTTCCTATATCAGCATGCTTGGTTAGTCCTAGCTCCTCTGCTTCTGAGCCAGTTTCTTGCTAATCTGTTCTCTAGGAAGTGGCAGATGATGGCTCAAGTACTTAGGTGTCTGCCACCCTGGGAAGCAGCAGTTGACGCCTCAAATATCTGAGTCCCTGCCACCTATAGGGAGACCCAAATGGAGTTCTTGGGTTCCTAGCTTTGGCCTCACCCAGCCCTAGTTGTTGTGAGTGAACCAATGGATAAGATCTCTCTTCCCTATGTCTCTCTGACTTTCAAATAAATATTTAAAAAACCCCAAAAATAAAAAAAAAACCCACACACTTAGATTCATTGTGACCAAGCTGTTTATCCTTGGAATCAACGCAAAATTGGGTTAACAACAGGAAATCAAAAAATATAACTACCCCGCTAAAAGATATTTTAAAAGATGCGGAAAAGACTTTTGACAACAATATTGAAAAATTTAAAATAAAAATTTTTAAAAATGAGTAGGAGTCTCCTTAATTTAAAATTTCTAGAAAAAACCTGCATCTAGTACTATATGTAACAGTGAAAACATTTACCTTCAGAACATTTCCTGTTCCTATTCAAAATAGTATTGTAGGTCCTAATTGTCAATGTAAGATAAGAAAGTCTTCAGATATATTATTAGAATTAATAAGCTTGGTAAATTTCTCATGTAAAATTAATATACAAGGTCAACTACAAAATATAATACAATTTTACTTTTTAAAAAATACTTAGGTACTAGTGTTGTGGCACAGTGGATTAAGCTGCCACCTCAGATGCCAGCATTCCATATTAGAGTGTGAGTTCGAGTCTTGGCTACTCTGTTTCTGATCCAGCTTCTTGCAAATGCACATCTGGGAAGGCAGCAGAAGATGGCCAAAGTGCTTGGGCCCCTGCATCCACATGCGAGACCCAGATGGAGAGCCTGGCTCCTGGCTTCAGCTTGTGCATTGCAGCCATTTAGGGGATGGATCAGTGGATGGAAGTGTGCACTATCTTTTTCACTCTCTGTAACTACCTTTCAAATAAATAAATAAATCTTAAAAAAAAAAATACTCAAAAAGTCTAAGTGAACGGGGAAACACATGCCACATTTTGTTGACCTCTCCGTGTTTGTCCCTTTCTCTGTCTGTAACTCTGCCTTTCAAACAAATAAATAAATCTTTTAGAAAAAATAAATAAATCTTTTAGAAAAAGATTTGCTTGTTTGAGAGGCAGTTACAGAGAGAGAGAGAGAGAGAGAGAGAGAGAGATATCAATCTTCCATCTGCTGGTTCACTCCTTTAATGTCTGCAACGGCTAGAGCTGGGTCAATCCGAAGCCAGGAGCCAGGAGCTTCTTCTAGGTCTCCCACATGAGTGCAGGGGCCCAAGGACTTGGGCCATCTTCTGCTGCTTTCTCAGGTGCATTAGCAGGGAGCTGGATCAGAAGTGAAGCGGCCAGGACTCGAACATATGCCCATACGGGATACCGGCACTACAGGCGGTAGCTTAACCTGCTATGTCACAGCGCCGGTCCCACAAATAAATCTTTAAAAAAAATAAAGAAGAAATACAACTATGTCTATCATATTGAGTTTTAGGAGTGAATATGACTATTACCATGACCTCAGGTTAAAAGAAAAGGAATTCTTGGGGTATCATTTGGCCCAGCAGTTAGCCCACTGGTTGGGCCATCCATATCCCCTACCCTATCAGAGTGCCTGGGTTCGATCCTGGCTCTGCCTTCCAATCCCAGCTTCCTGGTAAAGCAACCCAAGGAGGCAGCAGGTGATGGGTAGAAGTTGGGTTCCTGTCAGCCATATGGGAATTTGAGTTCCTGGTTCCTGGCTTTGGCCTGGTTCAACATGAGCCATTGTAGATTTTTGGAGGATGAAGTCATGGATGGAAGCTCACATTGTTTCAGTCTCTTGCTTCTCAAAATAATTAAGTGACAAATAAATTTTCAAGACATACAAATACTAGACTGAATCACTTAAGCATTAGGAACGTGTTTATAAATCTGTATGTGTATATATGTGTGTGTGTGTGTGTGTATATATATATATATATATATATATATATATATGGTAAACCCCAAACCCAAAGATGAAACACCCCAAAAATTAAATACATGGAAAATGTTTGCTACTTTTAGTAATAAAAGCAAACTGAAGTTATCATTTAAAATTGATTGGGGCTGGCACTGTGGCACCAGCATCCCATGTGGGCACTAGTTCTAGTCCTGGCTGCTCCTCTTCCAGTCCAGCTCTCTGCTGTGGCCTGGGATAGCAGTGGAAGATGGTCCCAGCGCTTGGGCCCCTGCACCCGCATGGGAGACCAGGAGGAAGCACCTGGCTCCTGGCTTCAGATTGGCACAGCTTCGGCTGTTGTGGCCATTTGGGGAGTGAACCAATGGAAGGAAGACCTTTCTCTCTGTCTCTCTCACTGTCTGTAACTCTACCTGTCAAATAAATAAATAAAATCTTTAAAAAATTTTGATTAGCATAAGATACCCTACTCAAATACTATTACTTCCGGCATGTTACCTTGAGATTAGTACTGTTATATTCTTGGTACTCTTAATAATTAAAAACTTTTTGTAATGGGGTTGGCACTGTGGTGCAGTGGGTTAAATCCCCAGCCTGCAGTGCCAGCATCCCACATTGGTACCAGTTTGAGTCCTGGCTGCTCCACTTCTGATCCAGCTGCCTGCTAATGTGCCTGAATGGCCCAAGTCTTAAAAAAAAAAATAAAATAAAAAATAAAAAATAAAAAAAAATAAAACTGTATCTATCATATTGGGCCCCTGCACTCACGTGGGAGACCTGGAAGAAGCTCCTGGCTCCTGGCTTTGGATCGGCTCAGCTCTGGCCGTTGTGGATATTTGGGTAGTGAAACAGCAGATGGAAGACACCCCCCCACTCTGTTACTCTTGTCTTTCAAAGTAAATAAAATAAGTCTTTAAAAAAAACAACTGTTTGTAATATACTACATATTAAGAACCAATGAAGCTGGCGCCGCGGCTCACTAGGCTAATCCTCCGCCTTGCGGCGCCGGCACACCGGGTTCTAGTCCTGGTCAGGGCGCCGGATTCTGTCCCGGTTGCCCCTCTTCCAGGCCAGCTCTCTGCTGTGGCCAGGGAGTGCAGTGGAGGATGGCCCACGTGCTTGGACCCTGCACCCCATGGGAGACCAGGAGAAGCACCTGGCTGCTGCCATCAGATCAGTGCGGTTCACCGGCTACAGCGCGCTGGCTGCGGCGGCCACTGGAGGGTGAACCAACGGCAAAGGAAGACCTTTCTCTCTGTCTCTCTCTCTCACTGTCCACTCTGCCTGTCAAAAAAAAAAAAAAAAAAAAAGAACCAATGAGAGGCTGGGGCTGTGGCACAGCAAGTTAACACCTTGGCCTGAAGTGCCAGCATCCCATATGGGCGCCGGTTCAAGACCTGGCTGCTCCTCTTCCAATCCAGCTCTCTGCTATGACCTGGGAAGCAGTAGAAGATGGTCCAAGTTATTGGGCCCTTGCACCCGCGTGGGAGACCCAGAAAGGCTCCTGGCTTCAGATCAGCGCAGCTCCAGCTGTTGTGACCAATTGGGAAGTGAATCATCAGATGGAAGACTTCTCTCTCTCTCTCTCTGCCTCTCCTCTCTTCTATGTAACTCTGACTTTCAAATAAATAAATAAGTCTTTTAAAAAAATAGAGTCAATGAAGGGGCTGGCATTGTGGCACAGTGGGTAAAGCCACAGCCTACAACATTGGCATACCATATGGGTGGAGTCTTGGCTGCTCCAATTCCTATCCAGCTCCCTGCTAATGTGCCTGGGAGAGCAGTGGAAGATGGCAAAATCCTTGGGCCCCTGTTTCCCATGTGGCAGGCCCTGAAGAAGCTCCTGGCTCCTGGCTTTGGTCTAGCCCAGTCCCAGCAATTGCAGCCATTTGAGGAGTGTACCAGTGGATGGAAGATCTCTCTCTCTCTCTGTCCCCCTCCTCCACTCTCTGTAAACTCTGCTTTTCAAATAAATAAATAAATCTTAAAAAAAATGAGTCAATAAAAATATTCTTGTACTTTGGCTCAGTAACCTCATGTTAGAACTACCACCACCAACAAAAATGTCTCTTGTGGTATAAGCTACACCACATTCTGACAAATTCAAATAATAGGAATACAGAAAATTACAACTTACTCATTTGAGGAAATAATATAATAATTAGAATAGCTCTAGGTTTAACTATAAAATAATTTAAGATTATATGTATGCTGAGACCAACTATGGAAAATGAATGTAGTAATATTGGCATAAAAATGAATGGTAACAATAATTAAAAATGTATTGTCTACAACTTTATTTGTAGGTTTTCTTATTAAAAAATATTTGAAAGGCAGAGTGACAGAGAAAGGGAGAGACAGAGAGAAAGAGATCTTCCATTCGCAGGTTCACTTCCCATATGCCTGCAATACCTGGAGCCTCATGAGCCAGATGGAAGCCAGGAGCCAGGAAATCCATCCAAGTCGCTAGTGAATCCCTGTACTTCAGTCATCATCCACTGCCTCCCAGGTTAGCAGATTAACAGGAATATGGACTGGAAGTGCAGAGTAGCTGGGACTGTAACCAGCACTGCAGTGTGGGATGTGGGCATTGTAAGTGACGGTTAACCAGGAGTGCCACGACAAGTGCCCCTCTTTGTAAATTGTAAATGTTATATAGTTTTTTTTTTTTTTTGTAATGTAAAAGGAGAAAGCTTTCTCTATAGACACTAACACTTTTTTTTTTTTTTTTTGACAGGTAGAGTTGTAGACAGTGAGATAGAGAGAGACAGAAAGAAACGTCTTCCTTCCGTTGGTTCACTCCCCAAATGGCCCCAAGGGCCAGAGCTGTGCCGATCCGAAGCCAGGAGCCAGGTGCTTCTTCCTGGTCTCCAATGAGGGTGCAGGGGCCCAAGCACTTGGGCCATCCTCCACTGTCCTTCTGGGCCACAGCAGAGAGCTAGATTGGAAGAGGAGCAACCGGCACTAGAACCCGGCGCCCATATTGGATGCCGGTGCTGCAGGCAGAGGATTAACCAAGTGAGTCACAGCACTGGCCCTGACAGTAACACTTAAGGAGACCTCTGACTATAGGAATTCATATACCTATAGTAAACACAAGTATACAAAAAAGAGAAGGACATTTGTTTACAACATGGTAATGGTTGTAAACATTAGTAGGAAAAAAGAATTAAAGAAGTGTGTATTGCTCCACGGTCAACTGGCTCATAAAACTAGCAGGACTTTATTATTGTTGTTGTTTTAAAACTGTAAAATAATAAATTTAATGCTAAAAATGAGCCAGTTTTCTCTAAGCAGAAAACAGAGTTTTTTTATTTTGCTGCTGCAGATCATCTAACTCTAAATACCAGGAGCAATGTTTTCTGAAACCAATCCTACAAATTTATCTATCCCAGTAATTGCCTTATGTTTGTAAAATCTCAGGCTCCTGTGAAACTTTTTGAAGTTTTTCTTTTACATTGATACCATGTTCAGGTAGGAGAAATTGATAACAGTTTGTGATAGGTAATGTAATGAGAATAAATGAGGTATCATTCCAAACTATTTAAATAAGTTAGCATTACTTGTACTTTTTTATGACAAAACTGATGTAAAATTACTTCTGCCCAAATAAACCCATTCAATGAATGATTTGATAAGAGAGGCCATACTTCATATTTGGTAACTGAAACAATGATAGGGAGTCAAAGACTGGGTTCTGCCTGTGGTTCTGATACTGCTTTGTTAGGTGATATTCAATGATACATAATGACACACAAGGTCTTTTCAATCTGATCTCAATCTACTTTCCCAGTCTTTTCTTTGACTACTTGGTCTTCATAGAGTCCATGGTTTCAGCTTCACTGGACCACTTAATTTTCCTAGAACAGATCCTGAATTTTGCTCATGTTTTTGTGTATTGGGTAAATCCTTCTTCATTTCTGCCTGAACAACTGATACTCATCATCTAAGGTCCATTTCAAATATTTGTAATATTCTTTGACTTTGCTTCATCTGTAAATATTTAATTACTTATTCTGAAAGGCAGGCAGAAACACACACACACACACACACACACACACACAGAGAGAGAAAGAGAGAGAGAGGTCTCCCATCCACTGATTCACTCTCCAAATGCCCTCAATAGTCAGGGCTGGGACAGGCTGGGAAGGCAAGCTGGGACTCCTATGCGGGTGGCAAGGACCCAAGTTCTTGGCTCCATTAGCTGCTGTCCCCCAGGGTACATATTAGCAAGAGGCTGGAATAAGGAGTGGAATCAGGACTCAATCCCAGTCATTCTGATATGAGATGCTAATGCCCCAAATCTTAACAGATAGGCCAAATGTGCACTCCTCATTCCTTCTATTGTGGATCAAAGTGTTAGCAAGGCAGGAATCAAGTATCGGGCTAATACACGATTTGTTTTCCCAACTGTTTCATAATTTTGTATTTACTAAACATATATTTATTATGTGTCAAGTATTAGCCTAGAAATATTCTCCTTGTGCAGAGGAGTTAAGATAACATGCATGAGACTGCTATCTTTAGAAAGGCCTGATCGCAATTTCGGTGCTTGGTTAATGCAAGGTTGGTTTTGGGGAGGTTCTCATCATTCCCAAAGCAAAAAAGTGGCACGTTAGGCCCAAACTGTTTATAAAGACACCATGAATGGACCAGTGCTGTGGCACAGAAGATAAAGCTGCCACTGTAGTGCCAGCAACCCATATGGGCACCGGTTCGATTCCTGGCTGCTCCACTTCCGATACAGCTCTCTGCTAGGCCTGGGAAAGCAGTAGAGGATGGCCCAAGTCCTTGGGCCCTTCATCTGCATGGGAGACCCGGAATAAGCTCCTGGCTCCTGGCTTCGGATTGGTCCAGCTCCGCTGTTACAGCCATTTTTGGATAGTTAACCAGTGGATAGAAGACCTCTCTCTCTTTCTCTCCTCTCTCTCTCTGCCTCTGTAACTCTGCCTTTGAAATAAATAAATAAATATTTAAAAAAATAAATTTTAAATTAAAAAAAGATACCTTGGTGCCTGCTGAATACTTGCTTTCCTACTGTGTGTCTGGCATTTTGGTAAATGCCAGGCAGAGTGTGCCTATGGAACCAGTCTCCACTGAAAAACCTTTGGCACAAAGTCTTACCTAATCAGGTTCTCCGGTAGATAACATTTCACACAAGCTGTCACAACCCGTTCCTGAAGGAATTAAGTATGTTTTGCATGACTGCCCTGGTAGAGGACCCTTAGAAGCCTGCAGTTAGGGACCACTGTTGCGGCAGAGTGGGTTACACCACTGCCTGTGATGCCAGCATCCCATATGGGCGCTGGTCTGCGTCCCGGTGGCACCCTTTCTCATCCAGCTCTCTGCTAATGGCCTGGAAAAGCACTGAAAGATGGCCCAAGTGTTGGGCCTCTCTGCCCACACGGGAGACCTGTCTGAAAGCTCCTGGTTTCAGCCTGTCCTATCGATGGCTGTTGCAATCACCTGGGGAGTGAACAAGCAAATGGAAGAGCTCTCTTTGTCTCTCCCTCTCTCTCTGTAACTTGGAGTTTCAAATAAATAAATAAATCTTTAAAAAAAGAAAAAAAAAAAAAAGCAGCACACAGCTGGTTTCCTCCAGCCTTGACCCCATCCACCTTTTCCCTTTGCTGACTATTTTGTATCCTTCAGAGCAATGTACTGAAGGACTCTATGCAGTGTGTGCTGAGTCCTCCTAGCAAATCACTGAAACTGGGGTACCCAGGAAGACCCCCAATACATCCATGTTCCATGTAGTTCACCCAATTTGCTCAATTTCCCTATAGGAGGTAGATGTTATTATCCTTACTTTAAAATCAGAAAATTGAGGATTAGAAAGATTAAATGGCCTGGAAGAGAACACAGACAAATTTTTTTTTTTTTTTTTTTGACAGGCAGAGTGGACAGTGAGAGAGAGAGAGACAGAGAAAGGTCTTCCTTCCATTGGTTCACCCCCTAAATGGCCGCTACGGCTGGCGCGCTGTGCCGATCCGAAGCCAGAGCCAGGTGATTCTCCTGGTCTCCCACGGGGTGCAAGGCCCAAGGACCTGGGCCATCCTGCACTGCCCTCCTGGGCCACAGCAGAGAGCTGGCCTGGAAGAGGGTCAACCGGGACAGAATCCGGTGCCCCAACCGGGACTAAAACCCGGGGTGCCAGCACCGCAGGCAGAGGATTAGCCTAGTGACCCACGGCATTGGCCAAGAACACAAATTTAAACATAAATATTTGCTTTCATGTTCACTCCTTATAAGTTCACTGAGGGGGGGCTGGTGCTGTGGCACAGCAGGTTAAGCTGCTGCCTGCAGTGCCAGTATCTTATATGGGCACTAGTTTGAGACCCAGCTGCTCTCTTTCTGATTCAGCTCTCTGCTACGGCCTGGGAAAACAGTAGAAGATGGCCCAAGTCCTTGGGCCCCTGCACCCACATGGAAGACCTGGAAGAAGCTCCTGGCTCCTGGCTTTGGAATGGCCCAGCTCCAACCATTGCAGCCATCTGGGGAGTGAAACAGTGTACAGAAGATCTCTCTCTCTGCCTCTGCCTCTCTGTAACTCTGCCTTTCAAATAGATAAATAAATGTTAAAAAAAAAAAAAGGAAGAAAAGAAAGAGATTTCAATAAGGGAAGGGAAGCAGAAACTCACACACTGAAGTAGGTAAAAAAAAAAGGGTAACTTTCAAGTTAGATAACTTAATAATAGCTTCAAGTTAAAAAATTAAAATATAGTATTAAAGAATATTAAATTAGACACAGATCATTTCTCATTGTGAACCATTTCCCTGTGCTCTCTCTTTTCAATAGTTCCTTAAGGTCATTATGGCATACTTTGGGTCTAGACACTGTCACTCTGAACATCATTACGCAGGAAGCCTTGAATACCTTTTAGTAAAATCTTTAAAGCAGAGTCGCAGTTTATTATGATGTCTAAACAGCTTTGGGTCACTGGGTATTTCAGATAAGAAAACCTGGGCAACTTCCAAAGGTCCCTGTAAAATAAGGAAATAAAATAAGAAGTGTGATTTTTGTCTTCTCTGAAACCAGACAGAATAAATCTGAATGATTTTTTTAAAGCACGGAGGTGGCTGCATTTACATGGAATTCATTACCTATTGATTCCTATATTAAAACTCTTCAGAGAAAATTGTTTCAGTGTCTCGTAAGTTCATATTTACAGTCTTGCTTACTGCAATTAACTTAATTACTGCTTAACATTCTTCAAAGTAGGAGCTCAAGGACTGCTGTGTTCCTTAATGCAGTTTGCCTTGTTCTTTACATTCCTTTAATTTATCCTAGATATGTAAGTGTCAGGCTATTATATCTGCCAATTTACTGATTGCTAGACTTGATTTTTACTAAAACAGTTTCTATCAGTATTTCAAAGATGTTCCTGACACAGTTAAAGAAGATGATCTTTTGTGAGTTACATCATGAGGAGGTAAAACCTCAAAATCATGTGTGTTACTAGTGGGCAAAAGTCATAAGGCATTTTAGTATGGGTAGAGCATTTTTTGGGCTTTGCTCCTTTCACCTAAAAAGTATTTAAGATATGTTACGTGAGATCTTACTGGCAGCCTTTCTGAGCTTTCCTTACCTTGGAACATTCCTTAAGATTAGGACCATGCCTAAAATCATTAGCAAGAGGACCTCAGGGAATCAACTCTAAGAAAATCATGGGAATGCCTTCTAATTCGCATCTGACAAAGTAACAATATTATTGTGTGTACATATATCATTAAAAATTTAAAAATGATTCCACAGCATCTACTTAAGCCTCTCCATTCACTGTCAAGATCTGGAGAAGGTAGTATCATGGAAAATCAAGATAGGACTTATGTACAAAGCTTTGAAAATGAGTCTTCCTTTTTAGATCACATTCACGGAGTATAAGCTTGTTAAGTAAAGGCTATTTTAAGTTTCTTAATTCTTTCTTAATACAATGTACAGGAATGGATAGGTAGAAAAACACAGGCAGTAGATAAGGCAGGTGTGAAAACCTTATATCTGAGATTATACTAAAGCCTTTTTTTTTTCAACTTGACTTCATTAATACTTTGTGTCTTTTATAATCACATCTAACATGTATCTGTTTCACTTGATTTAGCACCTATTTTTGATCTTTATAAAATATAATAATGAAATTATTCCAAGTCCTATTTAGAACTTCAATACATAGTGCTAGCAATAAGCACTAACCTGATTCACTGTTGTGCCTACAGATCCCTGGAGTACCATCTGTAGCATTTTGGGGTCTGCTGGGTCTTGATGTGTCGCAAATGCCAACTCCTGCGTCTTTTTCTGCATGTCTTCAATAGCAACTTCAATTGGTGTTAAGATGATCTGAGTAAAATAGTATCTATTAGGTCAGTGTACTGATTAAAAACTATCTAATTAGTTTTACAGATAATCAATTAAAATTAGAGGGATGGGAGTGTGGTATAGTGGTTAAGATGCCTGCATCCCAGATCAGAGTACATGGGTTAGAGTCTTGGCTGCCACTCCTGATACTAACTTCTTGTTAATGCATACCCTCCAATGCAGCAGGCAATGGTTCAAGAATTTGGGTCCCTTCCACTTATATGGGAGGCCCAGATTGAGTTCCTGGCTCCTGGCTTCAGCCTGACCCAGCCCCAGCTGTTGCAGGCATTTGGGGAGTGACCCAGAAGATACGAGATTCTCTCTCTTTTTCCCTTTCAAATAAAATAAATAAACAAAATTTAAAACAAACTAGAAAAAAACTGGAAACCAGTTGTAGAGTTTAATAACAATAAAATGCCAAATTTGGATCCCTACATAACAGAAAAATATCAAAACATAAACTGATGGTGAATTAGGAACTGAGATAACAAATCTAACTCAAAACCAGATAATGGGACTGGCACTGTGGCACAGCGGGTTAACGCCCTGGCCTGAAGCGCCGGCATCCCATGTGGGCGCCGGTTCTAGTCCCGGCTGCTCCACTTCCGATCCAGCTCTCTGCTATGGCCTGGGAAAGCAGTAGAAGATGGCCCAAGTCCCTGGAACTCAGCACTCGCATGGGAGACCTGGAAGAAACTCCTGGCTCCTGGCTTTGGATTGGCGCAGTTCCGGCCGTTGTGGCCAGTTGGGGAGTTAACCATCAGACGAAAGACCTGTCTCTCTCTCTGCCTCTCCTCTCTCTGTGTAACTGATTCTCAAGTAAAAAATAAATCTTAAAAAAAAAAAAAAAAAAAACAAAAAAAAAAACAGATAAAATTCCAGTATGCTACTGTGTGAGGGGTACATATCTTCTGCTGCATCTACATTATCACGTAGCTCAAATGTGCTTATTTCACTAATCCTATTTTCCTATTTATGAACTTACCTCCTCTTTGTGAGTGACATTGACCCTTGTTTTAATATAAGGAAAGGCATGAGAAGTGGTCAGAATGGTTTTCCGTTTGAATTGCTCATGAAGTTCTCCATGGGCACGGCCATCTAAAGTGAATGGTGTACAGTACATGAAACGGCGAAGGTTATAATTTTTGTCAAAATATGTGATTCTGTCTTTCATCTCATATGTATCGAAGTATGGTTCCACATAGGTAATCTGAATATATGCCTGGTAAAGGAAAAGAATCCATTTCCTTACTGTTCAATCATCGCCCAGTATTTCTCAAAATCACAAAGAGGATCTCAAAGATACAAATGTTATTACAGTCCAATCAAGCGTACCTTGTTAGCATCTAATTTACACTTGTCTACAGGATTGGAGTCCTTGATTACTTCAACCACATCCTCACCAAATCTTTCTCCATAAAATCCCTACAAGAAATAAAAATCAATCTTTTACATGAAATTAACAGGATTAGTAAACAGAGGTGGCCTCTGAAGGAGACCCCTGAGCAAAATTAAGATATTTAGTAAGTCCTGGACAACATGTCGTTAATCATAGTCTCAGTTCTTATTTATCTGACATTATTCCCATCAATGCATTTTAACATAAAGTACTATTAAAAAACAGTAAGTTTTCTAATAAAAATACAGAATCCCAAAAAATGTCCTCAAGACAAATAAAAAACACAGATGAAAGAAATTCATTATCATTGGCAATGGACAGAACTATTTAAAAGGAAAAATTAAATCTGAATCTTCAAAGGAGAAAAACCTCTACCTTTACCTCGAAGATAACATGTATGACTGAGCAAGTCTGGGGTACTGTCTCAATATTTCCCAAGACTTATCTAGCTCTTGAAAAATAAAAAGTCAATTTGAGCCAGTTTATAAGTTAGGCTGAGTGAAAACCACCAGTAAGATTCTAACATTAAAGAATTAACATTAGGCTGGTGCCACAGCTCACTAGGCTAATCCTCCGCCTAGCGGCGCCGGCACACCGGGTTCTAGTCCCGGTCGGGGCGCCGGATTCTGTCCCGGTTGCCCCTCTTCCAGGCCAGCTCTCTGCTGTGGCCCGGGAGTGCAGTGGAGGATGGCCCACGTGCTTGAGCACTGCACCCCATGGGAGACCAGGAGAAGCACCTGGCTCCTGCCGTTGGATCAGCATGGTGCACCAGCCGCAGCGCACTGGCCGCGCGGCCATTGGAGGGTGAACCAACGGCAAAGGAAGACCTTTCTCTCTGTCTCTCTCTCTCACTGTCCACTCTGCCTGTCAAAAAAAAAAAAAAAAAAAAAAAAGGAATTAACATCAGCCGAGAATAAAAACAAGTCTAGAGTTTGCTTGCTTCTCAAAATGTCATGTGAGTACAAATCATCTGGGATTTTGTAAAATGCAGATTTCCATTCAGAAAGTCTGAGGTGGGTGGGGTCAGAGTCTCCATTTCACACAATCTCCCAAGTGGTGCCAATGCTTCTGGTCCAGGGATATTTTGAGCACTAACAGAGAAAGATTGGAAACAATAACTATAACAGAAAAGACTGGGAGGTGGGGGGCCGCGTTGTGGTGTAGTGGGTTAACACACTGCTTGCAAAGCTGGCATCCCACACTGGAGTGCAGGTTCCAGTCATGGCTGCTCCGCTTCCAGTTCAGCTTCCTGCTAATGCACCTAGGAAAGAAGCTGAAGAAGGCTCAAGTATTTGGCCCCTGCCATTCATGTGGAAGACCTGGGATGGAGGTTCAGGCCTGGCCTAGTTGCCACAGGTGTGGTCATTTGGGGAGTGAACCAACGGATGAAAGATCTCTCTCTCTCGCTCTCTCTTTCTCTACCTCCTTCTCTCCTCCCCCTCCCCCCCATCACTCTGCCTTACAAATAAATAAAATCTTAAAAAAGATTGGTTACCCCAATTAATATGCAATTATTTATGGTGAAAACAAAGATTTTTTAAAGGTTAAGGAATTCTAAGAAGTGTTTTTAAGGTATAATTTCAGGCTTTTAAGTTCTTTTTTTTTTTTTTTTTTTTTAATTTATTTGACAGGTAGAGTTACAGACAGTGAGAGAGACAGAAATTTTTGGTCTTCCTTCCATTGGTTCACCCCCTAAATGGCCGCAATGGCCGGCGCTGCGCTGGTCCAAAGCCAGGAGCCAGGTGCTTCCTCCTGGTCTCCCATGCGGGTGCAGGGGCCCAAGCACTTGGGCCATCCTCCACTGCCTTCCCGGGCTACAGCAGAGAGCTGGACTGGAAGAGGAGCAGCTGGGACTAGAACCTGGCACCCATATGGAATGCCGGTGCTGCAGGCGGAGGATTAACCAAGTGAGCCACGGCGCTGGGCCCCAGGCTTTTAAGTTCTAAACCTATCTCTCAGGGAACCAGTTAAGCCAGAGATGATGCACTTGATTCACAAATTTCTTGGAGCTCTGCTTTTAGCTTCACTCTTTGCTGCTACTTCATTTCCTGTATGTTTTTCTACATACAAATGTGGAGACTATTACACATTTCTCCGTAAGTCACTGGGGTCTGCTGGGTCTTGATGCCAGCAGGATGTAGGGATTTCTCAAACACATATGTAGCCTGAAAAGAAGTTAGTATTATTTTACTCTAGCCATAAGAGATTTGAAGATTTCAAAAGAGGGTTATTGTACATACTCTGAGGAAGTAGCTTATTTGGCAGGGTCTAGTTTACTATATAATTAGGTCTGGATCTGAAAATCTACTCATAACAGAGAGAACAAATTAAATATTTTGTGAATCACCGCAACATTCACCTCCAATCTGTGAGATATCTCTGCAAGTTTGGTTATTGCAGGCTCCTTGTAAACAAACTCCTGTTCATCCAAATCCCCGAACTTGGTTCCATAAAAACCAACACGAAAATAGGTGCCAAACATCCGCTTACCATCCTAGATATAGGAAAATGAAGACACTTTAATACAAAGTCTTTGTTTTTCATATCATGCTTAGATTGCATAAACTATTAATTCAAAATTTGAAGATTTTATTATTTCTCAATTTGTTTTTTCATTACTTCTAATAAACAACATTAAGCAATTAGGGCTTTGACCAAGTGAGTAAGTCACATATAGCATGTATTTTTCAGAGTTTGTACCAAATGACTACCTCTTATATTTTTCTTACATAGAAAATTCTCTTACATAGAATTGAGGTAACTTACTTTCCTCACTGAAAGAAAAGGTGCTTGGTATAACAATGAACTGCGTCTTAACTGACCTAACATTAGAGCACACTCTATGAATTTTGAAACGACACTAACATTTTAAAATTAGCATTAACCTTTACATAATCTCTTCAGGTATATTAAATGAGATCATGAAAGTCAGAAGCCAAGTAGAGTACCTGGCACACAGCCATCAGTAAAAATGTTAAAAACTCCCCAGAAGAACTAAAGCAAAACATTTGTAATTAGTATCTCTCCACTGACAAAAACATTCAGACATAGAAGAGTGCATAAAAGTGGATGAGAAAGGAAAAAGATGTATGAATGAAAGTTAAACAAATTTTTGTTTGGTTATTCTAAAACCTCCACGCCACCCACTGCATGCATTAACCACACACTAAGTGGCACTAAGGTTACCTTAGCTCTCCCACAAGCATATCTGAAAATAAATTCTTTCAATAAAGATAGGTATTTGGAAGTGTTCCATGCAATTTATTTTTATTTTTTTTGACAGGCAGAGTGGACAGTGAGAGAGACAGAGAGAAAGGTCTTCCTTTGCCATTGGTTCACCCTCCAATGGCCACCGCGGCCGGCATGCTGTGGCCGGTGCACCGCACAGATCCGATGGCAGGAGCCAGGTGCTTCTCCTGGTCTCCCATGGGGTGCAGGGCCCAAGCACGTGGGCCATCCTCCACTGCATCCCTGGCCACAGCAGAGAGCTGGCCTGGAAGAGGGGCAACCGGGACAGAATCCGGTGCCCCGACCAGGACTAGAACCTGGTGTGCCGGCGCCGCTAGGCAGAGGATTAGCCTAGTGAGCCGCGGCGCCGGCCGTGTTCCATGCAATTTTAATAATTCATATACAAAGCCGTTTCAGAAGGATTTTGTGGAGGCTCCTATATACACAACCACACGCAAGCTTTTAAATTCCTCTCGATTCTGTTTAAGCCTAAACTGCTTTATTTATTTTTTCTACACTGGAAAGGCAAAGGGCATAGAAAATAACTTACAAGTGTTACAGATAAATAAGCAAAATGGGAGAAACTTTGATCCTTAACTTACTAGCTTAATTTAAAAAATAAAAGTACAGTGACTAAAAATATCCCTAAAATTTTTGTCTAAAGGAAGTTTTAAAGGAAAATACTTTTGGAGCTAAAGAGACTTGAGGTTTTAATTTAAAAATTTTTTTCACTATCAGCTTATTTCATATTTTAGCAAACATAAAAATTAACTGATTTCTATAGCAAATGGAATCTCTTTAGCTGGATTAAATGGATTCAAACAAAATTCTCATTAAAATCACCGTCAAGCCAATGGCATAATAACAGCAAATTTTGACAAAAAATTAAGAAATGAAGGCACTTCCTGGAAAATAAAAAATGGCATCTGAGAAAACAACTTAAAAAAATTTACTTGTGTGGCCAGCACTGTTGCACAGTGGGTAAAACTGCCACCTATGACATCAGCATCCCATTTGGGTGCCAGTTCCAATCCTGGCTGCTCCACTTCCAATCCACTTCCCTACTAATGGCCTAGGAAAAGCAGCAGAAGATGGCCCAGGTACTTGCGCCCCTGCCTCTCATGTGGGAGCTCCTGGCTCCTGGCTTCAGCCTGGATCAACCCATCTGGGAAACCTGGGTGGTAAATCAATGGATGTTAGATTTTTTTTTTCTCTCTCTCTCTAACTCTGACTTTCAAATTAATAAATCTTAAAAACAATTTTTGATTATTTTTAAAAAACATGTTATACTATGCACATACATGAGTATACTTCAAAAATTTCTTGAAAGAATGGAATTAGAAGATGTTTATTTGGGAACAAAAATTGAACTTTTTGAAGACCCTTGTATGCACGGATTTCAAAAGTTTTTTTGTGCCAAATTTTCATTTTATTTCCACAAACATTTTATTTATTTATTTTTTAAAGATTTATTTATTTTATTTGAAAGAGTTACAGAGAGGCAGCAGAGAGAGTGGTCTTCCATCCGTTGGTTCACTTTCCAAACATTCACAACAGCCAGAGCTGAGCCGATCCAAAGCCAGGAGCCGCTTCCAGTTCTTCCTCATGGGTGCAGGGGCCAAAGGGGTGAGGCCACTTTGTACTGCTTTCCCAGGCCATAGCACAGAGCTGGATTGGAAGTGGAGCAGCCAGGACTTGAACTGGAGCCCATAGGGGATGCCGGCATTCTAGATGGTGGCTTTACCCACTACGCCACAGAGCCAGCGCCTCTACAAACATTTTGATGTTTCCATGTACATATATATTTCTACTCTTCAAAATCACAAATATTAAAATACTGTTATTTTGTCTATACTCCTCTCAGATTTCCAGCTTGAAACATTTTTTTCCAATTCTTCAATGTTGTGGCTCTTTAAATATATTTAGACACAGCCAGTAGGACTTGCTTCCCTCAGCCAAACTTTTTAGTTCTCAACCCATCCTCATATGACAGGAATGCTTATACTCTGTTCGGTGTTAGTTTTTCAGTGCTACCTTTGAAGCGTGGTATCTCAGAAGCAGACATAATACTCCTGTTATGATCTGAATGGTGATTATCTCAGTGGGCTCACTGCCTTCCTGCATCTGGACACTGAATTTTATTAATGCAGCTTAAAATTCAATAGTCTCATATATATGCACATATATACGTAAACATTTAAATATACGTATAAATATATGTCTGTTCTCAAACTGACATTCAGTTCAAGGAAAAAAAATACTGAATGCTTATTTTGTTAGCCACTATTTACCTTAATAAGAAAATAAAACTAAACAAGACTTGTTTCTCAATAACTAAAAAGCATGTTCAAATAATTTCTATAATAAAGAAGGGATATATGCCATAATAAAAAGCAGTATCAAGCAAGGAAAGATGGGACTGCTACTCTGACATAGTAGGTTAGGCCTCCACCTGCAGCACTGGTATCCCACATGGGTGCTGGTTCATTGTCCCTGCTGTTCCTCTTCCAATCCAGCTCCCTGCTAATGGCCTGGGGAAGCAGTGGAAGATGGTCTAAATGCTTGGGCCCCCGTACCCATTTGGGAGACCCAGAAGAAACTCCTTGTTCCAGGCTTCAGATGGGCCCAGCTTTGGCCATTGTGGCCATTTGGGGAGTGAACCAACCTGTCAAATATATCAATCAATCAAAATGAAAAAAAATATTGTTGAAACCAAGTCTCAGTAGAGGTTCTAGATTTATACATTTTTTTCTAGGACTCAAGAGAATTGGCCACACACTCTATATAATGTCTTGAAATATCACACTGTATCCCAAGAATATGTACAATTATCACGTTAATAAAAATGAAAAATGTATTAAAACCTTGTGGAAAGAAAAGAAAATAAATTATATATATGGCCCAAGTAGATAAAAGATGAAGGAAGAAACATTCCAGCAAAAAGAGAGGGAGAAAAATAAGTTAAAGTCAGAAAATAGAATTTATGTGAAGGAAGCCATTCAACTAGGTACTTATGGACATCCTACTATGTGTGGGCAAACTGTTGTAGAGATTTACGATAAATCAGTGAACTAAAGAGACAAAGAGGGTGGTCAGAGTAGGTCTCCCCAAGAAGGCCATCTGAGCAAAGATGGGAAGGAAGTATGAGTTACTCATGTGGATCACTGGAGGTCTAGGCAAGAGCCTGCCTGGTGTTTCTGAGAACCAGCAAAGTTAATCCTATGACTGGAGCAGCGCGAACGAGGGGGAGAATGGCAGGGGATGTGGTCAGAGAAGCAACCATGGGGGTTACTAGAATTTAAAATGCTTGCCTGTGTGTGCACTGAAGTGGGGGAGGGAGTAGCAGAGTCTGATGCTAGAGAGGAAGACTACTTGTCCTACCCAGTTCTTAAAGTATAATCACATAGTCTCATCTTTAGGAAACACATTGATTCATTCTTAGTTCTTCTTCAGAGTTTTGGAATGTAGAATGATACCTGCTTCCCACTTAATTGAAAAAAAAAAAAAAAAAAAAAAAACGGTCTTCTTTCTCTTAATCCAGTCCATGTTTTTGTAGCATCCCCTTCCTTTACTGTTACAAATGCATTCTGAACTTTGCATCGTTCCTCTGCTCCAGCTTATTCTCCCTTAGCACTTCCACTCATCACATTCATATCTCCTGGGAGACGCAACTGTGTCCCAAATGAAGAAATCCACCTACCATGTCTCTAAATAGTTGAAGTCTCTTATGACAAATATATCTTAAATCTCCTCTAGTTTTGTTATTTCTATCCAGCAAGAAACATTCTGTTGAGCAAGCTGTGCTTCCACAGTATCAGCACTTCTCTAAATTCTTTTACCCTCATCCAGCTGTTTTCCTCTATGCTTTCTTCAAGTTAACAGATTTCTACATAGGCATACCAGTATTGCACACGTGGTCATCTCTCTTCCCTTTCATTAGATCCATTCTTTTTAAATTGTACTTACCAGTTCATTCTAGTCATAGATTTCAACTTGAGAACCTGGTATGTTATGGATTATGTTAACCTAAATCTCATGTTAGGATTTCAAGTAATAGTAAGGATAATACTTATGGATGCTAACAATCATAGTAACAACAACAAAAATAATACTGTGCAAAATTTTTGAGTATTTACTACTATATGCTAGATGCTGGCTAACCACATTACCTGTTTGTAACAAGCCTCTATGAGATAGATGCCATTACTGTCACCTCATTTTATAGAAGTAACTTCCCCGAGGTCTCATTGTTAGTAAATGGTAGAACTGGGAGTTAAACTCCAATATATCTGACACCTGAATCTGAGCTCTTAATTAAGCAGTTCATTCCCAGGGCTGGCACTGTGGCACGTTGGGTTTAGTAGCTGCTGGCAACAATGGCATCCTGTATCCAGTCCAATTGGCTCTGCTTCTAATCCAGCTCCCTGCTAATGTGCCTGGGAAAGCAGTGGAAGATGGCCCAACTACTTGGGCCCCTTCCACCTACATGGGAGACCTAGATGGAGTTCCAGGCTCCTGTTTATGGCCTTGCCCAGCCCTGGCTGTTGATGCCATTTGCAGAATAAACCAGCAGACTGGAAGACTCTCTTTTTCTGTCATTCTGCCTTTCAAATAAATGTTAAACAAAGAAATCTTTAAAAAATTCTATAAAAATCAGCCACATGTTTCCTATATTCTACATACTAGTATAAATACCAGGACATTATGAGTAGGATCTTAGAGTTGTCCTCCTGGAGAATTCCTGTGAATTACCTTGAGTTTCTCCCTCCATATGTTTTGCCTTTCTTATTACAGCATCATTCTTTACAGTAATTTCTTGCATGTTTGCATATCCTTTCTCTATACTTCAGTATAAAAATCAGATTGGTGGTTTACCTACCAAATGTATTCTTCTAAGATACATCCTACTCTATTTCTGATCAGAATTTTAATTCTGACCATTATTATGTTCTAGTTCAGATAAAAGAAATCATGTCTAATACCATCTATAGTATCCTTTTCCCCTCAAAAGTAGCATCAGCGAATGAACAAAACCAATGGTATGGCATATCTTATCAGGTGTCTTTACTAATCACTGGGGAGTCACTACCTATTAGAAGTACCTCCTCCCAGGGAAATTAAGATTCTTTTCATTTATTGTGTTTTCCTTAACTAAAGTAACAGATGTTTCACATCTACAATGGCCTAACTTCTTTGGTGTGTC
This sequence comes from Oryctolagus cuniculus, assembly GCF_964237555.1. Taxonomy (NCBI): domain Eukaryota; kingdom Metazoa; phylum Chordata; class Mammalia; order Lagomorpha; family Leporidae; genus Oryctolagus; species Oryctolagus cuniculus. Next base: position 110,335,414 of record NC_091438.1, on the reverse strand, counting down.
ACATTTCCCACTATAATATCTAAAATTACTTCTTTTAACTATGTTCTGTCCTCTTGAGTTTTTTTTTTTTTCTTTTCTTTATTTATTTTCTTCTTTCAGGGCTTATTCTCCTCTTTATTATTCTTTGGTGTTTCTAGTTCTGCTCCACCTGGATGGGTTACTTTACCTCAATCAGCTTTAATGTGGATTAAAGAACATAACATTCAACAGAAGTCACTGACCCAGAACTATGACCAGTATTTATGAGCAGCTCAAAGTCAAAATACTGACTGGTATTCATGTCTATCTGGTCCAGGAAGAAGTGTCAGGACAGTCATTTTGCATGCTTCAATCTTAAAAGTTAGGGTAACCCACATTTCTGCAGTGATCCAATAGAGTTTTTACTTTAACAAAGCTAATCCCATCTTCTATGAAGGTAGTGCTATTCTCTTTAAAGAAATATGTGCAATATTTAAAAACAAAAAAAATGGCAAAAAGTGTCATATTATTAATATTTTGGAGTTATTTTTTCTGGAAAATCTAAACTTGTATTAGTATCCTTGAGTGTAAATTGATCACTAACAAATGGACAAATATATCTTTTAAAAATAACTTTGTCTTATCCCCCAAATATGAGATGGCTGTGATAATCTTCACAAAGACATTCAGCACTTCTCTCCTAAAAATAATTAAAAATGTATCATAAGAAAAAAGTGATTGACAAAACTTATTCCTTATTATTTCAAGAAAAATAAAAGGACATTGGGAAAAGTAAAAATAAAAGTGAACACTAAACAGCCTTTAAGGAACTGAAACCGGCAGAGCAGATAACAGCCACATGGTTATGAAGGGTTCATGATTTGTTATTTTGCATGGTGAGTACTTTATCAGATTGTTAAATATCCAGTGTTAGAGTTATTTTTTATATACACACACATACATACTCATATACATACTGTCTACTACAAAGTTTTGCCAACTCAAATAATTTGTACCAAATCAAAGAGCATAACCCAAAATGCAACACTTTGCTAATATCTAAGCCCACAGGGTTTTTCTTATAAGTCAAGGAGTAAATTATCAAATCAATGAGCCTTTCAACCATGTATAAATTATCCTTACTGGATTTCAATACAGTGAGAGTTCTATGAGAATACTAGGAAATTAGCTAGGAAACAGTTTTCAGAAAAAATGAAATTATTGAAGTTTTCAGTCATAAAGAAAAATATTCACAAGATAGGAACTTACCACAACAGACAATAGTAAAAGTAGGGAGTAGGGTCAGCAACCAGGGGCAAGAGAGAAGAGAAAACAGAAAGCATTTTAATTAGGGAAATTTCAAAACAAATAAGCAGTAAATGGTAGCAAACACATTTGTAAAATGCAAGCATCCATTTAGGTTTAATGATAGAAAAGCAAAAAACAAACGTGCAACAAATTTAGAAGCTACAAAGCTAAAGGTCCAGTAAAGATAGTGATAAGAATATAAACAAGAACATAAAGTCTGTGCAACTTGTACCATGCAATAACATGATGACACAATGATATTAATGTCATAACCAGTGAAAATTATACCTTTCAGGGGTCGATTTAGCATCAAGCAGAGTAGTAAGAAACTGCTCAGAGGTTTTGATATTTCATGCCTAATTTTCAGCTAATTCTATTTCATGTTGGGAAATCCATAAGGAACTTAATCCTTTATAGATAACCATGGCAAATCTCTACATATCTTAACTGAGCCACAGAAATAAAGGATTACAATTTGGTTATCAATAAGATCATATACATTTAATCTAGAGAATTAAGGTAGATATAAAAGTGCTGACTTAATCTGGAGAAAAATAAAAGATGAGCACTATTTCAGAAATGGAAGAACTTGGTAGTAACATTTATTGCTAAGGTTTTCTATTTGGGTCCCAAAACAAGGACTGCAATGCAAGACCAAATAGGGAAGCATAGGTTGTTCACTCAATGTCAACCTGACTAAAAAGTGATAGGCAAAGCAGACAACTTTACAAATGGACCTAGCTTTAAATAAACCTGGTTTATTATTATCTTGCTTTACCTCATCAAAATAAACTAGGTATATTTTATAGAATTCTTTCCTTTGCAGAAAGATTTAAAACAATGGTAATAAATTCTCTCTGGTATTTTTCAGATAAAACTTGATTTGTATGTAACTTTTCACAAGTCTACCTACTACATAAAAGGAAGCACATGTAGTCTTCATTGAACGCTATAAACTGTTTGGATATGAGGTATGACATTTCAAGTTCTCTTGATCTCTTTCTCTCTCCCCCCAATGAAATGTACATGACAAAAGTGAATTTCTTCCCTCAATAGTGCTTATTATACTCAAGGTAAAGTGATTCAAGACCAAATAAATGCAGTATTTCATCATTTCTAAGATGCACATATTTTGACCCACATTTTATTATCTCTGCAGTTGGCTTCCAACAGATGTCCTGGTTTAATATACAGAGATTCACATAGGACATAATAATGTCTTACAATTGATGGCATCTTAGATTGGGTGAAAAGTAGTATTTTCTATTTATACCTCTGAGCAATAACACATAAATCGACCTCTGTAAAATGAGGTGAAACAATATGGTTAAAAAAGAAATCTGTGTATAAATGTTGATGAAGGAAATGCTTCAAAGGATAAAAAACAAACTAAAGTGATGGCAAAGTGGCTCATTTACCAAAGAATCTCATTAGTGTAACATATGGATTTCCATGCACTGCCTACACACACACAACCTCTTAATAATAAATTTCTTAAAAAATAACTCAATACTTTAACAAAATTTCTTTGGTTAATGAATTCAGTTGATAGCAGATAGCAACAGAATGCCCACAGCTAGCACATGTGGGTAAAGCATTGGCAAAAGAAATCTTATCAAATCAATCTATTAGTGTCTTTAACTAACTAAAACATTACCTACCTCCCAGCCAGTACTCTGTATAATAAAAAGTAAAAAAGGGCAAGTCATAAAAAAACTGTTTAAAAAGAACAAAAAAGGCCAAAGGAAGTTCAGTAGCTTAAGGTATCATATACCATAAAATCTTCTCCACAAACACAAGACAATAAGATATGTTAAATAGCATATTCTTTCATTCAAGATCTACAATAATTTTCTAAGTTGCTTTTTCAAAACATAGGTACTGAAATTTTGCCTTTTAAAAGTTATACTTTTTTTAAGTGAAAAGTACAAAGTACTTTCTAAGTGAAAGTACAAATTTTGGGAAAAGAAAGCTAGCTGCTAGTTTCATGTATGTATCTAAATCTCTAAGTGAGCTGTACTTCATTATAGTATCCAGGTTAAACTGGAATACAAATTGCAATTTTGTTCAAATGCCAGATACAAATGAATGAAAGTTTCTTGGCTACTAACTCTACATGTCTGAAGGCTTGTGTGTATATTCTGTGACTTATAGCTCTAGCAGCTGGGATAAAATTCCTTTGAAGGTATATGTATAATTTATTATAAAAAGACCCACCTGTAATGAACATGAAACCTAATCTTTTGCAATTTCACTATTTTAGTAGATCACAATAAAATTCCAGCTTACCAGGATTACAGCCCTATTTTATTTTCAGATGATCTTAATATATCTAACAGAACAGATTAGCCTGTAGCAAGAAAGTAAAGATCAAGCTGATGGAAAATACAGTAGAACTAGTGCTGAGCAGAAAAGTGGATAATCAATATTTCAACTTCTTAGATAACAGCAGCAGCGAAAAGCAAAGGGAGCACAGGAAGGGAACAGAAAACTGGAGGAGGGGAGGCCCATTAGGGTGTTTCAAGTATTCCGATGGAGACAAGACTTTAGTTTCAAGGAAATCAAATCGAATTGCCTACTGTGATTTTAAAGCAATTATAATTTGATCCTTGTTTTTGCTGAAACGTGTATTCTACAATGATCTATAAAGATCAAGTACTGAAATCATTCTATTATAATGAAATTACAGAAGATTACCATTTTATTCATTATTTTTGCTAAATGCTATTTTTATATTAGAAATATATCACAAGAAAAATGAATGCAAATATCTAGGAAAAACAAAGTTAAGCTGCAGTCACTACAAATGTTATTTAATTAAGATTTCATTCATTTAATAAAAATTAAATATGAAAACTTTTTTAGGCAGCAAAAGATATTATTTTAAAAACAGATTTACAATTATAGCCTACATTGTGAAAATTAAGAAAATTTGCTAACTAGTAACAATCCAAAAAATAAAAAAAAAATTTGTGTGTAAAGTTTATGATGATCATCATTTACTTTAGGCAAATTCATATTTTGTTAATGAAACTTGCTTTAGCCAGGAACCATCATTGTGACTGTTAATTTCTAACTTGATTAAAAGAGTCATTTCATGGAATCAAGTTTGACATCAGCACAGAGCAACACTAATGCTTTTAGACAGTTTTCTCTGTTTATTCTGAAGCTAGAAATCAGAATCATTACCTGATGAACAATTTTGCTGAATGCTTCTTGAAGTTTACCATGAATTGTGGATAGTTTCTTTGCATCACGATTAGCTTCATGAATAGGGATAAGTACTTTGTAAACTTCATTAACTGCTTCATACATGCCAGCCTATAAAAATAACATTTATAAGATATTGCTTTCTTTTATACCAATAAGAAAGTAAAATAATTACAATTATATATTCACAATATTTCCATTAACACAATACCACTGAAGCTTTTCCAGCAGGACATAAAAACAAACACTATGAAATTTTAATTTTATTAAGATTTAACAAAAGAATTTTACACAACAAATCATCTCCTCTGGATGGATTTCAGCAGAATGTCCAATTCTAATTATAAAAGTAATGTGTGTGAGGGGCTGGCGCTGTGGTCCAGCAGTTTAACGCCCTGGCCTGAAGCGCCAGCATCCCATATGGGCACCAGTTGAGACCCGGCTGCTCCACTTCCGATCTAGTTCTCTGCTATGGCCTGGGAAAGCAGTAGAAGATGGGTCAAGTCCTTGGGCCCCTGCACCTGCATAGGAGACCCAGAAGAAGCTCCTGGCTCCTGGCCTTGCATCGGCGCAGCTCTGGCCATTGCAGCCAATTGGGGAGTGAACCATCAGATGGAAGACCCCCCCCCCCCGACCTCGTCTCTCTCTCTCTCTCTGTGTAACTCTGACTTTCAAGTAAATAAATAAATATTTTTTTAAAAAAATCCATGTCCTTAGTCAATATATTGCAAGATGAGTAAGGCCTTGAGATGATCTCAATGCAGCAGGAAGGTAATACTGCATTATTACATCAATCTTCCCTCTTACTCTAACATGAACCTTGGTGTCTCCTAAACCTTGGTGCTGGGATACTAAACAGCACAAAGGTCAGATAAGGTGCCCCTATCAATACTGTTCAAGAAAGTAAGTCAGGTTTTGATTATCTTTTTCTTCTCCAGTAGATACCCCATCTGGACTCCATCTAATTGTTTCAATTACATACAGATGGAAGGGAACAAGGATTGGAGTTTAGCATGGTAGGGTGGTCAGGAAACGATTCAGCATATGGTTGATAAAGCTCCAGATAACTAGGTTCCTGGCTTCCAATACCTACCTAATGCAGTTCAGTCTACATGCAATGGGATGAGTGGCCATATCTTTTCCAGGCACCAGGGCAATACTCAACATAATGAATAGATTCTCCCTTTCACCCAATAGACAAGCACTATTTATGCAGTCATATTTTACACACACACACACACACACACACACATATATATATGATCCAAGCAGGAATGTAAGTCACCAAGAGATGTTCTGTTTCATTTCATTTTTTAATATAAAAGTTTTAGAACGTGGTGGGTGGCAAAAGTTTTGTGAACAACAACAACAAAAAAAAGCAAAAAACAAAAAAAACATATCTGCATAGATCAAGTGCTGGTTCATAAACAAGTAAGTGAAAACATGGGACAGTGACAGTAAGCAATGATGAATCCAGAAAAAAAGTTTGTTTCCATATAGTTCTAAAGGTACTTGGAGAAAACTATTTTAAAGGACAAGCAGGGTCATATGGCAAAAAAACAAAACAAACAAACAAACAAACAAAAAAACATCTACTGATGTCACTGATAATTCAGAGGCATGAAACTATAGAAAGAGAATGAATAAGAGTGATCTACCATAGAGAAAGAAGCGGCTGCTTGTTCCAATAATCCCACAAGTCCTGACTCAGTAAAGTACTTTCCAGAGCAGATACCTTCTTCATCTGGAGATACTACATCATCTGAGACTGCAGATTCTTCTAAAACATTAGATGAAATATTCTAGGAGAAAAAATATTGAAAAGGTTTGTGAAATGGAATTAATTTCTCAGTATGAAAAAACATGCGTGAAGAAGTAAATATAACTATTAGCTTAAGTTAGAAAAAAAAGGAAAGTTGAAATAAAGGTAAAAGGCAAATTTTCACAAGCTTTCTATAATTTGAAGATGACAAGTAAATGACAACACCATTGCTGAATAACTTTTTCCTTAAAAAAAAAAAATAATAATGCGATGGGGCTGGTGTTGTGGCACAGCAGGTTAAGCTGCTGTTTGTGATGCTGGCATCTCATATTCGCCAGTCAATTCGAGCTGCTCCACTTCTGATCCAGCTTCTTGCTAATATGCCTGAGAAAAGAACGGAAGATGGCCCAAGTGCTTGGGTCCCTGACACCCATGTGGGAGACCCAGATTGGAGTTCCTGGCTCCTGGCTTTGGTCTGCCTGAATCCTGACTGTTGTAGCCATTTGGGGAGGCAACTATGGCGTGGAAAAGGTCCTTCTCTCTCACTGTCTATTTCTCTGATGCTCTTTCAAATAAATAAATAAGTATTTAAGAAAAAGTTGTAAGAAATAAAATTAAGAAAAATCATGGGCTAAAAAAATGATAGGATACAAGGAGACTATTTAAATAGTCTTTCTTTTTAACTTCTTAAAACTGTTTATAAGGGAAATTAAGGTACAAAAATGGCTTCTTGGTTTGGTAGTTCCACATCGAGTATAATAAAACTTCAGGTAGGGCCCAGTGTTGAGGTACAAAAGCTTGAGCTGCTGCCTGCAATGCCAATATCCTATCTGGGCACTGGTTCAAGTCCTGCTGCTCCGCTTCCAATCCAACTCTCTGTTAATGTGCCTGGGAAAGCAGCAGAAAATGATGGTCCAAGTGCTTGGGCCCTGGCTGACCATGTGGGAATCCTGGATGGAGTTCCAGACTCATGGCTTTGGCCTGGCCCAGTCCTGTCCGTTGCAGCCATTTGGGGAGTGCACTAGTGGATGGAAGATTTCTGTCTCACTCCCTCTCTGTCTATAACCCTTCCTGCCTTTCAAATAAATAAATACATAAAAAATGCTAAAAACAAAAACCCCAAAAATCTCAGGTATACTACATGACTTCTTTCTTAGTAGAATGAGATCTATCATTATTTCTAAAAAAGAAATAGCATATGTCTTTAGTATTTTATTTTAACCTAAATATTTACAGTAGATGTACACTCACTTAGCAACTTTTAAAAAAGGTCTTAGGCCTTTTCTTTGTGCATGGGTCTCTAGATCATAGTTCTATATAATTTCTTTTGACTAAATAACCATAAAACAACCTTCTTTCCAGTTTTGTTTCTTTAAAGTAGAATGAAGACTTGAACTTAAAGAATATCAAATTATGATAGATTTCTGGAGTTCTTCCCTTAAACTTTTATACTTGTCTGGTCCAAAGTTAATTCAAGAGCAGTTGCTTTGGAGACTCACCTTTACTGGTTAATTGCCAAACATTCAACTTAGTTTTCATAGAAACAGTCACTTTCTATCTGCATTCTGATATCATCAAAAGGCAATATTTTGTTAAATTTTATAATATACCAGACCTGGCATTGCAGATTTTGAAGAAAAGCAAAGCAAAACTGACTCTTGGTAAGCAAAATAATTCGACTAGTGGGTCAGAGTTATATACTCCTGATAGATAAAATATCACCTGAGAGTCATGGTATTAGTATATTTTCTACAAGGAAAACAGAACGTGGGTTTTCTAGTGTATCAAATAAGTGCCAATTAAAAGTTTCTACTGAATTCTGATTTTTCATATTTTGAGTATAACAGTTTCAAAGGTGCTAAAATCTGTGACTGATTGCAAAGCAGTAAAGGCAAAGATAATAAATATACACAGTACCGATAAATCAGAAGTAAGAAACTGTGGAAAGAGAATTAAAAATGGATTTATGAGAACTTAAAATGCATTAATGACAACAAAGGTGAAATAGTAATTTACCTTGTGAAGCATCACCTTAAGTGTTTGTGCTTTCCTTACAGATAAATAATCTAAACATTAGTGAGAGAGTCGAAACCAAAAAAGGTCACACCTTGACTGAATGTGTATCTGGCAGACGCCTACCTGAAATGTTACGCATCCCACAGGGAGGTATTTCCGGTCCTCCAGCATGCTCAGATACTCAGCCACGAGTGCTGCTGAGTGGACGAGGCACTGTGCAGCTTCAGCGTGATTGCTGCGCTCTGAGTGTTTGCCAGCCATGTTCTGCAACCAGGTTAATCGCAAATCTGGAGAGGTCTGGTAACCCTTGGCAATTCTAATCAGAACAGAAATTCTTCTTAATTAGCATATGCTTCTTAAGCCGAGAGGGGAGTTCAGACAGCTTGTTTGGAGTTTAATCTGTCTGGTACCGCATACAACCTATTAAGACAGTTTTTAAGGGGCCAGCAGTGTGGCATCCCATATGGGCACCAGTACAAGACCCGACTGTTCCACTTCCAATTCAGCTCCCTGCTAATGTGCCTGGGAGAGCAGCAGAAGATCTCTCCCTCCCTCCTTCTCTCTCGCCCCCTTCCCCCTGTAACTCTGCCTTTCAAACAAATAAAAATAAACGTTTAAGGGGCTGGCATTGAGGTGAAGAGGGTTAAGCTGCTGCCTGCAATGCCAGCATCCCATATGGGTGCTGGTTCGAGTCCTGGCTGCTCCACATCCCATCCAGTTAATGTGCCTGGGGAAGCAGCAGAAGATGGCTCAAGTCCTTGGACTCCTGCACCCATGTGGGAGATTAGGATGAAGCTCCTTTTTCCTGTCTTTGGCCTGGCCCATCCCTGGCCATTGCGGCCTTCTGGGGAGTGAACCAGTGGATGGAAGATCTATTTGTCCTTTCTCTGTAATTCTGCCTTTCAAATAAATACATCTTAAGAAAAAAACTTTAAAACATAGTAACAACAACAGACAGTTTTTAAGTGGAATGAAAATGTTGTATATGCTTAGAGAAATAACTAGCCCATGGAATAGATAATATAATCTTTATTTTTTTTATTTTTTATTTTTTTGACAGGCAGAGTGGACAGTGAGAGAGAGAGACAGAGAGAAAGGTCTTCCTTTGCCACTGGTTCACCCTCCAATGGCCGCCGCGGCCGGCGCGCTGCGGCCGGTGCACCGCGCTGATCCGATGGCAGGAGCCAGGAGCCAGGTGCTTTTCCTGGTCTCCCATGGGGTGCAGGGCCCAAGCACCTGGGCCATCCTCCACTGCACTCCCTGGCCACAGGAGAGAGCTGGCCTGGAAGAGGGGCAACCGGGACAGAATCCGGTGCCCCAACCGGGACTAGAACCCGGTGTGCCGGCGCCGCAAGGCGGAGGATTAGCCTAGTGAGCCGCGGCGCCAGCAGATAATATAATCTTAAAGGGAACAAAAAGATTTATGCCATATTAAAATATGGTCACTAAGGAAACAATCCAGAAAAGTATGTGTTTGTTACACAAATATAAAGGTTTATAAATCAACGAAAAACACATTTATTTATTATTTTTTAAAAGATTTATTTATTTGAAAGAGTTACAGAGACAGAGAGATATCTTCTATGCTCTGGTTCACTCCTCAAATAGCCACAATGGCAAGGGCTGGGCCAGGCCAAAGACAGGAGCCAGAAGCTTCTTCTAGGTCTCCGGGGTTGGTGCAAGGGCCCAAGGATTTGGGCCATCTTCTGCTACTTTTCCAAGCATGTTAGCAGGGAGCTGGATTGGAAATGGAGCAGCGGGGACTTGAATGGGTGCCTATATGGGATGCTGGCTTTGCTGGTAGAGGCTTAATCCATTATGCCATAACACTGGCTCCGAAAAATGGATTCATAAAAGGTAGTTTCATCACATCACCTTTGTTTTAAAGAGGATAAAATTATTTTATTTTTGCCTTTAACCAACTGCAAAATTGTGTAAAGAACACGTAGCAGAGGCTGGCTATGCTGTGGCATAGAGGGTAAAGCCGTCGCCTGCAGTGCCGGCATCTCATAAGGGCGCCAGTTCGAGACCTGGCTGCTCCACTTCCAATCCAGCGCTCTGCTATGGCCTGGGAAAGCAGTAGAAGATGGCTCAAGTCTTTGGGCCCCTGCACCCATGTGGGAGACCTAGAAGAAGATCCTGGCTCCTGGTTTCAGCCTGGTGCAGCTCTGGCTGTTGCAGCCAATTGGGGAGTGAACCAGCGGACGGAAGACCCCCTCTCTCTCTCTCTCTCTCTGCCTCTCTGCCTCTCCTTCTTTCTCTGTGTAATTCTGACTTTCAAATAAATAAATAAATCTTAAAACAAAAAAAAAAGAGGGGTGAGCTGGGCTGGGGGCACCCGGGCAGGTGCCGGAAGCTGGGGCCAAGACTGGGTTCTGTTGCGGCCATCCCGCAGCTCTTTCGGAGGCTTGACTGGCTGCAATGCAGCCTGCAGAGCCCTCTCTGGAACCCAGCAGCCCGGCCTGCGGCCTGCCTGTGCCCTCACAGTTGAAGAGCTCAAGCCTGGGACAATGGTGTACATTCCTTGTATTATTATTCCGATTCTGCTCTGGATCTACACAAAATTCTTGGAGCCATACATATACCCTCTGATTTCTCCTTTTGTTAGCCACATATGGCCCAGAAAAGCTGTGCAAGAATCCAATGATAAAGGGAGAGTGGATTGTAAGGGCACAGATACAAATGGATTACCAACAAAAGGACCAACAGAAATCCCTGATAAAAAGAAAAAACTGAAATGACTTTCCCCGGGGATCTCAGTTGTTTCAAAAATGGACGTGATGATATGAAGCACTTTCTTCAAGATTGTCTCTGACTTGTTCTCTGAGACCAGAACTCAGGCTGGTTTCGGTATTTCCCTGGTACCAATCAGGGGATATGTGGTATTTATATATATATATATTTTTTTTTTGACAGGCAGAGTGGACAGTGCGAGAGAGAGACAGAGAAACAGGTCTTCCTTTTGCCGTTGGTTCACCCTCCAATGGCCGCCGCGGCTGGCGCGCAGCGGCCAGCGCACCGCGCTGATCCGATGGCAGGAGCCAGGTGCTTATCCTGGTCTCCCATGGGGTGCAGGGCCCAAGCACCTGGGCCATCCTCCACTGCACTCCCTGGCCACAGCAGAGAGCTGGCCTGAAAGAGGGGCAACCGGGACAGAATCCGGTGCCCCAACCGGGACTAGAACCCGGTGTGCCGGCGCCGCAAGGCGGAGGATTAGCCTAGTGAGCTGCGGTGCCGGCCATGTGGTATTTATATTTAAAATGTACTTAGTTATATTTAATGACCTCATTCCTGAGTTCCTTTTCCATTAACATAGATTTCATTCCTACTATTGCACTTTTAATAATATAAATAAATAGAAAGTTTGTGCCAGCAAAAAACAAAAAACAAAAAAACAAAACAGGCAGCAAAGAATAATTCTTAAGTTTTACTACTGTATATTTTGAGATACAACAGGAATTAGATATTTCTCAAATGTGCCCCTAGAAATTTTATCTTTTAAGCATAAGTATATTTAAAATCAGTATAATTAATATTATGGTAAAATATCCATGTAATATTTTCTTCTTAAAAGACTGATTTTTTAAACGGTTTAAAATTTAATTTTACATTACTTGAAAGGTAGAGACAGAAAGATGTCTTTCATTTGCTGGTGGACTCTCCAAATGCCTTCACTAGCCAGGGCTGGATTAGGCCAAAGCTGGGGGACTACGACTTAACACAGGTCTCCCATGAGAGCAGCAGGGACTCAACCACTTTAGCTATCACTTGCTGCTAGGCGGTGCATGAGCAGGAAGATGAAATTGAAAGACCGATTTTACATAGAAAAGCAGTCTTGGGCCTCAGGATATCGAGGTGTTAAAGAAGTTTTATAATTGCTTTGAAATATCCTCATTTTTGATAATAAATATACTGAACAGTATATTATTAATAAATTCTTAAAAAGAAGTGACACAAGCTGGCGCCGCAGCTCCTTGGCAAATCCTCCACCTGTGGTGCCGGCACCCCAGGGTTCTAGTCCCAGTTGGGGCACCAGATTCTATCCCGGTTGCTCCTCTTCCAGTCCAGCTCTCTGCTATGGCCCGGGAGGGCAGTGGAGGATGGCCCAAGTGCTTGGGCCCTGCACCCCATGAGAGACCAGGAGGAAGCATCTGGCTCCTGGCTTCGGATCTGCGCAGCACGCCGGCCATAGCAGCCATTTGTGGGGGATGAACCAACAGAAGGAAGACCTTTCTCTCTGTCTCTTTCTCTGTCTAACTCTGCCTGTCAAAAAAAAAAAAAAAAAAAAGAAGTGACACAAAGGATCTGAAAAAGCAGCCTGGAAAGGAAATGGTTCACTTTTGGGGCTGGCTCCATGGCTCACTTGGTTAGTCCTTCACCTGCAGCGCCGGCATCCCATATGGGTGCCGGGTTCTAGTCCTGGTTGCTCCTCTTCCAGTCCAGCTCTCTGCTATGGCCCGGGAGGGCAGTGGAGGATGGCCCAAGTGCTTGGGCCCCTGCACCCGCTTGGGAGACCTAGAGGAAGCACCTGGCTCCTGGCTTCAGATGGGTGCAGCGCTGGCCATAGCGGCCATTTGGGGAGTAAACCAACGGAAGGAAGACCTCTCTCTGTCTCTCTCTCACACTGTCTATAACTCTACCTGTCAAATAAAAAAAAAAGTTCACTTTTGACTATTAAATCTACCATTAGAAAAGCACTTAGATAACTTTTGTATGTTTAGTTTTTCATCTAACATTTCCCTGTGACTTACAGGTATGAGCAAATAAAACATGTTACCTGTACATCAGATCAATCAACATTTCAGGATCCTCTTGGTGTTCCTTCATTTTAACAGTATCCGAAAGGATCATATGGAGATTAAATACCAGATCTTGGACCTACAGCAGAAATCATGAAAAATGTTCTATAATTGTCATTCATTTATAATCACTAAATTAATTTAGGAGATATTTCAGAGAGAAGCATGTGGAGATCCTAAAACAAATTATATAATATCAACATAATTATAGTGTAGGTATGGTAGGTAAAGTACAATAAATCTTATATATATATTATTCATATGACACAAAAAGAAAATTCTCTTCTATGTTTTCTGATTTTGCCATAAGCTAGTTTGTAGAAACTAGTTTTTAAACGGCAAGTTACTGTTTGATTAAAAAGGAGGAATAACTTTTCAGCATAAAGCTTTGGTTGATAATGCCTACGTCTACTCTTCCACTTGTTACAAATGCCCAGAATCAAATACCATTTCACAAAAGAAGGGTAACTTAATAAAAAAAATAATAAACGTTCCTATCTATGGCATTTGCTATGTGGACTGAAAGAGAAATAAAAAGATCCTCCAGCAAAATCCAATGTTTAACAACCTGGAAAGCACCTATTTAATAAGACTATTTCAATTAACGATCTAGAAAGCAGCAGTTCTGACCTGATCAGGAAATGTTGTTTCCCTCAATTCCAAATCTTCTTCAGCATACGTCAATATAGTCTTTAGAGAACGTCTTAAGAATTCTTCATTAAAATTCTGAGATGTGCCCACCAGGGAGGATAGTGACATTGTTACCTGCATTTTAACCCTGGCAAAATTCTGTAACAAAAACTCTCAGTCAGTATTTTATATGGGAGAGCTTCCAGAAAAATCATATTTAATAAAGTCATTCTGAGCAAAATATTTTTAAGGTAACAAAATATGTACTACTGAAATATTTGTAAAAGAATATAAAATTCAGAAATTTGCTACCAAATAGTGTTTTCAAAAAAGCCATGTGTGAGATTTGAATCGGAAATTGTTCCCACATCTTTATATTTATCTATTATGATATATTATGATATATATGTTAATAATTAACATCATTGTATAACATCATTGTATAAAGAGCTTGACAGGCATTACAAAAATTCTTAAGTTGTAGATGTAGTATTTAAATTCTAGTCATTTCATTAGTTCTACACTATATGAAGGTAATTTAATACACATTATGCATTACATAACTTAAGGTACAATAGTTTAGAATGATGCCTTCAAATAAGATGTCCATCAGTGAATGACTGGATAAAGAAAATGTCACACACACACACACACACACACACAGAGGAATATGACTCAGACATACAAAAGAATGAAATCCTGACATTTGCAACCAGACTGTTGGAACTGGAGAACAATATGCTAAGTGAAAAGAGGCAGACACAGAAAGATAAATGCCACATGTTTTCTCTCATATGTAGAAAAACATATCTTATAAAAAAAAAGCGTCCCTGCTTTACTAAGTAGTAAGTATGTATGTGTGTGTGTGTGTGTGTATATATGCAGTGAATATTAAAAATGTTAAAATTGTTAAATCTACATGTGTTCATTGAACTTTTCTTTATACTTTTCTGTATTATTTGAAAAATTGTAAAATAAAAAAGGCAGGGGCCAGTGTTGTGGTGTAATGGGTAAAGTTGCTGCCTGTGACTCCAGCATCCCATTTGGGTGCCAGTTTGAGTCCCAGATGTTCCACTTCTGATCCAGCTCCCTGTTCATGGCCTGGGAAGATGGCCCAAGTATGAAAGAAAAATAAATCTTAAAAAAAAAGGCAAAAAAGTTAATTTTAGTGCAAAATTTTGAAATATCCATGCATAGTTTTTTCACAATATGTATTTTCCATGAGCATTTTTTACAAGATCTGTGTATTTATTTATTTGTTTATTTATTTATTTATTTTAACTTTTATTTAATGAATATAAATTTCCAAAGTACAGAATATTGATTACAATGGCTTTCCCCCCATAACGTCCCTCCAACCCGCAACCCTCCCCTTATCCACTCCCTCTCCCCTTCCACTCATATCAAGATTCATTTTCGATTCTCTTTATATACAGAAGATCAGTTTAGCATACATTAAGTAAAGATTTCAACAGTTTGCTCCCACACAGAAACATAAAGTGAAAAATACTGTTTGAGTACTAGTTATAGCATTAAATCTCAATGTACAGCACACTAAGGACAAAGATCCTACATGAGGAGTAAGTGCACAGTGACTCCTGTTGTTGACTTAACAAATTGATACTCTTGTTTATGGCATCAGTAATCACCCTAGGCTTTTGTCATGAGCTGCCAAGGCTATGGAAGCCCCCTGAGTTCACTGACTCTGATCATTTCTATACAGCAGTAAAAAACAACGAAACCCAGTCATTTGCAACAAGATGGAGGAATTTGGAAAACATCATGCTGAGTGAATTAAGCCAGTCACAAAGGGACAAATATCATATGTTCTCCCTGATTGGCGACAACTAACTGAGCACCAAAGGGGAAGCTTGTTGAAGTGAAATGGACACTGTGAGAAACAGTGACTTGATCAGCTCTTGTCCTGATGGTTGATGTACAATGTAATACTTTATCCATTTTAGTATTTTTTTTTTTTTGTTCTAGTACCATTGGTTGACCTCTGTAATTAACACACAATTATTCTTAGGTGTTTAAATTTTAACTGAAAAGTGATCCCTGTTAGGAATTTGGAAAACATTATGTTGAGTGAAATAAGCCAATCCCAAAGGGACAAATACCACTTGTTCTCCTTGATAGGTGACAACTAACTGAGCACCGAAAAGGAAACCTGTTAAAGTGAAATGAACACTATGAGAAACGGTGACTTGATCAGCCCTCACCCTGACTGTTGATGAGCAACTTAATATGTTATTCCTCTTAGAATTTTTTTTGTTTGTTCTACTTAATACTTTTTGTTGAATACTATAATCAATACACAATTCCTCTTAAGTGCTGAAACTTAATTGAAAAGTGATCGCTGTTAAATATAAGAGTGGGAATAAGAGAGGGAAGAGATGTGCAATTTGGGACATGCTCAAGCTGACTTACCTCAAACAGTAGAGTTAGAAACATACCAGGGGATTCGAATTCAATCCCATCGAGGTGGCATGTACCAATGCCATCTCACTAGTCCCAGTGATCAATTTCTGTTCACAATTGATCGTAATGATAGGACTAAGAACCAAAGGGATCACATAAACAAGAATAGTGTCTGCAAATACTAGCTGATAGAATAAAAAAGGGAGAGAATGATCCAACATGGGAAGTGAGATACACAGCAGACCCATAGAATGGCAAATGTCCTAACAGCACTCTGGCCTCATAATCAGCCCTTAAGGCATGCAGATCCAGCTGAAATGCCCATGAGAGTATTTCAGGCATGGAAAGCCAAGACACTCTGGGGGGCAAAAAAAAAAAACCTAAATGAAAGATCTTCACAAGTGAGATCCCGGTGGAAAGAATGGGTCATCAAAGAAGGAGGTACCTTTCTCTGAAGGGAGGAGAGAACTTCCACTTTGACCATGGCCTTGTCTAAAAATGATCAGAGTCACTGTGTATTTATTTGAAAGATAGAGTTACAGAGAGAGAAGGAGAGACAGACAGTGAGATGGTCCATCTTCTGATTCACTTCCCAGATGGCCACAATAGCCTAGGGCTGGGCCAGGCTGAAGCCAGGAGTCTAGAACTCCATCTGGGTCTCCCCTTAGTGGTAGGGAGTCCATCTTCTGCTGCTTTCCCAGGCACATTAGCAAGGAGCTCGACTGGAAGCTATACAGCTAGAACTGGTACTCAAATGGGATGCTGCCATTGTAGGTAGCAGCTTAACCTACTCCACAGAGCACTAGCCTTAATTAGGTATTTATAACATCATCTGCAGGCCATAAAAATTATCACCTTAAAAATTAGCCTCCTGGGGCCGGAGCTGTGGTATAGTGGGTAAAACCACTGCCTGCAGTGCCAGCATCTCATATGGGTGCTGGTTTAAGTCCTGGTTATTCTACTTCTGATTGAGCTCTCTGCTATAGCCTGGGAAAGCACTGGAAGATGGCCCGAGTCCTTGGGCCCCTGCACCTGCGTGGGAGACCCAGAGGAAGCTCCTGGCTTCAGATCAGCACAGTTCTGGCTGCTGCAGCCATTTGGGGAGTGATCTAGTAGATGGGAGACCTCTCTCTCTCTCTCTCTCTCTCTCTCTCTGCTTCTGCTTTAAAAAAAAAAAAAAAAAAAAAGCCTGCTATAGATTTATTGAATTTCAAGTCCTACTTGCAGTTGCCTTGGCAGGACAAAACCAAGTGAGTTCTAGGGCCTTATGTGGCCTGCAGGTTGGACGTTCCCTGTTCCTGAATTCTAAATAGAGGGTGCAGCTATTCTTGTAGTTGCCCATGCCTAAAGTCTAGGGATCAGCCTATACGCATTTTTCCCTGTCACTGTTCATACCATAGACACAATCTACACCACTCTGATTTCTTCCAATCAGTTCTTGCTGCATTTCCCATGCTTCAATTTGCATTTTTATCATGTCTTGCTGGAATTACTATAGGAACTTCCTAGTCAATCTCCCTGCCTTTTTCTTTTATCCTCCAGGTCTATCTCCATGTAACATGTAGGAAATTTTTGTAAAATGCAAATTTGAACACATCATTACACTCCTATAAATACTCCAGTGGTTCCCCATAGCTCTGAGGATAAAATTCAAGTATTCAACTCAGTATTAACTCT
This sequence comes from Oryctolagus cuniculus, assembly GCF_964237555.1. NCBI lineage: Eukaryota > Metazoa > Chordata > Mammalia > Lagomorpha > Leporidae > Oryctolagus > Oryctolagus cuniculus. The sequence continues at coordinate 110,317,633 of NC_091438.1, read as the reverse complement.
ACGATGGGAGCTGAGAGTACAATGATAAAAAAAAAAATAGGTATCTCCCCGTGATAGCTTAGTCTAGGCCTCTTCAATTACAACTCTATCCCTTACTACTTTCTTCCAGGCATAAACTTCAAGGAGCACTAAAATAGTAACTCTGCATTTGCCTTTATAATTTTCCACATGCCTTTTTTTTTTCTATCTAAAATCCTTTCCACTTATCCATATAAGTAATTCTTTCTCTGTAAAATCCATTCCTGAGTGATAAGCCGCATTTCATGTGTTTACACAGTACTCTGTGCTTATTTCTCATTAACAACAGCAAGCACTTAACTCTGCACTTGTTCAGTGCCACTTACTGCTTTAATATTAACTGATATACTCATCACAAAACCATCTGAAATATGTTTACCTAGTATGAGAGGACCATGGCTTGTTCATATCATCCTCCACTAGATGCTAAGCTACTTAAAAAACAGGACAGTCCTTTTATCTACGTTTGCCTACCAGCCATCACAGTATCCAAGACACAGTTCAACACTTTAAGGTCTGTTAATATATAAATCATATATTTCACTGCCAGTTTCAAAAATGTATTTATTTACTTTTTATTTTGCTTGAAAGGCAGAGACACAAAGACATAGAGATAGATGGAAAGAAATCTTCCATCTGCTGATTCACTGCCAAAAGGCCTGAGAGACAATCAGGGCTTGGCCAGGCTGAAGTCAGGAGCCTAGAACTCAACCCGGGTCTCCAACAGGGGTAGCAGGGATCCAAGCACTTAAGCTACCATCTGCTGTCTTGCAGGGTGTGCATTAGCAGAAAAGCTGAACTGGAAGCAGAGGCACTCACACACGGAATGCAGTCATCTCCAGCAGTCTGTTAACTGCTGAGCCAAATGCCCACCCCTCATTGCCAGTTTTAAACAATCTGTTTCATTTTAGAGGCACTACCAGATACTAGTATGATAAACTGCTATTTCTTCTCTATCATATAAAGCTTTTCTAAAATAAAAATGTATGAAGAGAACCTAAGTGTGTTCATATTTTAGGAACTTTATTTCAAAAACTAAGCAAGAGCAATAAAGTCACTTGATTCTTCTGTTCTGGATTAAGAAAGGGTACTTGGAGTCCTGCAGAAACAGAATAGTGTGAGAGAACAATTTTCTACTTTTTAGATTTCATTTAAAAATAACAGACGAATAAGAAAAAGGCCATAAACTCTATCCTTATAAAAATTGAGAATATATTAATTCACATATGAGAAAAATGCATAAGAGTTGCCAAGACAAGCTAAGACTGAAAGAAGTTCCAATACAAGGCAAAGGAAGAAAAGCAAACAGTGGGGTTATCCTGTAGCAGGATTTGTGTACCGAGACAAGACACCAAGGCCTTTTAACAGGAAATAGTCTTCTATTATGCTGGCATAAGGCCCAGGTGGAATTTCTCATCCAAAATCCTGAGCCCCGAACAAAGAAGGGTTTTCCCTTAGATACGGTTTTAGCCTCTCTGTCTTCCTTATATGGTTACCTGCATATACCTGATTGGATATTCTAATGTTACATGGCAGCCACAGGACTGATACACTAGATATTTTTTATTTTACACACCTACTGAGCCAGCTGCTGCCTGGCGAAGGTTAACATCATTGCTGTGCACTAACAAGCAGAACCTGAAATGGTTACACAGAAGCAGATAGGACTACAGCTGATGCCTTCATAGGCAAGGAGATAGCAAGTAGCTTTCATTGCCAGGACAGATGCCTCCTTTTTCTGCTTCTGACCTTGGGAAGGCCTCTACCACAACTTTAATCATGTCAGTTAGAAACAAGTTTAATTAAAAGACAAAGGCCTCTGTCACAATTCTAGGGTACAAATTTTAAGCTAACGGAGAAGAACATTTCCTTTAAATAAGAAACTCAGTATTAAGTGGTAAAACTGTTTGATTTGAATAGAAAATGAACTAAAATCCAGGAGGACTGGACAGAGATAGATTGACCATAAAGTTCAGCAAAATGTGTGTAAAATGGCAAAATTCTAGCAAAAACACATTCCTGAAGGAACTTTCTTTCTTTCTTTTTTTAAAATTTATTTGGCAGGTAGAGTTACAGACAGTGTAAGAGAGAGACAGAGATAAAGGTCTTCGTCCATTGGTTCACTCCCCAAATGGCCGCCACGGTCGGCACTGCGCTGATCTGAAGCCAGGAGCCAGGTGCTTCTTCCTGGTCTCCCATGTTGGGCCATCCTCCACTGCCCTCCCTGGCCACAGCAGAGAGCTAGACTGGAAGAGGACCTGAAGGAACTTTCTAAAAATATCTGGGCATGGGGCCAGCGCTGTGGTATAGGGGGCAAGGCCACCACCAGTGGTGCTAGCATCCCTTTCGGGCACCAGTTTGTGTTCCGGCTGCTCCTCTTCTGACCCAGCTCTCTGCTATGGCCTGGGAAAGTAGTATAAGATGGCCCAAGTGTTTGGGTTCCAGCACCTACACGGGAGACCCGGAAGAAGCTCCTGGCTTTTGACTTCACATCGACCCTGCTCTGGCCATTGAAGCCATTTGGGGAATGAACCAGCCGACAAAAGGCCTTTCTCTCTGTCTCTTCTTCTCTGTCTGTAACTCTACTTCTCAAATAAATAAATAAATAAATAAAATCTTTAAAAACAGTATTTGGGTCAAGATAATCCAACTTATTACATACTCAATAAAAGATAAGGAAGACCAACATCTGGGCTTAACATCTGGGTTAAGCCACTTCCTTTGTCTGGAAGATCAGATAAAGAATACTTAATTAGTAAAATATTCTCATAAAAAAGTCCAGTGAAATATTTCATCCTAAATTATAAAAAATTTTATGGCCGGCGCCGCGGCTCACTAGGATAATCCTCTGCCTTGCGGCACCGGCACACCAGGTTCTAGTCCCGGTCGGGGCGCTGGATTCTGTCCCGGTTGCCCCTCTTCCAGGCCAGCTCTCTGCTGTGGCCCGGGAGTGCAGTGGAGGATGGCCCAAGTGCTTGGGTCCTGCACGTGCAAGGGAGACCAGGAGAAACACCTCGCTCCTGCCATTGGATCAGCGTGGTACGCCGGCCGCAGCGGCCAATGGAGGGTGAACCAACGGCAAAGGAAGACCTTTCTCTCTGTCTCTCTCTCTCACTGTCCACTCTACCTGTCAAAAAAGTGGCTGGGTCCTTGTCATCCATGTAGGAGACCTGGATTGAATTCCTGGCTGCTTCCTTTGACCTGGCCCAGCTGTGGCTGTTGTAGACATTAGGGGAGGGAACCATTGGATGGGAGCTCTCTGTCTCTTTGCCTCTCAACTAAAAAATAAATAAAAACTTCCTTAAAGAAGGAAAAAAATGTTTCAACATATATACAACTGGTACCCAGGAGAGAAGGCCCAAGCACTGGAACAAAACAAATATTTAATTTTATATTCAAGAAAATGTTATGAAAGAAATGAATTGAAAATACACATTGGGGTTGGTACTGTGGCGAAGTGGGTAGAGCTGTGGCCTGCAGTGCTGGCATTACATACGGGCACTAGTGCCAAGTCCTGGCTGCTCCACTTATCCAGCTCTCTGCTATGGCCTGGGAAAGCAGTAGAACATGGTCTAAGTGCTTGGGCTCCTGCACCCATGTGGGAAAACCAGAAGAAGCTACTGGCTGCTGGCTTTGGATTGGCCCCGCTCTGCCCACTGCGGCCATATGGGGAGTGAATCAGGAGATGGAAGACTTCTCCCTCTCTCTTGCTCTGCCTCTCTGTAACTCTGTCTTTCAAATAAATAAACAAATCTTTTAAATTACTTTTTTTTTTTTTTTGACAGGCAGAGTGGACAGTGAGAGAGAGAGAGAAAGGTCTTCCTTTACCAATGGTTCACCCTCCAATGGCCGCTGCAGCCGGCGCGCTGTGGCTGGCACACCGCGCTGCTCCGATGGCAGGAGCCAGGTACTTCTCCTGGTCTCCCATGGGGTGCAGGGCCCAGGCACTTGGGCCATCCTCCACTGCACTCCCTGGCCACAGCAGAGAGCTGGCCTGAAAGAGGGGCAACCGGGACAGAATCCGGTGCCCTGACTGGGACTAGAACCTGGTGTGCCAGTGCTTCAGGTGGAGGATTAGCCTAGTGAGCTTTGGCGCAGCCATAAATAAATAAATCTTAAAAAAAAAAAAAGAAAGAAAGAAAGAAAGAAATTATGCATTACCCTCGGGTAAGCATTGTGGCACAGAGGGTTAAGCCACTTCCTATGATGCCAGTTGTGTCCTGCCTGCTCAGTTTTCCATGCAGCTCCCTGCTAATGTGCCTGGAAAGCAGTAGAAGATGGCCCAAATCCTTGGGACCCTGCACTCGCGTGGAGACCTGGAACAAGCTCCTGGCTCCTGGCTTTGGATCAGCGCAGCTCTGGCCATTGTGGCCATTTGGGTAGTGAACCAGTGGTTGGAAGACCTCTCTCTCTCTGCCTCTCTGTAACTCTGCCTTTCAAATAAATAAGTAAATCTTTTTTAAAAAAACTTACTTCAGTGAAACTAATCTTTGTCTTGTTTGATAAGAAAATATCTTACATACACTAGATATTCATTCAGATATTAACACTTTTTCTTCTCAGGAACTGACATAATTGTGGGCTAAATAACTTTTATAGAATTAAATAATACATTTAAAATTTTTTGTAAAGTTTCAAAGTCCAAGTCATAAATAAAAGCAATGAGAATCAAACATAAATAATATCCACAGAGGCGTTGGCCTGTGGCATAGTGGGTAAAGTCACCACCTGCAGTGCCAGCATCCCATATGGGAGCTGGTTCAAGTCCCAGCTGATCCACTTCTGATCTAGCTCTCTGCAATGGCCTGGGAAAGCAGCAGAAGATGGCCCAAGTGTTTGGACCCCTGCAACTCTGTGGGAGACACGGAAGAAACTCCTGGCTCCTGGCTTTGGATCAGCCCAGCTCTGGCCATTGCAGCCATTTGAGGAGTGAAGCAGTGGATGGAAGACTTTTTCTCTTTCTCTGCCTGCCTCTGCCTCTCTGTAACTCTTTCAAATATAAATAAATCTTTAAAAAAATAATATCCACAGAATAGCCTAGGGAAGCTAACCTCTTGAGGTCCAGCAATTAAGTAAAAGTCCCCCAACCATAGCCATATATTCACCACAGCTTTGCAATACCCCTTTTACATATATTTTGTTTCTTGCTTATTTTCCATGAATGTAATATCAATGCTGCTATGAGAGAAATAAATACCAAGGAATGATACGTTGTTATGTAGTAGTGAGATCTGAAATGTTACAAACCATTGTAATAGATAACTTTTTTTTCACCCCTGCAAGAACCATTTTTTATGCCCTTGGTAGCAGTATTGTCCTCACTCAGAATTTATGATCTAAATAAAGGAAGGACTTGGGGGGTATTACATAACTAAACAGTATAGCAAAAATATAAATTTTGCTAAACATGGTATCAGAATAAAAGTGACTTGACCATATAGTTGAAGATGAAAACAACCAACAAAAGCTTTTCTTTCTTAATAAAAATAGAGGTGGGGGGGTACAGAGGAGAGCGTATAACAAAATACAATAGAATTCCCAAAAATATCTACTATAACAGATATGAAAAGGCTTGATTCAAATTAGAGATTGGATCATTAAGCAGAATTTAACTCTGTGTTGTATATAAGAAGCACACCTAAAATAAAGTTTTTAAAAAAGCAAAAACAAAAACAGCCAGGGGCCAGCACTGTGGCATAGTGGGTTAAGCAGTTGCCTGCACAGCCGACATCCCATATGGGCACAGGTTTGAGTCTCAGCTCCTCCACTTCCCATCCAGCTCCCTGCCTGGGAAAGATGGCCCAAGTGTTTGGGCCCCTGCACCCACATGGGAGACCTGGAGGAAGCTCCTGGCTTCTGGCTTTGGAATAGCCCAGCTCCGGCCATTATGGCCATTTGGGGAGTGAACCAGTGGATGGAAGGCCTCTCTCTCTATCTCTCCTTCTCTTTGTAATGCTGCCTCTCAAGTAAATAAATACATCTTAAAAAAAAAAAAAAACAACAAACAAACCAGGCAAAGGGAATTGAAGCAAGCTCAAATTAAAGAGAAACCAGAGGTCAAGATCGTAATACCACAGAGGATGGAATTCAGACTAAAAAACAAGTTTTTTAAAAAAACAATATGAGTTCTTTAAAATTCTAAAGAATACTTCATATGAAGTTTAAAATGAAAACATATAATAGTTATGAATATCAATACATCAAATAAGAGCTAAAGAAGATATAGAAAAACACATGTACAAGCTTTAATTCACTTCTACCGGTCCACTAAATGGATCAAAAATAAATAAATATATAGAAAAATAGAATTATGTAATTATGTTTTTGTTTGGTATAATATATATTTAATTCAGCATTCTGAAAATAGAAATACATCTTCTTTTTAAGTGCTTTAGAACATTCACAAAACTGATTATATGATTGGAAACACAAATAAACACTCCCCCAGTATATATAAGGAAGAAACAGTATACACATTATATAACTACAATGCACTAAAACTAAAAATTAATATCAAAACTTTGAAACAAAAGGTCTGTCAACTCTTTGGGCTAAAAAGAAAATAAAAACTGAAACTGCAAAATTACTACATACCAGAACCAAGGAGACCCCCAAAGCAGTGCTTACAAGAAATTCATAGTTTAAAAATAAATGAAATAAATATTTGACCCAAAAAGTTAGGAAAAATACAACACATGAATATCTAATAAAAAGCTTAAATAAAAAATGAAATCCTTCACAATGCTATGACATGTAAAATAAACATTAAGCTAAGATATTTAAACTTTTATTACTTTTTAATTACGATAGCAATTAAAATTTTCTAATATGCATTTACTTTCTCAATCCATCCTTTTTTATATATAGAAAGCAAAATTAGAGATTTCAATTTCTGTAAGATATCCAGGAATTAGATATTAGAGATTTCGATTTTTGTAAGATACGAGAAACATCAAGACAGTCTTAACTATTTAATAGTTGCCTCCCAAAACTATTTAATAGCTCTCAGCAAAAGTACTTCATCATGAAACCGGAGAGCTATCATGGCAAGATACTTACATTCCCAATTTCAAAGTTTTGTCTCATTAGGAGGTAAAGGGAGGCACTAGCATGCGACCGTATTGTACTGATGCTACTGCTACAGTGTCGGAGAAGCCGCAGGCATAAGTCAGCACATTGCTCCGTCTCTTCTTCAAATAGCAGTTCTGGGAACTGTAAAAAACAGAACACACACACACACACACACAAACACACAAAACACACAAAAAACCAGCAAAAATGAATTTATACCAAAAATTCTGCAGATATGTCAATATAACCTGAACTGGTGATTTGTTGGTATGTTTAGAAATTAAAAGAACGGTTAAGGAACAGTACTAGTTAATAGTTACTAGAGTAGATCAAAGGGTCAGATGGACTGGATTTGAGAACTGGTTATGCTGGGGCCAGTGCTGTTGCATAGCGGGTTAGGCTGATGCTTGTGATGCTGGCATTACATATGTGTGCCAGTTTGAGACCTGCCTGCTGTTTCTGATCCAGCTCCCTAATGATGCACCTGGGAAGGCAACAGAAGACTGCTCAAGTACTTGGGCCCCTGCTAATCACATGGGAGACCTAGATGTAGTTCCAGGCTTCTTGCTTTGCTCTGGCCCATTCCTGGGCTTTGTGGTCATTTGGGTAGGGAGCCAGTGGAAAGAAATCTCCCTGGTCCCATCCCAACCCCTGTAACTCTGCCTTTTCTTTTTTTAAAAATTTATTTATTTATTTGAAAGGCAGAGTTATGGAGAGGCAGAGGCAGAAAGAGAGAGGGAGGTCTTCCATCTGCTGGTTTACTCCTGAGATGGCTGCCAACAGCTGGAGCTGTGCTGATATGAAGCCAGGAGCCTGGAGCTTCTTCCAGGTCTCCCATGTGGGTACAGGGACCCAAGGACTTGGACCATCTTCTACTGCTTTCCCAGGCCATAGCAGAAAGCTGGATCGGAAGCGGGGCAGCTGGGACTCAAATTGGTGCCCATGTGGGATTCTTGCACCACAGGTGGAGGCTTAGCCCTCTACACCACAGCACAGGCCCCTCTGCTTTTTCTTTTGAAAAGAAAATTGGTTATGCCACTTTACTATTAGTTTGACCCTAGACAAGTTTTCTCATTTATAAAATAGGCCTAATTATACTATCTACATGGGATGGTTGTGAGGCTTTAAAGAATCAATATACATAAAGTATAACAGTCAACGCAAAAGAATTCTGTGATATATTTTTATTATTAGAAATAGCATGGGGCGGGCACTGTGGCGTAGTGGGTAAAACTGCCGCCTGCAGTGTCAGCATCCCATATGGGTGCTGGTTCGAGACCTGGCTGCTCCACTTCCGATCCAGCTCTCTGCTATGTCCTGGGAAAGCAGAAGATGGCCCAAGTCCTTGGACCTCTGCACCTGCATGGGAGACCTGGAAGAAGCTCCTGGCTCCTGGCTTTGGATCGACACAGCTCTGGCCATTGAGGCTAACTGGGGAGTGAACCAGCAGATGAAAGACGGAGCTCGCTCTCTCTCTGCCTCTCCTCTGTGTAATTCTTTCAAATAAATAAATAAATCTTTAAAAAAATAGCATGTAAGTTATTTTTACTGGCTAAATTTCATCAATATTTCTGCATTATGTGTACTACAATGACTTAAATGAAATTTTAAGAATACACATATCTTAGGGCCAGCTGTGGTATAGTGGGTTAAAGCCCTGGCCTGCAGCGCTGGCATCCCATGTGGATACAAGTTTGAGTCCCGGCTGCACCACTTCTGATCCAGCTTTCTGTTATAGCCTGAGGAAGCAGAAGATGGCTCTGGTCCTTGGGCCCCTGCACCCGTGTGGGAGACCCAGAAGAAGCTCCTGGCTCCTGATCAGTTTAGCTCTGGCTGTTGCGGTCATTTGGGGGAGTGAACCAGCAGATGGAAGACTCTCTTTCTCTCTCTCTCTGTAATTCTTTCACATAAATAAACAAAATCTTTAAAAAAAAAAAAAAAAGAGGGGCCAGCACTTGGCGTAGTGGGTAAAGCCGTCGCCTGCAGTAGTGGCAACCCATGTGGGTGCCAGTTCGAATCCTGGCAGCTTCACTTCTGATCCAGCTCCCTACTAAGGCCTGAGAAAGCAGTAGAAGATGACCCAAGTCTTTGGGCTCCTGCACTGCATGGGAAACTGGGAAGAAGCACCTGGATCCTGGCTTTGGACAGGCCCAATTTTGGCCGCTTGGCCGCTGTGACCATCTGGGGAGTAAAACAGCAGATGGAAGACCGCTCTCTCTCTCTCTGCTTCTGCCTTTCTGTAACTCTGCCTTTCAAATAAATAAATATTTCCAGGGAATAACAAACATAGGAAATAAATATTTGAAGCACGTTAACAGACAGAAATACCTCTCTTCTACTTACACCAGGATAAATTAACTTCAGTGGGTTAAATTTCTTAAACACTGAATTTTTGAGAACTTGAGGTTAAAAGGAACAAACAGAAACAGGAGTTTGGGTCCCCGCCACCCACATCGAAACCCAGATTGAAATACAGGTTCCTGGCTCCGATCTGGCCTAGCTCTAGCTGTTGCAGGCATTTGGGGGAGTGAACCAACAGATGGAGGCTCTCTGTCTCTGTCTCTCTCCTTTCAAATAAATAATAGTAACAATAATAAAACAAAAAAGGAATGGACAGAATAAGATGAAAAGAAAACACGACAAGCCCCACACATTTTTTAAAAAGATATATTTATTTATTTGAAAGGTAGAGTTAAAAAGAGAAAGACAGAGAGAGAGAGAGAGAGAGAGAGAGAGAGAGAGAGAGATCTTCCGCCTGCTGGTTCACTCCCTAAATGGCCATAATGCTTAGGGCTGGGCCACATCGAACTCAGGAGTCTGGAACTCCATCTGGATCTCCCAAATGGGTGGTGGGGACCCACGCACTTGGGCCGTCTTCTGCTGCTTTCCCAGGCACATTTGCAGGCAGCTGGATGGAAAATGGAGCAGCTGGGACTCAAACTGGTACCTATATGGGATGACAGTGTCACAGGCAGCAGCTTAACACCACAAACCCCATATTTAAGACTAGTTATTCATTTCAGGCTGATCTTCACATCAAAATTACTATTTTTTTAAAAAACTAGAAACTGATTAAAGGTGATCTAAATAAATGAGAAATTCCAAAAGGCAGGTATTAAGTAGGCAAAAAAACACAAGGGTCTTAGTTTATTACTTAAATTTTAAATTCATGTATTAATCCACGAATGTGTCAAATGCTCATGGACAATGTCAATAAAGAAAGCAAAATTTGGCAAGGCTTTAGGCACAAAATAACCTACCTTTGAAACCAGGGCTCTCTGTGTAGCAAAGCAGTGCTGTAGATAAACCGCACTTTGGTTACAGGCCATGCTATGCAGCAGGACTTTGAGCACGCCACCAAGGATGCTCTCTTTGGATTCTGTTACGGACACCGTCTACAATTTAAAAACAATAAATAAATACATAAATAAATAAAAGATAGTGATGTGCTTGCACTCTGGTTTGAAAGATGCAATACACATGGACCCATTTTTGAATGGTAAGTCAATGATAAGATCTAGACAGAAAGACTTCAAGTAGAAAAATCTGAGTTGGGTTTGGATGAGAGAAGACAAGGGGTAGAAAGAATGAATAGTATTTAAGTGAGAAAAAACAGAAGAGCATGGATACAGTAGCAAGGAAACATAAAGTGTGTTTTAATAAAATGAATAAGCAAACAAACATACATTGACTTGAGATCCACAGAAAAGTAACAGGAGGCAAGGGTGGAAGGGTGAAGCAGTGACTATGGTAGAGAATGCTGGCTGTACCCCCACAATCATTCTTTCCTTCTGCCTTCAAGGACAGAAATCGTGAATTTTAGCTGGGGACTTTGAACCCAGTTACAAAGCAGTGTGCATAAGAGAAAATTTAATTTTCTGAAACATGCCCTTAGAAGAACACAGGGAGTCTACCTGCTTTTCCTTTCCACTGTCTGACATGCAGACGTGATGAATGAAGCTTGAGTGTCCATCTCAGATTAGGTACCTTGAATTTACTGTTTCTTTTATTCTCCTATAACAGTAGCTTGAGCTACTCCAACCACAGTGGAGTATCAAAGTATGAAGGGTCTTCTAAATTTTTGCTTTAGGCAACCAAGAAATACTAAATTTTTATATTTTAAAAATTTTGGGGGATGGCACTGTGGTGCAGCGGGTAAAGCCGCCACCTGCAGTACTGGCATCCCATACGGGCACTGGCTGGAGTCCCGGCTGCTCCATTTCCCATCCAGCTCTCTGCTATGGCCTGGGACAGCAGCAGAAGATGGGAGGCCTGCAAGAAACTCCTGGCTTCGGATCAGCCCAGCTCTAGTCAATGCGGCCATCTGGGGAGTGAACCAGTGAATGGAAGACCTCTCTCTTTCTGTGTATGTCTCTACCTCTCTCTGTAACTCTTTCAAATTAATAAAATCAATCTTCAAAAAAATTTTCTTGGGCCAGCACCGCGGCTCACTAGGCTAATCCTCCGCCTAGCGGCGCCGGCACACTGGGTTCTAGTCCTGGTCGGGGCGCCGGATTCTGTCCCGGTTGCCCCTCTTCCAGGCCAGCTCTCTGCTGTGGCCAGGGAGTGCAGTGGAGGATGGCCCAGGTGCTTGGGCCCTGTACCCCATGGGAGACCAGGAAAAGCACTGGCTCCTGGCTCCTGCCATCAGATCAGCGCGGTGCGGTGGCCATTGGAGGGTGAACCAACGGCAAAGGAAGACCTTTCTGTCTGTCTCTCTCTCTCACTGTCCACTCTGCCTGTCAAAAAATAAAATAAAATAAAATTAAATTAAAAAATTTTCTTAATCAGGGTAATGGACGATAAATTATTTTATGAAGGACCAGCTCACGGAAATGCAGACAGTGGATTAGAAAGAGGAGAACACAGAGCGTCCTGAAGCAGGGGGCCACTGTAACAGCTTTCGAATAAGAATCTGACAGACTGGTGGCAACGGAAAGGAAATGGAAGCTATGAGACATATGAAGGCTCTTCAAGGAAAATGTGTATGATGACACAGCTATGCATGAACTTCTTTATAATTCTGCACAAAATAAGCTTATTTTTAATTCACTTTTCCATGAACTTTTTGAAGTACCCTCATTTTTACTAAAACTCCTGAGAGCCGTTGGTAACTGATTTAAATTCTGGCTCTTCCATTTACTGGCCACGTGATCATGGGCAATTATTTAGCTTCTCTGTGCTGAAGTATTCTCATCTACAAGAGGGGGATGGGGGACACTGACAGTTCAACTGCTTGAGTTCCCTGTGAGAATCAAATGAATTCATATTTGTATGACTGACATGGCAAAAACTAAATCAGTGTCAGTTATTATCATTGTTACCAACTGGCTAATACTCTCCAGAGGGCTACTGTTAAGATCAAATGTGGTAATTACATATAAAGAGCCTAAAACTCTGCTATAGCATGCAGAAGATACTGAATAAACCCAGATTATGTAGGTGCAGCTATGGCTACACACACATGTTGAATCAGTGTGATGGCAGGACAGCCAACTATAAGAACTTAGGGGACATTTAGAAATGCAAATGGATGTGACATGACGAGACACAGATTTTGTAATCATCCCCAAAGAGTAATCAGCTGAAGCTGTTGGACTAGATACAATTTGTGATCAAAGAATCACAGAATATTTGGAACTAAACTTTTAGGAACTACTGATATTTCAATGTAATTCTATGGCACATCAAATTACTGTCCTTAAGCCCCAGTTTACCAAAACAGCACTTCAAATTCTTTATATGATTTTCATACAGAAATCAACAAATAACAAATGCTGGCGAGGATGTGGGGAAAAAGGTGCCCTAATCCACTGCTGGTGGGAATGTAAACTGGTAAAGTCACTATGGAAGATAGTACGGAAATACTTCAGAAACCTGAATATAGACCTGCCATATGACCATATGACCCAGCCATCCCACTTCTGGGAATTTACCCAAGGGAAATGAAATCAGCATACTAAAGAGTTATCTGTACCCCCGTGTTTATTGCAGTGTAATTCACAATAGCTAAGATATAGAAGCAACCCAAATGCCTGTCAGCTGAAGATTGGATAGAGAAATTATGGGATATGTACACCATGGAATATTACACAGTGGTAAAAAACAAAAACAACAAAATTCAGTCATTTGCAACAAAATGGATGAAACTGGAAAACATCATATTTAGTGAAATAAGCCAGTCCCCAAAGGACAAATACCGTATGTTCTCACTGACTGGTCATAACTAAGACAGCACCTAAAAGGTAATCTATAGAAGTGAAATTGACACTTTGAGAAGCAATGACTTTGAATAGCCCTTGTCTCGACTATTAAGGAACAGGTTTTTTTTCATACTTCTGTTGAACTCCACTTAACATAGAGTTAATCAAATGTGTATCAAGTTAATTGAAAATAGATCTTAGTAAAAAATAAGAATGGAAATAGGAGAGGGAGGAGGAAGTGGGTTGGGAAAGTGGGTGGGAGGATGGGTAGGGTGGAAAGAATCACCATGTACCTAATGTTGTAATTATGAAATGCATGAAGTTTGTATTCCTTAAATAAAAGGTTTCTGGGGGAAAAAAAGACCACTTTAGAAAGAAAAATCCAAAACAAAACTATCTTCTTTGTATTCTTACCTGGACAACAATCTCTAATGTATCCAAAATAATTAGATTTGCTTCAGTAGCCAGGTTCCCATCAATAAGTGCTTCATGTTCAATCTCTGCTCTTGACCTAATACAAAATATTATAAAAAATTATATTTATCTTTCTATAAAGCACAATCTAAATGAGACTTAGAGTGCACAGAATCAAAAATTTGAAACTATCTTTAATATTTGTATGAATAAAAACTTATGGTAAGAAAAAAAGCAGTATTTTACATATTAAAAATGTTCTTTATTCAACATTTGGTTGATTTGTCAATAAACATGATCTCACCCCACTACTGAAGCACAATGCCACTAAAAGCAAAATGCTTATGTGTTAGTTTTGAGACATGAAACAAACACATGATTTTATCCTGAATGGCAGGCCACTAGGTGGTGCTATGTGGGCTAGTATTTAGGGCTGCTTCATATTTATCTTAGCATTTCAAGTTTTTCAATTTATGTAGTATAAAAGTACTTATATTTTTAAGGTTTCATCTAATTTCCCCAAAATGTTTGGTACCAAATATGCTCTTAAGATCATTTAACTCTCGGCCGGCGCCGCGGCTCACTAGGCTAATCCTCCGCCTTGCGGCGCCGGCACACCGGGTTCTAGTCCCGGTCGGGGCGCCGGATTCTGTCCCAGTTGCTCCTCTTCCAGGCCAGCCCTCTGCTGTGGCCAGGGAGTGCAGTGGAGGATGGCCCAGGTGCTTGGGCCCTGCACCCCATGGGAGACCAGGAAAAGCACCTGGCTCCTGGCTCCTGCCATCGGATCAGCGCGGCGCGCCGGCCGCGGCGGCCATTGGAGGATGAACCAATGGCAAAGGAAGACCTTTCTCTCTGTCTCTCTCTCTCTCACTGTCCACTCTGCCTGTCAAAAAAAAAAAAAAAAAAAAAAAAAAAAAAAAAAAAAAAAAGATCATTTAACTCTATAATGAGAGCAGATCAATCATTCATTGGAAACAAAACACTTTGAAAGAGATAATCATGTGAGGTGATGGATATGTTAATTACTTAATTGTAATAATCATTTCACAACTGTATGTGCATATTTAAAATACAATTTTATATTCTATAATCACATAATTTGTCAATTATAACAATAAAGTGGGAAAATACAATTTGATAAAATAAAGTAGTTCTTTTTAAATACTAACATTTATATAAGCGTAATTTAATGAAAATAAAAAATTTAGAAATAACCACACATAATTTATGGGTAAGGTTGACATTTTTGTTTTAGCAGTAATAAATAAATCAAATACAAAGCACTAGAGTTGTGGTGTAGCAGGTTAAGCTGCTTCCGGCAGTGCCAGCATCCCATATGAGCACTGGCTGGAGTTGTGGTTGCTCTACTTCCATTTCAACTCCCTGGTAATGTGCCTGGGAAAGCAGCACATGGGAGACCAGGAAAGACTTCCTGGTTCTTGGCTTTGGTCTGGCCCAGCCACAATCATTGCATAATTTGGGGGGTGAACCAGTGGATGAAAGATCTCTCTCTCTCTCTCTCTCTCTCTCTCTCTCTCTCCACCCTCCACCTCAAATTGCCTTCAAGTAAAATAAAATAAATCTTTAAAAAAAAAAGAAACAAAGTACAAGAACATATTAAATGCTAACTTTTTTCGCCGGCGCCGTGGC
Organism: Oryctolagus cuniculus; assembly: GCF_964237555.1. NCBI lineage: Eukaryota > Metazoa > Chordata > Mammalia > Lagomorpha > Leporidae > Oryctolagus > Oryctolagus cuniculus. Next base: position 110,302,277 of record NC_091438.1, on the reverse strand, counting down.
TCAATAGGCTAATCCTCTGCCTTGCGGCACCGGCACACCAGGTTCTAGTCCTGGTCGGGGCGCCGGATTCTGTCCTGGTTGCTCCTCTTCCAGGCCAGCTTTCTGCTGTGGCCCGGGAGGGCAGTGGAGGATGGCCCAAGTGCTTGGGCCCTGCACCCCATGGGAGACCAGGAGAAGCACCTGGCTCCTGGCTTCGGATCAGCGCGGTGTGCCAGCCGCAGCATGCCAGCCGTGGCGGCCAATGGAGGGTGAACCAACGGCAAAAGGAAGACCTTTCTCTCTGTCTCTCTCTCTCTCACTGTCCACTCTGCCTGTCAAAAAAAAAAGCTAACGTTTTGAAATTCTTAGATCTGCAAGTCTGAATCTTTATTACCACCACAAAAAAGGATATTTCATGAATTTCCACTTCACAAATTAAATTTAATAAAATGCAATATATATCAGATTAAAATTAGAAAATATTTGCTATTCAAATTGAAAATTTCCCGTGAGATTCTATAAAGAAACAACAGCAAGGTAGTTTAATCAAAGAGGATCAAGAAAACACCAGGAAAAAAAACAAAAGGTCTTAAAACACACAAAGATTGGCCTAGAACATGTTCTACAAATGCAGAAACACAGCAATATACTATGATTATAGATTTGTGATTTCCAAACAACACATAGAAAAACAATCAGACAAGTGGACTTGGTTAGGCAGATGGAGAGAAAAGCACTCAGGTGAAATTTAAGGTAACAATTACATTATATTCAGTACAAGATAATTTCAAACTCTCATGGATATGGTACTGAGACTGCACAAGCATTCTCTCTCTCTTTCTCTCTTGGCTCTCACAAGCCAGTGTTTCCTGTGTGGTGTGATTTTATTGTCTATCAAAAAAACATTTCTGGAAGTTTCTTTGTGAGACTCTTCTGAGACTTGGTCTGCAGAGAGGTCTTGGATAGGGTGGCTGTCCATTCTGTTTTGCCCTGAAATGTGGGACAATTAATGCTAAACATGCAGACAAACTGAATGAGTTGGTCACTCATTCTCAAAGGTTTTTGGGTCAGTCAAGCTACTGGAGGGCTAACTTACAATTGCAAATTCTCAAGAAAAAAATTTTAAACCCTCAACTCAGTGGCAAGTTTCAAGCAAGACAAGTTTACCTGCAGGTCCCTGGGCACAACTGCAGTTGTTCTGGGCAGTACAGTCAGTCAATTTACTTAGTCTGCCTTTGTGCTGCAATAATATTCTGAGCTTCAAGAGGGCAAATATTAGGGTCTAATGCTTTGTATAACTTGAGACACCTAGTTCAGTATGACACCTAAAATATATTCAGAAAATAGCTGCTGAATGCTTCTTCCAAGGGGACTTGTTGGAGGAAACAGGAATTGAAAAATATAACCTTCTGCTCTGCCATAATCACATGACAAATTCTTCCACTAAATCTTTTAAAAATTTAAAACTAAATGTAAGATTTGAATGACTAATGAATATAAAACAAAAATTAAGCATTCTGATCTAGCATCTGTGATCCAACAAGCCCATAAGTAACATGAGGTAAAAGGGGATGATTACTTGTCAAGCTTCTCTGTGTTCTGACGCCAGTGAGTCATGTCCTTTCTCCACCTTAGATTTTCTTGACTTCCAAAGGCACTCCCAGATGGACTTCTCTCTGTCAGGTTAATTTCAAAACAATTTTTAAAATGTTATTTCAGTTGGTTCACAAAGATGTATATTTGTAAATACACAAAAGACATTACATACCAACATTTTAACCTGAGTACAAGTGGCAAAATCTGACAATGTTGTTTTTTGGTATATATTTTACAATAGTTACCAAAGAAATGCATTTGCTACAAGAATTCTGAAAAAACCTGTAAACTGCTTTTTTTAAAAAATATTTTACTTATTTATTTGAGAGGTAGAGTTACAGACAGAGGAAGAGACAGAGAGAAAGGCCTTCCATGTGCTGGTTCACTGCCCAAATGGGTGCAACAGCTGGAGCTGAGCCAATTCGAAGTCAGGAACTAGGAGCTTCTTCTGGGTCTTCAACATGGGTGCAATGGCTCAAGCACCTGGACCATTTTCTGCTGCTTTCCCAGGCCATAGCGGAGAGCAGGATTGGGAGAGAAGCAGCCTGAACATGAACCAGCACCTGTGTGGGCTGCAGGCAGAAGCTTAGCCTACTATGCTATGCCATGTTGCCTTGTAATTTTTTAAAGATTATTTATTATTTATTTGAAAGTCAGAGTTATACAGAGAGAGAAGGAAAGGCAGAGAGAGAGAGAGAGAGAGAGAGAGATAGAGAGATAGAGAGATAGAGAGAGAGAGAGAGAGAGAGAGAGAGCGCGCGCTCTGTCTTCCATCTGCTGGTTCACTCCCCAAATGGCCGCAATGGCTGTACCTATCCAAAGCCAGGAACCAGGAGCTTCTTCCGGGTCTCCCATGCAGGTGCAGGGGCCCAAGGACGTGGGCCATATTCTACTGCTTTCCTAGGCCATAGCAGAGATCTGGATCGGAAGTGGAGCAGCCGGGACTAGAACTGGTGCCCATATGGGATGCCGGCACTTCAGGCCAGGGTGTTAACCTGCTGCGCCACAGTGCTGGCCTCTCATAAACTGTTTTTAAACAAGCAAATGTGATACTGATGGAATGAATCACCATGGGTTTTAAGGCCCTCTGTGATTTGTTCTCATCTCCTATCATTTTCCCTCTTGATTGCCTCCCATGGCTATTGGGTTCCTCTTGCTATTTCCTATCAGTATATACAGTTTCACTGTACAAGGGTACTTCAGAAAGTTCACGGACAAATGAAATTAAAAGTTATGGTTATTTAGGTGCAAAATAAGGTACAAGAAAAAAATCCAAACAGAGTTTTTTCTTACTCTGCATTTTCCATTAACATTTTGAAGACTCTGCTATGCATGGATTTCAAATTTTTATTTACATAAAAATAAACTTATCTTTCAACTGCATTTTCCACTTTTTAAAGTCCCCTTGTGCATGTTCCTGATTTAGCAGAATCTGGACAGTCACTATTTTTCCTTTTACCTGCTTATTCTCACAAATTGTCACTGGCCATTCATCACCTTCTAGAAAAGTCTTTCCCTACCTCTCCAATACTTTTGTGTGTGTGTGTGTGTGTGTGTGTGTTACACAAGGGCTAAGGTATTTATTGTCTAACTCTTTATAGAGCTGATCCCTGGGTTTGTATGATTTTGGGACAGTGAGCTCCACTCACTAGAATGTAAACTCCATAAAGGAAGAGAGCTCAGTTTTTTATTGTGGAAAATGTCAACTGCAGAAAATAAGATAGGATGTTATCATGAGCCCTCATGTACCTACCAACCGACTACAATTATTAACTCCCAGCCACCTGATGTCATCTCTAACCCCATTCATTTCTCCTCCCCCTTACTATTGTGAAGCAAATCCTAGATATCCTATCATTTCATATGTAAATATTTCAGTGTGTAGCTCTAAAGGACTTAATAAACACATTACCATAAAAGCATTATCAGATTTTAAAATCCCAATTTATTCCTTAAGGCTAATTATACAGTTAGTGCTCATGTTCCCAATTTTCTCATAAACTGGAACTTTCTTTACATTTTGTTTGAAGAGGTTCCTAATTGGATATGCTTTGTTGATATATATTTTTTATTTTTATTTTATTTTATTTTTTTTGACAGACAGAGTAGACAGTGAGAGAGAGAGAGAGACAGAGAGAAAAGTCTTCCTTTGTTGTTGGTTCACCCTTCAATGGCCGCTGCGGCCAGCACACTGCGCTGATCCAAAGGCAGGAGCCAGTACTTCTCCTGGTCTCCCAAGCAGGTGCAGGGCCCAAGCACTTGGGCCATCCTCCACTGCACTCCCTGGCCACAGCAGAGAGCTGGCCTGGAAGAGGGGCAACCAGGACAGAATCCGGTGCCCTGACCGGGACTAGAACCTGGTGTGCCGGCGCCGCTAGGCGGAAGATTAGCCTGTTGGGCCGCGGCGCCGGCTTATATTTTTAAAAACATTTTATTTCAGAATAGTTTTACTTTATAAAACAAAAATTTTAAGGTGGTAATACAAAGAGTTCCAATATGCCCCCCCATTCCATTTGCCTGTATAACATCTCATATTAGTGTCTTTGTCACAATTAATGAACTATACCCAGCTCCCCCTATTATTTTTTTTTTATCCAAACTCCTAGACTCTCCAAGCCTTTAGTAATTAAATATTCTGTATTTGGATTTTTTAAAAATCTTAGCTCCCACATATAAAGGAAAACATGCAGTATTTATATTCCTGTGTCTGGCTTATTTCATGCAACATGATGTTGCAAATGGTCCTTTTGCTCATAATTTGCCTTGTTCCCTTCCATAGCACTTATGACCACAAGAATATAAACTAAAGAACAGAACATATTTTGTGTCCAGGCTAATCAACTATGTGGAACATACTGAGAGGTCAATAAGTTTCTGTTTAACAGATAAGCAAAACAGGAAGAATTCCTAAAGTAATTACTGATCTGGGTAAGGTAAGACAAGAGAAAAAAGGGGGAAGTTCTCTCCTGAGGTTTCCACGTTTGAAGGCAGACTGAATGGTAAGGAGTCCTTAAAGGAGCAGCAGCAATAGAAATGACTGATACAAATACATCAGAAGTGGAGGAGGTGCTGAAAATGGTAGAGAAATAGAAAAATGTTCATTTAGACAATGAAACCAGTAACAATTTCAAGCTTTCAGATAGAAAACTAATGTTCCTTTTGAAATAGATGAAACTTTAAATTTCTCAGAATGGATGAATAGCAAAAGTAAACATTCAAAATCCAAATAGAAATTTTAAAAATATTGAGATATTACTTCCTAGACAAGAAAGGACTTTTCTTCTACTTTTTTTCCTTTTCTCTTTTCTTCTTTTTTATTTTTAAATCTATATCTTTAACAAATTTTGTGAAAGAAAACAAAAAAGGATAACTAACAAGAATTACAATGGTGTAATTTTTCTAAGACAGGAAGAACTTGAATTTTTACATTCAAACAATGATAACTGTCCTGAGGATATAAGCTTAAATATATAACAAACATACTGTTACCAGTTCCACTGTCCCCAAAAGTAAACGTTAGAAAAAGACGTACTACAATGCGAAGAACATGAGCTCTCTCTCTCTGCCTCTCCTCTCTGTGTATAACTGTGACTTTCAAGTAAAATAAATAAATCTTTAAAAAAAAAAAAGGAAATAGAAGAAGCTCTGGGCTCGTGGCTTTGGATTGGTCCAGCTCCAGCCATTGCTGCCATTTGGGGATTGAACTAGCAGATGGAAGACCCCTCTCTCTCTCTCTCTTTCTCTCTGCAACTCTGCCTTTCAAATAAATAAATACATCTTAAAAAAAAAAAAAGAGTAAAAAGGGATACTATACCACAGGAACCCAAATGTAAACTACAGACTCTAGGTGCTGCTGCATCAACATAGTTCAATGATTATAATAAATATGAACTCTGGTGGGAGGTGCTGATAATGGGGAGGCTACGTGTGTAAGGGTGTGAAGTATACGGGAAATCTCTGTACTTAACAGTTTTGCTGTGAATTTAAAACGGCTTTAAAAAATAAAGTCTATTTCAATAAAGGCGGGTGGGAGGGGGAGTAGGTGCTATTAATAATGACAGAAAGGCAATAGGCATCCACTGAGACTATCCAGAGCCGGGGAGACGTATGTTCACTCTCCTGAAATCAGAATTCTACCTTGCATTGCTGCAGAGAAATAATTATTCAAGTTAATTCATGATGATGTTTAAAATGCCTTCTTTTAAAAAAGCACAGAATTGGGGCCAGCACTGTGGCGTAGCAGGTAAGCCACCCCTGCAGCATTGGCATCCCTTATGGGTGCCGATTTGAGTCCCAGCTGCTCCACTCCCAATCCAGTTCTCTGCCAATACTCCCGGGAAGGCAGTGGAAGATGGCCCAAGTCCTTCTACCCACGTGGGAGACCTGGATGAAACTCCTGGCTTCTGGCCAATACAGCCAACTGGGGAGTGAACCAGCAGATGGAAGATCTCTGTCTCTCCCTCTCTCAGTAACTCTGCCTTTCAAATAAAACAAAATAAATCTTAAAAAAAGAAAGCACAGAATTACCATTAAAAACTTGCAACAGTGATCTTTATAACGTAACTCAAGGGAACTGAGAAAACCCTCAGCAGAAGAAGAGACTGGGTACGTACCAAGCTGTCCTCGGCTTCGGCGCACCATTTCTTGCCTAGCACCTATGCTCCCAAGGATAGCTTCTTCAAGTTTTGCTCTCATGTCTTTTGATTTCTTAAAAGTCAAACTATTCATTCTTTCAAACACCTTTTTCCCCTAAAATTTGAACATCAGAAGAGAAATTAAGACACTTTTCATCCTCCTTTTCCATATTGTTTTCTTTCTTAATCTTTGCAATGTATAATGGCCACTTACTTTGTACTCAAAGCATGACACACAGAGATAAAGCAGATCTAACAGTCGGTTTAGTTGCAGGACTGACAGATCAGTAAACCACTTCTGTAGAACTGTTTCATCTGCATTCTTGAGAACCCAGAGTAGACAGATCAAAAGGCTCCGACTCGATTCTGCTGAGAAGGTAGTATGTTGCCTGCCACTCTGAAAATAGACAGGTTGATCAATGACCATTTCTTGTTTTTTGGCTGTCAACTGCTTTCTTCTAAAAACAAAACATAAACTGCTTAAAAATAAGATATTTAAAAAGAACCACCTGCATGTCATACAGTAATAGAGTCATCAAAGGTATTTTATAATAAAGGGTAGAATGGGGTTCAAATGCACAAAGTACAGCTCCAGAGACCCGGCTTTTACCTACAATGCTCAGGGATGTATGCATACATTGTTACATGTGAATTCATCTATATTAATATTGTGCTAAGTGCCTGTGACCTGGGCACAATTAGCTTTGATACTCAGCCCCAAATCCACAATATTCCTTATCAGGAAAACACTTCCTCATTTAAAAAGCAGGTACTTTTGAACTTTCTATTGTGTATAAATACATTGATCAAATTTTCAAATACCTATTTTTCAGAAATACGACTTAAAATTATCCTGAACTGAAGGGATAGGCATACACTGATATCGCTTATACTCCCACATAAATTGCCAGTAACATAGTACACAGTTTTTAAAAATCCAGACAAACGTGAACTCTGAGATCATGAAGGGTGCTCTACCTAACAAGCATTAAAAAGTCAGAATAATTAGAACAGTTTGATTTTGGCAAATGGATAGAAAAATTCTAATGGAATAGAGAGTACAAAAAGTGTCAAGTACCTATCTGAAAATCTGATCTATGACAGAGCTCATGCTGCAGCACAGTGGGAACAGACTGGAATGTTCTATAAATGGTGTTGAGGCAACTGAATTTCCTAGAGAAAAAAACGGATCCCCGACTTACAATATTACCCTCCCCTTGAATAAATATTCCAGACAAAAGAATACAAGTGCAAAGGGCAGAACTTTGAAATTTTTAGAAGGAAATTTAAGAAGATATATTTATATTAAAGATAATTTTTTAAAGATTTATTTATTTATTTGAGAGGTAGAGTTACAGATGGTAAGAGAGAGATACAGAGAGAAAGGTCTTCCTTCCGTTGGTTCATTCCCCAAATGGCCGCAATGGTCGGAACCGTGCCAATCCGAAGCCAGGAGCCAGGTGCTTCCTCCTGGTCTCCCATGAGGGTGCAGGGCCCAAGCACTTGGGCCATCCTCCACTGCACTCCCAGGCCACAGAAGAGAGCTGGACTGGAAGAGGAGTAACTGGGACTAGAATCAGTGCCCATATGGGATGCTGGTGCTGCAGACAGAGGATTAACCTAGTGTGCCACGGCACCGGCCCCAGATATTTTTAAAAAAGACATAAAAACATAAACCATAACCTATAATAAATGGTCACATTTATCTGCATTAAAATTGAGAATGTTTTTATTTAAATAAATAAATAGAAAAAGGCATATCATAAACTAGAAATTTTCCTCCTATAAAACCAATGGGGGGGGGCAATGCTGTGGCATATGCAGGTAAAGCCGCCACCTGCAATGCAGGCATCCCATATGGGTGCTGATTCGAGTCCCAGCTGCTCCATTTCTGATCCAGCTCTCTGCCATGGCCTGGGAAAGCAGTAGAAGATGACCCAAGCACTTGAGCCCCTACACTCATGTGGGAGACCAGGAAGGAGCTCCTGGCCCCTGGCTTCGGATCAGCGCAGCTCCAGGCATTTTGGGAGTGAATCAGTGGATGGAAGACCTTTCTCTCTATCTCTACTTTTCATTGTCTGTAACTCTACCTCTCAAATAAATAAAATCTTAAAAACAAAACAAAACAGGGCATTAGTAGTCTCCAGAATCTTTGTTAAACAGAATTCAACGGGAGAATTAAGCCCTACAAGAAATGACTTGAGGCACTGTATTCCCCAATCTTCCAATGCTGCCACAAAGACAGCTGTGAATTGAAGAGAAGTTAACTTATCACCTACAATAAGTGTTTCAGGTTCTCAGTTCTTAATTTTCTAGTTATTAAGTAAATGATCTCTAGAAAACAGAAATAATTATTTCATAACATTATTACCAGGATTGAGGAAGTCCCAGAGTTCTACATCTTCCAGGCAACAATCATACGTCTCCCTCTGCACTACCACATCGCATCTTCACCAGTGTGATCTGCTTTCAGACTATCAGGATTAATCTCATTATGCTCTTTATCTATCACCCTAACTAGTCCAGTATTCAGAAGCCTTCATTCTTCCTTAAATTCTGAAGTCTAAGTCTTTATAGTCTCTTTAATGAGCTTTCCTATGACCTCTGTCTGTTCCGTCTCCTGAAAATTCTCGAGTATGAACTCCATAACACGGATCAGTCATCAACAAAACTCCATACACATTCACCACTTTCTCTGGAAAGTCCTTTATTTTGCTCTAGCTAAAACTCAAGCTCTGAGGCCTGGAGGTAGGATAGTGGCAACCTCCTTGCTCTTCACTGTTCTCTCCAGAGCATTCTCTTTTTGCACCAGGAGAAGAGAGAGCAGGAATCTCATTTCATGAGACTATCCCACCTCCTGACCTTATACACAGTTTTATACTAATCCCCAGAGGACTAGCTCTTAGCAGCATTAGTTCCTGACTCTCTCAGCATTTTCAACACTACTTTTTGTCATTGTCCTTAGAGATTTCAATGTCCATGTACTTGATTACCTTAATAGCCTGTGCTTCTCTTTAATTCCTTTATCAGCCCTCTCAATGATCAAGAATACCACCTATTTCCCACAAACATCCAAATGCTAGGCATTTTGTTACCATACAGCATGCTCCCTCAAATTTCAGTATTAACAATCCCTTTCTACAACTACCACTTCAACTTTCCACCTTACTACTCCTTATATCAACTCTAACTATGCACACAATATTAAATATTAGCAGTAATATGGAACATCTTCTGATCTAATAATTTCACTCTGAAATGTATACCCTGGTGAAACTCTTCTGAAGAGGGATGTGGAAGAACATTCACAACATCTTTATTTGTAATAGCCAAAAACTGCAAACAACAGAAGCTTCCTTTGAGAAAGAGAATGAATACATAATTTATAACATTTTCATATAATGCATCACAATGGCATTATAGACTGTAGTCATACATTTCAGATGGATGACTCTTATAAACACAGTGACCAAAATATCAATCATACAAGAACATGCAATATATATTCATACAAAGGTAAAAAATATGAAAAGGTTAATAAAATACTGTCTAAGAACGAATACATAAATACATAAATAGCAAAACTATAAAGACAAGCAAGGAGGGACTTTTGCTTTGTGTAGTGCTGAAATAGGTAATTCAAACCAATCCTCATTGTGGTTTTGATTTGCATTTCCTTGATGGCTAGTGATCCTGAGCAATTTTTCATGTGTTTGTTGGCCATCTGGATTTCCTCTTTTGAAAAATGCCTGTTCAAGTCCTTTGCCTATTTCTTAACTGGGTTATTTGTTTTGTTGCTGTTGAGTTTCTTGATCTCTTTATATATTCTGGTTATTAACCCTTTATCAGTTGCATAGTTTGCAAATATTTTCTCCCATCCTGTTGGTTGCCTCTTTACTTTGCTGAGTGTTTCTTTTGCAGCACAGATTCTCAAATTGATGTAATCCCATTTGTCAATTTTGGTTTTGATTGCCTGTACTTCTGGGGTCTTTTCCAAGAACTCTTTGCCTATGCGAATGTTTTCCAGGGTCTGCACTGGTCTCTAATATTTGATGGTATCTGGTCATAGACTTAGGTCTTTGATCCATTTTGAGCGTATTTTTGTGTAAGGTGTAAGGCAAGGGTTGTGCTTTATACTTCTGCATGAGGAGATCCAGTTTTCCCAGCACCATTTGTTGAAGAGACTGTCTTTGCTCCAAGGATTGATTTTAGATCCTTTGTCAAAGATAAGTTGGTTGTAGATGTAATGATTGATTTCTGGAGTTTCTATTCTGTTCCATTGGTATACCCATGTGTTTTTCTTTTTTGGGGGGGGGGGGGGCAGTACCCAGGTGTTTGATTATAACTGCCCTGAAGTATGTCTTTGAAATCTGGTATTGTGATGCCTCTGGCTTTGTTTTTGTGGTATAAAATTATTTTAGCTATTAAAGATCTCCTGTGTTTCCAAATGAATTTCAAGATAATTTTTTCTATATCTTAGAAGAAGGTCTTTGTTATTTTGATTTGTATCACATTGAATCTGTAAATTGCTCTTGGAAGAATGGACAGTTGATTCTTTTGATCCACGAACATAGAAGAGTTTTCCTTTTTGTGTGTGTCTTCTTCTACTTGTTTCTTTAATGTTTTGTATTTTTCATCACAGAGATCTTTGATGTCATTAAATTTATTCCAAGGTATTAAATTTTTTTGTAGCTATTGTGAATGGGACTGATCTTAGAAGTTCTTTCTCAGCCATGGCATTGTCTTTGTAGACAAAGGCTACTTATTTTTGTGTGTTGATTTTGTGTGTTGATATCCTGCCACTTTATCAAACTTTCATGAATTCCAATAGTCTCTTAGTGGAGTCTTTTGGATCCCCTGAATATAGAATCATGTCATCTGCAAACAAGGATAGTTTGGCTTTCTCCTTCCCAATTTGTATCCCTTTGATTTCTTTTTTCTTGCCTAATGCTCTGGCTAAAACTTACAGGACTATATTGAATAGTGATAGTGAGAGTGGGCATCCTTGTCTGGTTCCAGATCTCCGTGGGAATGCTTCCAACCTTTCCCCATTTAATAATATGTTGTCTGTGCGTTTGTCATAAATTGCTTTGATTGTGTTGAGGGCTGTTCTTTCTATACCTAATTTGCTTAAGGTTTTCATCATGAAAGGATGTTATATTTGATCAAATGCTTTCTTTGCATCTATTGCGATCCTCTCAGTGTTTTAAAAGAAGCAAATTTGAAGTATAAAGAGAAAAAATGTTTTAAAGAAAGCAACAGAATTTAGAAAACAAAAAAATGGGCCGGCGCCGCAGCCCAATATAATCCTCTGCCTGCGGTGCCAGCACACCGGGTTCTAGTCCCAGTGGGAGCGCTGGATTCTGTCCCGGTTGCTCCTCTTCCAGTCCAGCTCTCTGCTGTGGCCTGGGAGTGCAGTGGAGGATGGCTCAAATGCTTGGGCCCTGTACCCGCATGGGAGACCAGGAGGAGGCTCCTGGCTTCTGGCTTCGGATCAGTGCAACGCACCGGCCGCAGCGGCCACTTGGGGGGTGAACCAACGGAAAAAGGAAGACCTTTCTCTCTGTCCCTCTCTCTCACTGTCTAACTCTGCCTGTCAAAAAAATAAAGAAAAAAATGTATACAATAGCAAAAACTAAGAACTCAATGTTTTGGCTTCATGTAGTTTTGGTACAGTTAAAGAGGGAATTAAACCACAAGACAGATGAAAAGGTTAACAAAAAGGTGGTATATCCAGGAGGACAGATACAGATCATGTAATGAAACAACTTGCTTCTGTTTAACTGCAATATGGAAAGAGTAAGAGACAAAGGTGAAGAGCAGATAATAGCAGAGAAATTGATAAGACTGAATACAGAAAAGATAGTGAATCATAGATTTTAAAAGTGCAAAAACACAAAGCAGAATAAAGAAATTCAAAACTAGACTCAACAGAGTAAAATCACTGGAAATCAGCCATAAGAAGCAAAGCTAAAAAGACACATTATCGTCACAGAAGACAACAGTCAGATCACTGACTTAGCAAGAGTACCAACGGAAATAAGAAGATAGTAGGAACAGCGTCCTTGGTGTGTGAAAAGAAAATAAGAAATTCAAATGCCACTTTTAAAAAACCCTGAAGAATGTCAAATAAAAACATTTTTATAACAAGCACCAACAGCGGGTACCATAGGCACAGTCACTGTATAGATGAAAAACAACTTTGTGACAAATACAGCCATTGTTATTGTTATGAAAGTCATCTCCAGTCTATTTCAGAAAGGGAAGTATTTTATGGTTCCAGCTGCCTACACTCCTTTCTCTGCCCTCAGAGGGAGCCAGTTCCTTCACATATGTCCACACACTCATGGCAAGTGTAAAGATCAGGCTGGGTCTGCTCCCAATCTTAGGATTTAGCTCTTTGTCAGCCTCTCCTGGGAAGGCACAGGTGCAGACCCCTTCGGAAGACCTTAGCTTCCAACGCTGGTGAACTAGCACACATCACTATTGCTTGAGAGAGTACTCCCTTCATCTTTGCAGGTTTCAGGTTAAAAGGAAAACCACCCTGTGATTTTGTATCTGTTTAAGAGGAACATGATTCACCAGGCCACTGACAACTGTTCTTGGAGTTGTTTCTGTAACAACTACGTCTACATACAAAGAATCTACATCAAAGTGTTTTCTGGCAGTAAGGAGGCAACAGATTCCAAGATCTAGATGGGAAACATGTATTGCCCTAGAGTCAGCACTTACTGCTTGCTATTTTTTCTCTGCCTACTCTCCTCTTTTCTGTTTTTATTTCACCTTTTACTTTCCTTCTTTTACCTGTTTTTTAACACCAGAAAATACAGTTGCTACTTGTGTCAATTGTATCACATTTTCAAAAGCTGTAGAAACAGCCTGCAGTGTACTGCAAGATGGGAATGCTATTTGCTTGACTCCATTTTTTATTTTTTTAAGATTTATTTTATTTATTTGAAAGGCAAAGTTACAGAGAGGGAAAGACACAGAGACAACAGGATCTTCCATTTCCTAGTTTACTTTCCAAATAAATACAACATCCAGAGCTGGTCCAGGGCCAAGTCAGGAGCCTGGAATTCCATCTGAATCTCTCACATGGTGATAGGGGCCATCTTGGACCATCTTCTACTGCCTTCCCAAGCACATTATCAGACAGCTGGATTTGAAGTGCAGCAGCCATGACAAGATCTGGCACTCATACGGGATGCTGGCATCGTGGATGGAGGCTTAATCTGCTGGGCTATGAGGCCGGCCCTTGCTTGATTCCATTTTGAATTTCTGCCTGAATTAGCTCTTGTTTCATTTCTTCCATTTCTTTCTTCAGTTTAGCATTTGCTTTCGTAAGAAGAGAAACTTGCTGATTAAGATATACAATGGGGCTGGCATTGTGGCGTAGCAGATTGAGCCACAACACCAACATTCCATATGGACATGGGTTTGAGACCCGACAGTTCCACTTCTGCTCTAGCTTCCTGCTAGTGTGCCTTGGAAGACAGAGGAAGATGTTCCAAGTGCTTGGGTCCTGCCACCTATTAGGGAGACCTGGATGAAGTGCTGGCTCCTGGCTTCAGCCTGGCCCAGCACTGGCAGTTGTGGCTATTTGGGGAGTGAACCAACAGATGAAAGATCTCTGTCTCGCCCTCTTTCTGTAACTCTGCCTTTTAAACCAATAAAAGAAATCTTAAAAAAAAATGCAATAATCTTATCTGCCTTTGCACCCTTCTGTCCCATTCTCTTCAGAACTACAATCTCTGGTTGCCACATTTGCCAAGAAAGGGCAGAAAATCAAGAACCAATGGCCAGAGCTCCTGAGTAGCCTTAGCTGGGAGCAGGCAGGGACAGTTTCTCATACACAAGGCATCCATGTATAGAAAATTCTAAAAGACATTTTATAAAGAAGAAAAATGAAGAAAAAAAAAACCTCTTAAACAATCCAAAGATCTAAAAGAAAGCCATAATGAACTTTAGATATATTTTAAAGTGAATGATGAAAATGGTTACAAACTGTAGAATTTAACTAAAATAATACCTATAGCAAAATATACAGACTTAAAATCCATGTCAAAGAACAAAAGATGAAAATTAGTGATTCCAGTATCCATTTCAAGAAGTTAGAAAAAGAACAATGTAAATTCAAAGAACATGGAAGAACATAGAAGTAAATAATAAACATTCAAAAATGAGGCTCAACAGTGCCATGAAAGTGATTCTTTATAAAGACTAAAGAGACATTTCAAATTTCTCATAAGACTGATTAGGCCATGAAATGGTCAAAACACCAGAGACAGAAATGAAAAAGTTTACTCCTACTATAAACAATATAAACATTAAAAAGATTATAACAGATATTTAAAACAACTTTATATGGAGTGAAATTTGAATATATTTCTATTAGAATAAAATTTACAAAAATCAACGTAAGAATAGAGAATTTGAACAGTCTTAGAGCCACTAGAGAAATTAAATCAGTAATTTGAAAATTTAAAAAGACAAAAACTACCACATGCACAGATGGCTTCACCCACAATTTCTCCAAATACTTTTAAGAAGTAACTCGAATCTTAAAGAACAGAGAACACAGTAAAAAAGGAAATTGCCCAGCTCATCTGACTGGTTATTCCAACCTCGATTCCAAAACCTGAAGAGACCATCTGAAGAAGGAAAAATTATAGTCACTTTTCCTTAAGAATACAAATATACACATTCTCAACAAACCATCGGCAAACTAAAGCCATCACTAAACTATCATGAAAAAGTTAGGTTTAATTCAAGGTTTTAACATTGTTTAATACTAGCAAATCAATTTAAACAAACCACATCCAAAAATTAGGAAGTAAAATAATATGACCATCTCAACGGATATAAAACATCGTTTGATAAACAAAACAACTATTCATGACTTAAAAACAGTACAAATTGAAGGAGACTTCTATAATACAAGAGAGTATCTTAAAAAATATTTTTTATAGAACATATATTTAATGTTGGAAGTTTTACACTTAAGGATGCCAAGTTTTCCACTTTTATCAATGTTGTTTTAGAGGTCCTAGCCAGTAAAGTAAATTATTAAAAAAAAAAATAAGAGGTGCTGGTGCTGTGGCGTAGCAGGTAAAGCCACCACCTCCAGTGCCAGCATCCCATATGGGTGCTGGTTTGTATCCTGACTGCTCCACTTCTAATCCAGATCTCTGCTATGGCCTGGGAAAGCAGTAGAAAATGGCCCAAGTCCTTGGGCCCCTGCATCCACGTGGAAGACCTGGAAGAAGCTCCTGGCTCCTGGCTTCCGATTGGCACAGCTCTGGCCGTTGCAGCCAACTGGGGAGTGAACCGGTACATGGAAGACCTCTATCTCTCTGCCTCTCCTCTCTCTGTGTAACTCTGTCTTTCAAATAAATAAATAAATCTTTTAAAAAAATAAAAAATAAAGAAAGGATTACTCACAGATGGTATGATTATGTATGCAGAAAAGAATCTACCGATGTGTTATTAAATTAGTAATTTAGCAGAACTAAAAATCACCATACAAAAATCAATTATATTGCCATATAAAAGCAATCAAGAGTTAGAAAATAGAATTTCTGGGAGCCAGCACTGTGGTGTAGGTTAAGCTTCTTCTTTTTTTTTAAAGATTTATTTAATTATTTGAAAGTCAGAGTTACAGAGAGAGAGAGAGAGAGAGAGAGATCCTCCATCCGATGGTTCACTCCCCAATTGGCCACAACGGCCAGAGCTGTGCCAATGCGAAGCCAGGAATCAGGAGCCAGGAGCCTCCTCCAGGTCTCCCAAGCTGCCAGGACTAACACCGACGCCCATATGGGATGCTGGTGCTTTAGGCCAGGACCTTAACCCACTGTGCTACAGTGCTGGCCCCTGGTTAAGCTTCTGTCTGCGGTACCGGCATCCCATATGGGCACCAGTTCGAGTCCATGATGCTCCACTTCCCATCCAGCTCCCTGCTAATAAGTCTGGGAAAGCAATAGAAGATGGTCCAAATGTTTGGGCCCTTGTACCAGAATGGGAGACCCAGAAGTTCCTGTCTCCTGGTGTCAGATTGGCCCAGCTCCACCCATGGTAGCCATCTGGGGAATGAACCATCAGATAGAAGAGCAACCTCTCTGTCTCTCCCTCTGCCTCTTAGATAGATAGATAGATAGATAAGTCTTAAAAAAAAAAAAGAATTCCTGGAAAAGATACTATTTATAAGAGCATTTAAAAAATACCAGGGATGAATAATAAATCTACAAAAGATGTACTAGACCACTTAGTGTAAATAATAAGGATTTATGTATTCATAGATATTAAAAGCAGACTAAACAGTGGTGAGATCTACTGTGTTCAAAAATTAGATCTCATAGTGTAAGACATTTCCTCAAAATTGATCTGTATTTCAATATAATGTTAACCAAAATTCCAACAAATTAACTGTTTTTTGTTTCTTTTATTTATTTCCATGGAACTTTCTAAGTTATCCTTAAAATCTGTGTAGAAATACAGAGAGCCAAGAATTAGCAAAACATTTTTTCAAATGTGTAACAACTCTCTCTACATGAGAGACCATATAGAACCAGTACTTCAGAGCAGCAGGGGAAACTCTCTTTTAATAAATGGTGTTGATACAATTTGATATAATACACAAAATAAATAAAAAAACCAAGAAATTTAGACACCCCCCCCCCCAAGTTACATTGTACTTAAAAAGAAGTCAATTCCAGGTAGCTTTTAGGAATAAATGTCAAAGGTAGATCTATGTAGCATTTGACAAGAACACACACAGCAGAATGCCTTCAAAATTTTGAGACAGAAAAAATTTCTTAAATAAGATGAAAAATACTGTTAAGAGTGACAAATTTAAGTATCTAAAAATTAGACTTTCTAATTCACCAAATTCACCATTAAACATGTAGCAAAACAATGGACTCCATTCAGAGAATATAAACTCCCTCAAATCATTAATCAAAAACAATCTAATGGAAAATGGGTTTAAAACTGTAGACCTTTCAAAAAATAAAATACAGGGGCCAGTACTGTGGTGCAGTGAGTAACACTGCTGCCTGCAAAACCAGCATCCCATATGGACACTGGTTCAAGTCTTGGCTACTCCACTTCCGATTTGGCTCCCTGCCAGTGCACCTGGGAAAGCAGCAAGAGATGGCTCAATTATTTGTGTCCCTGTACCCACATGGGAGACCCAGATGTAGTTCCTGGGCTCCTGGCTATGGCTGGCCCAGCACCAGCTGTCTGCAGCCATAATGAACCAATGGATGGAAGATTTCTCTCTCTCTCATTCACTCTCTTTCTCTCTGCAACTGTGTTAGGAAACTGGCACAGTTTTAGCCAGGTGGCCACATGGCCCTGCTACCTGAGCCAGGCTCCACCCCCATCCTAATGGGATTTGCTGCTCCTGCTTCCCTGCCTGCCCTCAGGCAAAGTTTTAAAGGGGCCAGTTCCTGAACACGTGCTCTCTTAGTTCTTCTCTCCTGCTCTCTCTCTTGGTTCCTCTCTCTAGCCTCCTCCTCTGGTCTTCTGGCTCTCTTTCTCGGCTCCTCTCTGCTCTTTCTCTCCTCACTAGCTCCTCTCCTCTGTCTCTCTCTTATACTCTCTTTCTCTCTTTTTCCTTTGCCGTCCTTTCACTCTGGTCTGTTGGGTGTTCCCCAATAAACCCTTTCCCTTATTCCGGCGTTCGGTGTGTTTTGTGACGGTTAACATTAATATATAACAGACTGCCTCTCAATAAATAAATGTTAAAAAAATCCAAATGGTCAATACACATATGAAAAAATGTGTACCCTCATAAGCCACTGGGGAAATGAGAACTAAAATGAAATACAACTATAAATTATCAGACTGGCAAAAATTAAGAAGTCTGATACTTGTAAGCACTGATAAACACATAAAGGAATGAGTCCTCTCATACTGTAGGTGCAAATATAAACTGAGACTTGGCATAATCTGGTACAGATGAAGGTCCCCATATTCTATCACGCAATAAACCTCACTTCTAGAAATACCCTGAAAAAGGTATAAAATTCAGGGTACAAAATACCCTAAATAAAATACCTGCACATAGGAAACATATAAAAGAAAGTCTATAGGATGGCATTTGTAATAACCAATGATCAGAAACAACTCATGCATTTATCACAGAATGGATAAATTATAATCCAGAAAATACAGTGTCAAACTGAAATGAAAATTAATGTATTATAGCTATATTTTACAAAACAGATGAAGATTAAAAATATAAGAGGCCTACATTGTGCCACAGTGGGTTAAACCACCACCTGTGGGGCTGGTGCTGTAGCGTAGTGGGTAAAGCTGCCGCCTGCAGTGGCAGAATCCTATATGGGCGCTGGTTTGAGTCCCAACTGCTCCACTTGTGATTCAGCTCTCTGCTATGGCTTGGGAAAGTAGTAGAAGATGGCCAAGTGCTTTGGCCCCTGCACCTGTGTGGGAGACCCTGAAGAAGCACCTGGCTCCTGGCTTCGGATCAGCATAGCTCCAGCTATTGCAGCCAAATGGAGAGTAAACCAGCGAATGGAAGATACCTCTCTCTCTCTCTCTCTCTCTCTCTCTCTCTCTCTCTCTGTAACACTGACTTTCAAATAAATAAATCCATTAAAAAAAGAGAGAAACCAACCTTTAAAAAAGAAAAACCACCACCTGCAATGCTGGCACCCCTTATGAGCACTGGTTTGAGTTCCAGCTGCTCCACTTCTGATCCCTTTCTCTGCTAATGCACCTGGGAAAGCAACAAAAGATGGCTCAAGTACTTAGTCTCCTACCATCCATGTGGATGAAGTTCCTCCCTCCTGCCTTTGGTCTGGCTTAGCCCTGACTGCTTCAGTCATCTGGGGAGTGAACCAGCAGGTGGGATCTCTCTCTCTCTTCCTCTCTCTCCATAACTCTGACTTTGAAATAAATATTTTCTAAAAATAAAACAACATTATGGTATTTAGAAAAGCAAATTTAGATGGTAAAACAATAAACAAAATTAAGTACTTATTTAGTCAGGATGGTGGGTAGCTCAATATGTAGCTGTGGCTGGGAAAGAGCATGCCAAGAATTTCTGAAGGGCAGTCAATGTTCTTTTTGCGCTGAGTGGTAATTACAAAGGTGCTTCTTTTATAACATTTTGGAATCTTGTTTGCTCATGTTTCATTTATTTTTTTCATATGCAGTATATGTCAGTATTTTTCATATGTTGTATATTAAAGACTGAAAAGGTCAATAAAATTGAGAATTGTAGTCATTTTCAGGGAGAGAAGAATCACATTGTAGAGGGCAGACTGGGAACTGCAAAGGTATTTGCAATGTTTGATTTTAAAGCTGGGCTGTGGGTATACTGCTGCATTCTATTATGCTTTGTACATACACTTTATATTTTTTTGTATTGCAATATCACTAAAAGTACATGTTATAAAGGAAAAACTGATAGATGTAAAATGTTTGTACTGCAGTATGATACCAACAAAAAAGTGAAAAGACAATACTTAAGAAAGAAAATATTTGCAAGTCTGTATCTGGTAAGGGATTTATATCTAGAATATATAAATAAGTTTTTGAGTTCCATCACAAGAAGATGAGTAACACAATTTAAAAATGGCAAAAGATCTGAACACTTTGTATATATTTCCAAAGTAGATATACAAAAAGGATGTGCCATTAAGCACGTGAAAAGAGACTCAACATGATTAGATCCTTAGTGAAATGGAAATCAAAACCTCAATGAGATACCATCTCACAGCTACTAAATGGGGCTGCAATCAAAAAAGCAGATAATAACAACTGCTTGTGAGGATCTAAAGGACAGGAATCTTGCTCATTGTGGTGAGAATGAAAAATGGTCTAGCCACATTTATGAAAAGAGTTTAGGAGTTTCTCAAAATTTATATATGGAGATACCATGGGACCCAGCAAATCTACCTTTAGAGATCCAAGAGAAAAGAAAACAAGTGTGAACACAAGGCTGAATGTTCACAGCACATTCTTCCCAACAGTCACAAAGAGGCAATGACCCAAATGTGTAAGAAAAATAATGGCACATCAGGAAAATGCAATACTATTCCGAAATAAAAAAGGAAAAGAACTGATAGGCATTACAACATGGATGAATGTCAAAAAAGTATGCTTAGTGAAAGAAGCCAGACACAAGAGATCACAGAGTAATTCCATTGATATGAAATACCCAGGATAGGCAACCCTCTTGTACAGACAGTAAGTAGACCAGTCATTAACTGATACTAGAGTTGGGAACAAAGGGGCAATAACTGATAATGGACACAAGAGTTGTTTGCAGGAGGGTGCGAATATTTTAAAATTTTCTTTTAGCAATGGCTGCACAACTCTGTAAATACACCAAAAGTGATTTAATTATGCACTTTAAAAAAGTGAATTCTTTAAATATTTTAATAATCTGTAAAAAGTGTCAAGCAGGGTAGCTTCCATAAATATTATATTTTTCCGAGAGAAAATAATTTAAAACTTATACAACTTGATCTTGCTGTTTAAATGTTTACTTCTTCCCTGCCCTACATTTTTCCCTCTTTAAGGGAGAAAAAATATAGGGACACAACAAATACCAATTTTTTAAAACATGAAACAGTATAAATCTTCACAGATAAATGCTCAGTCGCTAAACACTAGAATATTTAGGGTTGATAAAGAATAAAATGGATTTAAAACAAAAGCAAACCATGTATAATAAGGCAATTTTCAAAATTCTGAATGACAGAATACAAGCCTTTTGTTCTCATAAAACTTGAGGTAACAGTTCTCAAAACAACTTGGTATAAGATGGATGATATTCTAGAAACTTTAATGTCTTCATAAAATAATAAATAAACTCGAGAGTGCCTTTTTTTTTTTTTTTGACAGGCAGAGTGGACAGTGAGAGAGAGACACAGAGAGAAAGGTCTTCCTTTTGCCGTTGGTTCACCCTGCAATGGCCGCCACGGCTAGCACGCTGCGGCCGGCGCACCGCGCTGATCCGATGGCAGGAGCCAGGTGCTTATCCTGGTCTCCAATGGGGTGCAGGGCCCAAGCACTTGGGCCATCCTCCACTGCACTCCCGGGCCACAGCAGAGAGCTGGCCTGGAAGAGGGACAACCGGGACAGAATCCGGCGCCACGACCGGGACTAGAACCCGGTGTGCCGGCGCCGCTAGGTGGAGGATTAGCCTAGTGATCCGTGACACCGGCCGAGACTGCTTTTGCATTAGCTAATACAATACTCTAGGTTATTTCAGAGCACATCAATGCAAATATTTGTTTTTCCAGAAAAACTTTCTGTAGGAGAATTTGCTTTTACCGTGGACGTGAGGAGGAAACTGCCAGGTCTTGTTAGTTGAGGGACTGATGTTCCCGCAATTGCCATGGCAACGGTCTGGCTTATCATGCTTCCACTCTCACTTTCATAATCATCAGGGGCTATACAAATTGGTCTTCCTCGTTGATTGTGAGTTTCTGAAGAAAAGTAATAATAATGAACAAAATTAACTGTTTAGCTCAACCATTAACCAGCATGTAATACTTTTTCCTTGTCTCCACTATTCTTTAAAAGAAAAACCTGTTAACTTGAAATATTTATCATTGGATTTTCTTCTTTGGAATAGTTTAAATATTTTAAACTCATTTCTCCAGTAATAATTTATAGTTATGTAGAACTTTATCTTGCTAACAACAACAAAAAAGACATAAGAATATAAACATTTCTGACTTTAGGTAAGGAAACCCAATCGATGTTCAACATACTGGAAAGGCAAACAGCTGGTTATCTTTGTAGCATCTCTCCAAGTTCTTAATACATATTAGGCTCTCAGGAAATGTTTTGTTTTTATTGAACTATAAGTACTTTACTGAGTTATTTGCTAGTTTAAATTCCTTCATTAGCTCTAAAAAAATACTGCAACCTAAATTCTCCAAAGTCTAAGTAAATTCTAAATATGGAATGTAAGAGCAGTAAAACCTTGTGGCAAGTTCAAATTGCAATGCAAGTTCAACTCATTAATCCAGTGCTAGCAATAAACATATTTCTTGATATCTGGGGAATATTAATTTTAGTTATAAAGTCATATGAATAAAGTCAAACTTGGGGGTGGTAGACATCTGTCAAGTTTCCTTGTACTTTTTTTATGCATACAATAGATATTCACAAAAACAAACCCATTTCCTAAAAGGAAGATAAAAAATTGTTGTAAAATCATTATTTTTAAGTTTATGATTAAGAACTACTTAAAACAATCTGGTACTGAATCCTCACACACAGTCAGAAGGTTTTCCACAATACAGTTAACTATTGTTTACTTAGTCGATGCCCATTTCCTTACAGCTGCTCTCCTAAAATAAGATCTTTATCCTTGAGATATTTTCTAAAATATCTAAATGTTGAGTTCTGCCTTTACAACTTGCTTTAATTATGCTGAGTACCTGTAAAATCATACAGCTGAGGCACAGTTTCCATGATAATACCAATCAGAGGTAGATACAACATGGCCACCCGAGCCTTTATCTGGGGGTCAGAGGACCGTGGGTCTGAGTCATGACTGGAGAGTAAATTGTGTACCATATTGATGACTTTCTTATGCAATCCAAACAGTCTATTTAGAGAGAAGAGATGAAGAAGAAGAAGCAGGTCACAGAGATTGGTTAATATCTTTAAAACAAACAGTAAGTCATGGTACTTGCCCAACTTCTTAACTTTGTCATTCATTTCAGGCATTCATAAAGAAAACTGCTCATTTTAAAACAAAGTGTAAAAAAAAGCACAAAGTAAAAATGGATAAAAAAGGAAATGCTAAACAAATTTACTTAGTAGTAAACCTGAATATATTCCCCATACCTCTTTATTAGTATATATGAATATTAAAGAACTTAAGATTATGTAGAGTAAAATTTTTAACAAGTAAATTTTAAATAGCTATACATTTTATTTCATCAAATCAGAAAACACTTACCAAAAATAAATTATTTTCTTTTTCTGGAAAAATAAATCTGCTAAAGGACTTGTATTCCACAGGCTGGAGTTTCTTTGCATTCCAATTTAAACTGAACTTCCTTACTCATATAACTCATTTGGACCCTTATAACTTCCAGATTCCCAATCTCTTTCAGTTTCAGCTAAGCTAATAGACTAGCAAGGCTCACTCTCACCTTTACACATTTTTTTGTCTTACCTTTTTAGATTGAAGGCTCTTGGACTACACAAACCATTCTATTAAAAATTCACTCATTCTACTTCCACCGACCCTAAATGCTGCATCCAGCACAGTCTAAGACTCAATCTGTTTAAACTTCATACTATCAAACTCAGACCTTATCTTCAACTTCTCTTAGAAAAGAAATGCTACTCTGAATTTATTCTACCCAGATCTTTTAACATCTCCATCTTCATACCTACTAGATCATCTTTCCTTTTTGTTTCAGAAAAAGTACTTCTCCTTATGTTTCATGAATCCCATCTTGTCAATAGCTGCAATGTCTCCTCTAAGTTCCTCCCTCCTTTTTCCAAATAGGCCTTTCCTCTTTTGAATATACACCCTCACTTTAAGAACTGGAATTTGAAAGATCCCTTGATCTTAACCTCATTTTACATAGCTGTATGTAAAACCTAGCTAGAGAGTCTCTTTTTCCTTTCAAATTTTTATTCAGAAAGTTTGACTTCAAGACACTGTCAAGAACCCCATCTAATAGATACATTTCAGGTCTCATTTTCCAGCTTTCTCTACTCAACACATTGTCATCTTATATGTTCTCTCCTCAGTATTTTCTCTATTGTTTCCATCCTTCCTCACAATCCTACCGTTATTCCCAAGCCCCAGATACTGGTCATTTGCTTTTATTGCTCTCCTCTTTGACTTCTTTAATCACCACAAATGATTCTGAAACTAGATAGGTCGGGCCCAGATTTTTACCTATCTAAACTCTACCCATTTGTCTTCAGGAAGCCTTTTCACATGTTTGCATTACTTAGCCACATCCAGTTAAGGAAATCTGCAATATTCTACTCCAGATGTTGGAGACAAGACAATGCCCCTGTTCTAAAGGAGCTTGCTTTAGCAAGAGAGAAACGCAGACACAAACTAGTATTTCTTCAGTGTTATATCTTGAAATCTTCTAAAGAACTATGTACTACAAAATCAGCATTTAATCACAGTATACCATTTCAAGGTCTTAACTTTCTGTCTATAATGAAAGTTTCTAAAGAGCAAATTTTCGGTGAATTATAAACACAACTGCTCAAGGATCTATTCTTTATTACTTAACAAACATATGGAGTAAAAATACAACACTCGAGAATCCCTTTAGGACATTATTTGCTGCACATCATCTGTATAATTTCAAGAATGTGGAATTTAGAAATGAGATTTGAGTCTCATAGTCAATCCTTCAGTAATAGGACTAACAAATAGTTACCAAGTGTTTACTTTGTAGTGGACAAAATTCTAAGGCACTGGGTATATAGCATTGAACAACAAAACAAAGTACCTGCTCTCATGAGCCCATTCTAATGGGAAGAAATGAATAATAAGCAAATTTTAGGTAAGTGCTTTGTGAAAAATAAAACAGGATTGTGACAGGGGCAAAGGCAACAAGATCAAAATTCAAAGTGGGTGTCAATGAACTCCTTCCCAAGAAGGTGCTGTTTGAGTGGAGACCTAAATAAACCACATGAGGAAATGGGCATGTGAATGGTTTGGGATCATTCTAACACTGTTTCAGGGACAGAAAAACCCAAATGCAAAAGCCTTAAAGTGGGTATGTGCTCGGCACATTAGGGAAACAGAAAGGCCAAGGGCTGGGTGTTTGATGGAACAGTAAAACCACTGCTTAAGACAACAGTTAGGCTGGCGCCGCGGCTCAATAGGCTAATCCTCCACCTAGCGGCACCGGCACACTGGGTTCTAGTCCCGGTCAGGGCACCGGATTCTGTCCCGGTTACCCCTCTTCCAGGCCAGCTCTCTGCTGTGGCCCGGAAGTGCAGTGGAGGATGGCCCAAGTGCTTGGACCCTGCACCCCACTGGAGACCAGGATAAGCACCTGGCTCCTGCCACCGGATCAGCACGGTGCGCTGGCTGCAGCGCGCTGGCCACTGCGGTCATTGGAGGGTGAACCAACGGCAAAAAAGGAAGACCTTTCTCTCTGTCTCTCTCTCTCACTGTCCACTCTGCCTGTCAAAAAAACAAACAAACAAACAAACAAAAAAGATAACAGTTAAAATGCCCTTATCCCACACCAGATTACGTGGATTCAATTCTCACTCTGGACCCTGATTCAGCTTCCTGTTAATGCAGACCCTGGGAAGCAATGGCGATGGCTCAAGTAATTGGGTTTCTGACACCCAAGTGGTACCTGGATTGAGTTCCTGGCTCGTGGCTTTGGCTTCTGCTGTTGCAGGCATTTGGAGAGTAAACCAGCAATGACAGCATGCTCTCTAATGATTTTTTTTTTAATTAAAAAAAAAAAAAAGGAAGGTTGGAGGGATGACTAAATGTAAGTATATGAGGAGAGAAGAAGTGGTGGGAGCAGACAAGAGGCAGTTACATAGGACTTTGAGAACAAATTATTAAAAGTTTGAACTTTAAGTGCTATTTACAAAAAACACATACTGAAGAGTTTCAAGCAATAAAGTGACATAATGATTTCTATTTTTTAAAAGATCACTCAGGCTGCTGGGTAGTAAAAGGATTTAGGGAGGTAAGAATGAAAGTATAGTGGCCAGTGTTGTGGTGCGGTAGGCAAAGCCTCCATCTGCAGCACCAGCATCCCATATGGGCACCAGTTTGTGTATCAGCCACTCCTCTTCCGATCCAGCTCTCTGCTACGATCTGGGAAAGTAGTGGAAGATAAGCCAAGTGCTTAGATCCCTGCATCCACGTGGGAGACCCAGAAGAAGCTCCCGGTTGCTGGCTTTGGATTGGCTCAGCTCTGGCCGTAATGGCCATTTGAGGAGTGAACCAGGGGATAGAAGACCTTTCTGTCATCCCTCTTGTCGCTCCCCCATTCGCAGAGGAACAACACAGGAGCCTGCGCTGTTCTTTTGTCTGCTCGGCCCTTCCCGAGTTTGCTGCCGACCCTTCCACCTCCGTGGAAGGGCGGCTCCCCCTGCCACTTTCCCCACTTCCGCGGGGGAGCGGCACACCGCTCTCTCGGGGGCTGCTCAGATGTTATACGGATGTTCCTGGTGCATGTTGTCTCTCTCCTCCTTTATAGTCCTCTTCCACCAATCCCAACTCTGCTACCCACACGCCGAGCACGCTGCTCTCCTCCAATCAGGAGCAGGATCAGCTCCTGCAGCTTATTGGTCGAACTGGAGGCAGCTGCACAGAAGCTGTTTCCTCCTCTCCCAGCGCCATATTGTGGGAGAGCAGATGCATAGAATAAGTCTTAATTCCAGTAACTTAGTCTAGTCCGAGTTGCTCCCCACACCTCTCTCTCTAATCCTGACTCTTAAACAAATAAATAAAACCTTAAAAAAAAAAAAAAGAGTGAAAGTTTAACTGGGGAAGTAGCAGTGAGGATGGAAAGACATGGCTGAATTTGAGATATATTTTGGAATTTGCTAATGGACTGGGTACAGAAAAGAGCAGGAGAGGGAAGAAACAAACAAGAGTAAGAACTAAGGTTATAACCCTCTATGCTACTATTTAAAAACTCTTCTATATCTTGATTAACTGAGCAAAAAAAAGATAGTAGTAAATACAACTATTATTACTTTCTAGACTACATAAAGTCCAAGTGTCAGATCAATGCATTTTAGCTTGAAGAGGTAACAAAAAAAAGTAGTAAAAGTTTCATTCCAGGCCGGCGCCGCGGCTCACTAGGCTAATCCTCCGCCTAGCGGCGCCGGCACACCGGGTTCTAGTCCCGGTCGGGGCGCCGGATTCTGTCCCCGTTGCCCCTCTTCCAGGCCAGCCCTCTGCTGTGGCCCGGGAGTGCAGTGGAGGATGGCCCAGGTGCTTGGGCCCTGCACCCCATGGGAGACCAGGAAAAGCACCTGGCTCCTGGCTCCTGCCATCGGATCAGCGCGGTGCGCCGGTCGCATCGCGCTGGCCGCGGCGGCCATTGGAGGGTGAACCAACGGCAAAGGAAGACCTTTCTCTCTGTCTCTCTCTCTCTCACTGTCCACTCTGCCTGTCAAAAAAAAAAAAAAAATTAAAAAAAAAAAAAAGTTTCATTCTTAAGTCCTATATTATTCCACAGGAATACATATATCTTTAAAAAAATTCATTTTATTTGAAATGTAGACACAGAGAGAAAGAGAGAGAGAGTGGGGGCAAGGGGAAAGATATCAATCGATCTTCCATCTGCTGGTTCATTCCCTAAATGCCCATGTAGTCAGGGCTGGGCTAGACTGAAGCCAGTGACAAAATCCAGGCCTCCTACGTGGGTGATAAGGAACCAAGTACTTGACCCATCGTCTCCTAATTCCTGGAGTGTGCATTAGCAGGAAGCTGGGTTGGAAATGGTAGGTCTCAAACTACATACTCCAAAATACAGGATGTGGGTACCCTACGTGGTATTTTTTTAAACAAGATTTATTTATTTACTTGAGAGGTAGATTTAGAGACAGAGAGAAGTAGGGTCAGAGATAAAGGTTTTCTAACCACTGGTCCATTCTCCAAATGGAGGTAACGGAGGGAGCTGGGCTGATCCAAGATTCTTCCAGGTCTCCCACATGAATACAGGGGCCCAAACACTTGGGCCACTTTCCTCTGCTTTTCCAGGCACATTAGCAGGGAGTTCTGTCAGAAGTAGAGCAACTGGGACTCGAACAAGCACCTATATGTGATGCTGGCGCCGCAGGCGCATGCTTAACCTACTATACCATAGCACCAGGCCCCCCCAGGAGGTGCCTTTACTAAACTTCTTTTAATAGATTTGATCCATCAGGGTAGAAAAGAAATCTCACTGCAGAAATAGTTGACAGAATTCTCAATTCTTTATATCAGAGGCTGCCGAGCACCTATAACAGGTATTTCCTCTGTCTTCCTCCTTCACTGAATTCAAAATTAGTTCAGGCACACCTCTCCCTAAGGCTTAGGAGAAGCTTACTCTACACCCAGTTTCAGGAGTAAATTTTTTAAAAAATTTATTTATTTGAGAGATAGAGTCTTCCTTCCGTTGGTTCACCCCCAAAATGGCCGCTTCGGCCGGAGCTACGCCGATCTGAAGCCAGGAGCCAGGAGCTTCTTCCTGGTCTCCCATGTGGGTGGCAGGCGCCCAAGCACTTAGGCCATCCTCCACTGCCCTCCCAGGCCACAGCAGAGAGCTGGACTGGAAGAGGAGCAACCGGGACTAGAACTGGTGCCCATATGGGATGCCAGCGCTGGCTCACTTAACCAAGTGAGCCACAGTGCCGGCCCCAGGAGTAGATTCTAATTAGACTAGTCCCACTACTTAAAGCAGCCAGTTAGCAGAATGTTTTGTTTCATAGTCTTAGAAGAGGTACTGTTAATCAATTCACTGCTTCTGTAATGGTGTCATAAGAACTAAACACTGGCCGGTGCCGCGGCTCACTAGGCTAATCCTCCACCTAGCGGTGCCGGCACACCAGGTTCTAGTCCCGGTCGGGGCGCCGGATTCTGTCCCGGTTACCCCTCTTCCAGGCCAGCTCTCTGCTGTGGCCCGGGAAGGCAGTGGAGGATGGCCCAAGTGCTTGAGCCCTGCACTCACATGGGAGACCAGGAGAAGCACCTGGCTCCTGCCTTCAGATCAGCGCGGTGCGCGGGCCGCAGCGCGACAGCCGTGGCGGCCATTGCAGGGTGAACCAACGGCAAAAGGAAGACCTTTCTCTCTGTGTCTCTCTCTCACTGTCCACTCTGCCTGTCAAAAAACAAAACAAAACAAAACAAAACAAAAAAAAACACACACACACAAAAAACTAAACACTGTGTTACTAACATAGCTGATTTACATTCAAGCATTGGCTCCTCATCCTGTGCTCTACTGCAAACAGCCTGTGGACTGACACCAGTCTCAGGATCATATTTGAGCAGAACTAATCTAATCCACCCAGCAACCTGCTGCAGCTCTCGTGGAAGAGGCAGGTGTGTGCCAAAGCAGTACAAAGGAAGGGCTAACACTGCATGCTTGGGAAGAGCGCGTTCTTCCCCTCTTCTGCTGGACACAAAACTAAAAAGCTTCCCATCTTACCTGACAGTGACAACCATATTGCTGTCATGACAGGCACTAGCTTTAAAAAAGAAAGCTAACGTTTCCAGCAGAGGTAAGACATAAAGAATCAGAACTGCTGAAAGCCCTTCCTTTCGATTATAAGTTTCTTTCCTTTAATAGAGCCAGGAGCATAGGAATTTTCTGTTTTTTATTTCAATCAAAAACATCCCAATACTCCAAGTAAAAGAATTGGCAATACAGATTCAAGTAACTGAGGTGTATCAGTCATTAAAGAAGGCTAGTTTGTTCAAAGAAATTGTTTTCAGAGTGTTTTTCCCCCAAATGATGATGGATCCTTTTATTTTTTTTCCAAATAACATCATATTCATTTGTCGAAAGGTAAAATATGAAAGTGGTGGCAGCAGGGGCGGGAGGCTCAGATTTTCATGCACCTAGTTTGCCTTTCCCATAGTCCATCGCCTGCACACATATCATCCATCCTACATGCAAACCAACTAAGCATCCCATCGCAGCTCTAGAATTCTGTAGAATTCACTGTGAAAAACCACTTCTTTAAAAATATTCTGGATTTAGGAAGTTGCCTTTATAAAAGAAAATACATGCCATTCATTTACAAAACAGTTGGCATTTCCCAATATATAAAGCATTGACTATGTCTCTGATATACTACTAAGAACTACAAAACCTTTCCCTCATTCAACAAATACATAGAGGACCCTGGTAAATTTGTTTACAGATATCTCTTTGTTGTCTGCAGCTCTCAGGTGAAGCTGCATTATAAACTTATAATGATCCTATTATAAGAACACATTTTTAAAAATAATTATTATGAGTTATGGTCATAACTCATCAAATGAATTATAAATTTTTTAAAAGTAACTGCCAGGTTGACATTGACCATAAGGGAAACTAGACCAGAACTCATAAGGTATTTCTATAAATTTAAGTCACAGACAATATACCTTTCTTTTCCTACTACATGAATTTTCAAAACTCTAAAGTATACACAATTTTGGAAGATTTTAAAACCCAACTGTGTCTTCCTATAGGATAATTTTTTTTTTTTTTTTTTTTTTTTTGACAGGCAGAGTGGACAGTGAGAGAGAGAGAGACAGAGAGAGAAAGGTCTTCCTTTGCCGTTGGTTCACCCTCCAATGGCCGCCGCTGCAGCCGGCGCACCGCGCTGATCCTGGCAGGAGCCAGGAGCCAGGTGCTTTTCCTGGTCTCCCATGGGGTGCAGGGCCCAAGCACCTGGGCCATCCTCCACTGCACTCCCTGGCCATAGCAGAGAGCTGGCCTGGAAGAGGGGCAACCGGGACAGAATCCGGCGCCCCAACCGGGACTAGAACCCGGTGTGCCGGCGCCGCAAGGTGGAGGATTAGCCTATTGAGCCACGGCGCCGGCAGGATAATTTTTGAAATAGAATGCTACATAGTACAATAGTAGTGATAAATTTTCCTCACAAGTAATCAAACAGAAGACTAGTCTATTTTCTTCAAATAAAAAACTCCTACTATATATCAATAAATCTGAGTCCATCTACTAATATGCATAATTTATTTTATGCAATATTAAGAAAAATCATGCTACCATTTAAAAATGATACTTTAAAAATGTTTATATTTCAAAATATTTAATTTTAATAATGGTATATTTAAAGTATTTTTAAAATGTGCCACCAATTTTAAGATAAACATCAAACCCAGGGCTGGCAAAATATGAAAAATACATCTTTCTTAAGAATGATGAATATAGAAATAACACAGGCATAGAACTTAAGTGAACAGAGAAGTAGAAAAAGTAGGGAAGAGTATCCTTTTGATTCTTGGGAAGTGTAAGTCAGATACTTCTGTCCCATTGCCCAAAATCAAACTGATATTCTCTAAAGAAAAAATATGTCTACTCACCCTTCAGCATCAGGGTCTAAAATGACAGCCAGTTCTGTTAACACAAGGCCTGCCAAATAATGCTGTTGGCGGAAAGGCACAGACAGTTCAAACATATTTGCAATCTTCTGGTCCTGCACATTTGTGGAAAATCCAGAACTCTGTTGGGAAGCAAGAGAGAACAAAATTATTATAGTCATTCAATTAAGCATCCTATAGACAGCATTATAGCAAGTGAAATTTGAATATTATCTGAAAGTGAGATAAACTTACTTAGCATGATTTATTTTTTATTACTAATATTAACATTAGAGAATGTAACTAGTCCAACTTTTGGTAGGAAATGACTATGAAATCATTTCATTATTTAATCATTTTATTGTTGAAATTAATTAATCAAAATTTAATTATTTTAAATTTGCTTTCTCTCCTACTGAAACTTTCCATCTATTCTCTTCTTTCTTCCTTTAGCCATTTAATGGTTCAACATCAAATTCTGAAGGGAAAAAAAGGGCAACCAGATCCAAGCATCATGGTATGCATTCAGTCTAGAACACCAAAGAAATATTCATAGTCAAGGCTACTGGCTTCCAGAGAAATTCCAAATACCAGTAAAAGTGTTCTTCAGGGAATATACCACTTGCTATGGTTTAGGTGTAGTTTATCCTCCAATGGTTCATCTGTTGGAGGTTGGTCCTCAGTGCTGCAGTGTAGGGTGATGGACCTTTAAGAGGGGGAGCTTTGTAGAGGGTCTTTAGGGATATTGGGCTGGGAAGGGATTAACGTAGTGATTGTTATTGTGAGGCCACTGCCTAGCCTCTTGGCTTCCTGTCTGCTGATTCTCTCTCACTCTCATGTGCTCCCACCCAACTGCCAGGAGTCCCTCACCAGAACCAAGCATAAGCTGGCTCAATGCCATTGCTCCTCCAGAACTGCTAGAAATAAACATCTTTTCTTT
Organism: Oryctolagus cuniculus; assembly: GCF_964237555.1. NCBI lineage: Eukaryota > Metazoa > Chordata > Mammalia > Lagomorpha > Leporidae > Oryctolagus > Oryctolagus cuniculus. Next base: position 110,270,092 of record NC_091438.1, on the reverse strand, counting down.
ATAAAATACTCATTCAGGGGACAGCATTGTGGCATGGTGGGTAAAGCTGCCCACCCAAGATACCAGCATCCTAGATGGGCACCAGTTCAAGTCCTGGCTGCTTCACTTTCAATTCAGCTCCCTGCTAATGTGCCTGAGAAAACAGTGGAAGAAGGCCTAAGTGCTTGGGCCCTTGCACCCACGTGGGAGACCTGGAGGGGACTCCTGGCTCCTGGCTTCAGTCTGGCCCAGCCCTAGCCTTTGTGGCCATTTGGGGATAGGTCAGTGGATGGAGGAGCCCTCCCTCCCTCCCTCCCTCCCTCTCTCTCCAACTCTGCCTTTCAAATAAATAAAACAAATCTTAAAAAAAAAAAATACTCATCCTCACACTTTGATACAGTAACAGAAAAATGATTAATACACCATCTCTAGAAATTTACTATTATTGTGTGGTCATTTTAGAAATTGAGTTTTTAAAAGTTTTAAAATTTTAGAAAAATAAATTTTAGAACGAATAAAATTTTAGAAACTAAGTTCTTAAAAGTTTGAATAATTCAAAGTAGCATCCCCCAAGACACATTTCACATTCAGGACAACTCATGTAGAGTCTTAGAAGAACAACAATAGCTTTTGTATTTTTCTATGGAGAAATCATCTTTCTAAAAGTATATAAAATTTTTTCTGACTGCCCTCAAAAGGAGTGATGTTTCTTTTATCTATTAGAATGTGAAAATTATGCAGATAAATGAAAAAATGGGCAGCAAGATAAAAGGACATCTGACTAAATGAGATTTCCAGTAGGAAATTAAATGTAAACAAATGTGTTTCACTAAGGGTTTTAGTAACTGTACTTGTGATTAATTTGACCCTAACTATGTAACTACATCTTCGGCATGGGATAGGGAAAGAAAGCATAACAGTGGCCTACTCATTACAGAAAAGATGTGTTAGCCAAGCACAAAGGGTATGAGGAAATAAACTGATCTAGAAAATTAATCATCAAAGGTAAATTGGAAGTTGTATGTACTCACTATATCTTCCAGTCTTTCTAAGTGAACTTTAAATTTTTCTTTTTTCAAGCATCTAAGATTAATATAATCTAGGGAATTCCATTAAATGTTTCAAAAATAAAACTAAGAAGAGTTTGAGATCAAATTTGACTTTAGACATTAAGAGCTTCAGGAAGAGCCGGCGCCGTGGCTCAATAGGCTAATCCTCCACCTAGTGGCACCAGCACACTGGGTTCTAGTCCGGGTCGGGGCGCCGGATTCTGTCCTGGTTGCCCCTCTTCCAGGCCAGCTCTCTGCTGTGGCCCGGGAAGGCAGTGGAGGATGGCCCAAGTGCTTGGGCCCTGCACCCCATGGGAGACCAGGAGAAGCACCTGGCTCCTGCCTTCAGATCAGCGCGGTGCGCGGGCCGCAGCGCGACAGCCGTGGCGGCCATTGCAGGGTGAACCAACGGCAAAAGGAAGACCTTTCTGTCTGTGTCTCTCTCTCACTGTCTACTCTGCCTGTCAAAAAAAAAAAAAAAGCTTCAGAAAGTAGCTTGTTTGCTTCTGAAATACTGCAAAGCAGAAAGAGTGTAATACAGAGGAAAATCCAGGCTTCTCTCATACTAAAACCACAAAATCCCTTAATCCCTTTCAATATGGGAGGGCACACATACTATTTGCTACAATAAGCCTTTTCCATCTTTGGATAGATAACTAGCTGCTGAAGTCAACTGCCACCCACTGAAAAGCTCTAAATCTAGGGCCAGCACTGTGGAACAGCGGGTAGACACTGCCTGCAGAGCTGGCATAATATATGGGCGCAGGCTGGAGTCTTGGCTGCTCCACTTCCAATCCAGCTCCCTACTAATGTGCCTGGGAAAGCAGTGGAAGATGGCCCAAGTGCTTGGGCCTAGCTTCGAACTGGCCCAGCTCCAACCGTAGCAGCCATTTGGGGAGTAAACCAGAGGATGGAAAATTCTCATTCTCTCTCTTTCTCTCTCTCCCTTCTCTGTAACTCTTTCAGATAAATTAATAAATCTTTTTTAAAAATAGGAAATGAACACATAGTTTCCTTTGGCTCTTCTGGATACAAGCAAGTTAGGCAGGGCTTTGTCAGGCCTGGAAGGCAGTTTTTTTTTTTTTTTTTTTTTGGCTCAATTATGATTCATTTCCCTTCCTTTCACAGGCATCAATCCCTAATAAACACCTTGTACCCAAACTCAGTCTCAAGTATCTGATTCAAGAGAACCCAGTCTCCAAAAACATCTAAACAAGTAACTTTATTCACGGAAATTCTCTCACAGGTACATAAATTTGTGAAGGAACATAGCATACCGGTTAACAACTTGGGCTATAAATGAAGCCTTGGTTTATTTTAAATAAAACCTGGCTGTGCTACTTTTTACTCAAAGACCTTTCTGTGTTTCCCTTTGATTTGTATAACGAAGATAACAGAACTTACCTCCTAGAGTTGTTCTGAGAGCTAAATGAGTTAGTTTTTATAAAGTACTTAGAAGTGAGCCTATCATAGTTATTACTCAGTTAAGCATTACAATTTTTTCCAGTGTTTAAAATTCTTTTTCACAAGTGTAGACTTTAGAAATATCTATGGTCATACCCTGCATACCTGAGATGTTGCAGAAGAAACAGAAGGTGAGGGAGAAGCCGGGGGAGTAAGTAAGCTGCAGGGCAAGTTTAATGTAACGTAGTGCTCGTGACTACAGATGATCCGCAGGAAATCCAACCTCAAGGACACCAGGACACTTGGATTTGGTAAGGAGTAAAGCTTTGAAGACACCTTGTAAACAATGCATATATAAAAAACATCAATGGAATATATTATTTCTCTACCATAAACACCAAAATGCTGAGTTAAAGAATAGTATTCAGTGGGTAGCTTTGGGTTTTTTGGTTTAAATAACAGTATCAGTTTTTTTCAATTACTCAGAAAATTAAAAACTTGGAACTACAAGATTTACTCTATAAACACGTTACTACACTCTATTTCCAATATAGCATTAATATTTCTACTTCACAGAAATGTACTTTCTGAAGGAAACAGTATAAGACTAAAATGACTTCATAAACTATCCATTCTCTTTCTAGCAACCATGTGTTTATCTCTACTCATAACTGTTAGTTCTCCCAGCTACACTGTAAGCTACTTGAGGAAGTACATTACAAGCTAACCAGACAGCTTCTGTATCCCTAGGGTATAGCCAATGTTTGGAGTCAATGCTTAAAGAATACACAGGACAAGTTTTGGTAGCAATAATACATAAAATTTTGAAGAACAGGTAAAACTAATAACATTGTTGCAAGTCTCTGCAAGCAGGTCAGTATTCACACAGTTTAATCTGCCTTATTAAGAGAAACAAACAACAGAGGCACCCAATACAACAGACCTCAAAATTCTAAATGTGACACTATGAAACAGAATTCTTCACAAGTGGTTCGCAAAAACTAACCTGCAAATCGGTGGGAAGCACTTTGCAAGCACTGACTCCCACACGCCCCTCCCCTACTACCAGGTTCCAAACTCCTCAAAAATTCTGAATGAGACCTAGACATCTATGTATTTCTAAAGCCCTTTGAAAGGTAAACTCTATAATGCCTATACAGAATGCTTCCCATGGAGCCCATTAGTACTAATAATGAGTATTTTCCCAACAGCAATTTTAATTCACCGATTTTTAAACAAAATCAAGTTAATGGAAAAGTTTCAGGATGCTTTTAGTTTAGTAAAGACAAGATAATGAATGACATCTGAACTTAGGTGAACATCCAAACTCTTAGGTGGACTCTAAACTCCACAATATCTAGGGTTGCATTAGGAGGATTACACAGCAAAATGCAGCTGCTTTGGGGCTGGCGTTGTGGCATTGTGGGTAAAGCAGCTGCCTGTGATGCAGCATCCCTCAAGGGTGCTGGTTTGTGGTTCCTCCACTTCTGATCCAGATCCCTGCTAAAGGCCTGGGAAAAGGATGGAAGATGACCCAAGTGCTTGAGCCCCTGCCATCCAGGTGGGAAACTCAGATGAAGCTCCTAGCTCCTGGCTTCAGCCTGGCCCAGTGCTGGGTGTTGCGGCCATCTGGGAAGTGAATCAGAGGATGAAGATCTCTGTCACTCTCTATCTATCTCTATCTCCCTCCATTTCTGTGATTCTGACTTTCAAAATAAATAAATCTTTTTAAAAAAAATGCAGCTGCTTTAAAAATCACTCAGGCAAAAAGAATTGCCTTAGCTGTTCATTCAGTATAAACATTACACTTTGTGATGCCCTGAGGCTGCTTTCTGTTACCAGTAGTTGTGGGTGTGCTCCAGAAAGGGAATTAAAGAGCCACGAGTAAGTCAGTGCAACTCAAGGAAAAGTCAGCTATGCTGATGGCAGCTCGCCACAGTCCTTGTGTCCTCATAAACCAAATACAATTTTTTTGTCTTACTAATAAAAATGTGTTACTTTATGTAGCTTTTTTTGTTTCAATACCAGTACATGCTTATGAAGGTCTCTTAGGTCCAGCCCTGGAAAGAGCTCACATAGTATTTGCATTACTTCATTGTTAATCATTACCAATGATGTATTACCTGTTTATAGCAGGACTTTATAAGGCTAAAAACAAATCCTCTGTCCATAACAGACAGCAGATCATTGAGAAAGAATGCAAGGCTTGTATTGAGTCTCTCAACCATTTCTGTGTCCTATGAAATGAAATACAAAGCAAAAAGAAAAGTATAACAGTTTAATTTTAGCTTGAAAGAGAGACAAGTAAAAAAAAAATGTTATCCGTACCTTCTGAAATCGTGAGACTATATCACTAGCAATTGTGCTGACAAGAGCAGCAATGTCATCCATGAAACGTTCTGGAAAACGACTTTTCCTTGGAGCATCAAGTTTATCATTAAAGTATAAATGGTGCACCATGCTTTTAACCTGAAAAAAAAAATACAAGTCATTAGTTTTATTTTTCTGAATATAATTAAATTATGATAATTCTAAACACTTGGGTTATTTTTTTTTTTCAAAATACCATGTGATTTAATAGATGGCTGAAGCATTTGAAATACTTTTCAAATATTCTGAAAAAAGTTCCCTACAATATTTTGCGTGTATCAAAGTAATAGCAAACAAACAGAAACTCAGTCATTCCATCATGTTCTTTATTTTGGCTATCAAAAATTCTGCAGGGCCGGTGCTGTAGCTTAGCAGGTGAATGCCGCCTACAGTGTTGGCAGCCCATATGGGCACCGATCCTATCCAGCTCTCTCTGCTGTGGCCTGAGAAAGCAGCAGAAGATGGCCCAAGTGCTTGGGCCCCTGCACCTATGTGGCAGACCTGGAAAAAGCTCCTTTTTGCTGGTTTTGGATTGGCCCAGCTCTGGCTGTGGCGGCCAGATGAGGAGTGAACAAGCAGATGGAAGATTCTCTCTCCCCGTCTCCGCCTCTCTGTAACTCTGCCTTTCAAATAAACAAATAAATCTTTAAAAAAGTTCTGTATATGTCAATAGAAAAAAAATTTTACCCTTTTAAAGTATTTTTAATTAACATCTTTGAAGGCTCAATAAATGTGCCATTCCATATCCTCCAAAATATAAGTGGTGAAACATTAGAAACTGTCTTCACTGTAGTGTCTTCAGCATCAACAGTATAGTGGCAAGTGGTATGTAATAAATATGTGACAAATTAATAACAAAATAATATGATTAATTTAAAAATTAAGAGCAATTTAAATCTGTAGGATGCTTTCAGATACATTTTTTTTGTTGTACAACATTGTGGTAATGGTAATAAAGAACATTAAACTTTAGATTCGAGGAGGGTGGTTGTTTGGCCTACAGATTAGACACTGGTTAAGACAAACACATCCAATATCAGGGTATCTGGTTTGAGACCCAACTCCAGTCCCTGATTCCAGATTCCTGTTAGTGTAAAACCTGGGAGGCTCCAGTGATGGTTTCAGTTGCTGGGTTTTTGCCACTCAGGTGGCAAACCTGGATGGAATCTCTAGCTTCTGACTTCTTGGCAGGACCAGCCCTGAACATTGTGGATATTTGGGGAGTGAACCAGAGGATGGGAACTCTCTTATCTTTCTCTCTGCCTCTCAAGGTAAACACAAACAAACGAAAAACAAAAAGCCCTCAAGCAAACTGAAGTTAAGATTTTACAGTTAATACACAGCATAGTAAAGTCGAACTGCAGTCTTTTGACTTTTATATAAGAAATCTTAACATATATGTATGGTTATTAAAAAGCTGTAATTGGGGCTGGTGCTGTGGCGTAGTAGGCTAAACCTCCACCTACAGTGCCAGTATCCCATATGTGTGCCGGTTCAAGTACTGACTGTTCCACTTCCGATCCATCTTCCTGGTATAGCCTGGGAAAGCAGTACAAGATGGTCCAAGTGCTTGGGCCTTGCCATGCATGTGGGAGACCGTAAGAATCTCCCGGTTCCTGGCTTCGGATCAGCCCAGCTCTAGGCGTAGTGGCCATCTGGGGAGTGAACCAGTGGATGGAAGACCTCTCTGTCTCTCCCTCTTTGTCTGTAACTTCACTCTCAAAAAACCAAATCAATCTGTTTTTTTAAAAAGCTATAATTAGTTTTTATTTTACAATAAAAGCACATGAATTACAAACATGATTTTTATTTTCTAGGGGAAAATAAAGAGCTGTTTGTCATTTATATATGATCCCAGGTTTACTTTTTCTATAGATTAGTAAGCCTCTAGAAGAAATTATATTGGAAGCTGACACTGTGGCACAGTGGACTGAGTGGTCCCTTGTGATGCTTGGCATCCCGTATCAGAGTGCCAGTTTGAGACCGGGATGTTCTGCTTCTGATCCAGCTCCCTGGCAATGTGCCTGGGAAAGCAGCAGAGAAGATGGCTTTGGCCTCTGCCATCGATGTGTGAAACCCGAATGGAATTATGGACTCTTGTCTTCAGCCTAACGCATTCCTGGCCTGTGTAGCCAATTCACAGAGTGAATCAGCAGATGGAGGAAATAAACAATTAAGTTTATTAAAATATTTTTTTTCAAAGAAATATTTTCTTATAGTCTTCAATATAGGCAACATTGAATGCTTATATATGTATATATGAACATATGTATTTACTTATTAATTCATCTACTTGGTATTTTCTTTCATTTCTTTAAAAATTTTGTTTAGAGGGAGACAGAGACAGAGAGAGTTCCCATATCTCCAAATGACATGATAGCTGGAGCTTTGCCCTGGGACTGGAGCAAGGAGCCAGGAACCAAACCTAGGCACTCGATATGGGATGTGGAGGTCTTAAATGTTAGGCGAACTGCCCACCCCCATCTATGATATTTTCAATATAATTTATTAAGAATTTTTTTTTACTGGCTGTAATTGGCACTTCCCTAAGAGCTTTCTAAACATAATAATAGCATAGATATGTAAAAGGTCCTTTTTATCTTTGCTTGTTATAAAATTTATCATGCTGTTTTTCTATATTTGCATGTTCATTCTGGCAAAGAAGGAAGCACACTTTAAAAAGAATTTAAGGGGTTGGGGTTGTGGCATAGTGGGCAAAGCTGCTGACTGTGACACTAGCATCCCATATGGACACTGGTTTATGTCTCAGCTGCTCCATTTCCCTTCCAGTTCCCTGCTAATGTGCCTGTGTAAAGCAGCAGAAGATGACCCAAGTAGATGACGCCCAAGAAGATGGCTAAGCTCTGGCCATTGCAGCCACTTGGGGAGTGAATCAGCACATGAAGATCTCTTTCTGTTACTCTTTCAAATAAAAACATAAAAAGATAGACAACTTTGGAAGCTACCTCTGAAAAAAAACGAGATTTAAAATGAGCCTCAGATGCTAAAATTTTACCGAAATTTTGCTGAATGTCCAGAGTGTTTGTTTAGAGGTATATCACATGTAATTCTGTCTGGGAGGCACATATAAAACCAATAGAAAAAAAAACTTCCAAGATAAAAACGAGATAACACAAAACTGTTCACTAAGGAAAAAATAATAAAGAATATGCTTAGTTTGCTCACCATTAACTCGAAAAAGAACCAGGCTTGTTGCAAAGCTGATTCACGAACACTGCCACTGCAAACAACCCACTGCAGAGCCAGCTCCTCATGAAAAAGCTATCCAGAAGTAAATCCACAGTTAGTACCAAAGTCAAATCTGCTGATAACATAAACCAAACAAAATGCGAATACAGGTGAAGATATAATGGAGAAAAAGCAAAATAAGGCATGTGAACCATTCAATGATGCAGTGAAAACACCCATTAACGAAACGGCTATTTATGCATGTAAGACAGTGGCATGTTGAACAGCTGAAAAAATTACATGTTATCTTGGAGTAAAATGTAATTTTAAAAAGACAGGTAGGAAACAGCCTCCTAAATTGTACCTGCAAACAGAAACTAGACTGAAAACTCACAGTTACAAACAAGATCATTCTGTGTCTTAAATACGTATTTTAACAGATACAAATACACTCATGAACTTTGCTGGTACAATTTAGGAAATACTTTTGAAAATTTAAATTTTGCTATAAGACATAAATTTTCAAGTTTTTAAGGATTTAAAGTCTTTATTTTAAAGTAGCAGAAAATTCCTGCCTTATAATGGATACACATACAAAGCATTTGCAAAGTAGTGTATATTAATATGAAAAAGGACTAACAAAACTGTGCATAAGGGAAGCAAATCAACATATCTTACTAAGAGTGATAATTTTTCTAACTCATCTTCCTTTCCCTGGAGATTTAAAACACAAAACAGAAGTAGTTACAGAAACAGAATTAAGAGTTGATACATTTGGCACTAAAATTTGATGATCAAATTTGAATTCACTAAATTCTAAAAACAGTCAATTCCAAAGACATGAACATTATCATAATGTAAGAGACTACACTGGCAAGGTATGCCCCCAGAGGTGTCAGACAAGCAGCGCTTGCCCAGATGTATGTTAAAACACAATGCAATTATTTTAGTATCTCATACTGGTTAGGTAATGAAATCCACATCTATTTAACTGTTGAATGATTTCCCCCATGTAAGGATTTTCTTCATATGAATCTACCTTTTTAGTTGGTAAGCGTCCCGTTAATGTTTGTAAGAAACTTGAAGTCTCTGTGTGCGAAGACATACGATTACAACCTCGATCCATACCCTACGGAGTGGAGATGAATGAATGACGAGATAACATTAACATTTATAGTGGGTGGCTGCAGATCAAGGATCACGTACAGTTTAAAAACAGAATTTTACTGTGGTTTCCACAATCGTTTGTTTCATTCCTCATCTTATTTTCACTATTTGTCATTGCTTCAATGACAATGCATCAGAAATATCAACATGGCCTCTGTGTTTTTAGTCTTTTAAAAAGATGAGTATTTTAATGATCACATAATATTCTGAGTGCTGCAAAGAATGAAACTTTTATCTATGTGATCTAATACATGCACATATCTAGTAAAAATATATAAAAACTAAAAACATATTTCTCAAGTGGTTTTTGACCAAAAAGACATCAAGAATTTTGCATATAATGAAGAAAATAAAGAGATTAGAATATTTCTTCACGTTTTTTACCAGTCAAAACACTGCTCATGTTGTCAAAATACTACATCATATATAAATCATTTATAACATTAAACACAAAATTAAATTTTTCTTCAAGAATATCAGAATTTTCCTCTAAAGCCACACACAAATGAGAAGTATGTTTTGAGGTTTCATGCAGTATTAGCTATCAAGCAACTAGTCTTAAGCAAAACCTAATTCAACTAAGTTAAAACAAATTTCATACTTTGCAACACAGTACACATTAAAATGGATTTTTGCTTCTGGTATTCAACCACACAGCATGGAGCTCATACACTGTTCATATTTAATTTTAATTTATTACCAGTCTTTCTACTGAGTGATTATGAAAAAATGACAGGATAGCAAAGGTTAAATAAAAATGAAATAATAACTATATTTTAAACCAAAAGCAAATTGAAAACTGTTCAGTTTTTTTCGTGTAATTAAAAAAAATTCCTACTAAATATGTGCTACCCCGAAAGTAGAAACTGTTATAAAAGCCATCATTGCGTAAGCAGCAGGCATTGAAATACTGATAGAGTGTATAGGAGGAATAAGGAGGAGAAACAAAATGGGAAAGGAGAACATTACTGGTGCAATTGGTGGTATTCATGCATAGTAGTTGGAAAATGTGCTAAAAGTAAACAAAATACACACTTCTTAATGATTAAAAAAGCAAGCCACTGAAATCATAGTATGTACTAAAAAGTAATGTTCTAAAGGAAACATCAGCAGCCAATAAAGAAACCTCTAATGTAAACACCACCTGTGTTGATTCTGCACTTGGACTGGGGTTGGATCCCCATGGGGCAGCTTTTGGACCACCAGTGTTAACCCAGGAATTGGAGCGATCTAAACCCTAAGCATACAATAGAAAGCAGTTGGAAAGGAAAGAAATATTACATGTTGCATGCTATAATTATTCTTAAAGAAATCCAGACCTTCCAATGCAAACATGTTTTTAATTAGTACTGTTAAAGCAACCAAAATTTTAGGCACCTGTAGAGAATTAGTTCACCCAAATTATCTGATTACATAACTTAAAAAAATTCACAAAGAACATTAAATATAGCATTTAAAAGTAACTTTTCTTTACGTAAATGGATCACCTTTAAGTAGCAACTCACGTTCCCACAGCACCACCTCCCCACGTGCTCTTTAAAGATAATACAAGTTAGCAATAAATAACTGAGTTTAACTGAGGTTTAAAGGGGAAAAAAAGTGGGAAACTTCCCCTACATTTCATTATTTGCTAAAATAATTTATTTTCATTTTATCTTTCATCAGCTGAAAACTACTATGCAGTGATAGTCTACATTTCTATTTGACCTTGCCTTCTCCTTCATTTTCTTTTAGATATGCAGAAGTAAATAATTAAGAAAAATTATGCCTAATATTTTCTCCCACCTAATAATGATAGTGGATTTAGAATTCTGCCCAGAGTTATACACATTATAAGGAAAAATATTATTCTGGGGTCTTCTATAGAAATTGTTTGTTCATCATCATCTCCTTTAATTCAGTTTCTTTAACATGTTACTAGTGTACATGAGCAGAAGTGTACTATGTCTGTGTCTGTCTTTGAAAAGGGTTACTGTGATTTCAGGTGAGGAGAACTGGGCTTTATTTCCATGCCATAAGCCTGTTTGGTAACTTGGAAAGCTTTACAAAATTCAGATTTTGGGCCATATTCCAAGAAGTCTAAGCTCAATCTGGAGGCCTAGAAATCTGCTAACTTGGAACTGAAACAAACTGTAAGGAATTTTTTAGAGGATTATTGGGGTAAGAATAACAAGGACAAGCAAACATAAACTCACTAAAAACATTAGGGGATGAGTGTAGACCCAAGCTGGAAAGCACCAAAGAAAGGAGAGGGGAAAAAATTGTTTTTGTAAAAACTTTCCACATGTTTTTGAAAGGAATGCTTTCTAATAAGGTAAATTTGACAATGTCCAAATACTAGTAAAATTATATAACTAGATTTGTTTAAAATATTTGCCTTCTCAGAGCTCTATTATAGTATTTCAAATAAAAGCAAATCAACAAGCATATGGTTTTCAGATAAAATAAAAACTAAGTTTTGCAAATAAGGTAAAACCAGGTTTCTTACTAGTCTCCAAAATTACATTTCTAGTACATTAAGATCTTTCTACCATATTCAATTTTTAAAGTCACTGTTCATGTTACAAAAATAAAGAAATGTCAGTATCAGATTGTCACAAAACTGTAATTGTGCTCTTCTCTTCCATATATTTCCACAAAGTGAATATCTGACTTTTCTGTACTCTGAAACTCACTTTCTAACTCATTGCTTAATAATTTCTTTTAAAAAGTAACATGGTGAGAATAAAAATAAATCTTTTCAAGCCATTAATTATATTTTACATATAAAATAATGATGCTGTTAACTGTTTTATCAGTCAAAGCTACCTATTTAAAGAAAACTTTGGTGATTTATTTTGTAAAGCAAGTAACTTCCATAACTTCGGTATTAACAGGACAAAGGTCTGAGACACTTCCAGATTCAAAAATCTTTAGGAAAAGAAAAACTCACAAAGGAGACCAAAAAGGCATAACCTGAAAACTAAGAGGGAAACCAAGGGAACACTGTGCCCTGGAAGCCAAGTGAATAGAAAAAATGGGGAGAAAGATGAGTTTACCTGTTTCAAAAGCTAATGGTAATGCCGGCGCCGCAGCTCAATAGGCTAATCCTCCACCTAGCGGCACTGGCACACCGGGTTCTAGTCCCGGTCAGGGCGCCAGATTCTGTCCCGGTTGCCCCTCTTCCAGGCCAGCTCTCTGCTGTGGCCCGGGAGTGCAGTGGAGGATGGCCCAAGTCCTTGGGCCCTGCACCCCATGGGAGACCAGGAGAAGTACCTGGCTCCTGCCTTCGGATCAGCGTGGTGCGCCGACTGCAGCGCGCCAGCCGTGGCGGCCATTGGAGGGTGAACCAATGGCAAAAAGGAAGACCTTTCTCTCTGTGTCTCTCTCTCACTGTCCACTCTACCTGTCAAAAAAATAAATAAATAAAATAAAATTAAGTTAAATTAAAAAAAAGCTAATGGTAGGTAAAGTACGTCAAGTCCTGAAAATTAGCAACATGGAGGGAAAAAGCAACATAAACAAGAACAGTTTGGTGAAAGGTAAGAGAAATATTTGATTCAAATAGAATGAGAGTAAAAACAGGGTAGCAAGAATAGAAAATCCTTCTAAGGCAGTGTTAACACTGGAGAGAATTTTTTACAGGAGAGAAATAACAGCATGTCTATAGGTGGGTGGAAATGATTCAATACATAGGGAGACTGATGCAGCAGGAGAGAGGTGAAAGAACTGCTGGAGTGAGGATCTTGAGTAGCTGAGAAGGCAGGAGCTTGTGTAGGAGTAGAAAGAACACATTTTCTAAAATGGACAATCATCTTTAGCAGAGCATTAATTAGTAGGCAGTTGATGGCTGCAGGTTCCATAGATAAGACGGTAAAAGTCTATGAAAATTTTCTTTTATGACTTAAATTGCTCAATGTAACTGGAGCTAACAAGATGAGGGGGAAAAGAGTAGAGGCTTGAATTAACCAAACAAGGCATTAAATCATTTTCTGGGAGAATGGGAATGAAGGAAATACAGATATCTGACAGCAGTAACGTTCATGTCCTTGGGATTTCTAATGAGACCAGTTCCCACAATATTTCTCACGCCTCGTTTAGTTGTACAGCTGCTTACCTGGCATAAGCAATTAACTGAGTTGAACTGTAGTTTCAGGTATGAGAAGAATAACAGAATTGTTTGCTATAATAATTGATATGGACAGTAAGCCAGCTCAGGAGAAGAGGGAACATTAAAGGAGTAAGGTAGATTAAAAAGTCATAGGGGGCCGGCACCACGGCTCAGTAGGCTAATCCTCCGCCTTGCGACGCTGGCACACCGGGTCCTAGTCCCAGTCAGGGCACCAGATTCTGTCCCGGTTGCCCCTCTTCCAGGCCAGCTCTCTGCTGTGGCCAGGGAGTGCAGTGGAGGATGGCCCAGGTGCTTGGGCCCTGCACCCCATGGGAGACCAGGAGAAGTACCTGGCTCCTGCTATCGGATCATCGAGGTGCGCCGGCCGCAGCGCGCCAGCCGCGGAGGCCACTGGAGGGTGAACCAACAGCAAAGGAAAACCTTTCTCTCTGTCCACTCTGCCTGTCAAAAAAAAAAAAAAAAAGGTCATAGGGGCGGGCACCCTGGCTCACTTGGTTAATCCTCAGCCTGCGGCACGGGATTCTAGTCCCAGTTGCTCCTCTTCCAGTCCAGCACGTGGCCCAGGAGCGCAGTGGAGGATGGCCCAAGTGCTCGGGCCCTGCACCCGCATGGGAGACCAGGAGGAAGCACCTGGCTCCTGGCTTCGGATCAGGATAGCTCCGGCCGTGGCGACCATTTTGGGGGTGAACCAACGGAAGGAAGACCTTTCTCTCTGTCTCTCAATGTCTAACTCTATTTGTCAAATTAAAAAAAAGGAAAAAATTAAAAGTCACAAGATCAAGAGATCAGAGGCTTCAGGGATATAAGGGAAATTGTTGGCATATCAGACAGAAAAAATAGGAGATAATGATCAGAGAGTAAGATGTATGAACTTGATATTATGAGGATTACAGTTATTGGTAATGGCAAGGTTTAGGATATCACCATGGCTCAGCTGAAGAAGGACAGACATTAAGAACAGTAAAGGAAAAGTTTCTTGGCTTGCCAAGTCAATAAAATAAGAATAAATGAGAAGTGATATGCATAAAGTTCACATAAAATTATATACCATTATTATTAGGGATTATGACTAAATGATAATCCAATACAAAGGTAGTCATCGAAAATTTTGCAATAAAAAAAGAGTAAACATACTCATTTAAATAAAACTTGATTAGTACAAGTTGAGTTGTCCAGACACATTCTCTTCTTGTGATGACTTTCTTATAAATTAGTGTGTGTGTGTATATATATATATAAAATAAAAACTATGTGTCATTTAATAAAATTCTTAAGAAAGGGCAAGAAAATCATTCAAATATTTATAGACCTCTTTGTATTAAATCTTGAGGTTATAATCTACTAAATATATCATACAAGAATACTCTAGAAATATGCTATATGAGGTATAGTGCAAATTTTAAAGAAGAAACATTTTAAAAATTGAATCTTGCAAAGAAATGCTGCCTATAGCCATATGATGCAAATTTTTTTTTATAATTCACAAATCAGATTCATTCTGCTGAAGAACTATAATTTATTACTATATAGACAGTATAAAAATAATGCAAACTATCCCTACTACAATCAGATATGATCAAGAATGAAACATGGCAATATATGTGGGAGAAAAAAGTCTTCTTTTTTGAAACTGCCATATTATTCAGGTTGTTCTACAGAATACCACATAAATACATTGGCACATCATTCTCTCTAGGATCTTTAGGTTATTGGAATCCATATATTAATTTATTATTCAAGTTACAGGACAGAGAAAATACATTCTGATCTGTGAGAAATTGCAAGTTACCCAAAAATGAGAGGTGGTTAATATGAAGGAGTTAAGATTTACTATATAAATTAATTAATTAGAAGTTTCTGGGTGTAAAATTTCTGTTAACTATATGAATGAAATATGAATGAAAAGGGTATTGCTGAAATTCTGAATCAATTTTAAGTACTTCACCAAACCCACTAACCTAGATCTTTCAGAGTTCTAACCGACTTCAGGCAAAGAGTTAAAAATTGACCTTAGAACAAGTTTATTTATTAGTTCTTCCTCATACTCTAATTAAGGGACCAAATTGTCAAAGAAAAGTTGCCTATGATTCTATAAGAATGATCTTTCCCAACAGAAAAAATAACTTTTTAATAGTTTGATCAAAACACAACATGATGTTACTTCTTGGTCTCACTCTTACTGTGCTTTCTCCCTGTTTGCCTAGACCTTTGAGTTATTTTTATATACAGAAAGGTAATAATAATTTGTTCCTTAGGTGTATGTTTTTGGGTAGTAAAGATGGGTGCTTTGAATAAAAAACAGCTGGACAATATACTGGCTGGCCTCTCCCTTGTAGCCTGGAATAATCATTAACCATTACTGAATATACTGTATTTTTTTGAATCTTGGTGTACTTTTACGCAGAGTTTCATGTGAAAGGCAGCTCTATCACCTATCAAAGCTAATCATCACTGTTCTTAATGTTTTTTGGAGGAGCTCATACTTTAAAACAATGATGATATGTTTCTTCACAGGAGTCAGATAGATGTCTCTTAATTCTATAGGTAGTCAATCCAGCCATTTTTATATGATGGCATACGAGATAATATTGTTATATTAGTGACCAGTCATCCCAGACAAATTTCAGAATTTGGCATGTATTTTTTAGCTCAGTGTATAAACCAGTCTGTAATAGCAAGCATATTTAACAGAAACAAGAGATACTTGGTGTATACTGATAGAATAGAAATGTGTAATTTCTTGCTTATTTCTAACTCAACTACATCTCAACATTAAGAAAAAATTAAAACAACTGGACACTTCTCCTTTGTTCAGAAAACTGAAAACCAAATTTACAGATGCATATCTTCAGTTTACCTTATTACCGATGATTGACCGAACTTCATCATCTGGTGAAGTGGGAGTCCCAGATATATCTGGATTACTATTACTAAGGCTCCGAGACCGATTTAAATTAAGGCTTGCAGGTCTTACAGCAGATCTAGCCATTGTGGCATAATGCACTGATCCTCCCAAGCCCCCGGGACCTGGAGTTGTA
Source organism: Oryctolagus cuniculus (assembly GCF_964237555.1). NCBI lineage: Eukaryota > Metazoa > Chordata > Mammalia > Lagomorpha > Leporidae > Oryctolagus > Oryctolagus cuniculus. The sequence goes on along the minus strand of NC_091438.1, from coordinate 110,253,785 downwards.
CATGAAATAGAAAATAAACAAAGAAAATTAGGAAAGAACCTGAAAACAGCTTTGACACTTTACATATTCCACAAGTATCACAAACTGCTTTTGTTTCCAAAGGAAAAATGCTACAAAACTGATTATGTATGTCATGTATAATAAAAAACAAAATTAATAGGGAGTACACATTACCTTCACTTAGGTATCGCTGCAAATGTGACCCAAAAGGTTCCAGCTGATGTTCCCTCCTTTTTGCCCTCTCCACCTACTCTTCCCTGGTAATGTCACTATAGGAGAGCCAATTTACTGCCAACAGCTCAACAAGAGTATTCTTTATTACTCTACTTTTATTACTGACAACATGAACAATATAAAATGGCATGCTTATGATATAAACACAAAAAGTAAAGATAATTCTAAGAGTTCAGGTTATATATACACAAAAAAAAGTAAATCCTTTTGCCTGACTAAAGGAAAGGCTGACATTATGTTTCAACCAGTAATACCCAGTAATTGTTTCCATAATCAACTTGACTTTCCTCGTTTATAAAAATATTTCTAAATGCCATAATTTGCAAATGATATATACCCGCCAACTAATTAACATATGCAATCTCAAACTGATGAATGATTCAGACAAGTAGGCGAACAAGTTGAAAAGTATGTGTAACCTAATTATTAGTTAACTAACTGAATAACTGAAGGGTTCTTCAACTATGGTAATCCCTACCACTACCACAAATGTCATGCAATAGACAAGTAACTACTCAGGATCTACAACTCAAAATGCTGTATCACTCTATTGACCGTAAAGAGATCAACATTTTTCTGCAGAATAATCTTGTACATTATTGTAAGTTTCACAGGGTTATCAGGGAACTACAGAGCTACCATGTTTCTATTTTAAAGCCCAACTGCATTCAGAATGACAAGAATAAGATTATATATCTTATCTCAATAAAGAATGATAAAATACTTTGAGAGAACAAGGTTATTTGTAGGGCTCACTTTCAAGAATTAATTCATTGAGCTCTCCAATTCAAACTGAAGAAAGCTGTATAAATGATGATGTTTAAAAATGTAACTTATTTATCCCTTTAATTCCAGCACTAAGCACAGTGAATGGTATTTAAGTGGGTATTCAATAGACATTTGCTATTCAATGAATGAATCACACTTTGGACTATACAAATATCTCAATTCTGTCAAAAGCATAATTTGTGAAAACCAGTTTCATTGTAAAAAAAATACCTGGTGATGGTGAATTAGGGTAAGTATTCGGTAGGCGAAAAACATAGTAAATATATGATGCAAGAAGGCTATTTCTGCCATGCTGGTCATGATTTCCTTCCAAGTTTTTATGAAGTCGATTTATAATTGATGCCATGGCTTCAAAAGACGCTTGACCTAGATTAACTTTTAAGGAGGAAAATATTTTTGCTTTAATTTTTTCAGACTGTAAGTTCCATGAAGATATAAGTTTTTCATCTCAACACGCTTTAGTTATTTTACACATAGTAAGTGCATAAATATGATATGTGGAATTGATTTTAATGATATCCTGTATTAGCTGAACCAAAAATATTTTTCTGAACAAAATGAGAAAAAAACTAATTTTCCTAACTTAACATGCAAATTGTATGGATTTGATTGGTTAAAAATCAAAACATTTTCCAACAAATGTCTATTTTGTAAAACAATATACAGCACATAATTTAAAAATCTATCTTGCATATCACATTCAGAAGGAATTCTCATTTAAAAATAACTGAAAAATCTAAACATCATACAATCATCACACATTATTTTCTTAACAATAAAACAGATTACAATAGATTATTAAAAATACTAACTAAAGATAATAAGAAAAGGAAATAGTAAGCAATTTGATTGAAATGAGTGAATCTGTATAGGAATAGAAGAAAAAAAGGTCTAGAAAAACAGTATAAGAGATTATAAGGCTGGAAAAAAGGTGTAAGACTGAATATAAATTTTAAATAATAAGGTAACCAATACCTACTCAGTAACTCAAGTCAATATATAATGAAGATTTTTTAAAAAATAGGAAATTCTGATAGTAGCACCTTGAATAATGGATAAACTAAGCAGGTGTTCTGAGCAACAGAACCTCAGAGTCTATGATTTATTTAATCAAGACAGGAAATTACGAGCAGATAATGAGGCCAATTAAGTTTTCCTAAAAGTGGAAATCATTAGATAAAATGGTCATGTAGGAATATTAACCAGTACACAATGACCTAGAAGGGAAAGAGACTAGACAGAAACCTGAATGGGGTTTAATCACCCCGTGTTCTTAGTTAATTCCTTTGCCTTTTTCTCATATTTCTTATTCCAAATCATCATAATCCTTCTCAAAATTCAGCTCTGCTTTACTTCCCTCTTTGTAAATCTTTGCCTTCTACACACACACACACACACACACACACATGTATGAAGTCCTCAAGTCTTTCTACAGATTTACTAGAATCTCAAACTACTTTCAAATCCTTTCCAAAGGAAGCTGTGCCCTTCTCCTACATTGTCCCCATTCTTTCTCAGTTAATCCTTCTTCACTCTATAGCTTATATTTTTCTCCTTTACTCAACCTTTTCTCTCGGTATGTAAGTATGCTTCAATCTCTACTCTAATGCTCCACTCAACCCCGCTTTCTCTTCTAAGCAAACTTCTTAGAGAAGTATGTATTGCTTGTGTTGTTTTCATCACCTACTACTTCTCAAGTACAGTAAAGAAGAGAGGCACACTGGAGCCAGTTGCTTGGGCTTGAGTTTTGACTCTGCCAGTACTAGCTGAGTGGCCTCACACAAGATTTTAAGGATTCTGTTCATTACTTTATTCATTCATGATATTGTGGTAACAGTGACACCTACTCACAGGGCTGTTGTAAAAACTTCATGTACTCACACAAACAAAGCACACAGAACTATTCCAGGTATATAAGAGCTAATCATGTGGTTGCTACTATTGTTACATAATATCATTATTGTTACAATGTTACACATATTATTACTGTTACTATTGTTATAATAATATATTGTTACTTAATATACTTAATATATTGTTACTTAATATACTTAATATATTATTATTATTTGTACAGCCAACAAAACAGTGGTAACCATTTTTTCCAAGAATTTTTTCTACGATTTTTGTAACAGTATTTTTTTTTTTTAAATCTATTTGACAGGTTGAGTCACAGACAGAGAGAGGGAGAGACAAAGAGAAAGGTCTTCCATCTGCTGGTTCACTCTCCAAGTAGCCACAAAGGCCGGAGCTGAGCCGATCTGAAGCCAGGAGCCAGGAGCTTCTTCCGGGTCTCCCACATGGGTGCAGGGGCCCAATCACTTGGGCCATCTTCTACTGCTTTTCCAGGCCTTGAAAGAGAGCTGGATCAGAAGGGGAGCAGCTGAGACTTGAACCGGTGCCCATATGAGATGTCAGCACCGCAAGTGGAGGCTTAGCCTACTATGCCACTGGGCCCGCCCCATAGTACTTTTTATAATCTGTTAAACCATCCTCTCTTCTCCATCACACTATCATCTGCTGTTTTTCAGGATCTCATCATTTTCTGTATGGAAATGAGGGCAAGACTCTTAATCTGTAACCTTGCCTATAGATTTTCCTGCTTCCAACCCATCTCAATGCAGCAATGCCATCATTTTAAAGGCAAACTTGATCACATTACTTTCCTAATTAAGAAAAGACCTGTCAAAGGCTATTGATTCCCTACAGAAAAATATTCCCAATTCCTCAAATTGTCATGGAAAAATCTACTTCAACTCCTGCCCTCATATCACCTCTAATCACCAATTAGCTTAACTTCTTTGCAAGATTTAGATGAAATTATCAGCAAAGGTACAGGAGGAAACCTTGGAAAAGGGTGGGGATAAAGAACACCTCTCCTTTGGAAACAACACAGAAGAAAAAGAGAATACAGTGACTTTTGAGCAAATGAATGCAATAACAGCTATTAAGTGGATGACAGCAGATGAATGGAAATGTAGACTAGATAGATCATAGGTCTTGTGAAATGTTAACATGATTTATCTGTTCACCTCTATTTTCTTAACCAGTCTGTAAGATCTTAAAGACAGGAACCATACCTATCAGTGTCTGATAGATATTAAGTATTTGATAAACATTTGTTGAATGAATAAAATAAGTTACATAATTTCAGTAGAAGACTGCATGGCACATTTTATAAAAACCAAAGAGAGTTATCAACATCTAGCATTATATATAAAACATCCTTCCCCTCAAAAAAATAAATTCAAACATAGTCCTTATAGATAGCAATTAGGAATCATGAGTCTTCTGTTTTTTAAACAAAAGTTAGAAATGCCAAATTAAAAATTTTATGATTCATCCCCAAACAAAAGTAAATTACCTATTTGGCCAGCAATGACAGGAGGTCTAACAACTAAGAGTATCAGTTTATCAAGCAGAAGGTGAAGAAATCGGACCACTGGTTCCAACTGAGATGAATTCAATGCTGAAATACTGCTCTTCAATTCATTTTCTAAGTTATTTTCCATGATTCTCATGTCCCCAATTCGGACTGGGAACATGTGTTCATCCAGAGCATTGACCAGGGCAAAAAACTTGTCAAGATAAGGATCCTAAAACAAAAAATGAACCAAAAGCACTAAACAATTAAAACTCTGTAAATTCCCCTATTTTTAAGGACTAGGGACCACTAATACCTCATATTAACTGATAATATAAAAAGCACATATAAGTATATAAAAACATTATTTCCAGTTAAACACATCTACTCTCATTTATTATTGTAAAATAGCCACTTCAAATATTACTGGTTACTCAAAAACTACTGATATTAATTAAGGTTTTTCTCTCTATTTTTAAAGTTTGAGTTTGCCTTCTTAGTTTGGAGATCAATTATTACGGCAAATACATTAGCAACCTACCTGTGTCCATTATCAATTTATTGCCTCTGAGCTTCAAACCTATCACTTTTGCTGTGCTTTGGTAATACTAGAGTTATACTCTTCAAGCTGAATTCTTCTTGGTCAGCTGACTTGTGGTTAGACTTGGACAGACAGTAGGAAGTTAAAAGAGTCTTTTCTTCTAGCCTTTGGGTTTCCCTGGTGGTGGCAAGCAGATGTGAATGGTGCGGGTCTGTGGTGAGGACTGAGCAGCAGCACTCACTACAGCGGTGGTGGTTCTCTTCCACAGCAAGTGCTCTCCACCCGGCCCCTTCCACACAGCGGCATGGCAGGCAATGCAATCCTACAGCAGCAACAACATGCCCTCCCCAGGGGTCTGATGGTCAGCCTATAGTATCCTCCTCCAGGTTTTTACGTTCCTTCTCTGACACTTTCTGTAATTGCTATCTCTGTGACAATCACATAATTTTCTTATACCACCATTTATAAGTGGTATAAGATATACATTCTTTTAATATATATTTATAAAACATATAATTTTAATTTAGTTGACAATTTTTTTTTACAAAAAGAGATTTATTTATTTGAGGCAGAGTTACAGACAGAGAGGGAGAGTCAGAGAGAGAGGTCTTCCATTCACTGGTTCACTTCCCCAAATGCCTTCAATGGCAGGAGCTGAGCCAATCCAACGCCAGGAGCCAGGATCTGCTTCTGGGTCCCCCACGTGGGCGCAGGGGCCCGGGCATTTGGGTCATCTTCCACTCCTGCCCAGACCATTCATAGGGAGCTGGATTGGAAGTGGAGCAGCAAGAACTCAAACTGGGATGACAGTGCCACAGAGAAGGCTTAACTTACTACATCACAGCGTTGGCCCCAAGATAACAATTTTTTATGTTAAACTGTCTCCATACATGGGCAGGCACAGTGGGTTAAGCCACCATTGGAGATGCCCACATCTCATACCAGATATGCTTTTGATCCAGCTCCCTGCTGATGTGCCTGGGAAGCAGCAAATGATGGCCCAAGTACTTAAGTCCCTGCTACCCACGAGCGATTCAGATGGAGTTCCTGGTTTCCCCCAGGCTGTTGCAGCCATTTGGGAAATAAACCAACAGATGAAAATCTCTTTCTCTTTGCCTTTCAAATAAATAAATACTTAAAAAATGTTTTTAAAGTTTGAATTACTGGGGTTGGTGCTGTGGTGTAGCGGGTAAAGCCACTGCCTGCAGTGCCAGCATCCCATATGGACACCAGTTTCAAGACCTGGCTGCTCCACATTCAATCCAGCTCTCTGCCATGGCCTGGGAAAGCAGTAGAAGATGGCCCAAGTGCTTGGACCCTTTGTACCCGTGTGGGAGACCTAGAGGAAGCTCCTGGCTCCTGGCTCTGGATCACACAGCTCTGGATGCTTGTGGCCATTTGCGGAGTGAACCAGCAGATGGAAGACTTCTCTCTCTGCCTTTGCCTCTGCCTCTCTGTAACTCTTTGTTTCAAATAAATAAATAAGTAAATAAATAAATCTTTAAAAAGATTTTTTTTAACTACTGGCAGTTTTGTCTCCTGACTTCAGTCCTGACTACTGTCACTTAATCTCCTTCTACACTGTTAATGGAACCAGTGTTACGTATAGCAGTAATGTGCCAGGTCCAAGGGCAGATGCTTATTCTCCAAGATGCTCCTTTATACCTAAAGACCAATGAGATGTGAGCAGAAGTCTGTTGCAACTATGGGAAGACTTTTACTTAGCAATAAAAATAAAGTTTAAGAGAAGACAGTAATGCCATATAGCTTCACATTTATAATTCTAATATTGTTCTAATTTGATATATATTTAAATGAGCAAAGGAACTCATTACTGAAATCCAGTACATGAGACAGTTATAAGAAAAGTATAAAACATTATATAGGATTTTTTTTCAATTGATCTTTTAAAAAGGTTAGAATACATGGTCAATTTGTTTTACATAGTGGCAATACATTCAGTATACTTCAAAAAGTTAAAAGAATAAAACATCTTAAGAAATATTTGCTGTCTTCAACAGATCCTTTAAAAGAAGGTATAATATATGACTGACTTGTTTTACACAGTTGTAAAATTTATAAACTTTTGACTATTAATCATCAAGGCCAGTAATAAGCACCAGGATGCTACACAATAGATGCATGCACATAATTCTTTCTCCAGATTACATATATTCGAAATCATCTATATAATAACACATTGGGTCCAAAATCCTTTCTTGTCACATCAAAACAACACACATATCTGCCACCATAAAAATAAAGTTGGAAGTATATAAATGCATTGACAAGTCTAAAAAGAGAAAACTCACAATGATTATAAGAAATGGATAAGAAGTATGAAAAACAAAGTATTCATATATTTTACATAATTTAATATAACATTAAGAATTCTTCTATTAAGGGAAAGAACATATTAACAGTATATCTTCTCATCAACAGAGGGGAAAGAAAATAGGAAGCTTAGGACACATCTAATAACATCATAAAAGGAAAATCTCCATTGGTGTCATCCTTTTACTGGGGTCCACTTCTGTATTATTATATAAATCCTAACTACTACCAAAGCATCTTTCTTTTGAAGATTTAGTTACTTGAAACAGAGTTATGAGGGCTGGGAGGGGGGAAGAGGCAGAGAGAGAGAGAAGGGGAGAGAGTGAAGGAGGGAAGGAGATGGAGGGAGGTGGGGAGAGAGAGGGAGGGAGACACCGAGGGAGGGAGGGAGGTCTTCATCCACTGGATCTTGGAGGTTTGTGCCATGTTTCCTTGAGACTCTACCCCCTCACATTTTCCTTTCACTGATTCTGCTTCCCAACCTTTCACTAAAACAAGCCATAACTGTGTGGTGTTGTGGCGCAGTGGGTTAAGCCTTCATCTGCAGCGCCAGAATCCTGTATGGGCACTGGTTTGTATCCCAGCTGCTCCATTTCAATCCAGCTCCCTGTTAATGCACCTGGGAAAGCAGCAGAGGATGGCTCAAGCGCTTGGGCTCCTGTACCCATGTGGGAGACCCGGAGGAAGCTCCTGGCTCCTGGCTTCGGTCTGGCCCAGCCCTGGCCTTTGTGACCATTTGCAGAGTGGGACAGCAGATGGAGGAGATCTCTCTCTCTCTGTTACTCTGCCTTTCAAACAAATTTTAAAAAAAGTTTGAACTGAAGTGGCACTGGGAAGCCTTCCATACCAGTTCTTCTCTTAACATTTTGGTGAATCCCTAATTTTCATTTTAAACACTTAACCTCTTCTCACTCTACATATTCTCCCCAGAAAAATCACATCTACCAATTTAATTTCAGCTATCAGATTTATTGTTACCTTCATCCCCAAACTCTAAACTGACTACAACTTGCCTGTAGGACATCTCCATCTGAAGTGCACAGGCACTTCAACTTCAACAGGTTCGAAAATAACGTCAGATAGTTCCACAACTGCTTTCCGTCAGCATGCTCCCAAGTTTAGTTCTTTATTTAGGTTAGAAATTTCCATCTACCTAGACCAACCTCTATGGCATTCAAGGTCCTTCATAATCTATTACCAGTCTATTATCTGTCCTTATTTATCATGATTTCCTAGGCACTTTAAATTACGTTCACACCAGATAACTTGCCAGCCTTTTTTTTTTTTTTTTAACAATCTTATTTATTTATTTGAAAGGGAGAGAAAGAGAGAGAGAGAGAGAGAGAAGAGAGAGAGAGAGAGGGAGGGAGGGAGGGAGGGAGGGAGGGAGGGAGGAGAGGGAGGGGAGAGAGAGAATGCACCAGGAACTCCATCCGAGTCTTCTACATGGATGGCAGGAACTCAAGTCCTTGTCTCATCATCATCTGCTGCCTCCCAGGCACATTAGCAGGAACATGGGACTTGAACCAGGTACTCTGATTTGGGATGTAGGCATTCAAAGTAGTAGCTTAACCCGCTGCGCCACAACGTCTGCTCCATTTGCCAGTCTTTAAACAGACTACTACTGTCTCTTTGCACTTGCTATGTGATCATCTGAGTTGTTTACTGTTCCTTTCTATGTAGGGTAAATGTTTACTTATCAATGCAACAGCTCTGTCCCCAGTAGAACAGACAAAATCCTCCTCTGTACTTGAAAAGATTTACTTAGTATAGCTAACATAGTACTAATTTTATTTTTGATAATTATTTTTATCCTTTCCCCTATTCGATGTTAGGTCCTTGAAGGGAGGGCTCTTCTCTCTAATGAAGGCTGTCAGGTAGCAACTCTGACTTCACAGAACTTGCAATTTAATGAGTGTGGTAGGGGGTGAGGAATGGAATTCACACACACAGACACAGACACAGAAAACAGAGTGAGACAGAGTAAAAACACAACAGAGAAAATGACACGGAGAGACAGAGTGGAATGTAGACAGTTATGGTCCAGGATAAAATGACTCAGAAGGATGGGGTTGCTATGTTCAAGAGTCACCAAAGCAGGCCTCGCCAAGGTGAAGAGAAACGTTTTGAAAAGAAGGCATCTGAATATCAGGAAGAATGGCTTTGAGGAGAACTGGGCATGTTTCAGAAGCAGAGTGAAGAATTTAGGGAAATGGCCCCTAAATTGCTTCCTACTTAAAATACTTGAGTTTATGAGAAATAAAATAATTTCTACCATGTACCAGAAGCTTAGAAAAATGTCATGTAATTGTCCAAAATGAAGTTAATAACAGTTCGAAAACAAAATGTCTGCTAATGTCGACATTGAATGATAATTTGTTGATTCCTTTAAAAAAAGTCCAAATCTATGTTTTTAATTAACATATATTCCCATAAGTCTGATAGCAGATAACAAAACTGATATAAGTACTAGATAATATGTTCAATTTATTCAAGTGAAATTTGATCATAAAAACTACTAAAACTCACTTACTTGTGTATGGATAGATGAAACGGCAACAACTTCAACATTAAAAACACCTTTGTGGTTATCTACCCATTTCATGCCAGGCAGAGGGACCTATAAGATATCAAATATAATGAGCAAGGTGCTTAAGTAGATTATGAATTCTGAAAACAAATTTTAAAGTTAAAATAACTCAAGGGGAAAAATATTATGGAAATATATTTTAATCATTGTAAATAAACTAAATTTTTATTTTGTAAATATTACAAATTCAGTATGTGTTTTCTACAAAAGAATCAAAAAGCTTGAGTAGAAGCAGAAATAATGCCTCAAATTTCTATCTTCCCCAAGACATATCCCCTTATATCATTCTAAGTGTTCTGTACACACATGTACTTTTATATAACCCTTAGCTAATATCAAACATGCTATTTTGAAACCTGCTTTTCACATGTTCCATGTGAAAATAAATTCACATGTACAATGACACTTTAATGGTTTATAATATTCAATTTTTTTATATCTGTACATTTATTTATAAAAGGGGACAGATCTCCTGTGTAGTTTTTTTTTTTTTTTTTTTTGATAGGCAGAGTGGACAATGAGAGAGAGACAGAGAGAAAAGTCTTCCGTTGCCGTTGGTTCACCCTCCAATGGCCGCCATGGCCGGCGCACCGCGCTGATCCGATGGCAGGAGCCAGGTGCTTATCCTGGTCTCCCATGGGGTGCAGGGCCCAAGCACTTGGGCCATCCTCCACTGCATTCCCGGGCCACAGCAGAGAGCTGGCCTGGAAGAGAGGCAACCGGGACAGAATCCGGCACCCCGACCGGGACTAGAACACGGTGTGCCGGCATCGCAAGGCGGAGGATTAGCCTAGTGAGCCGCAGCACCGGCCTCCTATGTAGTTTTAAGAACACAATTATAATTTCTACCCTCCCTCCCTCCTCCATTTCTATTATTTCAAATATGCCTATGTGTTTTAATTGGGTTTTTAAATATTCATAAGCAAAGGAAGCCTGTTGTTTTAAGGATTAGAAAATATTTTAATGTAAGTTATTGACAATATAAATTATTTCATTAAAAATTTTTAAAAGACAAGTACACAAATTCTATTCCTTCTGCTAAGTGTGGTTAAAAATGTTGAATACAATATATAAAGCAGGCAAAGATTGCGAAAGGTAAAAAGAAGAATGAAGATGAGCTAGCGACCTCAGGATGAAGGGAGGTACACAGTAGTATTTTCTGAGGTTTATTTTTGCCTCTTGTATCCTTGACTGGGTGCTAGAGAGGCTGAAAACACAGAGAAACCAAAAGAAGCAAAACAAACAAACAAACAAAAAACCTTTGGAAAAGTCTGCTCTCAAAAAAACAAAACAAACAAAAAACAAAACACTCTAGCTCAACACAAAGAAACCAATCTTGGTCCTACTCACGCCTCTACAGGCTGAGTGTGGAGCCTATGTTGCCACCCACAGCTGAATGGAATGTAGTAAGGTGCCCCTCTCCCCAGCTTAACCCCCATAAACTAGGGTGACACCAGAGAGGGCAAAGTTTTGAGCCTTTCACTGCCTGGAGATAATAAGTCCCCAACAAGCTGTGGTATCAGTGAGCCATAAACCAGGTGTCCCCTCCTGCTCACAGGCAGAGAGGTGTCAGCAAGGGGCCTAGTGGGAGGCTGAAACCCCACTTCCCTTCAAGTAATGAGCAGCATCTACCCAATTCACAGCAAGGAGCGTTCAAAAAAAAAGGCAGAGTGGGAAATGTGGACTTTTACCTCTGACTAACAGTAGCACCTCCCTCCCTCACTGCTAAAACAGAGTATTTATATAAGATCCAGAATATTATAACAGAACATACCAAAAAGCCAGGATATAACTGAAAATCATGAATCATACCAAGACCAGGACAACCTCCACTTAAATGAGAAAAGACAATTAGACAACAGCACTAAAATGACATATACAATGGACAGATTTAGACAAGGATTTTACAGCACCCACCATAGAAAACACTTCGAGGAGAATTGGGCAAATAAAAAAGACTCAGTAAAACAAACTAAATACAAAATACAAGGGGTGCCTGTTTATCATGTGTAGAAAAGAAAACATTTTTTTAAAAATTTGATGGAGTAACTTGAAATCTATCAAAGTAAGAAACAGTATTTACCTTTTTCAAGCTAAAACACTTGTTTTCAGTTTTAGAAATAATAGAAAGATAGACAATACATGTTCACGTATTTCTTAGAAAATAACAGTTATCAAAGTGTGGTCTAAGAGTCAGCAAAATAAAAATCATCTGGGCACAGTTAGAAACAAAACCCAACCTAGACCTACTACATCAGAAGCTCTGTGAATAAGGTTAAACAACTGGGTTGATACAAATCCTTTAGTTAGTTCTGATGCATGTCAAAGTAAGAATTGCTATCTCAAATACATGTAACAGGCAGTGGCAACAGCTCTTTTCTTGTGTCTGGTGCCATTCTAAATGTTGTTCATATTGCTATATCATTCATATTGGCACACTGGTCACCAAGGTTTCTCCCTCACTGTTAAGATTCCAATATTATTCAACAAGCATGAGTCCAATTCTGGACATTTTATGTTTGAAATATCCATGTAACATACTGATAAAGATCTCAGTAGGCATTTTAATTTACCAGGCAAATAATTTAAAAAAAAATGGATGAGCAGAAATGAGGATCTGGGATTCAACTCACAAGAGGAGTCAAAGAGCATCTTGACTACTGCGCAAGTTGTGGACCTCACCACTTTGGTAGTGCCATTCACAGGAACCACAGGCAGTGGTCTACCCTGGGAGTGGTACTTACACCCTCAGAGCAGGAGAAACACAAATACTGAGTGGGAAAACATGCTGAAAACCACAATGATGAAGTGTACAAAACCACATAAAAAAGTTATTTTTTACCCAGTTAAGAAGAAAATGACTGAGTCAAATCACTAAGAAACAGTGCACTGGTTTTAGAAATTAGTTTACCAGTACCTAAGCATGCTTACATGTCAAGCCTCACATTCTAATGCCCAAAGAACTAAAGTTAGAATATGTCAAAAGTATGGACCAATATATACAAAATTGCAATACGCAATATCCTATAAAAGTTTAAAATTTAAATAATTATTTCACTTCTTTTAAATTAAGCAATGAAACTTAGAACATATATTATTCTTTAAGTATAGTAATAAAACTGGCTCTTAATTAGGTGGTTTATCTCACATATCATTTGGCCACACTTTGTCTACATCACTTAGTCAAGTTCAAATGATCTCCATATTCTTACTATATTGGCATACGCAGGCTGCATTTCTCCTGTCAAAAACACTTGGAATCAGAAGTGTTTCAGATTTCAGAAATTCTTAAATTTTGGAATATTTTCATAGACTTTATCAGTTGAGCATCTGTAATCAAAAAACCCAAAATCCAAATTTTAGCTTATGGGCCTAAAATGCTTTTTTCGGACATTTAAGATGTCAGACTTTTAGATTAGGGATGCTCAGTCCATGTAGCACAGTAGCCAGAAGAAAACCAGCTGCATCTCTTTAGAACGTTCACCTTGAATTTGCAGATCAGTTAAGTAAAAATAGATAACTTTCACAAAAACTTATTTAAAAAATTTCCTTTGAAATATAATGCTAAGCCTGACAAAAGGCCACCATTTTGACTAACAAAAACACATGAAAAAGACATGAATGAAAGATTAGGGGTGGGGGTTCTGTATTTCTTTTTTACTATCTTATTTATTTAATAAACATTTGTTGACAAGCCAGTGCCGCGGCTCACTAGGCTAATCCTCCGCCTTGCGGCACCGGTACACCGGGTTCTAGTCCCGGTTGGGGCGCCGGATTCTGTCCTGGTTGCCCCTCTTCCAGGCCAGCTCTCTGCTGTGGCCCGGGAGTGCAGTGGAGGATGGCCCAAGTGCTTGGGCCCTGCACCCCATGGGAGACCAGGATAAGCACCTGGCTCCTGCCATCGGATCAGCGCAGTGCGCCGGCCGCGGCGGCCATTGGAGGGTGAACTAACGGCAAAGGAAGACCTTTCTCTCTGTCTCTCTCTCACTGTCCACTCTGCCTGTCAAAATAAATAAATAAATAAATAAAATAAAAAAAAATAAAAAAATTTAAAAAAAAATAAACATTTGTTGACTACCTACAATGTAGCAAGCACTGTTCTAAATATGATGCACCAATAAAGACAGGCAAAGAAAGAAATATTAAATACAAAATCAGTGAAACTTGGTATGAAGAGAAATAAAACAAAGTAAAGAGATAAAGCTGTGGAGGCTGTTCCTTAAGACAGAATAATCACAGATGACTTTCTTGGAGACGCAGATGTCTGAATGAAATGAAGAAGCAGGCCTTGTCATATAGCACTACCGGCAAGGGAAAAGCAAAGGGCCTGCAACAAGAAAGGATTTCTCGCATTTGCTAAACAGCAAACACTGCACTATTAGGAAGCGGCTCAGTGAGTGACACAGAATGGTGAGAAACGAGGTCAGAGCATAGTCTTGTATTGCTTTATTTTTTAAAAAATAAGAATATAAGTTTATTTGTGAACACTTTTTAAAATTATATTCTGACAACAAATGCCACCACATTATTCACCAGATACATTTCAGATTAATGTTTATCAGCAGTACAGTCAAAATCATTGAGACAGTGGAAATAGACAGGCCACCTGCTGTTTCACTCCTCAAATGCCCACAACAGCCAAGGCTGGGATAGGCCAAAGCCAGAAGCCTGGAACTCCATCCATGTTGGGTTGGGACCCAAGTACTTGGGCTATCATGTGCTCCCTCCCAGGATGCACACTGGCAGGAGGGCTGGATCAGAAGTGAAGAAGCTAGGATTCGAACTAAATATTCTGATGTGGCATGCATGTCTAACAAGCAGTGACTTCAGCACTGTGCTAAATGCCTGATCTTTCCTCTAGTTTCTTGGAGATACCTTCTTTTCTACTAAAAGGAAATATTCATTTACTTAAAGAAGTTTCTTGTGAGACAAAAATGCAATTTTTCTTATTTTTTGTAATTTACAATGCATGTACTATTCGGATTCTCCACATAATTTTTTTTTTTTTTTTTTTTTTTCAAGACAAAAGCTTCTAGAGTCTGGGATTATGGCATCCCAATCAGAGTCCCTGGGTTCAAGTCCCAGGTCCACTTCCAATCCAGCTTCCAGAGACTGTACATCCTGGGAATAGAGAAGATAAGATGATGGCTCGAGTACTTGGTTCACTGTTACCCACATGGAAGACCTGAATAGAGTTCTGGGCTCCTGGCTTCAGCCTGGTTCAGCTCCAGCTGTGGGCATTTCGAGAGTGAACCATAGGATTGAAGATCTCTCTCTGGTTTTCTGACTTTCAAAAAAATAAATAAAACGTAAAAAGAAAAGCTTCTTAGTTTTATATGGAGGAATTTTAACCATGGGGGGGGGAATAATATTACTTCATGATCTACATACTTAGAGGAAATGACAAGGTTTTGTTAAGTAAAATCAACTTTACAATAAAAATCCCTTTTCATTCAATCTGGAGAATTTCCACATGAGAGACACTGACCTCAGGAGACAGTACTGAGTAAGCCTGCGGTGGTTTTTCCAGTGAGACCGGGAGACAAAACTGGCCAGTCTTCAATCGTCCATTCTGAAGCATTGGTATCCACTTTAAAATGAAAATGAAATAATTTTAATTTAAATATGTGACAAAAATAATTATTTGGAAAGTTTTAAAGTTGGCACAAAGGTCTAATTTGTCTCATATAATCAAACATTAAAGCATTGAAATATAGGAGAAGTGTCTTCAAAAAGTTCATGGAAAATGCCTATTAGGAAAACACTATGCATTGATTTCAAAATTTTTTGCAACAAAGTAAACTTATCTATTAAATCCATTTTCCCATACCAATTTTGAAATAATAGTAGGTGTTCTTATTCCTTGAAAGAGAAACTTCTCTAATTAAACTTTAGGAAGCAGGACCCCAAAACAACATTATTACTAACCATGAAATACTTAAATGTAAAAACTGGTCTTGATTATCTAAGGGAAAGTTGGTTCAAGAAAAAGGCCACAAAGCACATCAATTCTAAAACTGAGATAATAGTTTCAATGTAAATAGTGAAAGATATGATTAGATATGAACACTGAAAACAAAACTAAAAAGCAGAAACACAATTTTTTTTCTTACAGTTAGCAAAATTAGTATTACAAACTGCAATTTAAAAAAATGATTCAGGGGCTGGCATTGTAGCACAGCAGGTTAAATCACTGCCTGCAACAGTGGCATCCAATATGGCCACTGGATCATGTCTCAGCAGCTCCACTTCTGATCCAGCTCCCTGTTAATGTGCCTGGTAAAGCAGTAGCACGTGGGGGACCAAACAAGAGTTCCTGGCTCCTGGCTTTGGCCATTAGGGAGTAAACCAATAGCAGATCTCTCTCTCCCCCCATCTCTCTGTAACTCTGCCTTTCAAATAAATAAGTAAATCTTTTAAAAAAGTAATGAATCAAATCGTGCTTTTTCTCTTTTGGTAGAAGCACAACACTTCTGACAAAATTGTGTGAAAGCATATTATGTCTTTCATCTTAGGTACACTTTGAGAATAAAAACATAATACTGCTTGAAAACATTCAAGGATTTTAATTTTTTTCTAAAAATATTTTTTATTCATTTAATTCAAATAATTTTCTTCTTAAATATTTATACTATACTATTCATTAAACACACAATAATCAAGATCATCACCTAAGTATTTATATATGTCAACTAATCAGGTTAGGTAATTACATTAAAGTACCTTTTCTTGTTATGATGACTCTTCCTAACCACTGCAACTTTATAACTGTGGGGAATCAGACAGGTAATATTCAAGTAGGGAAAAACATCAATTATACTGTAGTAAAATTATTTTTAAGGCCAAAGAGCCCAAGGGGGTGGGCATTTGGCCTAGATGTTAAGATGTTGCTTGGAATGTCCACATGCCATATTGGAATACCTGGGTTTGGGTCCTGATTCTGCTCTGGATTCTGGCTTCCCAATAACGTGTACTCTGTGAAGCAGCAGGTAATGTCTCCAGTACTTGGGCCTGCCACCCATGCAAGAGGCACAGATTGAGTTCCTACGCTTCCAGCTTCACTCTGGCCCAGGCTAGATCTCTGAGATATTAAGGGAGTGAACCGATGGATGGGAAATATTTCTGTCTCTCTGATTCTCAAGTAAATAAATAAAACAGTTTTAAAGAGGGCTAAATATGTTACCAAAAGGACTTACTGTGTATCCAACTGGGGTTTCAAGAGGAGTATTCTGTTTTTGTTGACAACTAACATGATAAAAAGTAAAAAGCAAGTGATGATGGTCAGTTAAAGTAGCAGGGAGTTTAACTTTGATTTCTTCATGAAAATCGGGAGACCTTCATACAAAAAGAAATCAAGAGTTAGTAATTTGTTCAAATAAATAATTACTGCATTTGTATATCTGAATAGTTTTAAAATTAATTTTAGAATTTATGCTTGATTTTTCTTGTAGTCCAAAATATTTTTCTTTTTTGCCAATTTCCAAATAACTAAATCCTAATTCTCTACAAAGGAGCTGTCACTGTTTCTGAAATTTCTCATCTCATTTTATTAGTGGACTATACCATTTGAAAATCAATCAAAAATTACCAACTAGGTACTGAAATCATCAATTTAGTAACTGTATGCAAGAGGCTAGGATAGCACTTTTATAATAATCAGCCAATTATGACAAATATTATATGGGAAAATAAGTTTTATAAGTGTATATTTTAAAACCATATCACAGAAAAATATTTTTCTACTACAGGACTAGTACTTCATGTTAAGACTAAAGTATATCACATTTTTGAAAAAATAAGAAAAAGATATCCATAAAGACATTTTAACATAAAGTTAAGCTCTCTATGGAATGTCTTCTATCAATTAGTCAATTGTTAAAGAAGTAAAAAATGTTATCAAAAGATAAACTAGTGCTGACTGCTCAAAAAAAAAAAAAAACCCAAAAAACAGTAAATCAGGGAATGACCACAAATTGCATTTGTACCACAATTTGAAGGAATTCCCAAACACTGTCAGAATACAACAAATGTCACTTTTAATCAGATATGATCTCTCATCTTAGTATTTTCATCTCAATATTCATGGATTCAAATGTCTCAATGTCTCAAGGGACATTTTTACAGGAAAGCATGACTTATTTAAGATTGAGACTTTAAAAAGATTGAATTTTAGCATTTTAACTTTCCATATTTAATTGCTCTCTCTGAGTTATATTTAATAAAAATGCAAGCAAACCATGTTTCTCCAAAAATCTTCAAATTGAAGGCTGTTCTACCAATTAAGCTTTTTCTTAGTTACTAACATGCCAAACATCCTAAACTCTCAAATAAGGCTCAATAACAGTAACAGGTATAGATTTATTACAGAAATATTAAGTGGAACTAGGTTTTTAATAATTCTAAAAAGAAAGATATCTAATGCTAGCCAACTGAGACTTTGGTGAGGAAAAAAGATGCTACTGCTGCATCTTATTCTTGACCTCTGCAACTATCGATGAATTATGAGAATGCTGAATTTCCAGCAATGTTAGTACTGTCATTTTAATTCCACTAATCTTGAGAGCAACAAAAATAAAGATCTGGTCACAAACTGAGATACTTCTAAAAATACTACCTTCTTTATCAATATCTTTCCTGGTATTGAGTCCTAAAAATAGCATTATATGAAAGCTTTGTTGGAAATTAAATATCTACAAGAGTTAATCATTCAGCAAGTAGGTCTAGTTGCATATGTTTAGTTACATATTGTTTTACTTTTGTCTTCGTTTTAAAGACAAATATATAAAAAATTACCCTCAAAAAGCGTATACCTTAGTAGGAATATAAATAGGAACACACATATAAATGGCTATGCTGTAAAACAGGAGTTGGCAAACTATGGTCCATGGGTTAAATCCATGGCAGTGCCTGATTTTGCATAGCCTATAAACCAAGAATGGTTTTTATATTCTTTTAATGATTGGGGGAAAAAGTAAAAAAAAATGATATGTGAAAATTTTTTGAGATTCAGATTTCAATGCCCATAAATACTTTTATTGGAACACAGTGATACTCATGATTTTGTAATTTTACTTATTGTCTGTGTTTGCTTTTATACTACCATATTGTAGAGCTGAGTGGTTCCAAGACAGAAAATACAGTCACAGTTCCAAAATATACACTATTTAGTCCTTTATGAAAAATGTTTGCCAATCCCTGGAATACAGCATACAGAGTTAGGCACTTCAAGAACAGGGGTAAACAAATTGCTTCAAGAGTAAGATCTGAGAATTGTCATTTAGGAGGTGACATTAGTTACAGAGCTTAAAGAGTAACTAGGCGTTCAATAAACAGAAGAAATCAGTATTATAATAGAAATAAAAATCCAAGAAAGACCCAGAAACAGGACAGTAAAACATATGTTTGATAATAAGGTAGATAGAAAATCATTAAGACTTAAAAGTTGATTGGATACTAGAGAACGCAATAAGGAAAGCAAAGGTGTATTACATTTTGAGCCAGAGTAACTGGAAAAATGGTGATGTATTAACCAAAATAGAAAGTCAGGTAGAAACCGGGTCAGGAAAAGAATAAAGGATGGATATATGGGGACTGAGAAGGCAGCAGGGCACCAAAATGAGTATGTCCACTATAGGCCCTGAAAACACATTTCTATCTTCCTGAGGGAAGATTATTGTGGAAAACAGCTGGAAACAATTCACATAAACATTAGAGTAGCAGCGATTTTTTTGACTGTAATTGAGAGATACATACAAGGTTATTTAGGAAGAGAACACATAGAGGAAAGTGGGTTAAGGGCAAAGCTGCAATGTTCTGTATGAAATGCCTATACTTAAAAGAAAAAAAAAAACTACTACAGAAAAAAAAAAAAGAATTTTCAAAAAAGTAGAAGGAAACCAAGATAGCTTCATTAAAAAAAAGCTAAGAAAGACGGTTTTAAGGGGTTGGGAGGTGGGTGGGAAAGTCAAAGAAAAATATATACTATTCCATAGCACTTAGAAAAGATTTTTTCACTTTTTTTTTTGTTTTGTTTTAAGCATGGGAAATAGAACTTTTTTGAGAGAGAGAGAGATGGATCCAACAAAACATGAAATTGATTATGCAAGAAAAGGCATAAATGATTGACCCACATTCTGGAACAGGCTGGATAGGACTGTTTGAAAGCAGAGGTGACAAGGTTCACATTGAGCAAAGGGTAGGGGATTAGTAACTTGGAAACAGAAGAAAAGGCAGGTCAGTATGGAAATAATTTAAGGTGAAGAGTAGAGCAGTTGATGGATCTCAAGCTGGATGGTCTTAACTAAGTTAATAAAACAGGAATGCTGAGAGTAAAGCAAACAAAAGAAATAGGAGCTAGAGAGTTAGTTTAAAAAACATGACAATAAGATTACAGAATAGAGGGACTAGAGGAGATAAAATAAAGGGAATTACTGTAGGCCCATTATATGATAAAATAATGTAATTCACAATAGCCTTAAATGGTTTAATTTTTGTGTCCAAAAGCATTCAATAAAGCTCCCAAAATAAAACAAAATTTAAGTATTATCCAAAGTTAGCAATTTTCCAAAGGCAGTAAATGGAAAATATCAAAATAAACAAATTAATGGATTTTTAGAGCACCTTGAACTTAACTAATGCATTCAAGCATAGTAAACAGTTTAGTGAAACTCTCAACTGCCAGAGGATACTAGGGAAATAGCAAATGACCAGAAGCCACAATGATAACAACAATAAAATGAAAATGAAAGGATCAGAGAATTTGATAGAGAAAATGTTTTGTGTACAAAGTCTTAATATTTGAGATGTCTGTGGAGAACGGTTGTGCATCTATAGATTGAAAACTGTAACTTGGATGTCAGCCTTGAACTTGGCACATTCAGTGCAGCAAAGCATCTGGTAAACATACTAACGTGGGTACTAACAATGCCATTGAGAAGTGAGTAACTTTGAAAGAAATATTTGAATTCAGTACCTGTTATGATATACTACGGCTGTATAGGCTTCCTTTGAAAATTCTGAACAGCTAGATTTACCAAAGATTACCTGTAACAAATAACAGCATGTTGAAAATTTTTATAATAAATGTTGGATGTTTCATATCTATGTAAGAATTTGTCTAATTTAATAGCTGTTTGAGAAAAAAATGGGCAAAATCAGCCCAATGAAGAACAATGTGCTGACCTTCATTTCAAAGTTCAATTGCTTTAAAAAAGTTCTAGTTTTTCATGATAGACCCACTTGTCATTCAAAATTTCAAAAACTTTCTATAAATTATAGTTACTGGGCAATAAAGCACATTTCTTCCCTTTTTCTCAAAGAGAATAAAGAATTCACTTTTAAACTGGATGTAGAGGCTGGTATTGTGGCGCAGCGGGCAAAGGCACCACCTGCAATGCCCGCATTCCATACAGGCATCTGTTTGAATCCTGCCTTGCTCCACTTCCCATCCAGCTCCTTGCTAATAGCCTGGGAAAGACAGCAGAAGACAGTTCAAGTGTTTAGGACCCTGCTACCCTCATGGGAGACCAGGATAAAACTCCTGGCTCCTGGCTTCAGCCTGGCCTAGCCCTGGCTATGGTGGCCATCTTGAGGGTAAACCAGTAGATGAAAGATCTCTCTCTCTTTCTCCCCCCCTCTCTGTGGCTCTTTCAAACAAATAAATAAATCTATAACAAATAAATTAAAATAAAAAATAAACTGAATGTAGCCTATCATTTATAATTTATATAAGAAATATCCTAGCATGGTGGCTTATTTACTGTACAAATCAGTGGTTTTTCTACTAAAATAGCACATGCATTTTGAAAGTTAAATACAAATTATTTATGATAGAGATAAAAAATTTTATTTTAAGTCAAGCTATGTATCTTTCATGTCTAGTACTCTGAAAACTACTTCACAATGGATGAGGAGCTCCATTTTTACATACATTTAAAAAAAATCCATCATATTAAAAAAAATACTATACAAACTTTGGAGAAAGTGTAAATTTGCGTAACTGATTAGATAAGCGGCTTAATGATGTCAAGGTCATAATTATGATTCCTACGTGAGCCAGAGGTGCAACGTTTTCTAGCCATAGATGAAAAACTCTTAAGTCTGGTTAGCTATCTTTACATATGCATGAATAAGTATGTGGACATGTCAGCATATTTCCATCAACACAACTGGTAAAACATAAAGCTTATTCTTTATATAAAGGGATTAACTGATACCACTTTTAATTAAAAAGGCACAGTAGGCATTTGTGTCTTTTTGTAGTATTTCAAGCAGATCCTTTTATTTTAGGGTTCTGGAAAAGTATAATAATTATAACTCTCCTAGGTAAGTCTATTTTATCAATCTGCTAATACCTTGGCATATTTTTATAAAATGGCCCAGTGCCAGAATTATGAAGGCTATAGCTTTTATCATACCAAAATTATATAATCAAAATATTAAATATTATCTTTGGACTTATTTGAATAGTGCTTATTTTTTAAAAAATTATCAAAACACATTATGTTTATATTTATATACTCTTTAAACCAGTCACTCACATAAACATAAAAGCATATTTTCACACGACTAATAATACATAGGGGAAAGGAATCGTAGTATCTTCTTTGTCCCCTGGAAAGCTATCCTTTTTGTAAATACCTTGTTTGTTTTCAAAATATGGATGTTATAAAGTGTAAATATTTCTCTTTTGACCATTTGACATGTATTTTAAATCATTCCACAACAGCTATATACGAAGCACTGCAGTAAGTCTCACGATACAGATATGAGTAAGACATGGTCCCTGCCCTCAAGGAGCTCACAGTCTAAAGAACAAGATGAAGCAAACACAGAATCATAATGTAATAAAGCCGTAAAAGAAGTGAGAAGATGTTATGGCTGCACCAAAGAGGGAGTGCTCTATCTGCCAGGGTAGGTGGGGTGTAGCTGGGGCTGTATAGAACGGTCATACATATGGCTTATACAGGAAGAATGTGTTAGGCAAACAATAAAAACAGATTATTTTACACATAATACATTTGTTATGTGTTCCAATTCACATAGCAATTCACATATAGGCTAACAAAGCATTTGTTTTCACATTCCAATATCTTTTCATCAAACATGATAGTACATTCATTCCTTCAGCAGAAATAAAGAGCTAGTAAAGAGAATGCAATACTAATACCAAATCTCAAAATAAATTCTACATTTATTCAACAGATGTTCATTCAGCATATACTATATTTAAGATCTGAAATGGCTGCCACGGGAGAATACAAAGATGAATAATATGTGCTGGTCACTCTTAAGGAGACCCAGCAATGCTGATGAAACCACGTAACAGGGGAAAGAAAAGGATGCTTTCCCTACCAAGTGGAAAATCAGAACAAATTGATTAAAAGACAGATATGGAGGGATAAAAATAAGAATCTGTAACAATGCATCTGCTCTGAATTCCTTTTTTTTTTTTTTTTTTTTTTTTTTTGACAGGCAGAGTGGACAGTGAGAGAGAGAGAGAGAGAAAGGTGTTCCTTTGCCATTGGTTCACCCTCCAATGGCAGCCACGGCCAGCGCACTGCGGCCGGCGCACCGCGCTGATCCGATGGCAGGAGCCAGGTGCTTCTCCTGGTCTCCCATGGGGTGCAGGGCCCAAGCACTTGGGCCATCCTCCACTGCACTCCCTGGCCACAGCAGAGAGCTGGCCTGGAAGAGGGGCAACCGGGACAGAATCCGGCGCCCCGACCGGGACTAGAACCCGGTGTGCCGGCGCCGCAAGGCGGAGGATTAGCCTAGTGAGCCACAGCGCCGGCCTCTGAATTCATTTTCATTCCATTTAGGGTTCTAAGAGGTTGAACATTGTCAGCAATAATGTACTTCTATGTTAATGACTTCACTTCTGTCAAAAATCTTTTGTCATCAAAGGTGGATTTATTAATGTTCCATAAATCCTAAATGATAATTTAAGCAGTCAAGAGTCCATGAAGTCTGGCCTCTGTACACTACTTCTGATGCATCTTCCATTGCTCTGGCTTACTGGCAACTCAAACACTGTATGAGTCACTATTCATGGACATTCCCAGGCTTGAACCACTTTATCCTCTCTCCACACTCACTACCATTAACATTGTAACAACCTTTGGTTTGACTATAGAAGTACCACATCTATGTGATGTTTGCTTATTACCTCAGTAAGGCACAATCTTCTACCTGCAAGTCCTTTTAATCCCTATACCAATAGTTTAACAATTAGCACATACCTCAGTTGACAATACTGGCTGTAAAACGTAATCCCTTCTGAGATGTAAAAACACTGATACCTGCTTCTGATACCCAGAGACTGATTTAATTTAAAGGAGATTCCGTTTGAGCCCTGGTACTTTTAAAGCTCCTCAGGTGAAGCTAATGTTACAGCCAAGATTGAGAACTAACACCAGAATTTCTCAACCAAGATCAGAAGAGCCAAACACAGCTCATGACAAGAGCCGCGGGTGATTGCTGACGTCATAAATAAGAGTGTCAATTGTTAAATCAACAACGGGAGTCACTGTGCATTTACTCCCCATGTAGGATCTCTGTCCTTAATGTGTTGTACTATGTGAATTAACTGTAAAACTAGTACTCAAACAGTACTTTATACTTTGTGTGTCTGTGTGGGTGCAATATGTTGAAATCTTTATGTAGTATATACTAAGTGAAATGCATATAAAGATAATTAAAAATGAATCTTGATGAAGAATGAGATGGGAGAGGGAGCAGGAGATGGGATGGTTTGCGGGTGGGAGGGTGGTTATGGGGGGAAGAACCGCTATAGTCCAAAAGTTGTACTTTTGAAATTTATATTTATTAAATAAAAGTTTTCTAAAAAAAGAGAGCCAAACTTATTAGGATCACCTGGCCTTTCATCCTAACAGGAGTTGGGTAGAATCAGAATCACAAATACCAAAAGTAGAGAAAAGGTATCTGCACTTTTTGATATAGTTCCCTATCCCTGTATGCATTTGTTTTATGTCCTCTAGGACAGGGGTGGGAAATATCCAGCCTATGAGTGTATAAGGCCCATAGGCCCATGAAACCAGTATGGTCTAGCCCTACCAAGGCAACCACAGGCAGGACTCAAAATTCAATAAATCTATAGCAGGTTAATTTTTAAGTTGATGATTTTCTATGGCCTGCAAATGACATTATAAATATCTAAAAGGCCCTTGGCAGAAAAAGGTTCCCATCCTGCTCTAGACTACAAATGTTATTCATCTTTGTATTTCTGGGGTGCCTAGTATACCAAGTCCTCAATAAGTAAGTTAGACTTCAAGTAAACTCATACTGTCTACACACAGTGATGAAGTTAGAAGTCTGGTGTTAAAGATCACATTAATTTCCAGTTTAGAGCTGCTAACCAAGTAATAAAAAAACATACTTGGATCTTGTTTGAAGAGCAGAAAAAGTAAAGAATTATTTCTTACCGGCATAGCATTGCTTGGATCCTCCCCATACATAAATTGGACTTTCACTGTTATATTTCTGGCAGAACCTTGACGATTGGCAAAATTAAGACTCTGAGGGTATATGTAAAGCAGATTTCTGTGAAAACAATAGCACAAACGATGGTTAATTCATATCTACAAATACTATATATCCTCACTACTACTATAAAAGAAACAGATGAACAAGATATGAATATTTGTTAGCCAAACATCTTATTCAATCCTTCGAGTAACTGCTCAAATATACAGAAAAAACATATCTAGACATTGCAGATGAATTAAGACCTCCGCCCCACCCACCCAGGGCCAATGCTGTGGCATGGCTGGTAAGGCCACCACCTGCAGCGCCGGCATCCTATATGGGAGCCAATTCGAGTCCTGGCTGCTCCTCTTCCAAAACAGCTCTCTGCTGTGGCCTGGGAAGACAGTGGAGGATGGCTCGGGTCCCTGTGCCCCTGCAACCACATGAGAGACCCAGAAGAAGCTTCTGGCTCCTGGATTCACATTGGCCCAGCTCCAGCTTTTGCAGCCATTTGGGGAGTAAAGCACTGGATAGATGGAAGACTCCCTCCCATCTCTGCCTCTCTGTAGCTCTGCCTTTCAAATAGATAAATAAATCTTTAAAAAAAAAAAAGACTCCCCCCCAAAAACGAACTGATTTCCACATACAATTAAATAAGCAACAAAACTGAAATCAGAACACAGGTCAGTCAAGATTTAAAACTCATTATCTTTCTTCTACATGAAGTTTCTGGGAAATAAATGAGTATGGAATGAAACATTATTTAAGAAGTTAAAAGACAGATTTAATATTATCTTAGTTCTTCCAAGCAGAAATAAATCAAATGGCATTTATAAATGTGGTTTTTGTATAAATGTGCTCATGTATTTCAGAGGTATAATATTCTACATTTATTTTTTGAAAACACATAAGGTGAGTTTAATACAGGTAGTTATATCAAACACTCACATTCCACTCCGCATTTATTTGACTTCTTGTCCAGTTTATGATCACATGTCTAACATACACTTTATTTGTCCCTGCTGCTAATGTAGGAAAGAGAAATAAGGAAAGACATCAAAAGAAAGGGCTAAAACAAAGTTACTTTATCTGAAGAACAGTGCTCGGAGCTGATGAACAAGTGAACAAGACTTCAAGTATAATAAAACAGTGCTAACCAAATGAAGAAGCAATGAAATTAGGTCTAAATTTTCTGGAAAGCAGTAGGGAAATTCAGAAAATTTAAATATATATACCCTTTGATCTAACACACCTACCTCTAGTCTGAGGAGAATATTGCACACATGGACAAACAAGTATGGTCAAAGTAATTCATTACATTTTTAATAGTACAGAATAATTATAAATAATTATAAAATATGTTCACCTGTAGGGTTAAGCATCCTTAATCTGAAAACCCAAGATCTAAAATTTATATGAAAATGTTTTGAACATTTCCCACATGGCAGAGTACAGAGGGAGCTTACTGCTCTAATCCAGGAGAAGATAGTTTAAAAAAAGTGGAGAGAGGCCGGCGCCGCGGCTCACTAGGCTAATCCTCCGCCTAGCGGCGCCGGCACACCGGGTTCTAGTCCCGGTCGGGGCACCGGATTCTGTCCCGGTTGCCCCTCTTCCAGGCCAGCCCTCTGCTGTGGCCAGGGAGTGCAGTGGAGGATGGCCCAAGTGCTTGGGCCCTGCACCCCATGGGAGACCAGGAAAAGCACCTGGCTCCTGGCTCCTGCCATCGGATCAGCGCGGTGCGCCGGCCGCAGCGCGCCGGCCGCGGTGGCCATTGGAGGGTGAACCAACAGCAAAGGAAGACCTTTCTCTCTGTCTCTCTCTCTCACTGTCTACTCTGTCAAAAAAAAAAAAAAAAAAAAAAAAAAAGTGGAAGTGGAGAGAGTGCAGTCTCAGGGAAGAGTGGCTCACTAGACTAATCTTCGCCTGTGGCGCCAGTACCCCAGTTGGGGCGCTGGATTCTGTCCCGGTTGCCCCTCTTCCAGTCCAGCTCTCTGCTGTGGCCCAGGAAGGCATTGGAGGATGGCCCAAGTACTTGGGCCCTGCACCCTCATGGGAGACCAGGAGATGCACCTGGCTCCTGGCTTAGATCGGCGCAGTGCCGGCCGTGTTGGCCGCTTGGGGGGTGAACCAACGGAAAAAGGAAGACCTTTCTCTCTGTCCCTCTCTCTCACTGTCTAACTCTGCCTGTCAAAAAAAAAAAAAAAAAAAGAAGAAGAAGAAGAAGAAAAAAGTAGACAACCTACTTATCTACAGAGTCATAGTACAAAGATAAAAGCTGCCACAGTGAAAAAACAAAGAAGAAACCAACCAGTATACCTCCACAAATGCCAAATAACAAAAGGACCAATTCAAGAAACAAAAATAAGGAAGACATGACATCACCAAAGAACACAAAACTTCGATACCAGATTGTGAAGATGATGAGATTGAAGAAATGCCAGAAATGGAATTCAAAAATTTGATCATAAGATCACATAGAAGAAATCAGAGGCCGACACCGCGGCTCACTAGGCTAATCCTCCGCCTTGCGACGCCGGCACACCAGATTCTAGTCCCGGTCGGGGCGCCGGATTCTGTCCCGGTTGCCCCTCTTCCAGGCCAGCTCTCTGCTGTGGCCAGGGAATGCAGTGGAGGATGGCTCAAGTCCTTGGGCCCTGCACCCCATGGGAGACTAGGATAAGCACCTGGCTCCTGCCATTGGATCAGCGCAGTGCTACGGCCGCAGCGCGCCGGTGGCGGCCATTGGAAGGTGAACCAATGGCAAAAGGAAGACCTTTCTCTCTCTCTCTCTCTCACTGTCCACTCTGCCTGTCAAAAAAAAAAAAAAAAATCAGAAGCAAATGTACAAACTAATGACATCCATATGTGACATGAAAGAAAACTTCTCCCATGAAATTTGGATCTTAAAGAGAAATAAAAATGAAATGAAGGATTCAAAAGAACAAATAAAAAATGTAGTGGAAAGCCTTAACAACACAATCAGTGAAGCAGAAGAAAGAACATCTGATGTAAAAGACAAAACACAGGAAATTATATAGTCAAACCAAAAACAAGAAGAGGAAATTAGAAAACTAAAAAATACTGTTGGGAATCTACAGGATAATGTCAAATGACCCAAAATACAATTCCTAGGAGTTCTGAAGGTGTGGAAAGAGAGAAAGTATTAGAAATCCTTTTTAGTAAAATAATAATAGAAAACATCCCTAATTTGGAGGAAAAGGGGGGGGGGACACCCAAGTACAGGAAACACACAGAAATCCTAATAGACATGAACAGAAAAGATCTTCACCATGACATATGGTTATCAAACTCTCAAAAGTAAAACATAAAGAAAAGATTCTAAAATGTTTAAGAGAGAAATGCCAGATTACTTAGAGAGGATCTCAAATTAGACTCACAACAGACTTCTCATCAGAAACCCTACAGGTAGGAAGAGAATGGTGAGATATATTTCAAGTCTTAAGAGAAAAAAACTGTCAACCCGGAATATTATACCCTGAAAAGCTCTCATTTATGAATGAAGGTAAAATCAAGACCTTCCATAACAAACAGAAATTGAAAGAATTTGGGGCCGGCACTGTGGCATAGCAAGTAAAGCCACTGTCTGCAATGCCAGCATCCTATATGGGCGCTGGTACGTGTCCCAGCTGCACTACTTCTGATCCAGCTCCCTGTTATGGCCTGTGAAAGCAGCAAAAGATAGCTTAAGTTTTTGGGCCACTGCCCCTGAGTGGGAGACCCGGAAAAAGCTCCTGGCTCCTGGCTTTGAATTGGCGCAGCTCCGGCTGTTGCGGCCAATTGAGGAGTGAACCAGCAGATGGAAGACCTCTCTCTCCCTCTGCCTCTTCTTCTCTCTGTGTGTAACTCTGATTTTCAAATAAAGGTTAAAAAAAAAAAATCAAAGAATTGTCACCACCCGTCCAGACCTACAAAAGATGCTTAAGGATGTGCTGTACACAGCACGAAGAAATATGGTCATCACTACAAAAGAAGGTAAAGGAAGAAAATCTCCCAGAAAACGTTCAAAGGAAATTCAAAGTAAAAAATAGGAATATTTTTGGAAAACTGGCAAGGCAAAGTCATTACTCATCAATAGTCACCTTGAACATAAATGACCACAACTCTCCAGTTAAAAGACACAACTGGCTGAATGGATTAAAAAGCAAAATCCATCTATTTGCTGTCTACAAGACACACATCTCACCAACAACAATGCTCGCAGACTGAAAGTGAAAGGATGGAAAAAGATATTCCATGCTAACAGAAGCCAAAAAAGAGCTTGTGAAGACATCCTAATATCAGACAAAATAGACTTTAATAAAAAAAATGTTAGAGAGACAAACAAGGACATTATGTAATGATTAAGGGATCAATTCAACAAGATGATGTGACAATTATAAATGTATATGCACCTAATTGTAGGGCACCTGGCTATTTAAAAGAAATTCTAAGGGATATAAACAGAGACATAGACTCCAATACAATAGCAATTGGGGACTTCAATACTCAACTTTCAGCAATGGATAGATCAACAAGACAGTTAATCGACACTATCAACAAAATGGACCTAACATACATTTACAGAACTTTTCATCCTACAGTTGCAGAATACACACTCTTCTTATCAGCGCATGGAACTTTCTCTAGGATTGACCACATACGAGGCCATAAAGCAAGTCTCAGCAAATTCAAAAAAATTGAAATCATAGCATGTATCTTCTTGAACCACAATGAAGTGAAGCTGAAAATCAGTAATTCAGGAGTAATCTCTAGAACATATGCAAACACATGAAGCCTGAACAACATGCTCCTGAATGAACAGTGGGTCACAGAAGAAATCAAAGGAGAAATAAAAGCATTTCTAGAAATAAATGAAGATGACAATACAACATACGAAAATTTATGGGAGAAACAGCAAAAGCAATGTTAAGAGGAAAAGTTAAAGCAATGGGTGCCTACATCAACAAATTGGAAAGGCACCAAATAAATGAAATATCAAAGCATCTCAAGGATATAGAAAAACAAGAGGAAATCAAATCCAAAACTAGTAAAATAAATAATTAAAATTAGAGAATAAATCAACAAAATTGAATAAAAAAATACAAATCAAAATGGCCAACAGCCACATGAAAAAATGTTCAAAAAACAAAATTAATAAAAAGAAATATTCACCTT
Organism: Oryctolagus cuniculus; assembly: GCF_964237555.1. Taxonomy (NCBI): domain Eukaryota; kingdom Metazoa; phylum Chordata; class Mammalia; order Lagomorpha; family Leporidae; genus Oryctolagus; species Oryctolagus cuniculus. The sequence goes on along the minus strand of NC_091438.1, from coordinate 110,223,272 downwards.
GCTTCTAACTTAATGTTAAAAACATTATATGATTAAATTATAAGTTTTTTTTTTTTTGGTTCTACTTGATACTATTGGTTGAACTCTGTAATTAACACACAATTATTCTTAAGTGTTTAAATTTAACTGAAAAGTGATCTCTGTTAAATATAAGAGTGGGAATAAGAGAGGGAGGAGATGTACAATTTGGGACATGCTCAAGCTGACTTGCCCCAAATGGTAGAGTTAGAAATGTGCCAGGGGATTCTAATACAATCTCATCAAGGTGGCATGTACCAATGACATCTCACCAGTCCAAGTATCAGTTTCAGTTCACAATTGATCATATGGATAGGTCTAAGAGTCGAAGGGATCACATAAACAAGACTAGTGTCTGCTAATACTAATTGACAGAATCAAAAAGGGAGAGAACGATCCAACATGGGAAGTGGGATACACAGCAGACTCATAGAATGGCAGATGTCCTAAACAGCACTCTGGCCTCAGAATCAGCCCTTAAGGCATTCAGATCTGGCTGAAGAGCACATGAGAGTATTTTAGGCATGGAAAGCCAAGATACTCTGGCAAAAAAACAAAACAAAACACAAACAAACCTAAATGAAAGATCTCTGCGAGAGATCCCAGTAGAAAGAACAGGCCATCAAAGAAGGAGGTACCTTTCTCTGAAGGGAGGAGAGAACTTCTACTTTGACTATGACCTTGTCTAAACAAGATCGAAGTCAGTGAACTCAAAAGGCTTCCATAGCCTTGGCAACTCATGACAAGAGCCTAGGGAGATTACTGACGCCATAAACAAGAGTGTCAATTTGTTAAGTCAATAACAGGAGTCACTGTGCACTTACTCCCCATGTAGGATCTCTGTCCTTAATGTGTTGTTCAATGTGAATTAATGTTATAACTAGTACTCTAACAGTATTTTACACTTTATGTTTTGTGTGGGTGCAAACTGATGAAATCTTTACTTAATATATACTAAATTGATCTTCTGTATATAAAGATAATTGAAAATGAATCTTCATGTGAATGGAATGGGAGAGGGAGCAGGAGATGGGAGGGAAGTTATGGGGGGGAAAAGCCATTGTAATCCATAAACTGTACTTTGGAAATTTATATTAACTAAATAAAAGCTCAAAAAAAAAAGAATTTATAATTTAGTCATGTATTTTCTTTTTAACATTAAATTAGAAGCACAGTGAATATTTCTTTTTATTAATTTTGTTTTTTGTTAAACTTACATTATTAAAACTATTACCAAACTCACACAATTCAGAAAAAAAAGTTGTAATAAGCAAATCATTTCTGACATTGAAAGCATTTAATTCCATGGTGGGTGTTTGATACAGTAGTTTATAAACTGCTTGGGATGCCCACATCTTATATCAGATTGCCTGTGTTCAAATCCTGGCTCCATTCTCAATTCCAGTTTCCTGCTTTTTTATTTTATTTTTTTTTAGAGATTTTATGATCTGTTGGAAAGACAAAGGGACACAGACTCAGAGAGGGGCAGAAAGAGAGATATCTTCCATCTGCTGGTTCACTCCTCCAAATCACTGCAATAGTCAGGATTGGACAAGGCTGAAGCTAGGAGCCTGGAACTCCAACCAAGTCTCCCACATGGATGGCAGAGACCCGTGCATTTGGACCATCTTCTGCTGCTTTCCCACGTGCATTATCATGGAGCTGTAACAGAAGCAAGGACTCAAATCTGCACTCCGATGTGGGATGCCAGGTCTTAATCCACTGTACCATAACATCAGCCCCTCAACTTTCCTGCTAATGTGCACCCTAGGGGGCTGCAGGTAATGGTTCAAATGGTTGTATCTCTGCTAGTCAGGTAGAAGACCAAGACTGAGTTGTGGGCTCCTGGCTTTGGTCTAGCTCAGCCCCTGCTATTGTAGGCATTTGGGGGAGTAAATCAGCAGATGACAGTCCTGTCTCTCTCTTTCAAGTAAACAAAAACTAAATACAAAATTTAAAAAGATCTAATTATAGTTTGACCTTAGAGGACCACATATTTACTGATCCTAGGTTTGAGGGAACAAACCTAGAAAATATGCAATATAAAATAGAAGGGGAGGAAATGTCTTTATGACATTTGTATGTGGTACTGTTGTGATAATGGTCACATAAATGTGAAGCATAAAGAAACATTAACAATTACAGTGACAAATAATAAGGAACATCATTATATGTTAGCTTACACAGAGCAGTGCAGGAATATAGCACCAAGAGCCTTTAACACCACATGAAGGAGTGGGGGGAAGGTTTCAAAGAAGGCATTTTTGCCATGAGCCATTGTTTCCAAAAGAACTAAAGTAGAATTATGGAAATTCAAACTTAATCTTTTAATTTTTCCTCAACTTTAGTGACAACTTAACATGTCAAAAGTTTTTGACTTGTAAAATCTTTTAAATCATGAAAAATTAAAATGAATTTTTAGAAAACAGTAAACCTCATTATACTGAAAGTACAGCTTATAATCTATCGAAGTTAAATACAATGATTTCTGATTACCTATTAAATCAGTTGCTTATTTCTTTGATTTCATTTAGCATTGATCTAACTCTGTGTGGAAGGTCACATTTGTGCAAGTTAACATAGCTTAATGATTAACTATATTCACCTGCCACTCTTACCTTTTATGTGGCAAAGAGTAGTATATATAGAGTTAACACGTCTCCATCTACATACTGGAGAAGAAATTTCAAATTGCTTGCAACTTAATAATTAGGATAAAAATGTACACACTTAAGATTTTTCTTTTTATTGTTCCTCTAGTTATTTCCTCCAGAATTGACCAAGACAATTCATCATTTGATTCTCTATCTCCAGAATCAAAATCAAGATTTGCTATGTTAGATGATGTGAAAATTCTAGCCAATGGCCTTCTTCAGTTAGGGCATGGTCTTAAAGACTTTGTCCACAAGACTAAAGGACAAATTAATGACATTTTTCAAAAACTCAACATATTTGATCAGTCTTTTTATGACCTTTCATTACAAACCAATGAAATCAAGAAAGAAGAAAAGGAACTAAGAAGAACTACATCAAAGCTACAAGAGAAAAATGAAGAGGTGAAGAATATGTCACTGGAACTCAACTCAAAACTTGAAAGTCTCCTAGAAGAAAAAATTCTACTTCAACAAAAAGTGCGATATTTGGAGGAGCAATTAACTAATTTAATTAAAAATCAACCTGAAATTCATGAACACCCAGAATTAACTTTATTGAAAGTAAGTAGAAACCAGACTTCATGATTATGTTTTAAATGTAAATCTTTTAAAAATAAATTCTAAGACATGCTATTTGAAATACTTTGTTGCATTGTTGGAATATCTTATTTTTCTCAAAAAAAAAAAAAAACAAACCTCCAGAAGATAAAATTTCCCATTATAATTTCAAGTTAGTTCTTGTTTCCTTAACATTATATGAAAAATAACTTTACATCTGATATGAAAATTACAAATCAGTTAAATAATAAAATTTAGAACACTAAGTTATTAGATCATTGCAAATTACTGGAGATAAGTAAAAAGTTAAATGAATTTAAAACTATTCTACCATGTTCAAAACAGGTAAAAGACTACAGTAAGAAAGATATATGATTAAAATATTGTGGTTTTTATCCTTTCAAGTGAAGTAAAATTCAGAAAACCAAATTTTAGAGATAGTATATTTTAATAAAAATATAAGAACAAAAGAATATATTACTTGAAAAGATGTCTAAAAGGAAAATGATTGACAACATTTTTTAAAATCTACTATTAGTTTAAAAAACAGATTGTGACAGTGTTAGAGGAAGTAAAATCTCTAACAGAAAACAAAGAGGAATGAGACTTTTAACCAAACTACACTCTATATCCAGATTTTTGTAGAACAGCAAGATAACAATATCAAAGACCTTCTCCAGACTGTGGAAGACCAATATAAACAATTAAACGAACAGCATAATCAAATAAAAGAAATAGAAGATCAGGTAAGTCAGCATTTTAATGGTATGTCCGATATTTTACATTGGTTTATAAAAATACTGGATTTCAAAATTATTTGAAACCTTTAATTGGGTGGTGAGCAAACTGATCATACGGGCAAATACGACTGCAGGCTCTGTAGCTAAGACCTACCTGGTTTCCAATCATGGCTCTAAACTTTCCATGTGCCCTTGACTAAATTACTTAACCCCTCTGCCTCACAGTGTCCTAGCACAGCCCACAGAGATAATGACAGAGCCTATCTTTATAGGATTGTTGTGAGAAAAAAAGAATTAATTCATGACAGCCAAAATGATCCTATTAAAATTTAAATTAGACCACATCTCTCTGCTCAAAACCTACCACGGCTTGCCATTTCACTCACAGTAGCTCAAATACCTGAGATGACCTGACCCGCCATTATCTCACTCCCTTCATCTCCAATCCTCCTGACCTGACTGTTTCTCATACACATCAAACATGCTGCACCTCCGTGCCTTTGCCCTTCTTGTTTCCTCTTTCTCCCTGGTATCTGCATAGCCCACACTTCATTTCCTTCAAGCCTTTATCAAACAAGAAATGCTCAATGAAGCCTTTCCATGTCACTTAATTACAAATTATAATCCCTTACTCCCACCCCTACACGCTTCTACCTCCTTAACTACTTTTTTCCTTAACACTTTTATTTTACACATAATGGGTCTTATTTTACTTTTCTTGTCTGTCCTTCACTAAAATGTAAGCTGTTTGAGTACAGTGACTTTTTTCCATTATTTTTATTACTATTGCCTTGGAATATTAATCATATGGCACATAGTAGGCGCTCAATAAATATCTGTTAACTAATAAGGTTAATACCATTTTCAGCATACAGAAGTCAGTAAATTTACTATGATTATTATTTTTATTACTGTATTATTAGAAATTTGTGCCTGATTATTAAATTCAACATCCAGTAACGTAATTAATCTAAATGTAAACAACTGGCTAGGTGAAGGAGCGAAGTACTTGTTTAGAATAAAGCTATGCCAGAATTTAAGCATTCTAACATAGGATACATTGGTTTAAAAAATCAATCAGTAATAGTCTTAAATAGTCATTCAAGAGGATTTGAAAAATATTATAAACTCAGAGATCACAGTCACATAATTATTACAGTATAATTGTTCTGTTACTATTAGTTATTATTATTAACCTCACACTGTGCCTAATTTATAAATTAAACTTTATAACAGATACATTCTGTTTAGGAAAAAACAGTATAAATAAGGTTGAGTACTGATTGTGGTTTCAGGCACCCAGTGGGGGTCTCAAACATATCCTCTGCAGATAATGGGGTACCAAATGAAGAAATTCAAACAATGAATTCCTGAGTTGGAAGACTTAGATGATATGATCTATCTTCCTCTTATTTAAATTAAAAAATCAGAACTCTAAAAAAAAACAAGCAAATTTAAGACCATAGTTACTTATTAGAAAAGATTAACATCTAGTAAATGAAATTTACTACAAATCCTTATAAATTAGGTCCTCAAAAATACTATTGATGCCAACATCAAAAAGCTAATACTGATAATGCAAGATACTATATATTCTGCTTTTCTCACCATCACTAAGAAAAACATTCAGTCAATAAATTATAAATTCAACACACTTGACAGAACATGTTATTCTATACTAATAATAAAATATAAAAAATTAAAAATAAGCAAATAAACCTGACAACATCTACAGATATATTTACAGGTCAAAAATGACCAAAAGCAACCTTATTCAAATAATGTTCTGTGTCTTTATGGAAGGTCTGAAAAATCAGATCTACAACTGATAGTCATTACACTTAAAATCAGCCTATGGGGCGGACACTGTGGCATAGCAGATGGGGCTACTGCCCGCAGTGCCAGCATCCCATGTGGGCACCAGTTCGAGTCCCTGATGTTCCACTTCCCATCCAGCTCTCTGCTGTGGTCTGGAAGGGTAGAGGAGGGTGGCTCAGGTCTTTGGGTCCCTGTACCCACATGGGAAGCTCCAGCCATTGTGGCCATCTGGGGAGAGGGCCAGTGGAAAGAGGACCTCGCTCTCTCTGCCTCTGCTTCTCTGTAACTCTGCCTTTCAAGTAAATAAATAAATCTTAAAAAAATTTTAAAAAAAATCAGCCTATGTTACTGAACAAAATATTAAATATATCCTATTCATATAAATATAGGGAATATATTAAAATACTTTAAGCAAAGTCCCTGCTTTTGGCCTCACTTAATTTTAATTTGAAAGGCAGAGTAACACTGTTCTTCCTTCTTAACATCAAATAATATAAACTGAAAGACAAAATAAATAAAAACTGTATTTTTGATATATCTACATTTTGTCTAGTAGCATATATTCAGTACCACTTTTTAAAAGTAGGTTTATATTCTTTTATCAGCTCAGAAGGACTGGAATTCAAGAACCCACAGAAAATTCTCTTTCTTCCAAGCCAAGAGCACCAAGAACTACTCCCTCTCTTCAGCTGAATAAAACAAAAAATGCAGAACATGATGGTAAGATAATTTTGGTGGGTTTTGTTTGTGAAGAAATTATTAAACACTCTTGTCTCAAGAACCAGTTCTACAGGTCATCAAAGAAGGAGGTACCTTTCTCTGAAGGGAGGAGAGAACTTCCACTTTGACTATGACCTTGTCTAAATACGATCAGAGTCGGTGAACTCAAAAGGCTCCCATAGCCTGTTGAAATCTTTACTTAATATATACTAAACTGATACTCTGTATATAAAGAGAATTGAAAATGAATCTTGATGTGAATGGAAGGGGAGAGGGAGCGGGAAAGGGGAGTGTTGCGGGTGGGAGGGAAGTTATGGGGGGGGGGGGAGCCATTGTAATCCATAAGCTGTACTTTGGAAATTTATATTCATTAAATAAAAGTTAAAAAAAAAAAGAACCAGTTCTAGATGGAATGAGAATGAAGAGACACATCCAACAAATACAAAATTCTAAAGAAGCATTCTTAATACAATTAAGGATATTAATATGGACTTTATACAATTATTAATTTTCTTATATGGAAGAGATATATATGGAATATATATGGAATATAATGGAAGAGAATAACATCTCCTTGAAGAGACATATGCTGGAATATTTAGCGGAATAAGGGTCATGAAGTTTGCAATTTACTTTTAAATAGCACAACAAGATACATGTTTGTATAGGTATATATATATATAAAGATTTCAACTTCTAAGTTATCATTCACATTACTGAAGCTTACATAACAACATTTCCTTGATTCTAGGCATTCCTGCAGATTGTAACACCATTTATAACAGAGGTGAACACAGAAGCGGTGTGTATGCCATTAGACCCACCGACTCTCAAGTTTTTAATGTCTACTGTGATATAAAATCAGGTAAAATCCGCCTAAAAAGAGAAATGGACAGTGCTTAGGTTCAAGCTACCACTTATTAGCAGATTCCACCCATTATCTCTCTTCTGAATATGCTCATTCCACCATATCTATGAATTCCACACGCATGGATTTAACAAACAATGGATCGCAGATATTTAGGGAAAAAATTGCATTGTATAAAACTAGACTATTTTCTTGTCATTACTCTCTAAACAAAATGGTACATGACTGTTTGCATAGCATTTCCACTGCATTGTTATGATAAATAGTCAAGAGATGATTTAAAGTACACAGAAGGATCTGAGTAGGTTATATGCAAATACTATGCCATTTTGTATCAAGGTCTTAGGCTTTTGCACATTTCTGTATCAGCAAAGGGTACTGGAACCAAACATCCATAGGTACTGAAGAACTACTGTATATTTAAAATGAAATATATATAGCATGAATATAAATCTAATATTCATATTTTTCTTATTCATTAATTTTATTATGTGAAATTCCCCATCTCTGTCATAAAATAATCTCAAGTGACCTGTTAATAAGTTTACTAAGACAAAATTCAATAGTTTCCCTTTACTTAGTCTTTGGGGACCATAATAAATGTATGACCATAAAATTAATAAACTATCTTCTAAAGACACCAATTAAAACCAAGCCAAAAAGACAGCATTTTTTACATCTCTCAAAATCAAGCTACTAAAAGTCCACAACTTCATTTTGTTATATGCAGGTAGGCCATGGACACTAATTCAACACCGAATAGATGGAGCACAAAACTTCAATGAAACTTGGGAGAACTACAAACATGGTTTTGGAAAGCTTGATGGTATGGTAACTATTCATTCATCACTTTTTAATCTAACAATATTTTAAAATACTTACAAGGGATTGTAACACAAATATCTATTATGGACTGGGCACTGCATCAATGAACAAGAACCACTTTCAGCCTTCATAAAACTTATTAACAAATAATTACACATTTGTTAGTAATTACACCTATTGTAATTGTCATTTGAATTTTACTTATCATAATTACATGTCATCCTAATTAGACTTATCACAATTTAATTCAAAGACATAATTATCATAATTATAATTATTAAAGATAATCTTGATTAAGTAATATGTGCTATGAATAAGCTATGGGGAAAACCATCCCTAGCACCCTATTCCCTTATTGTATTGACATTTTAAATATCAGTCAATTAGAGGTTAGAAGGGATAAGAAAACTGTCAGATATGCAGTCCAAATTTATAAGTTCCAATAATTTAAATATTATAAATGTATATTATAGAATGTGTTGTTTAAAATTAATTACTCAATGCAAAGTTTAATAAAAAAAAACTAAAAAGCACATTACAAAAATCTATGTTGTACAAATACTTATTTGCAAAGTCAAAAATATCCATTATTATACCAAAGTTTTTACCACTAAGTATTATTTGACCATTTAAAAAATTCTTTATTCCAATTATGATAGTTAGAATGCATATTTCAATGAAAAGGTTTTTTTTTTAAGATTTTATTCATTTATTTGTGAGGCAAAATTATAGACAGTGGGAGATATAGAGAAAGGTCTTCCATCTTCTGGTTCATTCCCCAAATAGCCTTAACAGCCAGAGCTAGGCTGATCCAAAGCCAGGAGCTTCTTCCAGGTTTGCCACATGGGTGCAGGGGCCCAATCATTTGGGCCATTTTCCACTGCTTTTCCAGGCCATAAACAGAGAGTTGGATAAGAAGAGGAGCAGGGGCCGGCGCTGTGGCAAAGAGGGTAAGGCTGCCACCTGCAGTGCCACATGGGTGTTGGTTGGAAACCTGGCTGTTCCACCTCCGATCCAAGCTCTCTGCTATGGCCTGGGAAAGCAGTGGAAGATGGCCCAAGTGTTTGGGCCCCTGCACCCACATGGGAGACCTGGAGGAAGCTCCTGGCTTCACATAGGCGCAGCTCCAGCTGTTGGGGCCACTGGGGAGTGAACCAGCAGATGGAAGACCTCTCTCTCTCTCTCTGTGTAGCTCTGACTTTCAAATAAATAAATAAATCTTAAAAAAAAAAAAAAAAAAAAAGGCGAGCAGCTGGGACACAAACCAGCACCCATATGGGATGCCAGTGCCACAGGTAAAATCTCAGCCTACTACACCACAGCAACAGCCCCTCAGTGATATGTTTGGTTTTTTTTTGTTTTTTGGTTTTTTTTTTGTTTTTGACAGGCAGAGTGGACAGTGAGAGAGAGAGACAGAGAGAAAGGTCTTCCTTTTTGCCGTTGGTTCACCCTCCAATGGCTGCCGCGGCCAGCGCACTGCGGCCGGCGCACCGCGCTGATCCAATGGCAGGAGCCAGGTACTTATCCTGGTCTCCCATGGGGTGCAGGGCCCAAGCACCTGGGCCATCCTCCACTGCACTCCCGGGCCACAGCTGAGAGCTGGCCTGGAAGAGGGGCAACCGGGACAGAATCCGGCACCCTGACCAGGACTAGAACCCGGTGTGCTGGAGCCGCAAGGCGGAGGATTAGCCTGGTGAGCCACGGCGCCAGCCAGTGACATGTTTTATAGCTCCCAATCTTTTCCTAACAGTGACTGTAACTCAAAAATAAAAGACTGACAGCTAAGTCCAGAACACTCAATTATTCGATGATGAAAATAAAACCCCAGGAACAGGCATTTGGCCTAGCAGGTTAATACACCTGCATCCCCTATGAAGTGCCTGCATTCAAGTCTCATTTCCATTCCTGATTCCAGCTTCCTGCTAACGCATACCCTAGGAGGCAGCAGTGAATGCTCAGGTGGTTGGGTTCCTGCCACCAAAGTGTGGGACCTGGATTTAGTTCCTGACTACTGGCTTGGGTCTGCCAAGCCCAAGCCAATGCAGGAATCTGGGGGGTGAACTAGTGGACAGAATTCTTGTCTGTCTGTCTGTCTGTCTCTCTGTCCCTCTACCTCTCAAATAAATAAATAAATATTTTTAAAAAGTAAAGCAACACTTTTGTATTCATATTTACTAGCTATCCTTAAAATGAAGCCTCCTACTAACTCAATAAGGAAATACTGACTTCTATTTTCATTAAGTATTTTAATAAAAAGGATAATAATAAATAACTATCTGCAATTATACTATGATTTCAATTCCCAACATAATTTCTAAATGACAGAGAAAGGTTATTAAGAATCATGTTAATTAAAATTTTTTAGAATTTACTTCCTTATTTTTGCACAAAAAATAAATGTATAAAGCAAACACCAAAAGTCAAGTTTAAATTCGAAGAAAGTGACAGCGTTACCATCTAAATCTATGAGAGTATCTAATGTCTCTTGATTATAAATGGGTATTAATAAATAGATAATAGTAAAGCTAGCATATATAAAGCTATTTAGGGATTAGACATTATTCTACCAGTGATCAGACCTAATTATCTATAATGGTATGTTTCACATGTGAAACATGTCTTGTAATATGTTTGAGAAAGGATTATCAGATTTTAAGCAGGTCTATTAATATTATTAACATTTTGTGCATACGACTATGTTCAATAAAATTATTTTAAAAAGAAATATTTTCAGGACCAGCACTGTGGCATAGCAGGTAAAGCCGCCGCCTGCAGTCCCAGCATCCCATATGGGCACCGGTTCGAGTCCTGGTTGCTCCACTTCTGATACAGCTCTCTGCTATGGCCTAGGAAAGCACTAGAAGATGGCCCAAGTCCTTAGGCCTCTGCACCCGCGTGGGAGACCCGGAGGAAGCTCCTGGCTCCTGGCTTCAGATTGGCATAGCCCTGGCTGTTGCAGCCAATTAAGGAGTGAACCAGAGGATGGAAAACCTCTCTCTCTCTTCCTCTCTCTCTGCCTCTCCCCTTTATCTCTGTGTAATTCTTTCAAATAAATTAATTAATTAAAAAAAAGAAATATTTTCAGAAACTCTAAGCTGAGAAGGGATTCAAGACTAAAATAACTTATTTACTTACACTAATAAAAAAACACTGCTTAAAAATTGTCAGTTTCCAATCTGTAGTTAATCTACAGGTTTTTAAATATTTTTCTTTTCAGGAGAATTCTGGTTGGGCCTAGAGAAGATCAGTGCCATAGTGAAGCAATCCACTTATATTTTACGAATTGAGCTAGAAGACTGGAAAGACAACATGCATTATATAGAATATTCTTTCCACTTGGGAAATCATGAAAGCAACTACACAGTGCACCTCGCTCAGATTTCTGGCAATGTTCCCACAGCACTCCCAGAGCATAAAGATTTGGTGTTTTCTACATGGGATCATAAAGCAAAAACACACCTCAATTGTCCAGAAAGCTATTCAGGTATGCTTTTACTAACAGTACTTTATTTTCACCTCTTTAGAATATCTTCCTATATTATTAGTTGTTATCTACAATGTCAACCCCTTAAAATTCCAATCTCAAATAAGCATTTTCTCTACACACAAACCTCTGTTAATTCTAGTTCAACTAAGCATTGTATTTTACCTCTAATCCTCTTCAGCTTTCTAGCTTTCATAGAATGCATGAAACTTACACATATATTTAAAATTAGGATACATGGATTTACAACACTATGATATAAGAAATGAGACATATTCATAAGGAAATAAAATAACAGCAACTTCCCACAAATTTATATCCTTTAAATTGCATGGTTATCTTCTTCAGGAGGCTGGTGGTGGAATGAAGAATGTGGAGAAAGCAACCTAAATGGTAAATATCACAAACCAAGAACAAAATCTAAATCTGAGAGGAGAAGAGGGATATGCTGGAAGTCTCAAAATGGAATGTTATACTCCATCAAATCAACCAAAATGCTGATCCATCCAAAAGATTCAGAAAGCTTCGAATGAACAGAGACCAATTAAAAGGTCAATAAATCAAACATTAAACTCATTGCAAGTTACTGTCATTTAATAATCTGATATTAAATTCTTTGGAGAAAGCCTGAGAAATATTTTTTCATCTTACAAGTCAATATCAACTTTAGAATGGGTATAAAATATCACCTAAAAGAATACCATTTGCCTTTCTTATTTAAAGTTCTTACTACAGTTTCATTTTGTTCATATATTTTGTACTGTGGGATTCAATCTTAGATGGTTACAATTGAATTATAACCAATAGGTGATTTTTTAAATAACCAAATTAAAAAAAACTTTTGTTTTAAAAGTCATCAAGTAGGCTAATTTAAAAACTTACTCACTTAAAAAAAGCAGTTTCCTTGTTAAAATTCTAACTTCGAATAAACACAAAAGACTGAACATTTTAAATGCTTCAATATTAATTTTAAAGCTAAAATTCAATCAGTTCAGAGTATATGCAAAAATCTATAATTGTGGGGAGCAGCTCGGACTAGACTAAGTTACTGGAATTAAGACTTATTCTATGCATCTGCTCTCCTCTGTGGGGAGCAGCTCGGACTAGACTGTTACTGGAATTAAGACTTATTCTATGCATCTGCTCTCCCACAATATGGCGCCGGGAGAGAAGTAAACAGCTTCCGTACAGCTGCCTCCAGTTCAGCCAATTAACTGTAGGACTTGCTCCTGATTGGAGAGCAGCGTACTCGGCGTGTGGGCAGCCGAGTTGGGATTGGCGGAGGAGGACTATAAAGGAGGAGAGAGACGGCATGCACCAGGAACATCTATGGGGAACATCTAGCTGAAGGAACACCTGTGCAGCCCCCGAGACGAGCCGGCCGGCGGTGTGCCGCTCCCCTGCGGAAGTGGGGAATGCGGCCAGGGGGAACTGCCCTTCCACGGAGGTGGAAGGGATAGTAGCCAACCCGGGAAGAACCAGCAGCAAACCCGGGGAGGGCCGAGCAGACAGAAAGAACAGCGCAGGGTCCTGTGTTGCTCCTCCACGAAGAGGGGGAGCGACATATAATATGAATTTTTTAAAACTGACTCTTCATTTTACCACAAAATAACTTGGAATAAATGTCTGATATGGTTTAGTCATGAAATTAAATGAAGTAGGCTGAAATACTGTATTAAAATAGGCTCAATGTCTTTTAAATAAATCTAGTACCTCATGACTACTAAGTCATTTTGACTTTAATATCACCTATCACTGTACATTAACATATTTGTTAACTTATCTATACTGTGTGCATTTTATATATTTTAACACTTAATACTGTGAAAACAAATAGTATTAAAGAGATATTGTCAGAAAACAGTAACAATGAATGTATTTGATGCATTAAGTTAAAGTTTAACATTAACTTATTCTTCCTGACATGCTGTGAGTCAAATACTTTTGTGTAGGTTTTTGAATAGAATTAAAATTCATAACAGGTTATTGAATGTTTAAAAAGCCTGACAGGCAACTGTATATATTTAAAATTCAATAAAGATTCAGTCCCTAAATATCAAAAATTTTAATTCTTATAGTTCTGTTGCTGGCATCACAGTAGATAAATGATTGTTACTTCTAATTTAAATAATTTAAACTCTAAATTCCCAAGATTAGATATAAATTTTTGCCATAATATCTCTTGTCATACTTATTTCTCAGTAAGCTTAAAAATTATCAGTAAGTTCTAATTTTCAGGAACACAGCCTAAGCAAAAATTTATACTGATGTTTTTAGAATCAGAATGCCAAAATGGCTTTTTTCAAAAAAACAGATTTCAAATGCAGAAGTCATTTAATATACCACTTCTTCCTGTTTTCTTTTTTTTCCTCCACCCTCACATGTTTAATTTTGTTCCTTTTAGGAATACTAAACTGGATTTTTCCCAATATAAAACTCAGACTGAGAGAGAATTCTGGCAGAAAAAAAGTTTTTTCTTTATGGGTTCACAAAAATTGTGTCATGTCCCCACTACTGGGTTTAAAGCAAATTTCAACACTCACAGTTGTCTAATCTAATGGCCTTTTCTCAGTCTATCTGCCCTTTGATCTTTCACTACTAATTTATACTCTCCATGGATTATCCTTTACCTGGATCCATTTTATAATCTATTCCTTCCTTGTTTTGGGTATGTGGGCCAGTGCACAACCATAGCTCATTTTTTTTTCTACTTTGATCCCCAGGTTTTCTAACTACCCTCATGGACTCATCTATGTTCCATGACAAAACTTTTGAAAACTACATATTCATGACAGGTCTCTTTCTCTCTTCTATATCCTATAGGCCCCTAAAATTCAACATCGCATCATCGTAACAAATCCATCAACCCTGTAGTATCTCTGCTGTCCCTTTTGACTTTCTCCCTCCCTTTATATCTTTCACATTCTTTCCTAACATTCTTCTATGGCTCCCAGTCATGGAAGCCTGTAAGACATCTCTCCTGTTGTACTTTGTTAACTACCTCTCCTATATCAAAAGCCACGTTCACTAGTCTTCTTTTGAAACGTCTCTTAATCCGATAAACTTTCTTCCCAGTGATTGCCTTTGAGTCCCTGATTATCTAGTGAGTCTCCTCTAGCTTCCTCTCGGTCCTCTTAAAATTTATAATGGTTGCATATCACTTTGACTTGTGTCTTTAACACTTGTTCAGTGGAGAAGTGTAACAGCTGAAGATAAAAACATGTCCACATAAGTTCTGGAATTATAGGATGAATTGGCTTGCCATAAGCATAAATTTGTTTTAGAAATTTATTGGGATCTTATCTTAAATCTTAAAATATTTTCTTAAAATTGCATGTAAATTATATTTTATATTCTATCCACCTTCACACACACGAAAATTATCCTTTCCACCCCCAATCTTTAGAAGACTGATTTAGAAGATTTTTAGAAAAGTGATTTTCCTAGATGTGTCAAATTTACCCCGTGGACTTACATATCCCATATACTGTGCCTATCCCAATTAGAAAAGCACAGGCCTACAGAATAAAATTCAAATCCCTTCTGGGCATTCAGGGGCATCTACATTCTGACCCCAATTACCTTTTTTGCCCAACATAAACTCTCACTCTAATAAAAAAAATGACTGAGTTTTAAACATCACCTCTAACACTTTCCTAATGCACTGCATTACTCTAGAATGCCTCTTCATTTTCTGATTGCCTTGGGCCTACTTACACCTCATAATGCAGATCATCTCATTTCCTTGACAAATATCCTATAAAATGGTGGCCCCTTCCCCTCAAATTCTCTGGATCCCTTAAATGGCACTTAGCAAGCAAAGATATGACAGAAAAATAAATCTGAAACTATAGTAATAAAACTTTTGAAAAATAGTAACGAAAATCCCACCAGCATCAGAGATAGTAAATCTACCTTAATTTAGTGAATTATGAAATTCCTATGCCAACAGTTACTCTCAATTAGTATGAGTTTTTCTGAAACCAAATTTACACAGTTCCAATTTTAAGATTACTCAATGTAGTATAATAGTCACATACTGTCATACTAGAATCACCATGTTTTCATGCTTCTAACTTTTCTTCCTAACGGCATACCTCAGAGAAGTCAATTAATTCATTAATCAAAAATGTATTCCTTAGTATTCACTGAGCACCTATTCTTTTTACTCTTATAAAACCTATTACAAATTTATATTTTTAAATATTCTGTTTTAGGATAATCAAATTTCCATTTTTTGCCCATCATTAAATCATATGCATCCCATTTATTTATATATATATATGTATACACACACACACACAACTGATTATCCAACACAGTAGTTTTGAAAATTGAAAGGAAAGGCCGGTGCCACAGCTCACTAGGCTAACCCTCCACCTAGTGGCGCCGGCACACCAGGTTCTAGTCCCGGTCGGGGTACCGGATTCTGTCCCGGTTGCCCCTCTTACAGGCCAGCTCTCTGCTGTGGCCAGGGAGTGCAGTGGAGGATGGCCCAAGTGCTTGGGCCCTGCACCCCATGGGAGACCAGGAGAAGCACCTGGCTCCTGCCATCGAATCAGCGCAGTACGCCGGCCGCGGCGGCCATTGGAGGGTGAACCAACGGCAAAGGAAGACCTTTCTCTCTGTCTCTCTCTCTCACTATCCACTCTGCCTGTCAAAAAAAAAAAAAAAAAAAAAAAGAAGAAGAAGAAGAAGAAGAAAGAAAGGAAAGTAACCAAACAATGGGTCTTTCATCAAAGTCCAAAGTATTCTCATGGCAAATCCTCTAGAACAAGATTACTCAACTGGTGTGAAATGTGCAGTTCAAGGTCATTAAAGCAGAATTCACAATCTTCCTTTGTAAGATAAGGTTTCACTGACATTTTAGGAAATATAAAATATAATTAAGAATTCCATCTAAAATATAAAAGCTATTTTTCTAAATTCACATATTTAGAACCAAAAACAGTAATATATCTAATAATATGGTTAGGTATATGTGAAACAGTAATAGACTATAATCTTAAAGATGCTGAGTTGTAGCTGTCCATCTTCAAGTTAGCAACCAAGCCTGAGTTTCCACACCCATGTACGAGATTAATAACCCTGCCAAATCTACTTCCCTGAGTTATAATGATCAAGTCAGACACTATATTTGAATGGTTTTATAACCTATTTAGTTCTAAAAAACTGTATATACTTTTAAAAACTGGATCTTGGGTTTCACTCTTCCCATTCCTTTAGGTTTATAAACTGTATAAATGCTTCTTAACTAAACATATTCTAGCTTTCAGGAAAGGTGAACAAAACTGCACTTTTCACAGTCTGCTCCTGCTTCTGGAATTTCCTCCTTCTGCTAGGAGTCCAAAATAACACTGTCAGATGCAAACCCCTAATTAATAACTCCTGGGATGGCCGGCGCCACAGCTCAATAGGCTAATCCTCTGCCTGCTGCGCCGGCACTCCAGGTTCTAGTCTTGGTTGGGGTGCCGGATTCTGTCCTGGTTGCTCCTCTTCCAGTCCAGCTCTCTGCGGTGGCCCAGGAGTGCAGTGGAGGATGGCCCAAGTGCTTGGACCCTGCACCTGCATGGGAGACCAGGAGAGGCACCTGGCTCCTGGCTTCGGATCAGCACGGTGCGCCGGCCACAGCGCACCAGCTGCAGCGGCCATTGGGGAGTGAATCAACAGAAAAGGAAGACCTTTCTCTCTGTCTCTCTCTCTCTCACTGTCCACTCTGCCTGTCAAAAAAAAAAAAAAAAAAAAAAAAACCACTCCTGGGTGACCACATTAATCTTAGGAAACAAGAGGCTTAAACTGAAGGGTTTGTATAGTACAATAAAATAGGAACAATTAGATAGAATAAAAGAGAGATATTGAGGGCAAAATCTGAAGAGTAAGAGTACTTGGTAATAACTTGAGACATCTATAAACACTAAAAATAAAAACACAGACCAATAGTCTCTAAAGCAGATAGCATAAACTTGAATGGGGGAAAAATGTTCAACTTTCAGTAACAAATATTTAACTGAAGTTTGCACTTCCTTTAATTATAAATGAATGAAATTTAACATGGCATTATTAGCAGTATGTACATAGGACTGTCATTAAAGTAACCACATATATTTTAATACCACAACTATTCTAGATACTTTAAAACATTATTAGATAATACTTAACAAAATATGGTCATTTTAGATATGAGCCTAGATCTTGTTAAGTAATTCACTCATAGACACATAAATCACAGCTTTAATATTTTGATAATTTTAATTAAATGGAATTTATTTTCTTTGCTATACTATTTATTTTAAGCATTTAAAATATTATTTCAAAAATGAGAATCTTAGGATTCATAAAAATATATTAAGAACTCAACTCCAAAGATAGACCTATCAACATATAACATAGTTTTAAAAAACACTAATTACATGGTTCTCATTTACTTGTTGACTAGCTGAGCTGTTCTTCAAAATTTTAAGAGAAAGGTTAAAATCACTGTACAATAAGCATATTTAACTACTTGAGAAAATAAGAAAAATTATGAGATCACAAAACATTTCATTTGTTACTATGGCTACTTTGTTTAAAGTCCTTATTGACCAGCAATAAATTCCACAGTATTTACAGACCAATGACATGATGCTTAGAAGTTGCTTCTAAGTACTATTTAAAAAACAGACAAGCAATAGATGAAACAAGAATGACAATGGATATTAACAATGCTCTCTTAATTTTTTGGTATGTTTGTAATTTTCCATAATAAAAAGCTTAAAACTATATTCAGATTAATTTACAGGTAACAGACCTACTAAGAATTATTAAGAGATGTATGAGGCATATTCCTAACTGCAAAGGTTCAGGTCAAAATCCACTAAATCCTTTCAGTTTGTTTCTCACACTCACAGGTACTAGCTATGCACCACTGCATTCATTCTTAGTAACACTACATTTGTTAGATATCATCTTTCAAAAAAACTAGACAGAAAAACAAACATACGAAGTTCAACAGGTGATTACAACCACAGCTATTGCTGGGAAAGAAGCCAACTCTAACAATCCTGCCAAGAATATCATGTGCTCTATGAACAAATTTAGTTTTTAAAACTAAACGCTAATGAAATACACAAGCATTTGCTCAATTAGATGTACTTTATCTATCATAACTCAAATACAGGAGTGATGGTCAAGTAAAATTCTGGGAAAAAAGCCGGCGCCGTGGCTCAATAGGCTAATCCTCCACCTTGCGGCGCCGGCACACCGGGTTCTAGACCCGGTTGGGGCGCCGGATTCTGTCCCGGTTGCCCCTCTTCCAGGCCAGCTCTCTGCTATGGCCAGGGAGTGCAGTGGAGGATGGCCCAGGTGCTTGGGCCCTGCACCCCATGGGAGACCAGGAAAAGCACCTGGATCCTGGCTCCTGCCATCAGATCAGCGCGGTGCGCCGGCTGCAGCGGCGGCCATTGGAGGGTGAACCAACGGCAAAGGAAGACCTTTCTCTCTCTGTCTCTCTCTCTCACTGTCCACTCTGCCTGTCAAAAAAAAAAAAAAAAAAAAAATTCTGGGAAAAAAGTAACACTGCACACCGTCTGTTAACTAATTTTTAGATGTTCAATAAAAAAAATTTTTTCCCACAAGAAATAGCTCTTCATCTGGTTATCTTAATGTAGAAAACTGCTCTAGCATTTCTTCTACAATATTGTAGTAAAATAAATATTTCCCTGTGAAAGCAAGAATTTCATGTAAAACCCACCTGTTTGGTATAATAAGAAATAATGTCATTTATTTCCTGATTGCTAGAAACTACCATTACACCTGTCTATCTTCATTATGCTCATGGAGGATCTGCAAAGACTAGATTCCTCCTGGGTTAAACCTATCCAGAAATAAGTGGCTACCCTTGTGTGAAAAATTAAATGTAGACCTTTAAATGTGAAATTCCCTAATTTTGGGTATAGTTTAATAACACATTCAAGATACAGTTTACTTTTTTTTATTAAAATTTTCATTTTATTTGAAAGGCAAAGGGACAAAGAGACAGACCAAGAAAAAGATCTTCCACCCACTAGTTCACTCTGTAAATGCCCTCAACAGCCAAGGAAGAATCAGGCTGAAGCCAGGAGCCATGGCCTCAATCCAGGTCTCCCCTGTGGGTATCAGAGACCCTAGTACACAAGCCATCATCTGCCATCTCCCATGTCTGCATCAGCAGAAAGCTGAACTTGGAAGCAGAATCAGCATTCTGATTTGGGTTATGGGAGTACCAAGAGCAACCTACAACTGCACCAAATTCCCATCGCTGTTATTAGCTTAAAGCTTTTTAAATGTCTTTAAGAAATATCAATGTCTTTAAAAGTACATTTAAATCTATGTGTGTGTTTGTGTGTGTGTATATATATATGAATACACATATATGTGTATATACACACATACATACATATGTAAAATAAACTAACAAATTGAATTTTTTAATTTAACAAATTGAATTAAAATATAACTTGAAGACAGGCTTCTCTAAGTTAATAATTAACATAAAAATTGGAAGTGAAAGGTGTTAAGTAACAGGAAACCTTTCAGTTTCAGAATATAGTTCTTTTTCAACATATTGCAAAATATACCTTGGAAACCCTTTAGATAGAATGGTTCAGAGGTTATCTACAGTACATAGACCCTAAAATCACTTAGTAGAAAGTTCTGAAAGGTTTGTTTGAGGGAAGGTCGAAGTATTTAAAAATATTTTGTCTCAGCAGATCAGAAAAGAAAGGGATATTTAAATTTTGGGAAGCCTTTTAGGGATTTTCAATCAATATATGTTGTACATATGGCTATACTTAATATTCAGTGGCTACCAATTAAATAAATGCTGCTGCCTGTGCTGGTCTTTACATGATGTGAGGACAGTACTTAACTATAAAGTCATTGGATTACAATTTTTAGATGCCTGATGATGACCTAGCAAAACATAACTATTACAGAGAGGGTTAAAGTATGGACACATAGACAAACTAAAAACAAATTGTGTTGCTACAAAGTTCAAGGAATTATAAGATCTAAGAAAATGCTATAAAGGAATTTCAAGGAGCAAGCACATTTCTGTGGAAAAGTTTTTTGGAGATTAAATAAGAAAGCTGGTACTTTTGTATCCTATGGGTAACTTTTTTCCTCCTTGTGTGTGTTTTTGTTACTTTTGTGAAAATAAATGTTGGAAGAATCATAAGTAAAATGGGAAATCATTTTTTTTTCAGAATCTTAATGACATAATCATTTAATGGTACTTAGTACTGTTATTGTGCTAAGTATATTAACATGTTTATGGTACATGATTCTAATTTTTAAAACAAACAGTTGGAAATTCAATATATGTATATTCAACATTTGTTGGTTCTTAAGGAACTATGTATGTGATTATAAAATAGCATAAATTGTGCATTTTAAATTTAGATGTGAAATAACAATAGCTACCATTGTTTCTTGACACAGATATCTTAATCAAATTAGAAAGCTAAGTGAAACATTTAGATAGCATTAATTGAGCATCTATTCTCTGAACTTTGCTAGAATTATCTCTTTTTTTATAATGGTAAAATACAGGTTCATTTTATTCCTACAAAGAATAAAAAGATATCTTTAAAAAAAAAAAAAAAAGAGTCGGTGAACTCAAAAGGCTTCCATAGCCTTGGAAACTCATGACTGGAGCATAGGGAGATTACTGATGCCAATTTGTAAAGTCAACAACAGGAGTCACTGTGCACTTACTCCTCATGTAGGATCTCTGTCCTTAATGTGCTGTACATTGTGATTTAATGCTATAATGAGTACTCAAACAGTATTTTTCACTTTGTGTTTCTATGTGGGTGCAAACTGTTGAAATCTTTACTTAAATGTATACTAAACTGATCTTCTGTATATAGAGAATTGAAAATGAATCTTGATGTGAATGGAAGGGGAGGGAGAGCGGGAAAGGGGAGGGTTGTGGGTGGGAGGGAAGTCATTGGGTGGGGCAAGCCATTGTAATCCATAAGCTGTACTTTGGAAATTTATATTCATTAAATAAAAATCAAAAAAATAAAAAAATAAAAAACCCATATTTGATATTCCTAACTATGTCAGAATTCTATGATGTGTTGTACCAGCAACAGATCCTGCTCTTGTTAACATATAATAGAATCATACATTAAAAAAAAAAATAATATAGTTCTTTATCCTGTGGCTTCTCATCTCAGTCAAATATTGCTTCAGTCATGCCCATTCATTCTCCTTCTATGCTGATTCTTATCTTTTTTGCCCCAAGGATACCCCTTATATTTTTTCAAGTTTCTTACCAAAATAAGATATTGTCGCTCCCCCTCTTCATGGAGGAACGACACTAAGCCCTGCCTAGGCTTCATATCCGAGTCACGGCACCATTATGTCGCTCCCCCTCTTCGTGGAGGAACGACACTAAACCCTGCGCTGTTCTTTCATCTGCTCGGCCCTCCCCGGGTTTGCTGCTGGTTCTTCCCGGGTTGGCTACTATCCCTTCCACCTCCGTGGAAGGGCAGTTCCCCCTGGCCGCATTCCCCACTTCCGCAGGGGAGCGGCACACCGCCGGCCGGCTTTCTCGGGGGGCTGCACAGGTGTTCCTTCAGCTAGATGTTCCCCATAGATGTTCCTGGTGCATGCCGTCTCTCTCCTCCTTTATAGTCCTCCTCCGCCAATCCCAACTCGGCTGCCCACACGCCGAGTACGCTGCTCTCCAATCAGGAGCAAGTCCTACAGTTAATTGGCTGAACTGGAGGCAGCTGTACGGAAGCTGTTTACTTCTCTCCCGGCGCCATATTGTGGGAGAGCAGATGCATAGAATAAGTCTTAATTCCAGTAACTCAGTCTAGTCCGGATTGCTCCCCACAAGATATAATGTGCAAATATTTTCTTAAAACTCTCATAAAAATGATCACATTCCTAGTTTTTTAACCTTCTGAGATTTCAGCTTTTTAATCTACAAAACAGGGAAATCATTTTGGTTCTGTAACAAGCTGCTACACAGAGTTAATGAGATAATGAATGGCCACATATAAATTAAAAAATCCCTAGTGCCAATTATATTTTCTTATCATTACTCACTATGAACTTGCACACATATAGATTTGCATAATGATCGCTGCAATGTATAAGCAGAAATTAATAATTAGCCTAATTTTTCTAAGAAAGCAAAACACATCTAGATAAACTAGAAATTATTGTCATGAGCCAATATTTATGGAATTTTCTGTAAATTATTGGTGATCCTCTATGTTAGCTATTATCTGTTGAGGTTGTCATATATCCTCTCCTATAATTCCAAAATTATTTATAACTATGCTAGGTTTTCTAGACACTCAAATTTTTTTAAAAAATGATAAATTCTTAAAAACATTAGCTATCAAACAGTATTAAGTAGAATAAGCAACTTACATGATTTGGTTGGACTCTGAAGGACTAAGTCATAATACAAAGCAGGACTACATTGTCTTTATGAATTCCCTCTAAAATCTTCCTTTTATCCAATTTAACAGCCCAGAAACCCAGTCTCCTCATGCTTTCCAAACCAATCTATGTCAAGTTGTGTAACACATGAGTAAATGTAATCTAACAAAATCAATGCTAACAATATGGCAAATTCCTATCAAGTATCTGTGCCATACACTGTTCAATTTATTTGTTTGTTGAAAAGGAGAGAGAGGGACAGAGAAAGAAAGAGTGCACCATTTGCTGGTTCATTCCTCACAGGCCTGTGGAGGCTATGGCTGGGAAAGGGCCAAAGTCGGAAGCCTGGAACATGGATCCCCCAAGGGTGGTGGTAACCCAATTGTAACAGCCATCACTGCTGCTTCTCCCAGTCTGGAGTAGCAGGAAGACGGACACAGGAACCCAAGCACTCTGTATGGATGCAGATGTCTTAAACAGCAACTTAACTGTGAGGCCAAATGCCCGCACCCCCACATACTTTACATGTATTTGATCCTCACAAATTTCTCAAATATAGGCATTTTTATTAAGCCTATGGTGAAAGAAGGAAAATCAATCAATTTTCACTTTAGATAATTCCTAATGAAATATGGCCATAAAATACTGATTAAAAGAGCACTCCTTCCAAGTTTTCATTTAGTTATACATATGGTGACAATATTTCAAATAACATAAAAATCGTTATTTCTTTATATAATTTAGAGAATGAGCATTGAGCTTTTATAAAGGGAATGGCCAATTTTCTAATCATTGTATCTTTTTAAAAAGACACAGGGTTTTAGTTTTTTGTTTTTTGGTTTTTTTTTTTTTTGGAAAAAAGCAAACAACAGAAAAAAAGTCAACAAAGTATAGTAGCTACAATTCCACTTCTGTATAGCCATGTAGTTGACTGTTTACGTCCCTGAAGGTACCATACTAGAGAACTTCCTATACAAAGTGATGCAGTGCTGGCACCCCATATGTGCGCTGGTTCTAGTCCCAGCTGCTCCACTTCTGATCCAGCTCCCTGCTATGGCCTGGGAAAGCAATAGAAGGTGGCCAAGGTCCTTGGGCCCCTGTACCCACAGAGGAGGCCCAGAACTGGAAGAAGCTCTTGACTCCTGGCCCAGCTCTAGCTGCTACCGCCATTTGAGGAGAGAACCGATGGAAGACCTCTTTCTCTCTATCTCTCTCTGCCTCTGCCTCTCTGTAACTCTTGTCTTCCAAAAGAAAAACAAGTAATCCACACTTCTTGTGTCAAACTGCTCACTGGCAACATATTACTAACAGTGTATTATGATCTTCTCCATAAAATAAGAAATTTAGTAACCCTGACATCCTATATTAGCATTTATCAATGTCTGTTAATTGTTAAAGATTTTACATGAGTTCTTTAAAAGCTGTACATAAGCAGGACTAATATTTGTAAAATACTAATCTGAAATAACTTATTTTGAGCAAAAATATTAAAGCCCAAAGTAATACTCATATTCAATGAATGTTAAATAGGAGTAAGTCTAATCTTCTTGATAAATTTAGCCAGTTCTATTATTCCTTGTGAATAAATTGCACTCACGAGAGAGAATTGTTCTGCTTTACAGGTCTAAAAAATTATTATTAAAAAAACCCTTTTGTCTAAAATTTTAATTTCTTTAAAGATTTATTTATTTATCTGAATGTCAAAGTTATACAGAGAGAGAAGGAGAGCCACAGAGAGAGAGGTCTTCCAACAGCTGATTCACTCCCTAATTGGCTGCAATGGTCGAAGCTGCGTTGATCCGAAGCTGGAAGCCAGGAGTTTCTTCCAGGTCTCCCACATGGGTACAGGCGCCCAAGCACTTGGGCCATCTTCTACTGCTTTCCCAGGCAATAGCAGAGAGCTGGATCAGAAGTGGAGCAGCTGGGACTCGAACCAGCGTGCACATGGGATGCCAGCACTGCAGGCAGCAATTTTACCGGCTATGCCACAGTGCTGGCCCCTAAAATATGTAATTAATACAATGTTTAGATATGGCCCAAACTAAGGCATTGAGACATATTAAGTGATACCTCCAGATCATTCTCAAACTAATATGCTATGATGCATTTTTATGCTTGAAATGTTTACTTCCAGAATAGAAACTATAGTTTTTTTTTTAACTATCAGCCTTACCTACATTAACCTTCAAATGACAAAGCATTCAATCATAAAATCTGAGAGTAAATCCAACAAACAAGCTATTGTAAAGAGTTACCAACACATGTAACACATATACCAATAACCTAGACTGAAAAAGCAAAGCCAGCAGAGGCAGATCAAAATGGCAGCTGAGCAAGACTATCTGGTCATCGTCTCCCCACTGAGATGCCAATTTGCACATCAAGTTGCCTTCACAAGAGCGATGGAAGCCAGTTGAGATCACAGTGCCAGATTTAGCACAACACTAAGACAAGACTCACTGAAGAAAACAGAAAAGAAAGAGTTGCCCTCATCATCTCTCTCCCAGCTCCAAGAAGCACAGCTTAGACAGAGAAACCTTGCCTAACCCTTAGGAGGGAGAGAGTGAATTAAGTGCAGTACTTTGACTAGAAATCCAGTTATTACACTGGTCTGACAAAAACCAGTGCTGAACAGGTCTCATAGCCCCTGCCCCCAGGCTCCTGTCTCCAACAGTTTTTGGATTCCCCTAAGCCAGGCACCTAAGGAATCACATCCACTACTCCTCCCCCAACATAGGCCCTGCAGCAGAGCAAGATCCAGCTGCTGGAAGTAGGGCAGGAAAGGGAACTTCGGACTCTCACTTTGGAGCTTACAGCAGAACTGCCACAGCTGTGACACCCAGACCAAGGTCTTTACCTCTAGGCCAGTGATCACAGACGGAGCCTCTGGACTTTCCAAGGCATCAGGCAGACAACTGTACTCTGCTGAGATGGACTTGTCTGGGCATGTGTCATCACCATTTGGTTCTACTGTGTGGAGCTTGGTGACTGTGAGATGTACCTTATGACATATCTTAATGTCAGCCTTTGCAGACAGGGGGCTGCCTTTATCAGCCCTCCTCCAATGTTGGGCAGAGAGCAAAAAAGATCAGTGTCTTGGGACTCAGTGCCAGGCAATAAAACCCAATGTTGCACAGATCCTAATAATCTCTATCCCTAGACTAGTACCTATGATATCGGAACTGTCTCCCTAAAATATATATCAAAATGTGGCCCCTTAAAGCTCCCCAGAAGCGCCATCTGGGGTGCCACATATGTTACTGGAATTTGGGGTGCCATATGATATCACCATATGTTTATTAATAAATCTCCAATATTAATAAGCCCAAGAGGGTTCTTGCCTAATATTTGGAGAGGAATTTAAATACCGGCATAAATAAACGAGGCAGCATGGTCATTTTAGGCTTTTATTTAGTGAGAGAAATCATAGGAGGATAAGAGCTTTATCTAAAAGAGAGAGGTAAATCTGAGTTCATACCAAGCACCAGGAACCAGCCATGTGGAGGAGCATCTAGGCCAGGAAGCCTAAGGTGGGTGGCCTGAAGGCCACAAGCCCTGGGGGCGCAGGGCTACAGCCAGCCCCCTCCTGGCAAGAGGCCAGGAAACATAAGAGAAGGAAGGGGCAGACACACTATGTCCCAGGCTTTTAACCCACTTCCAAAAGGGACTGGTTAATTAACCTGATTGGCTGGTGGGCACCCAGGTGTGGCCAGGTAGGGGCATGAGGTCACACAGGGGTGTGGCGAAGGCATCAGGTAGGGCGTGAGGTCGCACAAGGGCATGGCAAAGGCGTGGTCTTGCAGGTCACAAACCTAATCAATTTTAACCTGTATGCCTGCCTACTGCACCTGCAGGTGTCATCTCTGATGCTGCCCCAGAGCCAAGTGGAATAAATGGAATCCCTTGGTTCCAGTTCCATCGTACCTCTATCACTTGTGGCTAGCTGCAGCAGCCACAGGATGTGAGTCCATCTCAGAAACAGAAAGACCAGAGCAGTGTGAGCACTGATCCTACCACAGTGCTGTGGTGGTCTGGGCGGGTTATGGCCATGGGACATGATCCAGTATAGCAGCATTGGTTGCCACAGGACTGAGTGTCTGGGCCTGCCCAGCCCCAGGCAGAGGCTTGTAGGGATGGACTATCCCCTTTTTTGGATGCCTTCCTGCTTCACTCTGAGCCATAAACCAACTATGTGTTTGGGACAAAAAACTCAGTGGCAGCACAGTCAGACCCACAGCAAACCTCAAGTTAGGGCACCACCTAGTGCCAAAGTGACAGAAGTGTCCACAGGCTCAGAGAAAAATACATGGCCTACTTTAGAATTTCTTAAAAGGAAAGACAAACAAAATGAGGTTACAAAGACAAGGAAAACAGTAATTAACTCTTCAATGTGCAGATGATATCATATGCCAACCAGCACTAAGAACTCTTATGGAATCATGATTTTACTTGAAAAACAAAATGAGGTGACAGAAACCGATCATCTAGGATCTGATAATATCAAAATGTTCAGATGAAGAATGTAAAATAGCTGCTTTAAGAAACTCAACAGGCCGGCGCTGCGGCTCACTAGGCTAATCCTCTGCCTTGCGGTGCCGGCACACCAGGTTCTAGTCCCAGTCAGGGCGCCGGGTTCTGTCCCAGTTGCCCCTCTTCCAGGCCAGCTCTCTGCTGTGGCCAAGGAGTGCAGTGGAGGATGGCTCAAGTGCTTGGGCCCTGCACCCCATGGGAGACCAGGAGAAGCACCTGGCTCCTGCCATCGGATCAGCGTGGTGTGCCGGCTGCAGCGGCCATTGGAGGGTGAACCAATGGCAAAGGAAGACCTTTCTCTCTGTCTCTCTCTCTCACTGTCCACTCTGCCTGTCAAAAAAAAGAAAAAAGAAAAAAAAAAAAAGAAAGAAATTCAACAAACATCAAGAGAACACTGCACACATACAAATACATACACAAAAATTATTTACCTAAAAGCCATTAGGCAGATAGATGGAATTAATTTAAAAACTCAAAAAGAAATCTTTCAACTGATAAGTACACTAAGCAACATTAAAAAAAAACACAGAACAGATCGAACAGAAGAAAGAATCAATGAGCTTGAAGATATGCTATTTGAAAATATACAATAGAGGAGGAAAAAAAAACCAAAAAGATGAAAATATCCAAGTAACTGGAGATCAAGATGGACTTGAGAATGCTAATGGTAGGGATAGCATATTTAAAGAGTTAATAACAGGGGCCGGCACTGTGGTGTACAGTGCCGGCATCCCATAATGGACACTGGTTCGAGTCCCAGCTGCTCCATTTCCAATCCAGTTATCTGGTATGGCCTGGGAAAGCAGTACAAGATGGCCCAAGTCCTTGGGCCCCTGCACCCACTTGGGAGACCCGGAAGAGGATCCTGGCTCCTGGCTTTGGATTGGTGCAGCTCCAGCTGTTGCAGCCAATTGGGGGGTGAACCAGTAGATGGAAGACCTCTCTCTCTCTGCCTCACCTTCACTCTCTGTGTAACTCTGACTTTCAAATAAATAAATAAATCTTAAAAAAAGAGTTAATAACATAAAACACCCCAAATCTAGAGAAAGATATACTCAAAGGGCAG
This sequence comes from Oryctolagus cuniculus, assembly GCF_964237555.1. NCBI lineage: Eukaryota > Metazoa > Chordata > Mammalia > Lagomorpha > Leporidae > Oryctolagus > Oryctolagus cuniculus. The sequence goes on along the minus strand of NC_091438.1, from coordinate 110,194,570 downwards.
AAGTGACTTCAGAAGTCACTTCAGGGCCAGCGCCGCGGCTCACTAGGCTAATCCTCCGCCTTGCGGCGCTGGCACACCGGGTTCTAGTCCCGGTCTGGGTGCCGGATTCTGTCCCGGTTGCCCCTCTTCCAGGCCAGCCCTCTGCTGTGGCCAGGGAGTGCAGTGGAGGATGGCCCAAGTGCTTGGGCCCTGCACCCCACGGGAGACCAGGAGAAGCACCTGGCTCCTGCCATGGGATCAGCGCGGTGCGCCGGCCGCGGCGGCCATTGGAGGGTGAACCAACGGCAAAAAAGGAAGACCTTTCTCTCTGTCTCTCTCTCTCACTGTCCACTCTGCCTGTCAAAAAATAATAATAAAAAAAAAAAAAGAAGTCACTTCAGAAGTGACTGCTCTGCAGTCAGATTCAACTCAGTCAAGTCTACCCCAAGACACACAATAACAGGCTCTCTAAGGCTAAAGGTAAAAGAAGGATTTTCAAAGCTGTAAAAGGAAAGAAACAAATAACATGAAGGAGTCTCAATTCACCTGACTGCAGATTTCTCAACAGGCATGTTATAGACCAAGAGGCACTGGGATAAAACTTTTACAGCTACCCAAGGATATCTTACTAGTAAAGTGTTCCTATAGAGATGAAGGACAGATAGACATCCCCAAACTAAAGCTGAGATAATTCAATCATGTAAATAAGATCCAAAAGAAAATAAGAGTAGCTGTAATTATACTAGATGAAACAGATTTTAACAAAGTTGTCCATGGCATTAAGAAATCCAGTATCAGGGGCCAGTATCATGGCATACCGGGTAAAGCCATTATCTGTGACGCCAGCACTGATGTGGGTTCCAATTTGTATCCCTGCTGCTCTGCTTCCAATCTAGCTCCCTGCTAATGGCATGGAAAAAGTAGCAGAAAATGGTCTAAGTGTTTGGGCCCCAACATCCTACATGGAGACCCTGATAAAGCTCTGGGTGCCTGACTTCTACCTGGCTCAAATGTGGCCATTATGGTCACTTAGAGAGTGAACCACAGGAGAGGATGGAAGACCTCTCTCTATCTTTCATTCTCTCTGTAACTCTTTTAAATAAATAACCTAAAAAAAAAAAAAGAAAGAAAAAAATCTGACATCATGGTCATATCATCAAAGTCAATATTTTTCTCACTGTAGAAGAACATCATATATTATGAAATGAGTAAGATAGATACTAATTTATCATATTATCTTTCCCTAGTAGAATATAATTTTAAATAGAATGGGACTTTTTGGCCAGTGCCGCGGCTCATTAGGCTAATCCTCCGCCTGTGGCACTGGCACACCAGGTTCTAGTCCCGGTCAGGGCGCTGGATTCTGTCCTGGTTGCTCCTCTTCCAGGCCAGCTCTCTGCTGTGGCCCGGGAGTGCAGTGAAGGATGGCCTAAGTGCTTGGGCCCTGTACCCGCATGGGAGACCAGGAGAAGCACCTGGCTCCTGGCTTCGGATGGCGCAATGCCGGCCGTAGTGGCCATCTGGGGCATGAACCAATGGAAGGAAGACCTTTCCCTCTGTCTCTCTCTCTCTCACTGTCTAACTCTGCCTGTCAAAAAAAAAAAAAAAAAAAAAAAAAAAGGAAGAAAAAGAATGGAACTTTTTTTAAAAGCAGGAAATTTGACCTTTTTTTCATGTGAGTGAGTGACAGTGATGACATGCAAGCAGAGGGGAGATAGTCTGGTCAGCATCCTGGAAGGAGCATGGCTGTAGAAATCCTAGTTCTAGGAGCTAGTGCTGTGCTACAGTGGGTGAAGTCACCACCTGCAGTGGCAGCACCCCAGATGGGCGACAGTTTGAGTCTTGGCTTCTCCACTTGGGATCCTGCTCCCTGCTAATGGCCTGGGAAAGCAGTGGAAGATGCCCAAGTGCACCCACATGGGTGATCCAGAAGAAGCTCTGGGCTCCTGGCTTTAGCCTGGCCCAATCCTGGCCTTTGCAGCCACTTGGGGACTGAATCAGCAGATGGAAGACCTGTCTCTCCTTTCGTCTCTCTGTAACTATGCCTTTCAAATAAATAAACATATAAAAAGAAATCTAAAAAAGAAAAAATATATTTTAAACCAAGAGTAGTAAAAAGAGACAAGGAAGGTCATTATATAAAAATGAAGAATTTAGTCCAGCAAGAGGAAATAATACCTGTTGATATACATGCACCCAATATCAGAACACCAAAATACATAAAGTAAATATTAATAAACTTAAAGAGAGAGAGAATCTCCAGTATGGTAATAGTAAGAAATTTTAACACCCACTCTAAAAAATAGATTATCCATAAAGAAACTAAACAAAGAAACAGAGGAGTAAAATTACACCCGAGATCCAACTGAACCTAACAAACATCTACAGAATGCTCTTATAGCTGAAGATTACATATTCTTCTCAACAGTACACAGAATATTCTCTAGGACAGATCATATGTTTTATCACAAAATAAATCTCAGCAAATATTAAAAACAAAAATCATTATAATCAAAACAGCATGGTAATGACACAAAAATAGACATGTGGCCCAATGGGACAAATTAGAAACCCCAGAAATTAATTCATACATTTACAACAAAGTAATCTTTGACAAACAAGCTAAAATAACTCCCTGGAGAAAGGACAGTCTCTTCAACAAATGGTGTTGGGGAAAATTGCATCTCAGTGAATGAAATTTTTAGTGTATGCTAAAGTATGAAACAAGACCCCTACCTTATACTCCACATAAAGATAAACTCACAATGGATCAGGGATCTAAACCTAAGATCTGAAACCATCAAATTATTAGAGGAAAAATAAGGGAAACACTGCCAAGACATCGACCAGGCAGCCTTCTTAGATAAGACCCCAGAAACACAAGCAATAAAAGCAAATATAGAAATGTGATTACTTCAAGCAAAGAAGCTTTAACACAGCAAAAGAAACACTCAACAAAGTAAAGAGGCAACCAAAAGAATAAGAGGAAATATTTGCAAACTATTCATTTGATAAAGGAATAATATCTAAAATATATAAGGAGCTCAAGAAACAAACAACAAAAACAACAACAAAATAATGCAGTGAAGAAATGGGCAAAGAACGTGCATGAAGAGGCAAAGGATGAAATACAAATTGGCCAACAGATTCATGAAAAAATGTTCAGGATCACTAGCTATCAGGGAAATCCAAGTAAATTTTTGCCTTTCAAATAAACAGAATAAATCTTATTGAAAAAGAAAGTAACAAAAATGGGAACATATCCAAACCTATGAGACATATAAAAAGCAGGAATAAGTGGGAATAGCAACCAATGCTTTCATGAAAAAAGCAGAAAGCCTCAAACATTATCTTTACTCCTTAAGGAATTAGAAAAATTAGACCAAATTAAGCCCAAAATTAGTAGAAGGAAACATATAATAAAATTCGGAGTAGAAATAAATGAAATAGAGATTTTAAAAGACTATACACACACACAAACACAAACACACACTCAAGGAACAAGGAACTAGTTCTTTGAAAAGGTAAACAAAATGGACAAATCCTTAGACTAGGAAAAAAAAAAGAGAAGATTCAAAAAATTTGAAAAGGAAGATATTGTAGATGATTCCACAGAAATAAAAAAAGATTAAAAAAAAAAAGCCAGCACCACAGGCAGTGGCTTTAACCTCTACATTACAACGCTGGCCCCAAGACAAGCGATTATTAAAGATTATTATGAATGTGTATACAGCACCAATAACTTAAAAGAAATAAATTCCTAGAAACATATATCTTACCATGATTGAACCAAGAAATGTAACACTTTTAAAAAAGATTTATTCATCTATTTGAGAGGAAGAGTTACAAAGGGAGGGAGGGAGGAAGAGAGAGAGAGAGAGAGAGAGAGATCGATTGATCTTCCATCCACTGGTTCACTCTCTAGATGGCCACAATGGCCAGAGCTGGGCCGATCTGAAGTCAGGATCCAGATGTGGTTGTAGGGGCCTAAGCTTTTGGACCATCTTCCACCGCTTTCCTGAGGACGTCAGTAGGGAGCTAGATGGCAAATGGAACAGCTGGACTTGAACCAGGGCCTGTATGGGATGCTGCAGCTGCATGTGGAGGTTTAACATACCATGCTACAGCACCAGCCCCCCAAAAATGTAACACTTAAACCAATCAATAAAATGAGCAAGACTGAATCAGCAATAAAAATTCTAATATCAAAGAAAATCCCAGGACCAGAAGTTTTCACTGCTGAATTCTATCAAACATTTAAAGAAGAATTACCACCAATTTTTCTTAAATTATTCCAAATTATTCTACTTTTAGGAATTCTTTTTCACAAAGCCAGCATCACCTTGATAACAAAACCAGACAAGAACACAAGAAAAGAAAATTACAGGCCAATATCCTTGATGATCATTGATGTAAACATCCTCAACAAATACTAGTAAACCAACATAACAACACAAAAAGATTATTTACCATGATCAAGTGGGATTCATCATAGGAAGCAAGAATGCTTTAATACACAAATCAATTAATATGACATACCACATCAACAGAATACAGTACATAATATGACTGGGGAAGGTGTGTTGGTTTTGCTGCTGCTTGGGACATCAGTATTCCCTATCAAAGTATCTGTTTTGAATCTCAGCTTCCTGTTTCCCATCCAGCTTCCTGCTAATGGGCCCTCTGGGAGGCAACGGATGATGGCTGAAGTCCTCGGGTCTCTGCTACCCACAAGGGAGACCTGGATGCAGTTTCAGACTCCTGGCTTCAACCTAGCACAGCCCTGGCTGTTTTAGAACCTAAGGAAAGTACTAATGAACAGAAGATCTCTTTCTCTGTTCTCTCTCTTCTCTGCCTATCAAATAAAGGCATTTGGTCACCTCAATATATATAGAAAGGCCATTCGATAAAATCCAACATCCTGCCATGACAAAAAATCTGAACAAATTAGGTATAAAAAGGAATATACCTCAGCATAATAAAAGCCACATGTAACACTGTTGGTGAGACTGTAAATTAGGAAAGTCATTGTGCAAAAGTATGGAAATGCCTCAAAAAACTAAAAATAGAGCTATTATATGATCCAGCAATCCTATTATTAGAAACATTCATTTCCAAGAGAATTGAAATCACTCTGTCAAAGAGACAGCTGCACTCCCATATTTGCTGCAGCATTATTCACAATAGTCAAAAAATGGATATAAACTAAGTGTTCATCAACTGATGAATGTATAAAGAAAATGTAATGCATATATACAATAACATATTCAACCATCAAAAAGGATGAAATCTTGTCATTTGTAATACCACAGATAGAACCAGAGATCATTGTACTACATGAAATAAGCTGAACACAGAAAGAAAAGTATGACATGATCTCACTTACATGTGGATTATAAAAAAGTTGAACTCATAGAAATTAAGAGTATAATGGTGGTTACCAAAGGCTGGCAAGAGTTGGGGGACAGCGGGAAACAAACAGTTGTTTCAAGTTCCAGTTACACAGGAGTAAGAAGTTCCTATATTCTATCACACAAAATAGCAGGACTGTAAATAATAATCATGTACTGTATGTTTCTCTTAAAAAAAACTAAAAGAAAGGATTTTGAATGTTTCCATCATGTTGAATGTTTGAATAAAGAGATATGTTTACTCTGATTGGACACTATACAGTACATACATGTATAGAAACACTACATGGTAACCCATACATATTCTAACACATCAGTGTTAGAATAGTAACTTAGATAAATATAAACCTAATAAAATATTTCAATATATTAACTTTTCATTTCTTCCAATAGAGGACGATATATTAATACTGGATACATACTGAAGAAGAGACAATGCACAATCTTACTGAGAAAGGCATTTTCTCACTTGCTATGAGCTCTCTACCTCACCATTAAAATTCTGAAAGATGTTTAGATTTTCTATATTGGAAATTGTTTCTACTAATTCAAAGGTTTGACACCCTAGGAATGTCATTTATCCCAGGGTTACAATTAGATTAATTATAAGAAAAATTATTAAGTAATAATTTAATAGACAATGATGCAGATTTTGAGATAAATACATTACAAACAAAGGTATTTAGGCTTGGTATACTAAAACTGTGGCAATTATCTAGTAACTAGAGAAAAAGATTTTAATTTTAGTCATACTGTATATAATTATAAATGTTAACTGTCCTACCACCCCAATGGATGAAAAACATAAAAAAATTAAAGAGAACCAGGATTCACGGGGCTGGTATAAACAGTTAAGTTGTCACTTGCGATGTTGGAATCCCATATGAGAGCTGGTACAAGTCTCTGTTGCTCCACTTCCTGTCCAGCTCCTTACTAATGTACTTGGGAAAGCAACAACAGATATCCAGCGTGCTTGAGCCCCTGCCACCTACATAGCAGACTCAGATGAAGTTCTGAGCTCCTGGCTTCAGCCTGAACCAGCCCAGCTATTGCAGCCATTTGGGAATGAACCAATCTCTCTCTGTAATTCTACCTTTCAAGAAAATAATTTTTTTTTTTTTTGGACAGGCAAAGTGGACAGTAAGAGAGAGAGAGACAGAGAGAAAGGTCTTCCTTTTTTTTTTCTGTTGGTTCACCCCCCAATGGCTGCTGTGGCCTGCGCACTGCGCTGATCCAAAGCCAGGAGCCAGGTGTTTCTCCTGGTCTCCCTTGCACGTGCAGGGCCCAAGCACTTGGGCCATCCTCCACTGCTTTCCCAGGCCACAGCAGAGCTGGATTGGAAGAGAAGCAAATGGGACAGAACCAGCGCCCTGACCGGGACTAGAACCCAGTGGGCCAGTGCCGCAGGCGGAGGATTAGCCTATTGAGCCGTGGCGCCGGCCATAAATAAATCTTTAAGAAAATAAATAAATAAAAAGTAAGAAGTAAAGAACACTAAGATTCAGATCTAAATCAATCTTTTAAAATCTTTGAACTCAGTGTTACTTTTCTAACATGGAATGGAGATAATATTATCATAATTATATAATTCATAAGATTTCTATGAGACTGAAAACACTAATTTAAATGAAAATAACCTGCATATTGTGTATACAAGTATCATATCCACACATCAACAACAACAAAAGCTCCAGCTTGGAGGCCAATAGGGGAGTGAACCAGCAGCTTGGAAGACTTCTCTCTCTCTGCCTCTCCTTCTCTCTCTGTGTAACTTCTTCAAATAAATAAATATTTTGTAAAAATGGGAAAAAAATTATAGGACTCTACATGGCTTAGTTGTTTATGTTATACAATGATCAAAAATATGTAAAAAGTTAACACTGATTTAAAGAAAAACTGACATGCAACTTGATTTGGAAAATGAAGATATGACAAGTCTACGTACTATTCTGAGGGCGGCAGAAGATCTAAGAGCTATTTCTTCATCTTCTATAACAGTCAGTATACACTGGTTAAAACTGAAAAAGAAAGGCCAGTGTGTAGTGTAGTGGGTAAAGCTGCTGCCCACAAAACTGGCATCCCACACAGGTGCAGGTTTGAGACCTGGCTGCTACACTTCTGATCCAGCTTGCTAAGGCAACCTGGGAAAGCAGTAGAAGATGGTCCAAGTAGGGCCCATGCACCCACATGGAAGACCAAGAAGAAGCTCCTGGCTCCTGGCTTCAGACCCACCCAGCTTCAGTCATTGAGGTCATTTGGGGAGTGAATCAGCAGATGTAAGATCTCTGTCTCTGTCTCTCCCTCTCTCTCTGTAACTCTGCCTTTCAAATAAATAAATCTTTTCTAAGAAAAAAAAAGTGAGGGGGCTGGCGCCGAGGCACAGTAGGTTAATCCTCCACTTGTGGTGCCGGCATCCCATGTGGGCACCGGTTCACGTCCCGGCTGCTCCTCTTCCAATCCAGCTCTCTGCTGTGGCCTGGGAAGGCAGTGGAGGATAGCCTAAGTGCTTGGGCCCTTGCACCCACATGGGAAACTGAAAGAGGCTCCTGGCTCCTGACTCTGGATCAGCACAGATCTGGCCATTGCAGTCATTTGGGGAGTGAATCAATGGAAGGAAGACCTTTCTCTCTATCTCTCCCTCTGTCTGTAACTCTACCTCTCAAATAAATAAATAAATAAAATCTTTTAAAAAAATAAAAGAAAAGAAAAAAAAGTGAGAAAGAATCAAGGGGCTGGCATTGTGGCTTAGCAGGTTAAACCACAGCCTAAAAACAGCATCCTATATGTATGGGCATCGGTTATTCTCAGATGCTCCACTTCTGATCCAGGTCCCTGCTAATGTGTCTAGGAAAGCAGAAGATGGCCCGAGTACTTGGGACCCTGCATCCCTGTGGGAGACCTGAGGCTCTTGTCATGAGCTGCCAAGGCTATAAAAGCCTTTTTTTTTTTTTTTTTTTTTTTGACAGGCAGAGTTAGACAGTGAGAGAGAGGGAGAGACAGAAAGAAAGGTCTTCCTTTTCCGTTGGTTCACTCCCCAAGTGGCCGCTACAGCTGGTGTGCTGTGGCTGGCGCGTTGCGCCGATCCGAAGCTAGGAGCCAGGTGCTTCCTCCTGGTCTCCCATGCAGGTGCAGGGCCTAAGCACTTGGGCCATCCTCCACTGCATTCCCGGGCCACAGCAGAGAGCTGGACTGGAAGAGGAGCGACCGGGACAGTATCCGGCGCCCCAACCAGGACTAGAACCCCGGAGCCGGCGCTACAGGTGGAAGATTAGCCTAGTGAGCCACGGCGTCGGCCGGAAGCCTCTTGAGTTCACAAACTCCAACCTTTTTTAGAAAAGGCCATAATCGGCCGGCGCCGCGGCTCACTAGGCTAATCCTCTGCCTTGCAGCGCCGGCACACCGAGTTCTAGTCCCGGTCGGGGCACCGGATTCTGTCCCGGTTGCCCCTCTTCCAGGCCAGCTCTCTGCTGTGGCCAGGGAGTGCAGTGGAGGATAGCCCAAGTGCTTGGGCCCTGTACCCCATGGGAGACCAGGATAAGTACCTGGCTCCTGCCATCGGATCACCGCGGTGCGCCGGCGGCCATTGGAGGGTGAACCAACAGCAAAGGAAGACCTTTCTCTCTGTTTCTCTCTCTCACGGGTCCACTCTGCCTGTCAAAAAAAAAAAAAAAAAAGAAAGAAAGAAAGAAAGGCCATAATCAAAGTGGAAGTTCTCTCCTCCCTTCAGAGAAAGGTACCTTCTTCTTTGATGGTCCATTCTTTCCGCTGGGATCTCACTCACAGAGATCTTTCATTTAGGATTTTGTTTGTTTGTTTTGCCACAGTGTCTTGGCTTTCCATGCCTGAGAAACTCTCATTGGCTTTTTAGCTGGATCGAAATGCCTTAAGGGCTGATTCTGAGGCCAGAGTGCTGTTTAGGGCCTCTGCCATTCTGAGTCTGTTGTGTATCCCTATCCCCATGTTGGATAGTTCTCTCCTTTTTAATTCTATCAGTTATTATTAGCAGACACTGGTCTTGTTTATGTGATCCCTTTGACTCTTAGACCTATCAGTATGATCAATTATGAACTTAAACTGATCACTTTAACTAGTAAGATGGCATTGGTACATGCCAACTTAATGGGATCTGGAATCCCATGGCACGTTTCTAGCTCTACCGTTAGGGGTAAGTCCAAGTGAGCGTGTGCCGAACTGTACATCTCCTCCCTTTCTTATTCACACTCTTATGTTTATCAGGAATCAATTTTCAGTTAAATTTAAACACCTAAGAATAATTGTGAGTTAATTAAAGAGTTCCATCAATGGTATTAAGTAGAACAAGAAAATACTAAAAAAGAATAAAATTATATGCTGTTCCTCGACAGTCAGTTTCAGTTCTACAGGTTTCCTTTTAGGTGCTCAGTTAGTTGTCACAGTTCAGGGAGAACATATGATTTTTGTCCCTTTGGGACTGGCTTATTTCACTCAGTATGATGTTTTCCAGGTTCCTCCATTTTGTTGCAAATGATCAGATTTCATTTTTTTACCGCTATATAGTATCCTATAGAGTACATATCCCATAATTTCTTTATCCAGTCTTCTGTTGATGGACATTTAAGTTGATTCCATGTCTTAGCTATTGTGAATTGAGCTGCAATAAACACTGAGGTGCAGATAGCTGTTTTATTTGCCAATTTAATTTCCCTTGTATCCCTCCATTTTTAAGCCTTATAGTAGCATATGAACTTCAAGTATTTTCACGTATTCTTTCAAAAAACATAAGCAAATACATAAATAATAATTTTAATTAGGGAATGAAAAAAGACAACTCTAAGTTCCCAAATTCCATTTTCTCTGCCTCTGAAATAATTCAAGTGGGAGTAAAACAAATAAACACAAGTTAAGTCACTGAAGGGGAAATCAAGAATGAAATTCCATTCACAAAAACCACACACACACAAAAATCAAGTATTTATGAATAAAGTTCATCAAATAAGTGAAATATATCTATAGTGAAAATTATAAAACACTGATGAAATAAATCATCAAAGACACAAAAAGGGAAGATATTTCTTGTTCATGGAAGAATTAGTATCATTAAAATGTCTATACTACCTAGAGCAATCTGCAGATTGAATGCAATCCCTATAAAATACCAATGACATTACTTACAGGATTAGAAAAATCAATCCTAAAATTCATATGCAATCACAAAAGACCCAGAATATCCAAAGCAATCCTGAGCGAAAAAAATTAAGCAGGAGGCATTACAATACCTGACTTCAAAGCAGGCTACAAAGCTATAGTAATTAAAACAGCATGGTACTGGCATAAACACTGACACACAAATCAACACAACAGAATAGAGTGCCCAATAGCCAAATGATTTTTGATAAAAGTATCCAGGCCAAAAGTATAACAGATAATCTCTGAATAAATGGTGCCAGCAAAACTATGGATGTACACATGTAGAAGAATGGAATCAGACCCCTACCTCTCACCATATAAAAAAATTAACTCAAGATGGATCAAAGACCTAAATTTAAGACCTGAAACTATGAAGTTGCTTGGAAAAAAATTTAGAGAAAACACTTCAAGACATTGGTATAAATGATGAATTCCTGGATAAGACTCCTAAAGCACAGGCAACAAAGCCTGTGAGTATACCAAATGTGATTATATCAAACAGAATGTTCTGCACAGCAAAGGAAACAATCAACAGAGAGAAGAGACATCGAACAGAATTGAAAAAATATGCGCAAGCTACCTTTTCAATAAAGGATTAACTTCCAGAATATACCACCAACTCAAATAACTCAACAACAATAAAACCAACCAATCCAGCTAAGAAATGGGCAAAGAACCTCAATAAACAGTTCTCAAAAAAAAAAAAAAAAAAAAAAAAGAAGAAGAAGAAGAAGAAGAAGTAAAATAACCAGCAAATAAATGAAAAATGAGATACTACCTCACCCCTCTCATAATGGCTATTATTCAAAAGAGAGAGTAACAAATGCTAGGGAGGATGTGGAGAAAGAGGAACAGTTACATAATACTAGTTGGAATGTAAATTAAAGCAGCCACTGTGGAAAGTAGTATGAAAATTTCTTAGCAAACTGGAAATAGACATGCCATATGATCCAGTAATCCTACTACTGGGCAGATACTCAAAAGACATGAAAACATTATATCAAAGAGATACCAGCACCACCATGTTTATAGCAGCTTTGTTCAAAGTAGCCAAAATACAGACTTAATCAAGGTGTCCATCATCAGAAGGATGGATGAAGAAAATGTGGTATATAAACAATAAAATATTATTCAGCTATAAAAAAAAGAATGAAATTCTACCATTTGTATCAACATGGATGCAACTGAAGGACATCATGTTAAGTGAAATAAGCTGGACACATACAGACAAATACTGCATGTTCTTCCTTACTCATGGGAGCTAAAATTCAAAAAGAAAAAGCAAAAACAACAAAAAAAGAAATAAATGCCTGGGTGTATCAGTATTGCTACAAATACAGTTTTGTCAAACTTTTTTACATCTTTGTCAAGCCAATGATTAGGAACTATAGTTTTATGATCTGTGATTATTTTAAAATTTATTATGTAACAGTGAAATGCACATTTTTCACTTGATTATTATTTATGGACCTTGCCTTTATTCCTGCTGAATCATGGTCTTTTTTACGTTCTATTTGTAGAATTCTTTATTTAGTGGAATATTAAGCCTTTGACTATAATGTAAATTAAAAATATGTTATCTCAGAAATTAAGAAGGAAGGAAAGAATGAACAGATGGAGGGAGGAGGGATAGGCGGGGCTGGTGTTATGGAATAGTGGGTCAAGCTACCACCTACAATACTGACATCCCACATGGGAGTCTGTTGGAGTCATGACTGCTCCACTTCTAATCCAGCTCCCTATTAATGTGCCTGGGAAAGCAGCAGAAGATGGCCCAAGTACTTGGGCCCCTACCTCCCACATGGGAGACCCAGACAGAGTTCCTGGCTCCTGGCTTCAGCCTGGCCCAGCCCTGGATGTTGCAGCCATCTAGGGAGTGAAACCAGTGGATGGAAGACCTCTCTCCCTCACTCCCTCCCCCCTGCCTCTCTCCCTGTCTCTCTGTCTCTCCCCCTCTTCCTGTAACTGCCTTTCAAAGAAATAAATCTTTTTTTTTTTTAAAGATTTTTACTTATTTATTTGAGATGTAGAATTATAGACAGCGACAGGGAGAGACAGAGAAAGGTCTTCTGTCTGTTGGTTCACTCCCAAAATGGCCACAACAGCCGGAGCTGCGCCGATCCAAAGCCAGAAACTGGGTGCCTCTTCCCAGTCTCCCACGTGGGTGCAGGGGCCCAAGGACCTGGGTCATCTTCCACTGCTTTCCCAGGCCCTAGCAGAAAGTTGGACCAGAAGAGGAGCAGCTGGGACTAGAACCAGTGCCCACATGGGATGCCGGTGCCTCAGGCGGAAGATCAACCTACTGCGCCACGGCACTGGCCCCCCAAAGAAATCAATCTTTAAAAAAGAAAAGGAAAGAAGGAGAGAGGCAAGGAGGAATAGGGAACTATTTTTAGAATTGTATCTATGAACTATGTATCTATGAATCTTTTTTATTAATAACGCATTCACATCAGAATTATGTTATAGTAATTATCATGCATTTGCTACGATTCTGAGAATCTATTGTATTAATAAATTCCTTAAAAAGAAAAAAGCACAAGTTAAGGATGCTCTAGATGAAAATATTGTACTGGATAAGAAGTAGAGCTGATAACCTCTAAACTGTTCAATAATCTTGGATTATGCAAATAAAATAACTTCTTAGTCTAGATCTTCTTAAATTGTATACAATTTGCAGAATAATCTGTATTTCTTTGAAAAGTGAGATTATTTGCACATATTCTTTAGCACCTTGTTTAGAACCTCCAGTTACTTAACATGTATTAAGTATCAATTACATGTATTTCTTTGAGCTCTGTAGCATTTCAAGAAAACATGCGTATTATAACTTCATGTTTTATTAGTATGAAATCTGAGTGGTCAATAAATAAAGCAATTTGCCCTAAGTCAAATCACAGCCTCGACTATCTGCCTCTAAACCCTATTATCCCCCCACCCACCCCCCCCTTTTTTTTTTTTTTGACAGGCAGAGTGGACAGTGAGAGAGAGAGACAGAGAGAAAAGTCTTCCTTTTGCTGTTGGTTCACCCACCAATGGCCGCCGCGGCCGGTGCACTGCAGCCGGCACACCGCGCTGATCCGATGGCAGGAGCCAGGTGCTTCTCCTGGTCTCCCATGGGGTGCAGGGCCCAAGCACTTGGGCCATCCTCCACTGCACTCCCTGGCCACAGCAGAGAGCTGGCCTGGAAGAGAGGCAACCGGGACAGAATCCAGCGCCCCGACTGGGACTAGAACCCGGTGTGCCAGCACCGCAAGGCAGAGGATTAGGCTAGTGAGCCGCGGCGCCAGCCTTATCCCATTTTTCTTAAGATTTATTTTATTTATTTGAAAGATAGTTATAGAGAGAGGTAGAGAAAGAGAGAGAGATCTTCCATCTGCTGGTTCACTCCCCAAATGGCTGCAATGGCAGGAGCTGAGCTGATCCCAAGCCAGGAGCCAGAAGCATCTTCTAGGTATCCCACGTGGGTGCAGGGACCCAAGAACTTGGATCATCCTCTGCTGCTTTCCCAGGCACATTAGCAGGGAGCTGTTTCAGAAGTGGAACAGCTGGGACTGGAACTAGTGCCCATATGGGATGTTGGCGCTGCAGACTGGGACTTTAACCCACTGCGCCACAGTGCCGGACCCTCTCCCAGAGTTCTTTAATTTCTTAACTCCAACTGAAATATTTGTTATATAGTTTCTATATGGTAGGATACCAATACAGATGTTGGAAATAAAGTGGTAAACAAAACAGAAAGTCCCTATTCCTATGGTAATTACATACAAATGAGAAAGATGTGTGTATAATAATTGTGTGTTATGACACTCAATAATGATAAATATGTAAGACGGTGAGAACTGGAAGATGGAAGCAGTGGACCTTTATAGTCAAGATGATGAGGGTGAGCTTCTACAGGTAGTGACATTTAAACAGACTATGTCTGTGTAAGAAACCAAGTCAAGTTTAGTAGTAGGGAAAAACAAAACAAGCAGAGAGAAAGGAAAATGGAAAAATCTTAGTAAGAATTGAACTTTTCTTGTTCAAGGATGAAGAAAAAGGTCAGTGAGTTTAAAATGAACTGAGCAAAACAGGGAATACTAGGATATAATGCAAGAAAAAGACAGGAACCAGATCATAAAGAATCTTGGACTATTAGAAAAAAATGAATTATTTTTCTGCTTATAATGGAAGCCATTGGAAGGTTCTACAAAGAGGAATAAATGAACTGCTTACAAGTTTTAAAGGTCTCTCCAGCTGAAATTTTGAAAATTTGAGATGGTGGGAGGAGGCAAAAACAAAATTATTAAATCAACAAGCATGGCAAAATTTGCTATCAGCTGTTCAATATTGTAGTCACTAGCCTGAAACAATATTAAGCATTTGAAATGTGGCTCATGTGGACCAAAATGTGCTTTAAAATAAACTACACATCATATTTTCAAAACTATCAAAAAGGAGGAAAAAGCAACATATCAATAATGTTTATTTAGTTACATGCTAAGATTATATTATATACTAGATTAAAATATGATTAAAATTAACTTTAACTGTTTATTTTTAATGTATCAATGCTAAAATTTTAAATTACAAATGTGGTTTCCATCACATTTCTATGTAAAAGTGTTGATCTAGATAGTGATTCAGACTAGAATTTTTGAAAAGTGGAAGGCTAGAAAGTATTGAGGTAAATGCAGAGTAGAGAAGGAAAGACATCATTCGGATTCCACAAAATTTGGCCTCAGAAACTCAGTAAACGGTGGTTAAACATAATAGGGGAAGGAAAACTTGGATGACACTAAAGAAGTTCTGTTTTAGAATCTTCTGTCTGAGCTGCCCTATTGGATATCCCAAGAGACATGTCAGATCAGGTCTCAGCACTCACAAATACAATGAGCATAATTCATCTTGAGTATACCCAAATAGTATTCCTTGGAGTGGTGCAGTGTTCAGCCTGAAAAGTTACATATACAACAACTTCATGTCAGGAATTCTCTAGCTCATATACACTCAACAGATTCTGCTAGTTAATTGTTAGAACATGAGGCAGCCATATAAATTTGATTCATGTTTCGTGCTAGGTTCTGCTAATCAAAACATTTAAGGAAATATAGTACAGTGCTTAGGAGTTCAAATGTTTGAGTCTCACAGCCCAGGAATCAAATGCTAGCACCCTCACAGTGAAGTGTGATTCACAGAAAATTTTAAACTTCTTTATTCCTCCTTCTACTCATCTCTAAAATGAATTAACACCCACCTCAAACTATGAGGCTTAATTAAGAAAATACAAGTAAGGTAATTAACATTATAACTTCTACACTGTAAAAGTTTAATACATCATAGCAATTAATAAAATTGTGTCATTAGGGATGGAATAAATAACAAAGCTACCTCAGATTTTTGGAAAATTTCACTCTAGCTCTACTTTAACATTGGAAAACACAGTATCTTATTCCAGAAGTCTCTTACCTGTAAGTAGTGTTTGGAACATAGACATCCCTGGCTGGAAACTCCAAAATTTCCCTTGTAGGTCTAACTCTACTGTCGGGGTAAAGCTTCACTTGAAGCAGCTCCGGGGTGAGGCAATAATGAGGATTTTCAGGAGCAGGAGAAATGTCTATCTTCAGTTGAGCTGCATATGAAATATATTATAAAAACTATGTAAACATAATAAAAACACCATGTTAAAATGTTTTTTGAAGGATTTAGATCCTATTTGTTCAAGAAATATTAGAAGAATACTACAGAAGCTAATACTACCCTCTTATACTTCTTCACTTCGCTTCACCAAATCTAGAAGTTCCCATAACACATGTAAAATAACAAATGTTTTATAAATGAAGGAAGGAAGAAAGAAACAAGTCAAAAAAAAAAAAAAAAAGGAAAGAAAGCAGCAGCAGCAGCAGCAGCACTAAACAGAATAAAGAGACAGGGATTTAGTATAGGAACAGCCAACATTTTAAAGATGAAATGATTTAATTTTAGCATAGCAGACTCCAAAACAGTTTTATCATGGAATGGTTTGCTCTGATCAGAATATGAATCTGTTTCTGAATTCACGTACATTTTAATTGATATTATTTATAATCTCATTTTAGTACTGAAATTTTCAAAAATGTTGAGTCCTGCATCCAAACAGATTACATAAAAGCTAATGAGATGAAAAAGGCTGACAGGCTTGAATATCAAAAAATTCACGAAATATCTTATTAAAAACTATACAACAAATTAGTTATGATAACAGTTGTAGTCGTGTCTACTTAAAATTTGAAAATACCTGTGATAGGTCTTAGTCGCCGTAAAACAGATGATGGCCTTCTCATGTCAGCAAGGAATTTGTACAGATCTTCATCACTTAAGCGATCTCCTTCCTATTTCAGATAGAGGGAAAAGTATTCAATAAAACCAAACAGTGGATAAGAAATAAATTTAAATCGCTTGTTAATAATCATGGACTTATGATTACAATATGACCAGAATGAAAAGTTAATATGAGGAGAAATATCATCTTGAGGGTAGCGCTGTGGCATAGCGGGTAAAGCCACTGCCTGTGATGCTGTCATCCCACATGGTTGCTGGTTCATATCCTGGCTGCTCAACTTCCCATCCAACTCCCTGCTAATGGCTTGGGAAAAGCAGGAGAAGATGGCCCACGTACTTTGTTCCCTGCCACCCATGTGGGAAGACTCAGATAAAGCTCCTGGCTTCCAGCTGGCTCAGTCTCGGCTGTTGTGGTCACTTAAGGTGTAAACCAGTGGATGGAAGACCTCTCTCGCTCTCTCTCCTCTGTAACTCTCTCAAATAAATAAATAAATAAATCTTTTTAAAAATCATCCTAATTTATGTCCTCATTTTTATGCTTTCAGATTTTATTAAGACTGATATATTTATCTATTGTATGTATTTATTCATTATCCATTAACTATCACTATAGAATATTACAGAATTCTATAAAATACAGAAAACAGTAACACTTACAGATAGATGAAAATGAAAAAAAGGAAAAAAATACAGACATTAAAACAACCCAAAAGTAGGCAAATAAAGAAAAAAATGAGTCATTAATTTGTTACTCTTGAGTTCACACTCACACTGTCTTTTCAACCTTATACTACCAAATTTCTAAAATGCAAAATTTAAGCACTGGCTAAATTAAAAAAAAAAACAAAAAACTAAACAATTTCTCTTAAGGAAATGTGTAACTATTGTTGATATTAAAACCAGAAAGAGAACTTCAAAAAGAGCTCAATTAATGGGGAGAGATAAAATAAAGAAAATGACATCTAATTAATACAAAATTTCTAATTTGTATAGAGTACTTCAAAATGTTCACGGAAGGGGCCAGTGTTTTGATGTAAGCAGACTAAGCAGGCATTGGTTCAAGTCCCAGTTGCTCCACTTCCCATCTGGCTCCCAGCTAATGTGCCTGGGAAAACAGCAAAAGATGGCCCAAGTACTTGAGTCCCTGCCAACCATACGGGAGACCCAGATGAAGCTCGTGGCTCCTGGATTTGGTCTGGCCTAGCCCCAGCCACTGTGGTCATTTGGTGAGTGAACCAGCAGATGGAAGATGCTCTCTTTCTGTCTCTCCCTCTCTGTTAGGTAACTCTGACTTATAAATAAACAAATAAATCTTTTTTAAGTTTTCAGGGAAAACAGAATTAAAAGATAATTTATTTTGCTACAAAAATTTTGAAATCCACAGTTTTTTCATAGAACACATTTGTCATTAACTTCTTGAGACCCTTCATATTTTCTTTTTCTTATAATTGAAATAGGGCTTGATTTTATTCAGTCTCTTATTGAAAAGTTAGTGTTTATATTTCATTGATCCGGCCGGCGCCGTGGCTCACTAGGCTAATCCTCCGCCTAGCGGCGCCAGCACACCGGGTTCTAGTCCCGGTCGGGGCACCGGATTCTGTCCCGGTTGCCCCTCTTTCAGGCCAGCTCTCTGCTGTGGCCAGGGAGTGCAGTGGAGGATGGCCCAAGTGCTTGGACCCTGCACCCCATGGGAGACCAGGATAAGTACCTGGCTCCTGCCATTGGATCAGCGCGGTGCACCGGCCGCGGTGGCCATTGGAGGGTGAACCAACAGCAAAAGAAGACCTTTCTCTCTGTCTCTCTCTCTCACTGTCCACTCCGCCTGTCAAAAATTAAAAAAAAAAAAAAAAATTCATTGATCCAATCTACCTGCCTTTAACATACTCTGTATTGTAATTTTATCTGATTTGTTAATAAATATATTTAAAGCTACTTTATTAGTGTGAGTTCACCATGAATCATATCCCATTTGTTCATTATTAAAGTCTAAACAAGGTAGTGAATTTACCTTTTTTATCTAATTATTTAGGAAAATGAGTTTTATTTCTTAGTGGTTATACATTTTTTGTTAATACTTTTAAAATAGTTTTTATTTTATTTAGTGTGGTTAGAGAAGATGAAGGTTTTTTTAGTGACTTAATATGATTAATTACTAATGTTCCACCCGTTGCTGAAACAGTACATTCTCACCTTTTTGATTACAAAATTAATATAGGTCTTTAAATTGTCCTTGTGTATAATACCTTTAGATTATATTCAGATTAAATTTTTCTGTCTACTTAGCCCACTAAATTAAACTTGTATTATTGGCCTCCATTCTTTACTTTTTCATGCCATCTTCTGGTTGGGGTATTATTCCCTTCTCTAAGGTGGGCCACGCACCTTGGTTTAGCCAATAAGCAAACAAGATACAAACAGAGATCTGTAAAAGGTTTGCACAATTTGGTTTGGCCCTCTCTTGAATTTCTGTTCCTGTTATGACACATGACCAGGCTGAGAGCCAAGGCATGGATCTGAATCATTTCAGTCTTCCCAAGAGAAGTTAGGCTAGATAAGCTGATTCAAACCAATAAAGCTGATTCCAAACATGAGAATGAGCCGAGTTCCCTGGAATGGTCTACCTACACTGTTCATTTACTCTACATTGTTTATTTATTATTGTGTATCCCTGGGCAACAGATGACGTATATACCCACCAACAGGCAAATGTCTTTAAAAATACTTGTGAGGGTTTGATTTTGTTGTTAAATCTCCACATACTTCTATTAATTTTGGTTCCACACATTTCAAATCTGTACATAAACACTCATGATTACTATATGCAATTGTGGATAGTAATCTCTCATAAATGTTTTTTTGTGTCTCACTTAAGGGAAACTTATGTCTTGAATGTTACTTTATTAAAATTAATTTGCATTTACCTGATGAATAATTTTCTAACCCTTTAAATATTAACTAAAAATATTTTAGGGGCCAATATTGTGGTGTAGTTGGATAAGCCACCGCCTGCAGCATGGGCATCCTATATGGGCACTGTTTCTAGTTCTGGCTGCTCCACTTCCAATCCAGCTCCCCGCTAATGTGCCTGAGAAAGCAGTGGTGAATGGCCCAAGTGCTTGGGCCCCTGCACCCATCTGGGAGACCTGGAAGAAGCTCCTGGCTCCTGGCTCCAGCTTGTCCCAGCTTAAAAAAATATTTTAAATACAGCCTGGTATAAAGTAAACTGTAAACACTTTCCATTACTCCATGCTTCCAGTAATCATTTATTTTTAATTTTTCATAATCACTTTGTGCTACCTTCCAGTTAACAGAATTCAAAATGGTATCTGGTACACGATAAATGCTCAAAATATATCTGCTGGGTAAATAGGTGTGGAATGAATCACTTGTTGATTTAAGCTTACAATTTCATTTCACTGATAAAATACGCTGAAAAGTGAAAAGAGAGTTGTAGAAATAGAAGTGATGGTGCAACTGAAGAAGAAAGAGTTGGAATGGTCATATATGCAAGGTTATGACACTGTATTCAGTAAATACACTGCCACATTTCCACAGCTGTATGTGATCTATCACTTCATCCAAGTAACAATCACTGTGGCCTTCCCTAAAATCTTTCTTTTACTACTGTCTGTAATGAAAGGATCACACTTCAGACATCAGCACTTGTTTATTCCCCTCACTGGAATCTCTCAGAGCAGCTGCCTAGGAACACTATGACATTAACAGTGAAAGGTCTTCAGTTAGATGCCTGTCAATTCAAAGCCTGCTCTACCATCAACCCTTGCCCTAAATTGTAAGGATTTCCTCCTTTCGCTCAGACCACCACTTAAGAAAGAGGAAATATGAGAGAATTCTTAATATTTTTCCTTTGAGCCACTCTAAAACACATGGAGATGGTAGAATTCTCTAGTTTGTCATACCATTTCAGGTTTTCTCCTCATATCCATAGGGTTCTTGGCACCTGATCACTTATAACAAAGACTTTCAAATTTTTCTGATCATGATTCACAGCAAAAATCCATTTGAAATCAAAATCTAGTGTACACACATACACACACACACACAATTAACTCAAAATCCAGAAGCAAGAGGGCTTCCTGAAGCAATATTTAAGCTTACTACATACATTTCACTATTATTCTGCTGGGTTTTTTTACTTTTAAATGGGTATTATCTAATAATCTGATATCTACTATCCCTAGTGAGTCATGAGCAGCATTTGAAAACTACTAACTTGACTCATGATTTGAAGAGGAGGAAAAATTTGCCAAGAAAATGATGTTCTGGATATACAAACTCACTTTTAAAAACAACACTGAGGGGCCTGCATTATGGCCCAGTGGGTTAGGCTGCTACATGGCCAACATCCCATATGAATGCCACTTTGACTCCCAGCAGAAGATGGCCCAAGTGCTTAGGCCTCTGACACCCACGTGGAGGACCCGATGGAGTTCCAGACTGCTGGCTTTGGCCTTAGGCCAGTCTCAGTTGTTGCAGTTATTTGGGGAGTGAACCAAGTGATGGAGGATTCTCTCTCTCTCTCTCCCTCTCTTTCTCCTTTTCCTCTCTATAACTCTGCCTTTCAAACAAATAATCTTTTAAAAGAAAAAGAAAGCAAATTTTTAACCCCACTATGTTTAAGAAAAGTTACACCATTATAATCGAAAAATAAGATATCAGCATATGTGAAAGATCAATTTTCATCCATTAGTCAAGGTCAAAATTTAGATAAATATTATAAAACGATAGGTTCACCATAAATTCTTATAGTTTTAATTTTTGTTGTTTTTTATTTTAATTATGAAAGTTTTAAAAATTTCTCAAAAGGGGTGGTGCTGTGGCATAGTGGGCTAAGCCTCCCCCTGTGGTGCTGGCATCCTATATGGGTGTTGGTTCATTTTTTTTTTTTTTCTTTAACAGGCAGAGTGGACAGTGAGAGAGAGAGACAGAGAGAAAAGTCTTCCTTTTGCCGTTGGTTCACCCTGCAATGGCCGCCGCAGCTGTCGCGCTGCGGCCAGCGCACCGCGCTGATCCGAAGGCAGAAGCCAAGTGCTTCTCCTGGTCTCCCATGGGGTGCAGGGCCCAAGCACTTGGGCCATCCTCCACTGCACTCTCGGGCCACAGCAGAGAGCTGGCCTGGAAGAGGGGCAACCGGGACAGAATCCAGCACCCTGACCGGGACTAGAACCCGGTGTGCTGATGCCGCTAGGCAGAGGATTAGCCTATTGAGCCGTGGCACCGGCCAGGTGTTGGTTCATATCCAGGCTGCTCCTCTTTCCACCCAGCTCTCTGCTATGGCCTGGGAAAGCAGTGCTTGGGCCACCACATCCATGTGGGAGACCTGGAGGAAGCTCCTGGCTCCTGAGTTTGGATCGGCCCAATTCCAGTCACTGTGGCCATTTGGAAAGTGAACTAGTGGATAGAAGACCTTCCTCTCTGTCTCTCCCTCTATCTGTCTATAATTCTAACTCTCAAATAAATAAATAAGTCTTTAAAAAAATTTCTCAAAAGCATACTGATATACATGTACAATTACTACTTTTCAAAAACTGAAAGAAATTTATGTACAGACATCCCCCTGAATTCCTTCATGACAGAACAATACCTGCTTAAAAAAATTCGTCACTGTCAGAGTAGCTGGTCGAAAGCTAGTCAAATTACAGGCATCATCTCCACTTGTTGTCCTTTCAAGTGATCGTCTGCCAACAATACTAGAATTTCTCCGCTCTGACCAAGATCCTTTTCGTTCTATCAGGAAATAAAAGTAAGGTACTAATTTTCAAAAAATTTGAAATCCCAAGTAAATTTTTTCAATCTTCATTTAGGTAATATTTTCTTAGACACAACACCAAAAGCACAGTGAGAAAAAGAAAACAGACAAATTGATCTTTATCAAAATTTATAGCTTTTGTTCCGTAAACAATACTATCAGAAAAAGATAACTCACAAAGAGAAAATATTTTCAAATCTGATAGTAAATACGATGTGTATATGGAACATACAGGAAATTCTCAAAGTAATGAGAAAACAAAATCCATTTAAAAATTAGGCATCAACTAAATACTATAAAGACAAAAAGCCATTAAAAATGGGGAAAGGACATGAATACATATTTCCCTACAGAAGACAAATAACTGACAAATAGAAGATGGTGTTTAACATAATTAGCTATCAGAGAAAGGCAAATCCAGATCACACTAAGATATCACTTCACCTGCACTAGGATGACTATAGTAAAAGAAAAGATAATGATGAATGCTGGCAAAGATGGAGAAAGCAGGACCTTTTCATAGGGCTAGTGGAAATTTTGGAAAGTGCAGTCACCCTGGAAAACAGTCTGGCCATTCCTCAAAAGGTGAAACATACAATTAACTTATGACCCAACAATTTTACTCCTATTTATATTCAAGAGAAATAAAAGCATACACATTTTTCCATATAAAAGCTTGTACATGCACATTCATTGCAGTATTGTTCACAATACTCAAAAAGTAGAAATAAACCAAATAACTATCAATTGATGAATGGTAAATAAAATATGGTATATCAGTACAATGGACTACCATTTGGCAATAAAAAAATGAAATACTGGGGTCAGCATTATGGCACATCTGGTTAAGCAACTGCCTGCGATGCTGACATCCCATATGGTTCGTATCTTGGCTACTCTACTTTAGATTCAGCTCCCTGCTAATGTGCCTGGGAAAGCAGAAGACGGACCAAGTACTTGGGCCCCTGCACCCATGAGGCAGACCTGGATGGAGTTCCAGGCTCATTGTTGCCATTTGGGGAGTGAAACAACAGATGGAAGATATTACTCTCTCTCTCTCTCTCTCTCTCTCTCTCTCTCTCTCTCTCTTTCTCTCTCTCTCTCTCTCGTGTGTGTGTGTGTGTGTGTGTGTGTGTGTGTCCCTCTCTCTGCAACTCTGGCTTCAAATAAATCTATAAATAAATAAATAAATAAAATACTGATACATGCTATAATATGTATAAATCTTAAAAACAATATGCTATGTGACAGAAGCTAGGCACTGAAGACCACATACTGTATAAATCCATTTGTATGAGAAGTCCACAACAGGCAAATCTAGAAACAGCAAATATTTTAATGTTTAGGGCTGGGTCTGGAGATTTTGGAGGCATGAAGAGTGATTGCTAATGGGTACAAAAGTTCCAAAATTAGATTGTGGAGGTGGTTGTAGAACCCTGTTGGTATAGAAAAAACTGCTGTGTTGTACTCTTTATATAGATGGGTTATATGGTATGTATTTTATCTCAACACAGGTGCCACATAAAAAAAAAAAAGACAAAAAAGTTCCTTTTATGCAATATATCGTTGCAGAGTCTACAAATAAAATAAGTCTAAGTGAGAAAAACTATACATTTAGAAATATTTTATACAAACACTCTTACCTCCAGTACTAATTTCTACTTCTGTAGAATCTCTTTCTAAACTCCCAGCACTGCTAACAATATTCATTAAATGGATTGCAGTCCAAGCAAAAGGCATGCGATATTTCCCAAGTCTCTGGCAAAACTGATCAGCTTGACTTTTCAGCTTCTCCAATTTTTCCTTATTCTGCAAAACAGAACTTTACACATGATTACATTTGAAAAAAAAGCAATTAAAGGCTATTTCACACAATATAAAGGGACAAGTTAAGAATTCTGAGCCCTCAGTAAAGATGGGAAAATAATCCACCTTTCAGAGACCAAGTAAGTATATTATCTCAACCACTGAAAAACCTCATTTCATTCTATAAATGTATATATAAAGTGAGTCTTTGAAAACCTGCTTGTGATTATGTCATCTCAGGACAAAGGGGGAACAAGTACCAAACATATTTATTTATCAAAAGTACTATTTTAGGAAAGAAAGTAAAACAACACTCTTGTCAGAACTGCTGACTACAAAATATTCCAGGCTATGATTTGTTAAATTTTGCTACTCTGTAAAAAATGGAAGAAACTCAGCCCATATGAAACATTCTTGAACTTACAACCATTGTGAGATAGGCATGGAGGGCACAAACAGGACAATGGTAAACAAACTCAGGGTTACATTGAAAGACCTAAAGAGAACAAAGCTCTGAAAAAGACTAATGTTCCAACAGTATATGGAATTCTGAAAGATATCTTGAGGCTGGCTCAACTTTTAGACTACTCTTGAAACAAATACTACAGTGTCCTGCAACAGTCAACCAAGAGTTCAAAATAGAAAACCTATACCACTCCTTTCACACACTCTTTCCATGAAGGATGTTAGCTTGGTATATTCTAATAATGCTATACTATCTTGGGATGCAGAACTAGGAAAATACGGAAAAAGAGCTAAATGGTAGCATGACTTACACCCCCAAAACAGGTCTTGCTTTAAGAGCCTAAATATCAAGTATACTTAATTCTATCAGTCTATATAAAGGTGTAAGGGAAGGTATTGGCGTTTGTCAGCAGTTATGACACTGGTTAAGGGGCTGGTGCTGAGGTGCAGAATAACCTCTGCCTGCAATGCTGGCACCCATGTAAGAGCCATTTCAAGTCCTGACTGTTTCATTTCCGACCCAGCTCCCTGCTAATGTGTCTGGAAATGCAGCAGAAGGTGGGGGCCCATGTACCCACATAAGAGACACTCTCTCTCTCTCTCTCCTTCTCTCTCTGTATCTTGCCTTTCAAATAATAAATTAATAAATCTTTAAGAAAAATAAAATGAAAAAGACACTGGTTAAGATACCTTCACCCCACATAAAAAAATCCCTGGGTTTGAGTCTTGGCTCCACTACTGATTCTAGCATTCTGTTAATGTGCATTCTAGGAGACAGAAGGCTTCGGCTCAAGCACATGGGTCCCTGCCACTTACATGGAGGATCTGGATTGAGTTCCAGGCTCCTGGCTTTGGCATGGCCTATCCCTGGCTGCTGTGGGCATTTGGAGAATGAAACAGTGGATAGAAGATCTCTGTCTGTTTATCTGTCTCTCCCCAACACCAAACTCAGTCTCCATCTTTCAAGTAAAATGAAAATAAATTAAACAAAACTTTTTAAAACTTTTTTAAAGTAAGGGAAGAGTAGAATAAGTTGCTGGTACCATATTTATGAACTCCATATAAAAGAGCAAATTTAACCTGTAAAATAACAACCTGGGTTCTCCAGTATACTTAAACCCTGAGTTCAACTACATAGCCAATGATCAGAAAAGACTATATCATATGCTCAGTTCTACTTATATTAGTCAAGAAAGCTCAGTTCTTGTTCTGAACCTCAGAATAACAGAAAGCAAAACATTTCCTAGATTTTGGTGGTTTGTCCAATATTCCAAGCATATTTTTCCTGGTTGTTTTGATATTAAATCTTGTGTTGAAAGATCCAAAAATCACCTGTAGTTAAATCAAAGAATCTGGAATTTGATATTAATTATTCAATATTTCTCTGCTTTTAAAGTTTATCTAGATTCTAGAAATTTGTTATCTGATGGCAAAACAGAGATAGTATTTTCTATTTTTAATACATTGCTTAATTATCTGCAATCAGATAAAAGCTAAAAGTAGTTGTCTTGCTAGGAAAAGTTCCATCAACAGCACAATTTTATAAATAAAGGAAATTTTAAACCCTATTAGTAATATAGTTCTCTCAAAAAAAATTTAAAAATCAGTTAGTTTTAGGGTAGGGAGATGTTTTAGAACAGCACAGCACCTGACACAAATTTGATGACAAAAGGAAATAAAGAGCAAAAGGGGTAAAAGTAGTAGGCCAACAGAAAATAAGTTAGTGGTGACATTCTTTAATATGGTATTCTCCCAAATACAACAGTGATACTGTGAGGGAAATGAGAGACATAGCATTCTACCTTAGTGGCATCTGCTTCTTTGAAAATCATATATGGTTCTGCACACTCTCCAATATCTCCTTGTTGTAGGACTTTTTCTAGCTGTCAAAGCAAAAAAGTAAAGATTAATTAAGATTTTAAAAAAGCAGCCTGACATAAAAGAAGCATGTACTTTTCTCTGAAGTGAGGAGAGAACTTCCACCTTGCGTATGGCCCTGTCTAAATACCGATGAAGCCTGTGGACTCAAAAGTCTTCCATAACCTTGGAAGCTTCTAGCAAGCTTATATCACTGACATCATAAATAAGAGTGTTAGTTGTTAAATTAACAATATAAGTAATTGTGCACTTACTCCCCATGTAGGTCCTTGGTCCTTAATGAGTTGTACTGTAAGAATGAACTGCAAAACAGTTCTCAAACGGTGCTTTATATGATATGGTGTGAGGGGGGCAGAGTACAAAATATTGAAACCTTTACTTATTATAGTTGGTCTTCTATATATAAAGTTAATTATATAAAAATCTTAATGAAGAATGGGATGGGAGAGGGAGTAGGAGGTAGGATGGGAGGGGAGTGGGAGGACGGGTATATTCCTAAAGTTGTAACTATGAAATCTGCATTCATTAAATAAAAGCTTTAAAAAATTAAAAAATAAGAAAGAAGCCTGAAATGCAAAGGTTACTCACTATACAGAAATCAATGTCATTTTCACGTACATAATGACAGAAACAGCAAATCAATTCAACTGAAGCAGGGAAAGTACTGGACAAAATTCAGCATAGTTACAATACAGAAACAGTCTATAAACTAGGAATATAAGGAAACCACCTCAACATAATAAAGCCCATACAGGAAAAGCCTACAACTAACATCATACACAATGCTTGAAGACAGACTTTTCCTCTAAGAGTAGGGACAAAGATGAGGATGCTCACTTTATCCTCTTCTATTCAAAAAAGCACTGGAAGTCAAACCCAGAACAATTAGGCAAGAAAAAAGGAAGGAAGGAACAAATGGCAGCTGAATCAAAAAAGCAGAAGAAAAATGACCTCTGTAGATGACATGATCTTTTACATTAACACTCTAAAAATTCTACTAAAAAAATGCTAGAATAAATAAATTCAATAAAGCTACAGAATATAAAACCTATATACTAATGAGAAATGCAAAAGGAAATTAATAAAACTCCATTTGCAATGCTATCAAAAATAAAAATATTTAGAATAACCAAGGAAGTGAAATATTTATATATTTAAAACTATAAAACTTAATTGAGAAAGTAAACAAAAATAGAAAGAAATCTCATGTTCATGAACTGAAAGACATCATATGATTAAGATGTCAAAAATAGCAACAGGAGTCTACAATTAAATGCAAACCTTATCAAAAATCACAATGATGTTTTTGAAGAAACAGAAAAATCCACCCTAGAATTCATATGAAATCTTGAAGGGACCCCTAAATAGTCAACATATTTGGAAAAAAAATCCACAAAGTTGGAAGTATCATACCTCCTATTACCAAGTTATAATAATCAAAATACACAGCACAGAAATACAGTCGAACATACAGACCAATGGAAGTAAACAGAAAGACTGGATACAAATCCTCCAGCATGATCAAATGATTTTCAACAAGAGTGCAAAGCTCATTCCATGAGAAAGAGGAATCTTTTCAATACACAGTGTTGAAGAACTGGACATCCAAATGCAAAGGAATAGTCAGACCCTTATCTCTTAGGGTATACAAAATTGACCCAAAATGGGTCAAAGACCTAAATGTAAAAAATTATAAGTAGGGGCCTGCGCTACGGCATAACGAGTAAAGCTGCCTCCTGTGGCAACAGCATCCCATATGGGTGCCAGTCCAACTTCTGGTTGCTCCACTCCCAATCCTGCTCACTGCTAATGCACCTGGGAAAGCAACAGAAGATGGTCCAGGTCCTTAGGCTCTTGCACCCATGTGGGAGGCCCAGAAGAAGCTCCTGGCTCCTTGCTTCAGATCGACCCAGCTCCATCCATTGTGGCCGTTTAGGGAGTGAACCAGTGACTGGAAGATCTCTCTCTCTCTCTCTTTCTCTTTCTCTCTATGTCTCTCTCTGTAGCTCTACCTTTCAATTAAAAAATAAATCTTTAAAATAAAAAAAATTAGAAGTAGCATTATGATATATTTCAACAACCCTACTTCTAGGCACACATCTAAAAGAATTGAAAGCAAGGATTTGAACAGATATTCTTGCACATCATGTTCTTAACAATATTATTCACAACAGAAAAAAGGCAGAAACAACCCAAGTATCCATCAGTGAATGGACGGCTAAACAAAATGTGGTTGCATATACACAAGGTGTAATAATACTCAATTTTAAAAAAGAGGGGCCAGTGTTGTGGCATAGTGGGTTAAATCACCACCTGCAGCACCAGCATCCCATATGGGTGCCAGTTTGAGTCCTGGCTGCTCCACTTCCAATCCAGCTCCCTGTTAATGCACCAGAGAACATTAGCGTGTTTTTTTTTAAAGGAAGGAAATTCTAATACATATTATAACTTTGGATGAATTCTAAAGATACAGTAAATTAAATAAGCCAGTAACAAAAAGACAAAAACTGCATGAGACCATACTTATTTGTGGTACACAGAGTAGTAAAAAATCATAGAAACAGAAAATAGAGCCCTAGTTGGCAGAGGCTGCAAAGAAAAGAAACAGAATTGCTATTTAATGGATATAAAGTTCCAGTTTTACAAGGTGAAAAACTTTTAGATATAATTTGCACATAATGTGAATATACTTAATGGTGAACCATGCACCTAAAAATGGTTAACATGATAAACTTTAAATGTATTTTACCACTATTTTTTAAAAAATTTTTAAGATTTGTTTTTTTTTAATTTTTGAAAGGAAGAGTTACAGAGAAAGGGGGAGAGACAGAGAGGGAGATCTTCCATCGGCTGTGCCAGAGCTAGGCCAGGCCAAAGCCGGCAGCCAGGAGCTTCTTTCAGGATTCCCACACGAGTGTAGGGCCTCAAGCACTTGGGTCTTCTGCTGCTGCTTTCCAAGGCACATCAGCAGGGAGCTGGATGGGATGTAGAGCAGCCAAGTCTCCAACTGGCACCTATATGGGACACTGGCACCTATACAGGATGCTGGTGTTGCAGGCACCGGATTTACTCACTATGCCACAGTGCCAGAAACAATTAAAATTATTTTTAAAAGCAGCCATAAATTTATCTCCAGTTAATATATCAAAATGTCAAATTGCATCTTAAAAATAACAACTGCTGGCGCCGCCGTAGCTCAATAGGCTAATCCTCCGCCTGTGGTCCCGGCACACCAGGTTCTAGTCCCGGTCGGGGCGCTGGATTCTGTCCCGGTTGCTCCTCTTCCAGGCCAGCTCTCTGCTATGGCCAGGGAGTGTAGTGGAGGATGGCCCAAGTGCTTGGGCCCTGCACCCCATGGGAGACCAGGAGAAGCACCTGGCTCCTGCCTTCGGATCAGCGCGGTGCGTCGGCCGCAGCGGCCATTGCGGGGTGAACCAACGGCAAAGGAAGACCCTTCTCTCTCTCTCTCTCTCTCACTGTCCACTCTGCCTGTCAAAAAAAAAAAAAAAAAAAAAAAAAAAAAAAAGAAAAGAAAACACACACACACACACACACACACAAAATATTAAGTGGCAGGGCCGGCACCGCGGCTCACTTGGTTAATCCTCCACCTGTGGCACCAGCATCCCATATGGGTGCCGGGTTCTAGTCCTGGTTGCTTCTCTTCCAGTCCAGCTCTCTGCTGTGGCCCGGGAGGGCAGTGGAAGATGGTCCAGGTACTTGGGCGCCTGCACCCAGGTGGGAGACCAGGAGGAAGCATCTGGCTCCTGGCTTTGGACCGGCGCAGTTCCGGCCGTAGTGGCCATTTAGGGGGTGAACCAACGAAAGGAAGACCTTTTTCTCTGTCTCTCTCCCTCACTGTCTAACTCTGTCAAAAAAAAAACTAAAAAAAAAAAAATTAAGTGGCTATTACAATAGCTCCCACTTAACTTATTTCTCCAAAGTGTCTTACTATCCTCCTCTAAGAGTTTTAAGATTTTTTTTTACAAAGAAATGTAATACACTGTTGGTGGGAATGTAAATTAGTACAACCATTATGGAAGAGAGTATGGAGATTCCTCAGAAGTATGAAAATAGATCTACCATATGACTCAGTCATCCCATTACTGAGAATTTACCCAAATGAAATAAAATGAGCATATGAAAGAGCTATCTGTACCCCCATGTTTATTTCAGCTGAAATCACAATAGCTAAAAGAAATACGGAGTCAACCCAGATGTCCATCAGCTGATGACTGGATAAAGAAAATGTGGTATATATACATGATGGGATGATACTCAGCTATAAAAAAAAAGAAATCAAGTCTTTTGCAACAAAACAGAAACAACTGGAAACTGTTATGCTTAGAGAAAAAAGCCAGTCCCAAAAGATAGATATCATCTGTTTTCCCTGACTTCTGTTGACTAAGATACAGAGAATAAGAAAATGAAATATATATGAGTGAAATTGACATTTTGAGATTTGATTATTGTTTACAGCCCTATCTATATTCTTGAGGAATAATGGTTTTTCTACTTACTACTTGTTAAATTATTTATTTAGTGGGGGGTTAAGCTTGTGATTAGAAAATAAACTGAAAGTATGTCACTGTAAAAATTAAAAGAAAAAGTAAGAAAGGAAATTGGAAGGGGGTAGGAGCATGGGCAAGAGAGAGGGTAGAGTAGAAAGTATCATTATGCTCTTAAATCTGAATATATGAAATATGTGAGATTTATTCACCTTATATAAATTTAAGCTTATTTTTAAAAAGTCTAGAAACTGAATCAACAATATGTAGAATCTAACTCATAATAAAACTGATACTCCAAATTAGTGAACAAATGATACATAAACAGCTCTTACAAATCAGTAAGATAAAGTAGTAACAATCCACTGAAATGCATATGATTGCATGATATATACTCATATGTATAAATTAACTTAGCGGTACACTTAAAGATTATTATATTTTTTATTTTAGCTCTCACATATAAGAGAGAACATGGTGTATGTTTTTCTCTGTCTGGCTCATTTCACCTAAAATGATGTCCTCTAATTCCAGCCATTTTGATGCAAATGATAATATTTCATTCTTTTTGGTAGCTGAATAATATCCCATTGTAATAAATATATAGCCATCACATTTTCTTTATCCATTCATCTGATGATGGACACCTTGGCAGATTCCATATTTTGATTACTGCCATAAACATTGTGGTGCACGTATCTCTTTGATACAATGTGTTCATGCTTTTTGGGAGCTAAAATTAAAAGAAAAGAAAAGCCTGTGTGTATCAGCTTTGTTGCAAATAGTGTTTTGTCAAATTCTGTTTTAAACCTTGATTAAATGGTTAACAATTATATACTACTATACTATTAATGATTTTATGACTATTTTAAAATTTATATGAGCAAAATTGATAAAAAAAATTGTATTTTTAAATGTATATTATATGAAAAACCATTTACAAATATGTTAAAACTGAGCAATCTGAATAAGTACATCACAAAACAGGATATCCAAATGGACAATAAATTCTTCATCCTCAGTCATAAGGAAATTGAAAATTAAAATCAAATTCATACGCCGGCGCCGCGGCTCACTAGGCTAATCCTCCGCCTAGCGGCGCCGGCACACCGGGTTCTAGTCCCGGTTGGGGCGCCGGATTCTGTCCCGGTTGCCCCTCTTCCAGGCCAGCTCTCTGCTGTGGCCAGGGAGTGCAGTGGAGGATGGCCCAGGTGCTTGGGCCCTGCACCCCATGGGAGACCAGGAAAAGCACCTGGCTCCTGGCTCCTGCCATCGGATCAGCGCGGTGCGCCGGCCGCAGCGCGCCAGCCGCGGCGGCCATTGGAGGGTGAACCAATGGCAAAGGAAGACCTTTCTCTCTGTCCCTCTCTCTCTCACTGTCCACTCTGCCTGTCAAAAAAATAAATAAATAATAAATAAATAAATAAATAAATAAAAATCAAATTCATATAACCCTATAAATATATCAAAAATAAATGGTGGGGCTGGCGCTGTGGCGCAGCAGGTTAATGCCCTGGCCTGGAGTGCCGGCATCCCATATGGGTGCCAGTTCGAAACCTGGCTGCTCCACTTCCCAACCAGCTCTCTGCTATGGCCTGGGAAAGAAGTAGAAGATGGCCCAAGTGGTTGGGCCCCTGTACCCACGTAGGAGACCCAGAGGAAGCTCCTGGTTCCTGGCTTCAGATCAGCACAGCTCCAGGCATTGCGGCCAATTAGGGAGTGAACCATTGGATGGAAGACCTCTCTCTCTCTCTCTCTCTCTGCCTCTCCTCTCTCTGTGTAACTCTGAATTTCAAATAAAAATAAATAAATCTTTAAAAAAAAAAGGGTAAGATAAATGAAACTAAGATGTAAAATAAAATCTAAGAGTAGCAAGTGTTAAGAAGGAAACACTGCTGATAGGAACATAAATTGGACTAAACGTTGGAAATCTGGATGCTTTTACTACAACTGAAGATATAAATACCCCATGGTCTGCTAATTCAACCTCTATCTATAGATGCAATAGAAATGCAAACATATTTGCCCCAAAAATCAAATACAAGCATGTTGGAGCAGCATAACTTGTAATAACTAAAAGTATACAAACATACTGAAAGCCAGGTACAAAAGACTATATATTATTTGATTGTGTTTATGTTAAATTCAAGAACAGAAAAAGCTAAATAATGGTGATGGAAGTTGGAACACTAGTTATCTGGTGGGAGGGGGTGATAATCACTAGAAAAATAAACAAGAGAATCCTCTGGGATGATGGAGATACCATATAACTTGAGTTCAACAATGATTGGTGATGAATATATGCCCAGCAATTCATCAAGCTGTTACTTCAGACATATATGCTATACATATCTCTTTGTAGATGGTTTATATTTCACCTTAAAAACTGATAAATACTAAGAATGAATAACTGAAATTCATATTCACAAGCAGTGGGAATGCAGCTGTTATAGTTACTTTGGGAACTTGTTTGGTAGTATATATTAAAGCTAACATATAAATGTCATGACTTATCAATTTTAGTAACCAATTAAATAAAAACAAGTACAAATGTCTATCCTTATGATCTACAAATATTCACAGAATTACCAATAGAAGGCACAAGCTTATATGAACTAAAATCTCTATCACTAGTAAACTGGATAAACTGTCATTCATTCATATACTAATATACCAGAAAGTAATAAAAAACTTCAGGGGCCAGCACTGTGGTGTAGCATAAAGCCACCACCTGCAGCGCTAACATTTCACATGGTCACAGGTTCAAGTCCTGGCTGCTCCACTTTTTTTTTTCTTTTAAAGATTTATTTATTTGTTTGAAAGAGTTACACACAGAGAGAGGGAGAGGCACAGAGAGAGGTCTTCCATCTGCTGGTTACTCTCCAACTGGCTGCAACGGCCGGAACTGCGCCAATCCAAAGCCAGGAGCCAGGAACTTCTGCCGAGTCTCCCACGTGGGTGCAGGGGCCCAAGGATCTGGGCCATCTTCTACTGCTTTCTCAGGCCACAGCAGAGAGCTGGATCAGAAGTGGAGCTGCCGGGACTCGAACCAGTGGCCATATGGGATGCTGGCACTACAGGCGGTGGCTTTACCTGCTATGCCACAGTGCCGGCGCTGCTCCACTTCTAATCCAGCTCTCTGCTAATGCACCTGGGAAAGTAGCAGAAGATGGCCCAAGTCCTTCGGCCCCTGCCACCTACTTGGGCAACCTGGAGAAAGCTTCTGGCTCCTGGCTTCAGGCCAGCCCAGCCCTGGCCATTGTGACCAATTGGGGAGTGAACCAGTGGATGGAAGATCTCTCTCTGTATTTTTCTGTCTCTGCCTCTGCCTCTCCTTCTCTGTAACTCCTAATTTCAAATAAATAAATAAATCCTTAAAAAAAAGAATAAACAAATAAAAATGAACTTCAAAACTGCTGCATACAACACAGATTTAATCACATAATCATGACGAACAAAAAAAGGAAGATAAATAAACACGTTTTCTTTGATCTCATTACTATGGTGTTCAAAAACAGGCAAAATTTTTGGAAGGAGGAAGCTGGAAATAGAATGGGTTACGAGGGTGGCTTCTGAGATTTTGTTAATGTCTCATTTCTTACCTTGGCTGTCTGGTCACATAAGTATATTCATTTTGGAAAAATTAATCAAACTATATATTTATAACTTCTGTCCTTTCAATAATCAGGTCATCCTTCACTAAAAATTAAATAATTCTAAGTGAACTTTATTAATATTACCTTATTGTAATTCAAGCTTTTATTTGTGGTTTTCTTTCAATGTGCTTTGTGTTTTTGTTCTGTAAAATGGCAAGTACACATAAACAATAATCCAAATAAGGTGGTATAATCCCTTCACATATTTAACAGAAAGTAACTATGTTGGAAAAAAAAAGAAGACACAAAAATGAGCAAGGAGCTAATAATTCTGGCTGGACCATAATGTCAGTATTCCAGATCTTTATAGATTATAGAAAAACTTCCAACTCTTCACTTCCCTTACCCCTTCTTTCCCTTTGTGACACTACAGTTATTCCCAGTAAAGTGACCAAGTACATATCCCAGCCTACTGACTTTGTGGTCTGTTATGTGACTGACTTGTTTTGGGTCAACAGAATAGTAGCTACAATTAAAAAAAAAAAAAAAGAGAGAGAGAGAGAGAGAGAGAGAGAGAGAAAGAAAGAGAGAAAGAGAGAAAGAGAGAAAGAGAGGGAGGGAGGGAGGGAGGGAAGGAAGGAAGGAAGGAAGGAAGGAAGGAAGGAAGGAAGGAAGGAAGGAAGGAAGGAGACTATGGCAATGTAACCAAAGACTTGAAAACCACCTATGCAACTGGATCTGGTCTTTGGCACTTCCAACCACCATGACAGTATGCCAGGCTAGCCCGCTAGAAGAGATCTAGAGAGTACTTTAAGCTAAATCAACTGATGCCCCCCAACCAGTGCACAGACTCTTAAGAGTGGAAGCACCTTAACAGAATGCATTCTAGACTGGCTGACCGACAGACAACTCAGATGCATGACCTAAAATGAATGTTTACTTTTGTATCCTACTAGGGTTTTATATTCTTAGTATTAGATAGCCATAATTAGCTATACACATAACAAGAACATTTTTCTATCAAGAAACAAAAAATATCCTGATGGACCACAGTGATGAAAGAATATCTCCTAAATGTGGTAAGCAATTGGCTCAACGGTTAAGACACTGATCATGACACCCACATCCCACATCAAAGTGTCTTATTGAGAACCAGTTCCATTTCTGATCCAGCTTCCAGCTAATGTGTGTCCTGGTAAGAAGCAGGTGATGGTTTAAGTGGTTGGGTCCCTCTCACTCACTTGGGAGACCAGATTGCCCTCCAGGATCTCAGCTTAGGACTGCTCCAGCCCTGGCTGTTTGGGGAATAAACCAGCAGATGAAAGATATTCCTCTTTGTCTCTCTACCTTTCAGGTACAATGAAAATTAATACTAAAAGCAAAAAAGAAAACCTCCTAAATGCATTTCCTTCAAAATTTATTTTTTAATATTATATACCAATAATACTCATGAACATAGATGTAATAATTCTTTTTTTCTTTTTTCTCTTAACAGGCAGCCATCATTTGACATCTCTGAGTGCACACCACTGGAATTTGGAGTGCAGCTGGGACTCAAACCCAGGGACTCTGATGTGAGATGTAGGCCAAATGTTTGCCCCTAAAATTTAAATTACTATTTCCCTTTCCCTTGTTCTTTTCTTTATAATTCTAGAAAAATTTTATATAGACTTCTTTTTCACTAAACATTGTATCAAGCATATGTGACATATCTGTATCACAAAAGATTCTACCAGAGACCAGCATTGTGGTGCAGTGTCTTAAGCTACCACCGGCAACGCCAGCATCCAGTATCAGAGTGTCAGTTCAAGTCCCAGCTGTTCTGCTTCCAATTCAGCTGCCTTCTTAATGCACCTGGGAAAACAAATGATGGTTTATGTATATGAGGCCTTGCCATCCATGAGGGAGAACCAGGTGGAGTCCCTGACTCCTGGGTTCAGCCTAGCCCAATCCCATCTGTTGTGGCCACTTAAGGAGTGAACCAGTGGATGGAAGATGAATCTGTCTTTCTCTCCCTTGCTCTCTGTCACTCTTTCAAAAAAAAATAAATACATCTTTCAAAAAACTTCTTCCAAGTTGTAGTTTCAAGGGCCATAGTACTATGTCATATAAATGTATCAAGACTTATGTTCCTGTTTCTATATGTTGAATATTTATATTCAACATTTCCTATCTTTAATTTATCTTAGCCTATTTTTAATGTTTATTTATTTCTTTACTTCAAAAGCAGAGGGAGAGAGAGATAGAGATCAATCATGCACCTGCTGGATCACTTCCCAAATGCCTGCAACAGTCAGGACTGGGCCAGCCCAAAGCCAAGATCCCAGAATTCCATCCAGTCTTCCCCTGTGGTAGCAGGAGCCCAGGAACTTTAGCCATCATCTGCTGCCTCCTAAGATGCATGAACATAATTGGAGAAACTGGGGCTCAAAGAGGCACTCCAGTATGTATGTGATCGTTACTCAAACTACATATTTGTAACTTGTGTCCTTTCAATAATCAAGCCATCCTTCAATACATATTTAATTAATTTTAACCCAATGTGCCACAATACCTGTCCCTATCTAAATCCTTTTTGGCTATCTATGATGACAACCAAAGTTTGTCACTAAATAATCTCATTTTCAAGCAGCCAATATTCTAACCATCATCTTTATCTTACCAGTTCATTCCCTCTCATATATTCTATCTCGTGAAAATCTACTATTTTCCCCACATAAAATAACTGTATATTTGCCATTTGCATTCATTTCTAGAACTTAAAAGTTACTCTTTGAGTGAATTTCTAAAAACTAATACTGACAAATATTTGCTTGTAGGACTTCTCACTGTAACTAAGATTTACTTTAGCCTGAATTCATAGGAATGTATCTACAAATTAGGACATTATTCCTGTGGGTAAACTCGATTCATTTCATGACAATCCACTTTATAACCTTATTATAAAATTCATTACCTCTGTATAATAATTTTATATAAATAAAGTGATTAAGGAATATATTTTAGGTTACTCTCAAGTCAAGGTCAAGTTAAGGTAAATGATTCTTTAAGTTACATAAAGCTAAGTAATTTTATTCAGATTCTAGAATTTGTAATCCTTATCCTTAACTGTCTGACAGCCAGATCACACTGCTCCACAACTTCCATGATTCAGCTCTAAATATTTATAGGATTTAGGAACTGAGTGATAAAATTATCCATGGCTCCTTTGATGGCTCATTTTATGTGTCAACTTGGCCGGGTTATGATGTCTGGCTGGTTAGTCAAATACGGATCTAAAAGTTGCTCTAAAGGTATTTTGATTAACATTTAAAGCAGTAGACTAGAAGTAAAGCAGATTACTCTGTGAGCCTCATCTAATCATTTGAAAGCTATAATAGCAAAGACAGGTTTCTCAAAGGATGAATTCTCCTTATATGTAACTTACAAACCAACCCTGCCTGGGTTTCTAGTTTGCGGTCCTGCAGAATTTGGACTCAGGGCTACAGTATCAATTCAGGTCTGACCTGAATTACCAGTTGCCAGTCACTCTACAAACTGCACACATCCCGGCTCCAATGATCATGTGACCCAGTTCCTTAAAATCAATCTATGTGTTTCCCAGTCCCTCTCTCAATAGATACCAACAGACAAAACTGATAATAGAATATATGTATTAGCTCCCCATACAAGAAAAATTAGGTAGCGTCTACAGAAGTACATTAAGGAACATCGAGATGAAAAATAAGTAAAGGTCAAATCTTTGTCCTTGAGAAGTTTGCAATGTTGTTAAGAGAGAGGTATACAGAAACTACAAAAAAAAAAAGCCAAATACATTTCACATTATTCCTACCTTTATTACAAGAAAAACATCTTGTGAAGGGTAAGTGATAGAAAAAATAGCTGATCTTGCCAGAGTGGTAATGGCAGCAGGAGGCACATGTGGACGTAATAATCCTTTCATCTGCTCAGAATTAAGGTCAAAATAAAAGTTTTCTGAAATCTGAAAAATACATTTCACACATTAAATTTTAAAATCTGTACATTTTATAAAAACTTACACAAATAATTCATATTCAGCTTTAAATTATTATAAATATTAGGACATTATACTCTAACTTAGAGTTTATCCCACATTGCACTTAGACCAATGTTTACAGATCTGAATCAAAGCAAAAGAAATGTACAGGTTATTTGGGAAGTATAATAAACATATTCTATAGAATCATATCCCAAATTCTTTGGGCTGAATATTCAACCTCTAATAAAGTATAAAAAGAAATTATCATTGAGTTAAATGGCTCTGAATTGAGATTTTATTTGAGCAAATACAAGTTGCTACAGAAAAGTTACATTAAGGAAATCCATAATATGTCATATGTTAATTGTAGAAGTCATTGAAGGCACTTCTGGTTTTTACTACATATTAGGCTTAGAACATTAAATTAAGAAATGCTATTTGAGATAGCCTTCTGAAAAATTCCTAAATTTAATAACATTATAGTAAGACTATTATTTAAGATAATATTTTAAATATTTTAAATAAATATAAACTATCTTTTAGCTAGTGAGAATTTGTGAAAATTATGTCAATAAAAATTCACTGTTATTCTTGTCTTTTATACACTATTTGCTTAAAATACTTTTTTCTTGTATGATACTATTTCTTGAATTAAAAAAATTACTCTGGCTACTTGTTTTTGGAACTCTTTAATTAAAACAAAACAAAAACCAGTCACTGATTAAAGTATTTTATAACAAGAACACATTTAACTGGTTTTAATAAATTAAATTTTTATTTCCTTCCTTAAGAAATGGGCAACCATTTGGCACAGTGGTTAAGGCACTGGTTGGAACACTTGCGTTTCATACTAGAGTGCTTGGGTTCAAATCTCAACTCCACTCTTGATTGTTTCCTGCTCAATTACACCTGGGTTACCACAGGTGATGGCTGGAGTAGTTGGGTCCCTGCCACCTACCCAGGAAACCTGGATCAAGTTCCCAATTCCAAGCTTTGACTTGGCCCCACCCAGCAGTAGCAGGCATTTGGGGAATGAGGTAGTAAAAGGGAGATCTCTCTCTTTTTCTCCTTCTCTCTCTCACTGTGCCCTTCAAATACATAAGAATAAATAAATTATCAAAATTTAGGCCGGCACCGCAGCTCACTAGGCTAATCCTCCACCTTGCGGCGCCGGCACACCGGGTTCTAGTCCCGGTCGGGGTGCCGGATTCTGTCCCAGTTGCCCCTCTTCCAGGCCAGCTCTCTGCTGTGGCCAGGGAGGGCAGTGGAGGATGGCCCAAGTACTTGGGCCCTGCACCCCATGGGAGACCAGGAGAAGTACCTGGCTCCTGCCATCGGATCAGCGCAGTGCACCGGCCGCAGCGCGCTGGCCGCGGCAGCCATTGGAGGGTGAACCAACGGCAAAAGGAAGACCTTTCTCTCTGTCTCTCTCTCTCACTGTCCACTCTGCCTGTCAAAACATAAAATAAATAAAAAAAATTTAAAAGTTACACATTTAATAATTCTCAAAAAATCATTACTTATACAACATTATTAAAATGAGGCCTTTTGAAATCTTCAACAAATGATTATAGTGAAGTTATATAACCATACCTTTTTCTTTTCCTTGACATCATATAAAGCCAAACTTGCAAATATGGGTTCAATTTCAATTTCAAACCTTCATGAAAAGAAAGGACAGGATAATTTAAAAATAAATATAAAAGACACAGCTGGAGAGATTCTGATTCCAAAACTAAATTATCTCAATACCATGAAATTTTTGTATGTCTGTGCCTATGCCTACACTACACCTTCTTCCTGAAATATACTCCTCCTCAGACATGTCTTTCACAGTCTTTATCAACCACTGCTCTCTACGTAATCATCCTCAACTTCTCTTGATACAACTAATCCCAAATTCCCTAAAAGCCTCATGGCATTTTATGTACATTTTGTGACACTAATTACTTTCTAACCTGTAATTTGGTTCTTTATATGTATAAATGTTTGTTTTAAAATATACTTTAAAAATAAAGGCCTAATATTTTCTTTCAAATTATAAATGAGTCATCCTATGCAAAAAGCTTAGAAAATACATAAAAATTCTCAGAGGAAAACAGGAGCATCCCAAATTCCACTATTTGGAAAGAACTATAACAATTTAGTGTCTAATCCATCTAGATCTTTTCTCTAAGTATAAATATAACTTAAAATTTTTAAAACAAAAAATGCTATGGTATACATGATATTTTATACTCTGCTTCTTCAACTTAAAATT
Organism: Oryctolagus cuniculus; assembly: GCF_964237555.1. NCBI lineage: Eukaryota > Metazoa > Chordata > Mammalia > Lagomorpha > Leporidae > Oryctolagus > Oryctolagus cuniculus. Next base: position 110,153,428 of record NC_091438.1, on the reverse strand, counting down.
TTATGGGCAAATTTCTGTGTCATAAATATTAATCTTCTCTCACTTTCAATGCTGGCACAGTAATTCCTATTTTATGAATATGCCAAGATTTATTTTGTAACTGTATGCTTACATTGAGATGTCTAATTCACTTCCAAGAACAATGACTTACATAAACATTTAGTAAATATCTGATGAATAAAATAATATGTAGTATGAACTGAATGAAGCAGTGGTTCTTAACGTAGGCCAGTCTTGCCCCCAAGAGGGTTATCTGTCATATCTACAGACATTTTTGGTTATCGCAACTGCAGTAGCATCACAGGAATTTAACAAGTAAAGGCCTGGGATGTGACTAAACATCTTACATTGTACAGGACAGCCTCCGGCAACAGAAAACTATCTCCACAAATATGTCAACAGTACTGAAGGCCTAATAATTCTGCCCCCCCTTTTTTTTTAATTAGAAGAGTAAAATCCAAGATTCTTTAGGAGGCAAGACAATGTATTTGTATTGGGTTGAGAAATTAATAAAGGGCCACTTAAAATATATGAACATATCCTGGGGCTAGCAATAGCAGGACTCGTTACCATCCCTACAGCTGAAAAAGAACATGGAAGTGGTAACCAAGAATTGGAAAGGATAGTTGGATAGATGATCCTTCACAGACACTGTGGCCTTTTGAGCAAACAAAGAGTTAGGAAAACAAATACTCCCTTTCTTCCACTCTCTCACTGCTCACGAAGAGCTCTTAGCAAAACCCAGCCAGAAATAAAATGAAGAGATCTTGGGGATATTTGCCACACGTGTTAGCCTCTACAAAACCAACTCTGCATCCTGCATAAAACTTGATCCTATCAGTCTTTGTTATTCTGGCCACTCCAGTGGGTAGGCAGTATCACAATGGATTTTTCATATGCATCTTTTCATATATTAAATACTTGTATATTCTATTTTGGTCTACTTTTATATTTGTTGTTTGACTTTATTTCTCAGTAATTTGTAGTTTATTTTATGTATTCTGGAAATGAGCACAATGTTCAAGGGATGTGGTAGAAATATCGTTTCCCCTTCCAAGGCTTCTGTCTTTTGATGTTTGAAGTTGTTCTTTATAATGAAGTAAAACACATCAATGTTTTCCTCTATAGGTTAACAGGAGTGGGGACAAGAGAGAGGAACAGATATCCAACTTCCTACCAATTCACTGAAAAGATCATCACCCTTTCCCCACCACTCCATAATATCCACTTTCATTGTAAATCAAAAATCAATACACATGTGGGTCTTCTCTACTCCTTTTAGTCTATTCCATTAGTTTATTTGCCTAATCATGTAGCAATACAATACTATCTTAATTTCACAGTTTCACACTAAATCCTGATATCTGGTTGTTTTTGGTAAACTTTTTCAAAGCTGCCCTGCCTCCTTTTGGCTCCTTATATTTTCATATAAATTTTAGATTCAGCTGTAAATAGAAACAAAACAAAACAAATAAAAGAAATTCTAATTTACCTATTAAGAAAATGAGTATTCCAATGTATAATTTAGTGCCATTAAATTCCTGTATAATAACTTTCTTTATAATACTCCTGACCAGTATTGAAAGATCCATATCAGTCACTATGACAAAATTGTAGAAAATAATCTGAAAAAACCAACACAATTTCAATGTGCTCTACTTTAAGAGAGGCTAGTATTACATGGAAAGTATTTATATCTCACTGTCCACTCTGCCTGTAAAAAAAAAAAAAAAAAAAAAAAGGCCGGCGCCGCGGCTCACTAGGCTAATCCTCTGCCTTGCAGCACCAGCACACCGGGTTCTAGTCCCAGTTGGGCGCCGGATTCTTTCCCGGTTGCCCCTCTTCCAGGCCAGCTCTCTGCTGTGGCCCGGGAAGGCAGTGGAGGATGGCCCAAGTGCTTGGGCCCTGCACCCCATGGGAGACCAGGATAAGTACCTGGCTCCTGCCGTTGGATCAGCGCGGTGCGCTGTCCACAGCACGCCGGCCACGGCGGCCATTGGAGGGTGAACCAACGGCAAAAGGAAGACCTTTCTCTCTCTCTCTCTCTCACTGTCCACTCTGCCTGTTAAAAAAAGAAAAAAAAAAAGTATTTATAAATTAGGGTATATTTCTCTTTTAAAGTTGCAAAAAAGGGACTGCCAAAGATATATTTGTAGAGTTTTTTCTTTTCTTATTTAAATGTAAATTCTTCATGTATTTAGCACATAATTTGAATTAGTAACATCAGAGAACAGCATACCACATTAATCCCAGTCTCCCAAAGATAGACACGTTCGAGTTTGTCAAGAAATGCTATTTCAGGAACAGACACCACATAGTTACTAAACTGCAAAAGAGGTCATTTTCAATTCCAAAAGATGTTACAGATAAAATCTGGCTTATTGCTCTTGATCTTCTTTTTTTTAAACTGAGTATATTTTCATACAGTTGCATACAATTAAAATAATACAATTCTGAAAATTTTATCAGTGTACTAACATATATTTTCACTTAAACTCAATTTTGTCTGATATTCATATTACTCCTTCAGCTTTCACTGATGAATATTTACCAATTATGTTTCAATATATATTTTAACTTTCAACCTTTTTGGGTGCTTCTGTTTTACATGGATTTCCTGTTTAAAATTAAAAAAAAAAAAACAAAAACAAAAAAAACACACCACAACAGTGGGTATTTGGCCTAGCAGTTAACATGTCAGTTAGGAGAACTATGTTCCTATCAGAGAACCTGAATTTGAATCTAGACTTCTCTCCTGATTCCAGCTTCCTACCAGTGTAGACCCTGGAAGGCAGCAGGTAATACTCAGGTAGCTGGGTCCCTGCCAACCACATGGGAGACTAGGGCCGATTCCCAGCTCGTGGCTTCAGCCTGGCCCAGCACTGTCATTATGGGAATTTAAGAAGTACACCAGCAGATTGGAGTGAACCAGTCGATGGGAGATCACTGTGTCTGTTTCTCATCCTCTCTTTCTCTCTGCCCCTAAAATTATATACATACACACTGAAGTTTACAAATACAGTCTCACAATCATTTTCTTTCACATGGATAGTGTAGTCCATTTACAAGGTTGTCAAGACTTACATTTGGATTTATATCTAACATCTTATTTTTATTGTTCTCCTTTTTCTAAATGCTTTGGTTTGCCTTTTTGGATTGACTGATATTTCCATTTTCAAACCAAATTTTCCCCATTATCTGTCTAGAAAATAATTTGTCTTGTAATGATTACTTAAGAACTTATAAAATACATAGTTAACTTAAAAGTTCTAATATTCACCAGTATCTATACCATCCTCCTAAACAATTAGACCTTAAAATACTTTATCCCTAATAAATCCTTGATTTATACATTCTATTACATTTTTAGTTCTACTTTACTTATTTTATCCTCATAAACTAGTCACTTCTACATTAAACAATGAAATTCATCCTTATGTTTCCCTTTTCTTTGTAATCCTTCTTTCCGTCATCTAAAATCCTTAAAGTACATCCTTTAGAAGCCACATTTTTAATGATAAACCACTTTTAGGAAACACTTCTGGTTTTTACTAGCCTAAAAATATATATACTTCATCATTTACAGATTTCAAAAAATGGACAGAACTTCTTTGCCAATCTTCCCAGTAAGTGGCGGTCTATTTCCCCATACCTTGAATTTAGGCTAACCTTATGATTTGTTTTCATCAGTAAATGCTTTGTTGCAAGAGTTTTAATCCAAAGTAACAAGAAGACTTGCAACGTTCACCCTCTTCTTGCTGGAAAAATGTCTACCCTTACATGAACACATCCAGGTTAGCTTACTAGATAATCAGAGAAGTGTGGCTACTTTGCCAACTGACATTAAGCTAAGAAATCAAACAAGAGAAGCTCCTAGACCAAGTTTCCTACCAAGTGCCAGACATTAAGTGAGGCTTTTATATGTCATCTAACTCCAGCCATGAGACATAATGAACAATTGTTTCTTAATACATTATATTAAAAAACAGCAGAAAAACTAACTGCTTCAACAATGTTTCTTGGAAGATCTTTTTACGGGGAATAAATTTATGACTGGCAGTTATTTTCTCTGAATAAAGATATGACACAATGTTTTCTGGCTTCCAGTATTTTTTGCTGAGATAAATCAGCTGCCACTCTAACAGTAATTTTTTTTTTTTTTTTTTTTTGACAGGCAGAGTTAGACAGTGAGAGAGAGACAGAGAGAAAGGTCTTCCTTACGTTGGTTCACCTCCCAAATGGCTGCTACAGCTGGCGTGCTGTGCCAATTGGAAGCCAGAAGCCAGGTGCTTCCTCCTGGTCTCCCATGCAGGTGCAGGGTCCAAGCACTTGGGCCATCCTCCACTGCACTCCCGGGCCACAGCAGAGAGCTAGACTGGAAGAGGAGCAACTGGGACAGAACCGGCGCCCCAACTGGGACTAGAACCTGGAGTGCCGGCGCACCTAGTGAGCCGCGGCGCTGGCTCTAACAGTAATTTTTTAACATATGTCTTCTTTTTCTCTCTGGCTGTTTTTAATAAAAACATTCTCTTAGCTTTTGATATTCTGCATTTTTACCATGTTTGATCTAGGTGTTAATTAGTTTTTTATCTATCTCTCCTGGATTTCATTTGACCTCTGAAATTGAAGGTTCCTACTGTGTTTCATAATATCTGAACAATTCTGTCATCATCCCTCTGCAGTAATTGTTTCCCTATTCCTCAAATTGTTTCATTTCAGAATTCAAATTAGATTTTTGTTGGTGTCATTTTCCTATTCTCCATCTATTTATGTCTATGGGAATGTGTTCAGCTCTACCAGTTTATTTATTCACTCTTTAGTTTCATCTAAGTTTACTCTGAGTTTATAATTTCAATTATACAATCCTGAAAAAGGTCAAATGAAATGTTTAAATTCTTTCTAGTCGGCTCTAAGAGTCTTTTGTTCCAATATAATGTTTTCTAAGTGCTGGTTTATTTAAATGTATTATAAATACTTTATGTTCTAAATTTGGTAGCCTTTTGCTGGTTTGCAGTTGTTTTTGCCATGCTTGGTGATTTACAACTAGAATGGGAGCTTTATCTGCAAAAATCTTTTGAGACTGAGATTTTAAAAATATATTCCTCTGCCAGGATGTAGGACTACTACAAATCTGAAACCATTTTAAAATGAGTTTCTGCTTTGGAGATTTTTGAGCCATACAGATAAATATGCAAGTTTATCGCTAGGAACCTCAGAGTTTGTTCCCTCTCTCTCTCTCTCCCTCTCTCTGTTTTCTTGTTTCCCGGTTGGCTTACCCCTGCTAGAACCAAAGTTGTAACAAACATACATTTCAACCACTTAGAATATTAATTCTATAAAATCTGTGATTAGCAACTTATTTCTACCCTGCTTCAGAGCCAAGCTTTTTTTTTCCCTTGCATGACCCACTAAAACCAGGAAAGAGGAATAACCCTGTAGAAAAACACAGAAATTACCTCTGTGAAATAATGGTTTCTTAGCATTCCTAGGCCTCCAGGAAATTCTTAGTTTCACATCAGCTTTCCCATGCCTAGGAGTGGTTTCCCATAGCCTACACTATGGAACAGCAGGTTGAGCTGCTGCCTGCAACGCAGGCATCCTGTATGAGCACCAGTTCTAAGACCAAGCTGCTCCACTTCTGATCCAGTTCTCTGCTAACATGTCTGAAAAGCAGTGGACGGTAACCCAAGTCCTGGGGCCCCTGCCACCCACACGGGAGACCAGGATAGAGTTCCTAGTGCCTGGTTCTCGCCTGGTCCAGTCCTGGCCACTGTAGCCATTAGGGGAGTGAATCAGTAGATGGAAGATTGATCTCTCTTTAGGATGTGTGTGTGTGTATGTGTGTGTGTGTGTGTGTGTGTGTGTGTGTGTAACTCTGGCTTTCAATAAATAAATAAACTTTTTTTAATAAATACACTTTTTAAAAACAGTGTTTCCCTAAATGTCTAGACCACGGTATTAATAATCCTCTTAACATTAGAAATACTTTTCTCATACAGGATTTTCTTGTATTCTTGGAGAATAAAGTCTTAGAAATTATTATCAAAACTTTTACAAGTCTCCATAATTAAGTAAAATAAAACTATCATAGTTAGCCCTTTGTGAACTTATAATGAGACACTAAATTCTTCCTCACCTTAAATCTGGCTTTTTCTTACCATAGGTAATGCAAAAGTATGTAATTCTCACTTCAAATTTTTAAAATTAATGTCTTGCTTTGTTTTTGAAGCTTTGGTTATTTATTTGAAAGACAGAATTACAGAGAGAGACAAAGAGAGAAGCACCTCCCACTGGCTGGTTCACTCCCTAATGGCCATACCCAGGACACTGGAGCTCCATCCAGGTCTCCCAGAGGGGTGGCGTGGTCCAAGCACTTGGGCCACCTTCTGCTTCTTTCTCAGGCACATGAGAAGGGAGCTGGGTAAACAGTAGAGCGGCCAGTACTCAAACCGGTGCTCATATAGGATGCCAGTGTCCCAGGCGGTGGCTTAACCTGCTGTGACACAACACAGGTCCCTTAAATTTTTTAACAAAAACTGATGAAACAAAAGCTAAAGAGGCTGGCGCCGCGGCTCACTAGGCTAATCCTCTGCTTTGCAGCACCGGCACAGCGGGTTCTAGTCCCGGTCGGGGCGCCGGATTCTGTCCCAGTTGCTCCTCTTCCAGGCCAGCTCTCTGCTGTGGCCCGGGAAGGCAGTGGAGGATGGCCCAAGTGCTTGGGCCCTGCACCCCATGGGAGACCAGGAGAAGCACCTGACTCCTGCCTTCGGATCAGCGCGGTGCGCTGGCCGCAGCGTGCCAGCTGTGGCGGCCATTGGAGGGTGAACCAATGGCAAAAGGAAGACCTTTCTCTCTGTCTCTCTTTCTCACTATCCACTCTGCCAGTCAAAAAAAAAAAAAAAAAAAGCTAAAGAAGACAGAATTACATGAAACATCGTTCTCTATTTTCTCTAGGAGAAATTACACCCTTATAACTTTTATTAGTTAGTACTCAAACAGTATTTTACACTTTATGTTCTGTGTGAGTGCAAACTGATGAAATCTTTACTTAATATATACTAAATTATCTTCTGTATATAAAGATAATTGAAAATGAATCTTGATGTGAATGGAATGGGAGAGGGAGTGGGAGATGGGAGGGTTGTGGGTGGGAGGGAAGTTATGGGGGGGGGGGGAAGCCATTGTAATCCATAAACTGCACTTTGGAAATTTATATTTACTAAACAAAAATTAAAAAAAAAAAAGGTAGTAAGTAAAACTACAATAAGATACCACTTCACAAAGACAGGAGTGGGATGGACAGTAAAAAATGTTGGTAAGCACGTAGAGGCATTAGAAACTTTACAACCTGCTGATGGGAATGTAAATGATGCAGCTGCTCTGGAACAGTCTGGCAGCTCCTTTACAAGTTAAACACGGAGCTACCACATCAACAATTCCACTCCAAGGCTTATACCCAAGAGAAAATAAAAACCCAAACTTGTACACAAACATAATAACATAATCCATAATTATGCTTCTAAACTGAAAGCATCTCAAATATTCATTAACTGATAAATGGATAAACAAGATATTGGATATATACCCAGTGGAATATTACTCAACCATAGGAAGAAATAATGTACTGATACTTGCCACAACATAGGTAAGCCCTGAAAATATTATACCAAGTCAAAGAAACCAGAAACAAAGGATCATAGATTGTATGATTCCATTTATGGGAAATTCTCAGAGTAAGCAAATCTACAGAGACAGAAAGTAGGCTAGTGGCTGCCTACAGCTGGAGGAGTTGGGGAAAACAGGGAGTGACAGCAATGGACATGGATTTATTTTGGGGGTGATGAAAGTGCTCTAAAATTCATTGTGATGACAGTTGCACAGATTCGTACATAGATACTAAAAACTGGCTGGCGCCGCGGCTCAATAGGCTAATCCTTCACCTAGCAGCACCAGCACACCGGGTTCTAGTCCGGTCAGGGCGCCGGATTCTGTCCCAGTTGCCCCTCTTCCAGGCCAGCTCTCTGCTGTGGCCCGGGAGGGCAGTGGAGGATGGCCCAAGTGCTTGGGCCCTGCACCCCATGGGAGACCAGGAGAAGCACCTGGCTCCTGCCTTCGGATCAGCGCGGTGCGCTGGCTGCAGCGCGCCGGCCACGGCGGCCATTGGAGGGTGAACCAACAGCAAAAGGAAGACCTTTCTGTCTGTCTCTCTCTCTCTCACTATCCATTCTGCCTGTCAAAAAAAAAAAAAAAAAAAAAAAGGATGAACAGAGTTAATTCATTAGTGAAACGTACACTGTCTATACACCAGGTAAACTGCATAATACGTGAATTATACTTCAACAAAGCCATTTTCCTTAAAGATAGAAATAAATCAAGTTTTCATCAATTGATGAGTGGATAAACATAACATGGTACATCCACACAGTACAATATTATTCAGCTATATCAAGGAATGAACCAATGATATATACTACAATATATATATAAAACTTGAAAACATAATGTTATGTGAAGAAACTTGACACAAAAGGCCACTTGTTGCATAATTCCCTTTATAGGAAAAATCTAGAATAGGTGAACTCAGAGACAGAAAGCAAATTAGTGGTTGCCAGGGATAAAGGGGAGTAGCCAACTACTAAATGGGTATTATTACAGACTGAACAAAATTCCCCCAAATTCATGTTAAAGCCCTAACTCCCAATATGACTATACTTGGAGATAAGGCCTTGAAGGAAGTAATAAGGTTAAATGAGGTCCTAAGGGCGGCATATTAATGCCATGGAACTGGTGTCTTCATAAGAAAAGAAAAGTCTTCTAAGCATACAGCAAGAAACCAGCCAACTGCAATCCAGGAGAAGAGGCCTCATCAGAAACCACCCTACCCGGCCCCCCTACTATAGCCTCCAGAACTAAGAAAAATCCATGTCTGTGTTTAAGATACCTAGCCTATGACATCCTATTACAGCAGCCCAAGGAGACTAATACCTTATTGTATTTCTTTCTGGGGTGAGGAATATGTTCTGGAATTAGATAGTAGTGGGAGTTGTACAGTTCCATGATATGTATCACTGATTTGTGTACAACTTTAAAAGGGTGAATTTTGGAGTAAGTGTTTGACATACCAGTTAAGTTACTGCTTGGGACGCCTGCATCCTCTATCAAGATGCCTGGTTCAAGTCCCAGTTCCAAGCTCCCCTTCCAATTCCAGCTTTCTGCTAAAATGCACGGTGGAGGCAGCAGATGAGGGCTCAAGCAATTAGGTCCCTGCCACCCAAGTGGCAGACCCAGAATGAGTTCTAGGATCCTGGCTTTGGTCTGGGCCAGCCCTGGCTACAGCAGGCATTTGGGAAGTGAACCTGCAGATGTAAAATCTCTCTCTCCCCGTCCCTCCCTTTCCATTTGTCACTGCCTTTCAAATAAATAATAAAGTTCCTGTTACAGAATGGAAAAAACTTGAAATTTTAAAAAGGTGAACTTTATGATATATAAATTATCATCAAAATAAATCTGTTAAAAAAAAAAACAAAGATTTTAAGTTAAGAACTAATGTTAGTTGTCCAGATATTCAAAAGATAATTATCTATTAAAATTTCTAGATAAATTTAACTGGATACATAATACCTTAACTTTCAAGGAAAGAAACTGCCAGAAGTATACAGGAACGTGGTCTGTCTCTACAAGCTGCATCTTCTAAAAGGCTCTAGGAAGTGAAACTTCTTTTTCTTAAGTCAGAACTACTAACTGATTTATAATACTACATAATAAAATAAAAAAAGCATAAAGTCTGTTCTTCAGTTACTGCCTGCATGATAATAAGCACACCAGTTAACCTCTGCTAATCCTCTGAATTCTGGTTTCCTCATTCATAAAATGAAGAAAACATCTACCTTACAGAGTAACTCTGAAGACAATTAAAGAAAAAGTACTTTGTGAAGCAGAATACAAATCCAAGATGCATCATCTTAACGATGTGAGAAGTCATTTAACATTTTTAAAGAAGAAAAAAACACACTTCAAAACTTTGAAACAACAAAGTCGACTATGTAACAAATACAAAATCAACTTTTTAAGGCAACGATGGGAAGCGTCTGGCCACAGGCCGTAGAAGGCCCATGACATCATTTGGTCTGGCACAGCAATCTGAGGTGGGACTCAAAGCTCAGTAAATCTATAGCAGGCTAATTTTTAAGATGATAACTTTGTATGGCCCAGGAATGATGTTACAAATGTACAAATGGCCATTGGCAGGAAAAAAAGATTCCTTACCCCTGCTTTAAGGAAACAGATACTTTGTCTTTATATTCTCCAATCCACAACAGTATCTGGTAAGTACTAGAAATTTCAATGAATGTTTTTTCCAATTTCTGACTAATTTTATAGCTGTGCCAAAGAGTTATCTCACTTCTGAAGCAAAAATACCCTAAAGCTTAGACTCATTCATAAGTTTGAATGCTGAATACATTTAAAATTATGCATAAAATAATACTTCTCAAAAGGATGCAAATCCAAGTATAAAACTAAGATTTTGTTAGATTAGGGCTCAAAAATTTTATCCCAGAAAACAAAAGTTATATAGTGAAAGAAAAAAATACTCACTTGAGAGATAAACATTTTACAAGAAGTCTTTGACCAAAATGTTCTTTGGGTACATCAGGAACACTAAGTCGTTCTATTGGTTCTTCCTAGAAATTGACAAATAACACCAAACTAAATACACATATCCTATTTCAACCTTTTATAATTTTTAAAGAACTTATTCTACTAGTCTTCTTAGCCTTCAAAACTGAACACAGGAAATGACCTATTCATCCACAAACAAAAGTCATTCGATCACAAGTATGCAGAGTTCACAGAAGTTACTCATTAAGAGTAACAAATTCACTAGTATAAAAAGTGTATTTCATGGCGCGGGCATTTGGTCTATTGGTTAAGACACCCACATCAACTTCCGGCTCCAGAAGCTGACCCCAACTTTCCATCAAAGCAGACCTAGAAGGCAGTAGAGATGGCTCAAGTAGTTGGGCTCCTGCCACACTCCTGGGAGACCTGGATTGTGTTTCTTGCTCCTCACTCCTGGCTCCAACTCTGGCCTAGCCCTAGCCTTTTTGGATATTTAGGGAGGGAACCAGCAGATGGAAGCTTCCTCTTTCACTTTGTTTTTCTTCCTATGTCTCTCAAGTTAAAAGAAAATTTTCTTAATATTTCATTTACAAAAATGACAGCTATCTTTCAGTTAAGTTTTATTTTCTACACTACTATAATACTATATATAAATCATACTCATAAGAGGTCTTTCTTAATAATCATTTACTTCATTATATGCAGATTTCTATACCTCATCTGGTGATGGATGCAAAGCAAAGAGTTCTTTATGACGGTTTGATTTCCTTTGGTCATCATTCTGACGGTCGATTTCTTCATTTGGCGTTCGGTCAAGTAAATTGGGGAGCAAAGCATCAGGAAGCGAATTTTTCAAGTCAAAGATACTGCAGGCCCAACTACCCCTTGGAGTATCATCTATTGACATTGAACGTCTTTTAAGATCATCCTGTCACAAAATATTAAATATAATATGTTAGTAAATAGAATTAAACTATCTATAAGTAACTTGTTACAGTCATTGAATAAAAAGTATTACTTGCTCATCCTGGTAGTTGTTGCCATCTGGAGCTTCATCAGTTTCAAAGACCTGCTTTGGCAAACCTTTTTGCCTTTCTTTCTGCTTATCTAATGTATTGGGATTAAATCCTGTTCCCAGTTTATGGTATCTATTAAAAATAAAATAAATATCAATTTTTGAACAATTTTTACATTTTCAGCACATTATATACAATAAGCCAAGTGTTTTCTGTATTATTTCTTTTTTGTTTTTTAAAGATTTTATATATTTATTTGAGAGGTAGAGTTACAGGGAGAGGGAGAGACAGAAAGGTCTTCCATCCACTGGTTCACTCCCCAGTTGGCCACAATGGCCAGAGCTGGGCCAGTCCAAAGCCAGAAGCCAGGAGCTTCCTCTAGGTCTCCCACACAGGTTCAGGAGCCGAAGGACTTGGGCTATTTTCCACTGCTTTCCCAGGCTATAGCAGAGAGCTGGTTGGGAAGTGGAGCAGCTGTTACTAGAACTGGCACCCATATGGGATGCCAGCACCGTAAGTGGAGGATTAACCTACTGTGCCACAGCGCTGGCCTCTGTATTATTTCTTCACATAAGAAAAAATCTGTTCTAACAGTTGAGGGTATTAAACATTTAACCAAAAGTTTAAGAAAATTTCCATTCATAGGGCCAGCACTGTAGTCAGTGGATAAAGCTACAGACTGATATGCCGGCATCCCATATGAGAGCTCAGTTCAACTCAAGCTGCTTCAGTTCTGATCCAGCCCCTGCTAATGCACCTGGGAAAGTAGCAGAAGGTGGCTCAAATAATTAGGCCCCTGCCACCAACATGAGAGATCTGGATGGAGCTCCTGGCTCCTGGATTTGGCCTGGCCCAACCCCGGCCATTACAGCCATTAGGGGAGCCAGAAGATGAAAGATCTCTTTCTTTTTCTGCCTCTTCCTCTCTGTCAACCTGCCTTTCAAATAAATCTTTAAATAGAAAAATTTTTAAACATTTATTTTATTTATTTGAAAGGCAGAGTTAGAGAGAGAGAAGGAGAGACAGAGACAGAGACAGAGAGATCTTCAATCCGCTGGTTCACTCTCCAAATGGCCACAATGGCTGGGCCTGGGCCAGGCCGAAGCCAGGAGCCAGAAGCTCCATCTGGGTCTCCCACGTGGGTGCAGGGGCCCAAGGACCTGGGAGTTCTTCTGCTGCTTTCCCAGGCACATTAGCAGGGAGCTGGGTCGGAAGTGGAGCAGCCACAACCCAAACCGACATCCATATGGGATGCTGGCCTTGCAGGCTGCGGACTAACCTGCTCTGCCACAGTGCTGGCCCCAAAAGAAAATGTTTTAAAAAGAAAATTTCCATTCAGAGTTCCTTTATTTCAACTAAATATAGATCATGAGTTTCCAGAAGTAAATCATATTTTCCTTCTTTCTGTACCAACTGTATGTACATAATTTGTTATACTTTCAATTCAGAGAATTGGTCAGTAAAAAGAAAACTTGGGAGGCCAGGAAAAAAAATGAAAAAGTAGAAAACACGTATTACATTAATAATATAAATTCTTGAAAGGTAAAATGTACATATATAAAGCACTCAATTTTATTTTATATTTTTGAAAGGCAGAAATAAAGACAGAGATCTCCAATCTACTAGTTCACTTCTCAGTTCAAAGCAAAGCCCAGATCAAAGATTTTAATCTGGTTTTCCCATGTGGGTAGCAGCCACAGCCTACTGCTCTCCAGGGTGTTCATTAGCAGAAAGCTAGAATTAGGAACAGAGGTGTGGGACCAGCGCTGTGGCATAGCAGGGAAAGCTGCCACCTGCTGTGCTGGCATCCCACATGGGCACTGATTCAAGTCCCAGCTGCTGCACTTCCGATCCAGCTCTCTGCTATGGCCTGGGAAAGTAGGGCCCCTGCACCTATGTGGGAGACCCAGAATAAGCTCCTGGCTACTGGCTTCGGATCTGCGCAGCACCAGCTGTTGTGGCCATCTGGGGAGTGAACCAGCGGATGGAAGACCTCTCTCTCTCTCTGCTTCACTGTAACTCTTTCAAACAGATAAATCTTAAAAAAAAAAAAAAGAAAGAAACAAACAAACCGAGGTGGTACTTGAACCCAGGCACTCTTGATATGGAATACAGGCATCCCAAGCAGACTAAACGGCTATGTCAAACACTCACCCCTCTCTCTTAAAACTTCAAATAGCCAATCAATGTTTTTCTGTGTCTCATGATGTATCAGTGATCTTAACTTTCAGAAATTAAAAATAGCAAAATCTACAACACCATTACATACCTATATTATTTAACATTTAGGTTAAGAAAGAGCCACAGAACAAGTCTTTAATCAACAAAACTTTTTCTAATAAGCCTGTAAAAATCCAATATCAGAACATCAAATAAAGCTAATCAAAGAACAATTACTATTCACGATTAACACTTCATTGAGTCAAATTGAGAGAATATTTTAATTGGAGAAGAATAGTTATGACTATTAAAAGATTGTTTTGGCTACCAGCAACTCATGACATAGTGAAGAATCACATTTGATGATTCAAACATCCTGACTGTTGCTAAAATAATTAAAACAGCCGGTACAATATTGTTAACATCACATTATAATCACAAAATAAAATATTTTCTCCAGAAAAACTTATACACCCTCAATATACTAACATGAAAGGTATTATTCAGAAGCAGATAGCTTAATCTTTCAGGAAATATTTCAACTGCCTTAATTCGTGAAGTTGCGCAGGTAAACTGCTTTGATAAATAATAGTGTTGTATTCTGTTCTAAAGAATCGACAGTTTGAAATTCAAGAGAGCTGGAACAACTTATGATTAATACTTTTTTTCTGTATCATCCTTTCTTCCAGCAGTTGCTACAATGAGGCACTATCCAAACCACACACCGCTATTTTCCTGACTTCATCTCTTGGCATTCTTACTTATTCTGTTACAACCACACTGACATTTCCAGCGTGTTTCTGGTACCGGGCCTTGACATGTATTACCCTTCTCTCTGCCTAGTAAACTCCTCCCCCAGCTATCCACAGCGTTCCTTCCCTTGTTTCCTTCAGATCTCTGCTCACACTCACCTTATCAGTAAAGCTTCCCTGATTACTTATATAAAATAAAAATCATGTCCCTCTTCTATGCCCTCTATATCCCCTTCATCCCACCTTTTTTTTTTCTCCACAAGACCTTTATCTGTTATACGTTTATCTATTTGTTTACTGCCTATTGACCTCCTTACCCCCTGGAATAGAAGTCCCATAAGGGCATGGAGTTGGCTATGTTCATTGCTGCATCCCCAGAGTTTAGTACCATGCCTAGTGCGTATGAGACTTTCAAAATATCTGTTGAATGAATAAATAAGTGAAGTACTTTCTGTTCTGTTATCAGTTCCTGCTGAATTCTGGCTTCATCTTACACCTCACTTTTCACTTTTCAGCCATAACCACTTGGCCATCAGGCCAATCAGTTGGGCTTTTAATATTTCTACACTGATCAAAATTTCAATCTCCAGAGATAAATGATTTTTGCTACAGTTACAATATCCTTTTGTATTTCTTACATACACCAATACTTAAAAGTATTCATTACACCTACATATTTTTAAAAGATTTTAATTTTTATTTGTTTGAAAGGCAGACTTACAGAGAAAGAGGGAAAGAGAGGGAGAGAGATCTTTTATACGCTGGTTCACTCTACCAATGGCTGCAACAGCTGGGGCTATGCCCAGGTCAAGGTCAGGAGTAAAGAGTCAGGAGGTCAGCCATGTGGGTGCAGGGGCCCAAGTATTTGGGCCAGCCTCTGCTGCTTTTCCAGATGCATTAGCAGGAAGCTAGATTGGATGCAGAGCAGCCAGGAATCAAACTGGTGTCCATATGGGATAATGGTATCACAGGCAGCGATGCCATAGCACTAGCCCCTACACTTATAGATCCTAACTTGTGCTCCAAAACCACTCTCCACACTGTTAAAGTCTTTTATGAGTAGCTCGATAATTTTCTTTCAAGCATATTGGCTTTCATCATATGAAATGGCAATTCTGGGTTCCGTGTTCATTTTTCAATTTGTATCCCCATATATAAGTAACTACTGCATCTAGTTCACATAAAGTGGTTGGAGGGAGGGGGCAGATCATGCTGCTAAGCAGTGTCAGCCAGTACCTACCATCCTGGGGATAAAGGTTCCTTCTTCTTCCAAGGTATGTGTACCTTGGACACGATCCTACGACCTCTCAAGCCTCCATAAACACTGCTCCTAAAAAATAGTAGGTATTTCTACAGACATTGCTATGCACACATGGTATAGGGAGTTCCAAAGGAACCAAATGTCTAACATCTGTTGCAGGCCCCTTTCCACTGCCTGTATTTACTGCTTCTGAACATAAAGCATCACTAAAAGGTGTGTGTGTGTGTGTGTGTGTGTGTGTGTGTATAAAGGGATCTTAGGGCCGGCGCCGCGGCTCAATAGGCTAATCCTCCGCCTGCGGCGCCAGCATCCCAGGTTCTAGTCCCGGTCGGGGCGCCAGATTCTGTCTTGGTTGCCCCTTTTCCAGTCCAGCTCTCTGCTGTGGCCCGGGAGTGCAGTGGAGGATGGCCTAAGTGCTTGGGCCCTGCACCTGCATGGGAGACCAGGAGGAAGCACCTGGCTCCTGGCTTCGGATCAGCGCAGTGTGCTGGCTGCAGCACGCCTGCCGCAGTGGCCACTGGAGGGTGAACCAACGGCAAAGGAAGACCTTTCTCTCTGTCTCTCTCTCTCACTGTCCACTCTGCCCGTCAAAAAAAAAAAAAAAAAAAAAAAGGGATCTTAGAAACTTCATGGAAAACACATTATAAAAACAAAACGTGGATTTCAACTTTTTGGAACAAAATAAACTTATATTTTAGTTACATTTGTCCACAAACTACTTGAAGCATGCTTATGTCTCTTCCTTAGACTACTCTGTACTGTGGTTTTCTCTAAGTTTCTAATCCCTCTACCTTCTATCTGCTAGAGATATCACATAACTTCTGCTTCACCGCAAGCAGCTCTTTTCTCTTGCATTTACCAGTACAGATAATAGATAATATCCAGCATAAAAGAAAAAATATAAGCTTTAGAATCTGATGCCCCTGGTTCCACTCCTAGCTATCCCGCTTTCTGGCTTATGGGACCTCAGAGAAGTTAATTAACAACTCTGAGCCTGAGCTACCTTAGCTGTTGAAACTTTAAATGAGATGACTGTGAACTGGCCAATAAAATGCCCAGCACATAGTGAATATCCCTAAATGTTAATTCCCTTTCCCACTTGCCTGAACAACTCCATAATCAGAATTAAATAGCAAATACCATGATTCAGAAGCTACTACATTTGACAACTAACTTCTTTATTAAGACTTCTGGGGATGGCACTGTGGCGTAGTGGGTTAAGCTACCACCTGCAGTGCCGGCATCCCATATGGGCGCCAGTTCAAGTCCCAGCTGCTCTACTTCCGATCCAGCTCTCTGCTATGGCCTGGGAAAGCAGTACAAGATGACCCATGTTGTTGGGCCCCTGCACCCACATGGGAGACCCGGAAGAAGCTCCTGGCTCCTGGCTTCATATCAGTGCAGCTCCAGCTGTTGTGGCCAAATGGGGAGTGAACCAGCGGATAGAAAACCTCTCTTTCTCTCTCTGTGTAACTCTCACTTTCAGATAAATAAATAAATCTTAAAAAAAAAAAAAAAAAAGATTTCTGAATACAGGTTTCCAACATATTTGCCCAAAGACTTATCTACAAAGGAACAATATTCTTCAATAATTTCTAAAATCTGGATACTACTTATCAAAATTGAAACTTCATAAAAACAGCTCTTCTACATAAAGGGCAGCAGACTGTGCTTTTTATTAGGTTACAATAAAACTAAAAAGCATGTCAGCACTATCCCCCAGAGTGATACTTAACACCATATTAAGCCCAGTGAAATAATCAGCAGCCAGGAGGGCAAACTATAAGCAATGGAGACATCGATTTTGAAAGTGCTATTTAGCTAAACAGAGTACTTCATTTGTGAAAAACTAGAGTCATAACAGAATTCACCACTACTTTAGTCATTATATCTCCTTTAAAAAAAATAAGCAAAGGCCAGAAAAATCCTTCTTCATTATGAAAATCAACAAAGGAAAGGTAGTTTATCTTCTTATTCTGTCTTGATACTTCAAACACAATCCATTAGGAAAATAAATTTTGTAGTAGAACAAAACATAATTTTTTATAAATATTTACCTGATTGGATATACAAGTCAAGGACCTGTAAACATTTAGTTGGTTAACGAGGACAGAGATCTTTTAGAAGCTTGATCTAGAAAATGAGTTTTTCAATTTAATGTAACCATCTAAGTTTCACTAAGTTGAGATTACTTTTAAGAAAGATAAATTATTAATTTTTACTCATGATTCCTACAGAATTAAACTAAAAATAATTAACATCATATGCTATTACTTCTTAATGGCTTATGATAACATAAAAATACTATTCCCACAAACCTAATATTTTATGAGGAAAGTAAATAAAAGTAATTGTGGAACTCCTAAGGAGAAAATATCTATACATAAAAATTCCTTTGCTTGTTCAGCTATCATGTTTAAACAAATTCTGAGATATTATAATTATTATTCATCTACCTAATTCATTCATAAATCCTACTAGGTATTCTCAAATATTACAATACACATGTAACTTACTTTCTGTTCACAATTGCCCAGTCTTCTGTATAACTTCTTATACAATCTCTAACATGTGGATCCATTTCACTATTTTAAAAAAGAAAATATATTTGTAAAATTAGACAGGAAAGTAGACGTTTGTGAATCTAGTTGCTGCAATTCTTGTTCTAACAAGAAATAACATCATAGCAAAAAGAATATCAATAAAATAATAGAAGGTAGCCTTTCCATATTTACACTAAAACCTAAAACAGGTAATATCTCTTTACCTTTCTTCAGGCACAGCTGAAACAAGGGTTCTGCAGTCCCGAGGACTATAAACAACTTCAAGATCATCGGGAGGAAATTCAATCAAGTCCCGCAGAGGCCCAGAATCCGCAGCTAACGGATGAGTAAGGAGGTAATCTTCCAAATCCACTGGATCCACTGCTTCAGTGAGGGGCACCTTTATAAAGGAGGGTTGGGCAGTGGGAGGGAGGGTATGCAGAAAGGAATAAGTGAATGTAAGAATTTTAAAAACTTAAAGAAAATTAATTACTTTTCAAAAGGTACT
Source organism: Oryctolagus cuniculus (assembly GCF_964237555.1). Taxonomy (NCBI): domain Eukaryota; kingdom Metazoa; phylum Chordata; class Mammalia; order Lagomorpha; family Leporidae; genus Oryctolagus; species Oryctolagus cuniculus. The sequence goes on along the minus strand of NC_091438.1, from coordinate 110,134,568 downwards.
ATGTTTTTAACTGAGTTAAATTCTAAAAATTTTTTTAAGATTTATTTATTTATTTGAAAGGCAGAGTTACAGAGAGGCAGAGGCACAGAGAAAGAGAGAGAGGTCTTCGATCCGCTGGTTCACTCCCCAGATGGCCACAATGGCCAGAGCTGTGCCAATCTGAAGCCAGGAGCCAGGAGCTTCTTCCAGGTCTATGGGTGCAGGGGCACAAGCGCTTGGACCATCTTCTACTGCTTTCCCAGGCCATAGCAGAGAGCTGTATCAGAAATGGAGCAGCCAGGACTTGAATGCTAGCACTGCAGGTGGTGGCTTTACCCACTAAGCCACAGTGCTGGACCCCTACATTTTTAACAAATATTCATCCAAATGCACTGAAAAAACCAGAGTATTGGCCTTTTTGAACTTCTTTATGCTTTTGGACATAATCTCTCCAACCTTCTTGCTTAGACTTTTCCCTTCTCACATAAAAATAGCAATAATGATTAACAGTTCTGTTATACTTCACAATTTAACATACTCATTGGAAAGACTTTTTTTTTTCTGTTTTATATCTTTGGAATCTTCATTGGTAAGCTTCTAAACAGACCTTGTACTTTATTTATTTATCTTGTTGACTATCGTGGTAAAAATATAACCAGACTGGTAGGCTAAAACTGGTGCTCCCAAAGCTTTCCACAGCATAGAACCTGTTCTCTGTATACTACCTTATATGGAAAAAATAAATCAAAGAGTCTTTGCAGAGACTGAAGACCTTCACTGGGGACATTTTCCTGGATTATCTGGACAGGCACTGAAGCTAATCACATACAATCTTATAAAGAGTCAGAGGGATATTTGGTACATACAGAGATGAAAGGCAGATGAAGATGGAACAGAGATTTGAAGATTCTTGCCTTAAAGTTATAACTGATGTAGCTGTCAGTCAGTGAATGCTAGAACCACCAGAATCTAGAAGAGGCAAGAAACTGGGAGCATTCCCTGAAGGGAGCATGACCTTGCCACAACCTTGCTAAAATAAATAAATACAACTTTTTTTTTTAAAAAAGGGATAAAATGGTAAGTTTTACATTCTGTATTTTTACCACTACATATGAGAGTATTACCCAAAATGTTCAAGAAAAATGTATATTATGAAAAGCCGCATGGATTTCAATTTTGTTTACACCAAAATAAACCTATCTTTCTAAAATTTTTTATTTATTTGAAAGCCAGAGGGAGAGGGAGAGGGGAGAGAGGGAGAAAGAAGGAGGGAGGGAGGGAGGAGGGAGGAGTGAGGGGGAGAGAGAGAGATAGAGAAAGGAGAGGAGAGGGAAAAGGAGGGGAGGGGAGGGGAGGGGAGGGGAGGGGAGGGGAGGGGAGGGGAGGGGAGGGGAGGGGAGGGGAGGGGAGAGAAGCGATCTTCCATTCGCTGGTTCACTCCCCAAATGGTCACAGCAGCCAAAGCTGAGCCAGGCCAAAGTCAAGAGTCAAGAACTCCAACCAGGTTTCCCACATGCATGGCAGGGAGTCAAGTGCTTGAGTCATCACTGGCTGTTTCCCAGGTGAACTAGCAGGGAGTTGGGTAAGAACCAGTATAGCCAGGACTCAAATTGGCACTCCCAACATGGAATGCATATATCCCATGAAGCAGCTTAACCCACTGTACTAGAAAACCCATCCAAACTTATCTTTTAATTGTTTTCCCATGAATTTTTTGAGATGTCCATGTATATTATATCTGTATTATTTTTTATTTTTTATATTCATTTATTTATTTGAAAGGTAGAGCTAAAAAGAAAAGTGGAGGGGGGAAGTCCTCCATCCACTGGTTCACTCCCCAAATGGCCATCAACAACCAGAGCTGGGTTAGGCTGAAGCCAGGAGCCAGGAGTTTCTTCCAGGTCTCCTATGTGGGTGCAGGGGTCCAAACACTTGGGCCATCTTCCGCTGCTTTCCCAGGTGCATTGGCAGGGAGCTGGACTGGAAGAGGAACAGCCAAGACATGAACTGGCACCCATATAGGATGCATGTACTATAGGTGAACATTTAACCCTCTACACCATAGTGCTAGACTCATCATATATGAGCTATATGTTATATATTTGTGAAATTTTAATAAAATTTTAAAAATATTTCTAATTCAATCTTTTCGGATATTATTTCTGGGCAGTACACATATCAAGATTCAAAATGTCACACTGAATACTTAATAAAAAAATCACAAAATCTGGGAGATCCTTATATTTAAATAATTCCAATTGAGCCTTTCCACAAAGGATAATAAATCATATTAACAGGAAGTGTTAGGTAGGGGAGGAAGATATGATACTCCCTTAAGAACCCTTTCTCATTGACATTACAGACAACTTTGCTTTCAAAAGTTACATATAAGGCCACTGGTGTAGTGTTAGCTTAACTTTCATAAAGGAAACAAATTTATTTTTCTACAACTGTCACTGCGGAGACAGCTCATCAGAGTCAGCTGCCTGGGTTAGTTTTGGGCTATCAGGATCAGCTGCTCACAACTACATTAAATTATTTCCCAAGAGTTAATATTCCAAGGCAGGTAAAGCTGCCACATACAATGCTGGCATCCCATGTGGGTGCCGTCTCGAGTCCTGGCTGCTCCACTTTCCACCCAGCTCCCTGCTAACGTGCCTGGGAAAGCAGGAGGGGGAGGGTCCCTGTGGCATAGCAGGTAAAGACAATGCCTGCAGCCGGCATCCCATCTAGGCACCAGTTCATGTCCAGGCTGCTCCAATTCCCATCCAGCTCCTTGCAAATTCTCCTGGAAAAGCAGTAACAGATGGCCCAAGTCCCTGCACTCCTGCACATCCTGGGTCCTGGCTTCAGCATAGTGAAGCCCCAGCCAATGCAGCCATTTGGGGAGTGAACCAGTAGATGGGAGATTTCCTCTCTCTCTCTCTGTCTCTCTCTCTAACTCTTTCAAATAAATAAGTATATCTTACAAAAAAAATAAAAAAGCAAGCAAGCAACAGAACATGGCCCAAGTACTTGGTCCCCTGTCTCCCATGTGGAGACCAAGGTAGAGTTCCTAGCTCCTGACTTCAGTCTGGCCCAGCCCTGACTGTCGTGGCCTTGGGAAGTACGCCAGCAGACAGAAGAACTCTTTCTAATTCAAATTTTCTCCCTCTGTCACTCTGCCTTTCAAATAAATAAAATAAATCTTTAAGAAGAAAAAACTCAAGTTATCTAGGGTCAAATTCATTTATGAATCTCATCTAGATAAACCAGCAGTAGATATTTATGTGACAATAAAGGAAATGAAACATGCACTGAATAGATGAAATCAAGAAATTAGTGTTAATTTCGTTAAATGTGATAACAGCACTGCAACTAAATAAGAAAATGTCAATGTGTATTCTAGTCTTTCCACCACAGTTTAGGTTTAAAGAATCTCACAATTTGAAAAAAGAACACAAGAAGAAAAATGGAAATCAACAAGCACTGACAACCTTTTGAAGAGATTTTGTTGCAAAGATGAACAAAGAAATGTTGGAAGTTAGAGAACACAAGAAAAAATACAGCAGAAAAGCAAGATTTTTTTTCAAATGGGAGAAACAACAGGATAGTTGAATACACATAAGAAAGATCCAGGAAATAAAGGGGAAATGATACAAAAGAAAAGGGAGCATTACTAAAATACTACATTGAGAAATTGAGGAAAGCTGAGAACTAATGAACAAACGGGAGGCAACCGGTGAATAGGTCGACTATATTGGTACAAATGGTAGGTGGACACATATATGCTGGGAGTATGCTGATGCTGTCTTCTGATTGCTTCAATTCTCAGGGAGCAAAGTCATTCTAAGAATGAAGACGGAGAACAGTTATTAAGGGGTAAAGGAGATAGACAGTAGGAGGTGTGAAATAAATCAAATAAAACATACGGAGAATGAAACCATTAGGAAAATTGAATACATGCCTGGCAATATAATACTAAAGCCTTCATGAGTTTGTGATCATAAATTTTAGCTGACACCAATCAACATGATTGTCCACTTTGCTCCTGTCACATTTAGCTGCAGAGACACGAATTTAAATAGCAACGAGATTGTGTAAAGTGGTAACAGGTTAAGGAAGTCAAGGGTAAATGCAGGGAAGTAATTATAATGATCCACAAATAAGTTTGGTTAGGAGAGAAAACAGGACATCAAGGAGTGAGAGAGAGTAAAAAGTTTCTGAGTGCGTGGATTCTGGGTCCTGACGGAGGGACAGTTAGATCAGGGTACCAGAACAAGGGAATGAGAAAGGAGGTAGTGATTAGAGAATGAGAAGCATAAAACCGAGGTTATATAGGGTTTATATTATTCATAATTACTAACCTAGAGTCTGATTATGAGCTTTAAGTAGCTGAGAGGTGGTTCAGGATAAAGGGATAATATTATTAGAGGAAAGAAGTTTAAGACATTGAGAACACATTTGAAGGGCCATCTCTGTGTACATTAAAATTGTCCAGATAGCTATATATAGTAAAATTTCTCCAATTAGCACATCATTGTTATTAAAAGTAAACTTCAAAGGTCGGCGCCACAGCTCATTAGGCTAATCCTCCACCTGCGGTGCCGGTACCCCAGGTTCTAGTCCCGGTTGGGGCACCAGGTTCTGTTCCGGATACTCCTCTTCCAGTCCAGCTCTCTGCTGTGGCCCGAGAGTGCAGTGAAAGATGGCCCAAGAGCTTGGGCCCTGCACCTGCATGGGAGACCAGGAGGAGGCACCTGGCTTCTAGCTTTGGATTGGCACAGCGTGCCAGCTGTGGCGGCCATTTGGGAAGTGAACCAACGGAAAAGGAAGACCTTTCTCTCTCTCTCTCTCTCTCTCTCTCTCTCTCTCTCTCTCTCTCACTGTCTAACTCTGCCTGTCAAAAAATAAATAAGCATTATAAACATATCATTACAAGTCAAACTGCTGGTTCCCAGTATGCTTTGTGTAGTCAATAATTGGTATATTTTGAAAGCTAAATGTTAATGTATAACTTCACTCTTTTTTTTTACAGTTTATTTATTTTTATTTATGTGAAAGACAGTGAGACAGAGATCTTTCATCTCTGGTTCACTCCCTAAATTTTCACAACAGGCAGGGCTAGGCCAGGCTGAAGCCAGGAGCCTGGAAATCCACGCAAATCTCTCATGTAGGTGGAAGGAAACTAAGCATCCGCTCCATTATCTGTTGCCTCCCAGAATGTACACTAGCAAGAAGCTGCATTGCAAGTGAAGTAGCTGCGACTGGAACTAGGTACTCTGCTATGGGATGCAGACACCCTAAGCAGCAACTTACCCACTGCACTGCTGTGCCACAAAACTCACCCCCAGTCTATCATTTTTACTTCCTGTTTTAGTTTTCCATAGCATTTGAAAAAAAAAAAAAAAGACCTCTAGACAAATGACAGCAGGATTATATAATATAATTAATGAGTTTTCATCAAAACAAATGACTCTCATTCTAGTTTCTTTAATAGAATATTTACTGGGCCAGCATCATGGCATAGTGGGTAAAGCAGCCACCTGCAATGCCAGCTTCCTATATGGGCACCAGTTGAGTCCCAGCTGTTCCACCTCCCAACCATCTCCCTGCTAATGTGCCTGGGAAAGCTGTGGAAGATGACCCTAGTGCTTGGGCCTCTGCCACCAACGTGGGAAATCCAGGTGAAGCTCCTGGCCTTTGGCTTTAGCCTTGCCCAACCCTGATTTGCTGTAGCCATTTAGGGAGTGAACCAGCAGTTGGAAGAGTTATCTTTCTCCATAACTCTACCTTTCAAATAAATAAATGTTTTAAAAAATAGAATATTTACTTCTCTTATCTGGTACCTAACTTACAGCAATGATTCAATAAGTACATATTCCTGGGGCTGGCATCATGGCACAGGGGGTAAAGCTGCCACCTGCAATGCCAGCATCCCATTTGGGTGCCAGTTTGAGTCCCAGCTCTACTTCCAGTCTCAGCTCCACTCCCAGTCAGCTCCTTGCTAATGGCCTGGGAAAGCAGAGGAAGATGGCCCAAGTACTTGGGCCTCTGTTACCCATGTAGGAGACCTAGATGAAGCTCCTGGCTCCTGGCTTTGGCCTAGATCAACCCTGGCCCTGCAGTTATCTGGAGAGTGAATCAGTAGATGAAACATCTATCTCCATCCCTCTCTCTCTCCCTCTCTCTCTCTTCCCCCACCACGACTTTCAAATAAATAATCTTTTTTAACAAAATACATATTCCTTTCGATTGAAGGGGACAGAATATATTACAAACCCATATAATTCCACATATTTCCTTCAGAGCTCATTTCTAGAATATACGCCTAAATTTCCAGATTATAAATCACCTTGGGTTTGTGAATTTCTAAATGTAAAATCCCAGGTTTTATTAGATCCTGAATGTAAATTTCAGAGCTGACCAGGAAGCCAATCCTTCTCTAACATCCTGCAACACCCTCTCCCAATGCAGACTTTAAGGAACTGTGAGAAACCAATCCTCTGGCTCCTGTCTTTCCCCTACTCTGCTCAGTAACATCACATACATATTTTAAATATGCTACTTACTGTGGTGTGATGGGATATATTGCCAACAATGTTGAGGTTTTTGAGCAGTTGGGGAGAGCCACTATATTGTCCAGAGATCTGTTTCCTAACTTCTGCTGCCACCGTTCTATAATAAAGAAAGAAAATACATTACTAACATTAAAAAAAAAAAAACTTGAATTAAATGCTGATTTAAAGAACAATAAAATCCCAGTATATCAATAAAGCTATAAATTCATAAAATACTTCAAGAAATATTTTTCTAGCTTATAATTACATTAGAGTACCTTTATAATGCTGAAGGCTAAGAATGACAGCTAATTCATATAAGGTATTTCTTTAATATGACAATTTAGGGAAATACTTTGACCTATGATAGAACTAGCAACTACAAAAAGATGTATAAATTAAAATTTATATACTTGGGCTGGCATTATAGCAAGTTAAGTTGCCACCTGTGACATCACAACCTGTATCAGCCCCAGTTCAAGTCCTGGCTGCTCCACTTCCCATCCAGCTTCCTGCTAATGCACTGGGAAAGCAGCAAAAGATGGCCCAACTCTTTTTTTTTTTTTTTTTTTTTTTTTTTTTTTTTTTTGACAGGCAGAGTGGACAGTGAGAGAGAGACAGAGAGAGAAAGGTCTTCCTTTTGCCGCTGGTTCACCCTCCAATGGCCGCCGCTGCAGCCGGCGCACCGCGCTGATCCTGGCAGGAGCCAGGAGCCAGGTGCTTTTCCTGGTCTCCCATGGGGTGCAGGGCCCAAGCACCTGGGCCATCCTCCACTGCACTCCCTGGCCATAGCAGAGAGCTGGCCTGGAAGAGGGGCAACCGGGACAGAATCCGGCGCCCCAACCGGGACTAGAACCCGGTGTGCCGGCGCCGCAAGGTGGAGGATTAGCCTATTGAGCCACGGCGCCGGCTCTTTTTTTTTTTTTAAGATTTATTTTATTTATTTGAAAGACAGAGTTACAGAGAGAGGTAGAGACAGAGGGGGAGGTCTTCCATCTGCTGGTTCACTCTCCAGGTGGCTGCAACGGCCGAAGCTGTGCCAATCCGAAGCCAGGAGCCAGGAGCTTATTCCGGGTCTCCCACACAGGTGCAGGGGCCCAAGGACTTGGCCATCTTTTATTGCTATCCCAGGCCATAGCAGAGAGCTGGATTGGAAGAGGAGCAGCCGGGACTAGAACCGGTGTCCATATGGGATGCCGGCGCTTCGGGCCAGGGCTTTAACCTGCTGTTAAAGTGGGTCCCATGATGGCCCAACTCTTTGGGCCCCTGCCACCTACATGGGAGACCCTTATGGTGTCCAGGCTCCTGGCTTTGGCCTGGTCCAGCCCCAGGCTATTGCAGCCATTTGGGGAGTGAACCAATGGATAGAAGATCGACCTCTCTCGCGCGCTCTCTCGCTCTCTAGCTCTCTAGCTTTCTCTCTCTCCCTCTGTAACTCTGCCTTTCAAATAAATAAATACATCTTTAAAAAAAAGAAGAAGAAGAAGAAAGAAAAGGCTATAGGTACTATACTATACAATTCCAACCATATCACATTCTGGAAAAGGCAAAATATGGAGATTAAAAATAGTAGTTGTCACAGGGCAGTGGGAGTAGGGAAAGAGAGAGATGAATAAACAGAACACAGCAGATGTTTAGGGGATGTGTGCTCCACTTCCCAGAGCCATTCCTGCTCAAGTGTATCCAGCAAGGCAGCAAGTGATAGCTAAAATACTTGGGTCCCTGCAACTCACAGAGAAGATTCAGGCTGAATTCCAGGCCCTGGCTTCAGCCTGGCCCAGTTCTAGCTACTGTGGGCATTTGGGAGTAAACCAGCAGTTGGGAGACCTCTGTCTCTCTGCCTTTTAAATAAATTAATACTTTTTTAAAAAAGGAAGGAAAGCATTCACACAGACCATACACCATAAGATATTAGCAATAACAACAAAGGACCTACATGGCAGTTATGTTGTATTTAATCTTCCCCTAACCCACTCCATTTAGCTATGAATTCCAGAATGACCCAAGAAATAACGCTAATATAGGCCTGCCTCTTTCATTTCTAATCATTCTTCATGCAACAAGAAGTAAAGCCTGAATATGGTTGACTAAGGAGAATTCAGAATAAAATTTCCCTTTAAGAGTATTTACTTACACTACTTCTATAAAGTCACAAGGAGTAAATGCAATGTGATATGGCATGTAAGAGAATAAGAACTCTTGGAAATACTACTATAAGTTGAGTTCCCTGAGACACTTACACATTCAAGGAAATGGAGTTTCTCTGGGGCTAATTCAGACGGGCAGCAGAAAAACTAGAACTGGCAGGTGAAAAACTAGAACAGCCTTGCCCTGCTGACATGAATTTGATTTCAGTGGTAGGAAAGCCCAATATTTATATAAATTCTCTTTGATAAAAAAAGAGAGAGAGAGAGAGAAAATGTTGCAAGCCAGAATTCTCTGTAATAGTTATAATGCAATTATCACCTAGAAAAATATAAGCAACTTCAAAGTCTGTGGAAAACGGAATTAAAGCTGGCACCACGGCTCAATAGGCTAATGTTCTGCCTGCGGCGCCAGCACACGAGGTTCTAATCCTGGTCGGGGTGCCAGATTCTGTCCCAGTTGCCCCTCTTCCAGGCCAGCTCTCTGCTGTGGCCCGGGAAGGCCGTGGAGGATGGCCCAAGTGCTTGGGCCCTGCACCCCATGGGAGACCAGGAGAAGCACCTGGCTCCTGGCTTCGAATCAGCATGGTGCACTGGCCGCAGCGGCCATTAAGGAGTGAACCAATGGAAAAGGAAGACCTTTCTCTCTGTCTCTCTCTCTCACTGTCTAACTCTGCCTGTCAAAAAAAAAAAAAAAAAAAAAATGGAATTAAAAGTAAATTTATTTTGGTGCAAAGTATTTTTGAAATCCATGCAGTTTTTTCATAATACACATTTTCCATAAACTTTATTTTGAAGATCCCTCATATGCATGGATTTCAAAATTCTTCACATCAAAATAAACTTATCACAAGCAAGTTTCAAGGACACCACTCAAAGGAAAAAAGTGGCTCCAGAAAAGGGGGGAAAATAGGTTCAGGTCCCAAAGGTGGTGGCAATGCAATAAAGGTCAAATACACTGTGTGTGAAAACCATGACAAAATCATGAAAACCATGGTAGAATTAAAGTCTGGAACAAAATTCAATGAAGTGGCTGCACAATATAATGAAGATAAAGCCAGGCAAGGGGGCCACTTGCGTTGGATGACCAGAGGGCCCTTGGTGGGACCATTTCAAGAATCAGCATTTGCCTTGCCTGTCAGTGGGATGGATAAGTCTGTGTTCACAGACCCACCAGGTAAGATGAATTTGGATATCATATTATTATGGTTGAAGGGAGAAAATAAAATCATACAAATATAGGCTGGTGCTGTGGTATAGCAGGTTAAAGCCCTGGTCTGCAGCACAGGCATCCCATATGGGCGCCGGTTTGACACCCGGCTGCTTCACTCTCAATCCAGCTCTCAACTATGGCCTGAGAAAGCAGTAGAAGATGGTCCAAGTGCTTGGGCCCCTGCACTGGCGTGGGAGACCCGGAAGAAGTTCCTGGCTTCTGGCTTCGGATCAGCCCAGCTCTGGCCGTTGCAGTCATTTGGGGAGTAAACCAGTGGATGGAAGACCTCTCTCTCTCTAGCTCTACCTCTCTCTGTAACTCTGTCTTTCAAATAAATAAAATTAAAAAAAATAAGTCATATGAATAAAAACACACTTACCTTTTTTCTTATTTAATTTTTATTTATTTGAAAGTCAGAGTTACAGAGAGACAGGGAGAGATACAGAGGTCTTCCATCATCCCTGAATGGCTGCAACAGCCAGGGCTGGGCCAGGCCAAAGCTAGTAGCCTAGAGCTTCTTCTAGGTCTCCCACATGGTACAGGCACCTAAGGACTTGGCTATCCTCTGCTGCTTCCCCAGGTTCATTAGCAGAGAGCTGGATCAGAAGTGGAGCAACTAGGGCTCCAACCAGCACCCATATGGTTGGCCGGCATTATAGGTGGAGGCTTAACCTATTACACCTCAATGCTGGCCCCAAAACTTAACTTTTAATTACATTTTCTACAAACTTTCTGAAATATCCTTTCATTGTGGGGAGGGAGAATACAGTGAAGTACCAAGAATTTGGATCCTCAGGTTTGGTACACTCCCTCTTCAGAACTACCTCTACAATATCCTTTTTATTTTTAATGGATTTTTTTTTGAAGATTGATTGATTTATTTATGTAAGAGACGTAGAGCTAGAGAGAAGGAGAGACAGACAGAAAGGACTTTCATCTGCTGGTTCACTCCCCAAATGACCACAATGGCCGGAGCTAAGCCAATCCCAACAAGGAGCCAGGAGCTTCTTCTGGGTCTCCCATGTGGGTGCAGGGGCCCAAGCAATTGGGCCATCCTCTACTGCTTTTCCCAGGTCATAACAGAGAGCTGGATCCGAAGAGGAGCAGCCAGGACATGAACCAGCATGCATATGGGATGCTGGCACCGCAGGCAGCTACTTTACCTGCTATGCCACAGCACCAGCCCCTGCAATATTCTTTAGGAATTAACAAAGACAGGAAAAACTTCATCTCTGTGCTGGGATTTAGCCAAATGGTTAAGAGGCCCACATGCCATATTGGAGTCCCTGAGCTCCATACCAGGTGACAGATTCTGAATCCAGATATTGTGGGAGTCAGCATAGATAATGCTGACTGTGGAAGTCTGCAGTGATAGCTCAGGTTCCAGTCATTACAGAGTAAACAATGAACAGGCTCATTCTTGTTCTCTCTCTCTCTCTATATATATATAAATTTTTAGTTAAAAGAAAAAGAGCCTTTCCAACTTGGGCCCTACAAGATGGCTCCCACTTCTTTGGGGTGGCGAGAAGAAGAGTTGTCCTGCCATCAAGAAAGTGGTGACCTGAGAACACACCATCAGTATTCAAAAGGGCATCTATGAGTTGGCTTCAAGAGAAGTGCCCCTTGGGAACTCAAAGAGATCTGGAAGTCTGCCATGAAAGAGATGGGAACTCCAGATATGTGCACTGATACCAGGCTCAACAAAGCTGTCCAAGCCACAGGAATCAGTCACGTCCCACACCACATCCGTAAAACTGTCCAGTAAACATAATGAGGATGAAGATTCTCCAAACAAGCTCTACACTTTGGTGACCTATGTACCTGTCACCATTTTCAAAAATCCATAGAGTCAATGTAGAGAACTAACTGCTGATTAAAGTTATAAAACTGCTATAAATGGGCTGGAGCTGTGGTGTAGTACGCTAAGCCTCTGCCTACAGCATCAGCATTCCACATGGGCACTGGCTCATGTCCCAGCTGCTCCACTTCTGATCCAGCTCTCTTCGGTGGCCTGGGAAAGCAGGAAAAGATGGCCCAAGTCCTTGGGCCCTTGAACCCATGTGGGAGACCCGGAAGAATCTTCTGGTTCCTGGCTCTGGATTGGTGCAGTTCTGGCTTTTGAGGCCTCTGGGAGTAAACCAGCAGATGGAAGACCTCCCTCCCTCTCTCTCTCTCTGTAACTCTGCCTTTCAAATAAATAAATCAATCTTTAAAATAAATAAATCTATCTTAAAAAAAAAAGACCACTGCCCTCTAAGATTTAAGAAAAAAAATAGTCTCTAATTCTTGTAGCCTTTTTCCATCAAGAACTATCTTGCAGATCCACATGAACTATATCTCAATAACAGCATCTATCAAACTGTTTTGAAATTTGTTCCATATCTCCTTGTAAAGAACTAAACAGTTAAAAAGCAGGACCTCATTTTACTTACCTTTGCACTCTCAACAGAATGTCTAAATGTGTTTATAAATGTTTACAGAGCTGAAGAGGGGGAAATGGGACCAGAAGACATTCATAATTCTTTCCCCCAAAAAGTAACTTAAAAAGAATGCTAGAATGGAGCAACAGATGGGAGCTCCTTGAGTGCAGGAATCACAGCTTACTAATCCTACATTCTCAACACCTAAAACTACAGTGGAGAGAGAGACATGGAAAGATAGGCTTAAGAGTAAGAAGAGGAAAAAAAACACAGAGTAATGAGAGACAGAAAGGAAGACAGGAAGGGAACAAGAGTGAATTTAGAGACTATCCAGCATAAGAACTTTCAAAATGCTTCTTTTTTTTTTTTAATTTTTTTTTATTTTTGAAAGGCAGAGTGAACAGTGAGAGAGAGACAGAGAGAAAAGTCTTCCTTTTGCTGTTGGTTCACCCTCCAATGGCTGCCGTGGCCGGCGTGCTGCGGCCAGCGCACCGTGCTGATCCGATGGCAGGAGCCAGGTGCTTCTCCTGGTCTCCCATGGGGTGCAGGGCCCAAGTACTCAGGCCATCCTCCACTGCCTTCCCGGGCCACAGCAGAGAGCTGGCCTGGAAGAGGGGCAACCGGGACAGAATCCGGCGCCCCGACCGGGACTAGAACCCAGTGTGCTGGTGCTGCAAGGCGGAGGATTAGCCTAGTGAGCCGCAGCGCCAGCCCAAAATGCTTTTCAGAGTAAACAAACATACAAGTGCTGATGGTTTCTCATCAGTAAGTAAGAGAAGAGAAAAGAAGGCCTTTTTATCAATTACTGTCAAACAGGTAAACATTTGCTGGGGGAAAATACCTCTGCAGAAGTGTCTAAAGTATAATCTTTTCTTTAACAGCCTAGTTGACATTTTTATCTCATTTGTTTACTGGTAAGGTAAAAAAAAATACTACTGGTGAAACACAATGCTCTCCTACTGAATGGTAAATTCTTTTCTTTTTTTTTTGGACAGGCAGAGTTAGACAGTGAGAGAGAGAGACAGAGACAGAGAGAAAGGTCTTCCTTCCATTGGTTCACCCCCCAAATGGCTGCTATGGCCAGCACGCTGCACCGATCCGAAGCCAGGAGCCAGGTACTTCCTCCTGGTCTCCCGTGCACTTGAGCCATCCTCCACTGCCCTCCCAGGCCACAGCAGAGAGCTGGACTGGAAGAGGGGCAACTGGGACTAGAACCCGGGGTACCAGCATTGCAGGCGGAAGATTAGCCAAGTGAGCCACGGCGCCGGTCGAAATTCTTTTTTAGAACAATTTTTTTTACAATACATATAATTTGTTTATTTAGCTCAAAACAGTCTCTAATATAACTTTGGCATTTCTATACAGGGTTAGTTCCAGAATTCCTTTCAAACTCCACTATTATGTAAATAAAGTGACCATGAAAAGAAGAGGAAGATTTTCCAAAATGGAGAAAAGCCTAAAAAATGACTGATACAACAAAAAAAATTCTATAAAATAAATGAATATGTACATGGTTCTAAGTAATTCAAACTTTACAAAGAGGTACATCTCTCAACCATCTCTAATCCCCAAATATAAGCAGTAAATATTTTCTTGAGTATTCTTCAAGAAAAAGATGGATACACAAGAACATCAGTATGTAGGTAGAAAATCCTTACTTTGTAAAGTCTTTAGATGACTTCATACAATAATCTTTTCTTGATACCCTATACTATATACTTAATACTAAGGTCTTTCAAAAAGTTCATAGTAAATAGAATTAAAGATAAATTACGGCCGGCGCTGCTGTAGCTCACTAGGCTAATCCTCTGCCTGTGGCGCCAGCACACCGGGTTCTAGTCCCGGTTGCCCCTCTTCCAGGCCAGCTCTCTGCTGTGGCCCGGGAGTGCAGTGGAGGATGGCCCAAGTGCTTGGGCCCTGCACCCCCGTGGGAGACCAGGAGAAGTACCTGGCTCCTGGCTTCGGATCAGCACGGTGCGCCGGCCACAGCGGCCATTGGGGGGTGAACCAACAGAAAAGGAAGACCTTTCTCTCTGTCTCTCTCTCTCTCACTGTCCACTCTGCCTGCCAAATAATAAATAAATAAATAAAGATAAATTACAAAAAAAAATTGTTGAGGGGTTGGTGTTTGGCACCAGTTAAGATGCTATTTGGACATCTGCATTCCGTAACAGAGTACCTGGGTAAGAGTCATGGCTCTGCTCCTGATTCCAGCTTCCTCTGGGAGACAGCAGATGATGGCTCAAGTACATGGGTCCCTGCCACCCACATGAGCGATCCAGACTGAGGTCCAGTCCCCTGGCCTTAACCTAACCCAACCCTAGCTGTTCTACGTATTTAAGGCATAAACTAGGTCTGCCTCTCTGTCTCTCTTTCTCCTTTCAAATACATAAAAATACTTTTTAAAAAAAGAATGAAGAATTTGTATAAAAAATTTTGAAATCTATGCACTGTTTTTTTTTTTCACAATACCCATTTTCCATGAATGTTTTAAAAATCCCTCTATATCTTGAAAATCTTTTCAGCACCAAGTGTAAAGCCATATATTGTGCAATGTGTTACACTTGTTACACTCATTTAATCTTCAGAAAAACCCTATGAAATGGGAACTGTATTAGGATATTGAAGTGTTAAGAGGTAACAGTCACAAACCAATAATATATAGAGTTAAGATTTGAACATAGAGACTCCACTCTTTTTTAAAATTTTTATTATTTATTTGAGATGCAAAGAGACACGGAGATAGCAGGCACACACTCCATCTGCTGGTACACTCCCCAAATGTTTCCAAAGGTGAAAATGGGGGTTGGGCTGAAGCCAGGAGTCCACAAGCCAGGTACTCAAACTAGGTCTCCCACAAGGTGGCAGGAGCCTAACTAGCTGAGTTACCACTGCTGCTTACCAGGGTGTGCCTGAGCAGAAAGGTGGAAAGAAGACTGTTCTTAACCACTGCTCTACTTTTTATCTGCGAGAGCCCTTGGTATGGATAAACTGGAACATACTTCTGTGTAACCAATCTCTACTGGTAGGCATCGAAGCTATTCTAGTTTTGCAAAGATTACCACTGGAATGTAAGCTCCAGAAGGACAGAGGCTTTTGTCTGAAAGGAGAATTATGGGTGATTTTTCAATTCTCTTTTGGGCTTTATGCATTCCCAAGTCTTGTTTTTCTAATTTTTTTAATTTATTTGTTTTCAATTTAGTTGAAAGGCAGAAGGTGGGAGAGAGAGGGGGAGGGAGGGAGGGAGGGAGGCAAAGAGGGACAGAAAGATCTTTCATCTGCTGGTTCACTCCCTAAATGCCTACAAGAAAAGGGTGGGGAAGCAAGGGAGGGAGGGAATAGGAGAAAGAGTGCACATACTTTCATTCACTGGTTCTCTCCCCAAATCCCCACAACAGCCAGGATTGGGCCAAGCCAAAGTTAGGAGCCAGGAACTCAATCTAGGTCTCCCATGTGGATGACAAGAACCCAAGTAACTTGCCATGATCATGTTACCTTTGCAGGGTTGGCACATGAGCAGGAAGCTGGGTAGGGAGAGCAGGAGCTCTAAGCACTCACATATAGGCTGTGAGAGTCTCGTGTGCTTCCTTAACCACTGCACCAAACACCTACCCTAGTATTTCCAATTGTCTTCAGGAACATACACTATTTTATAACCAGAGGGAGAAACAGATATTTTTAGATAAATTTCAAAAATCAAATAATTTGCCCAAGCTTATATTCAGATCCATAAAGCTCCTAAGACCTCTTTCTGAAATAAGGGGTAAGCCCCAGCTTTATCCACTAGGAAGTGGCAGAAAAGCATACAGGACAATGGAACTGGTTCACATCAGTGGGTCAAAGCCATTGCCTAACCTAACCTCAAGGATACCTGCATCTAGATCATCCCCTCCTAATAACATATTAGCATAGTAAAAACTACTGCCTCTCAAATCTTGACAGTTTATAATTGCTATGACAACCTAAGGAAGTGACCATGTAAGGAGAGAAAAACGAGTTGGATTCCTTATTCCTAAAAGTTGTTGCCCTTTTTTCAGAAATAAGGTGACTATTCCACCCAGATACTAACACACAGTTGTCAAACCCACAAAGAGGTCTGAAACAATACACAGGCCTGCTGCTCTGTGGAGTAGCATGCTCTTTGTTGCTTTCTTTAATAAAACGCTATAGCTTTTGCTTTGCTTGCTTATGGCTGATTTCTATCTCTTGCCAAAGCCAAGGACCTGCAAGGCTCTGGGGGCCCACATTCGGGTCCCCACCTTTCCAATATAATTTCCATGGCAGCAAGTTTCCAAAGAGAAATTATTCTAGCCATAGTTCATATTAATGATTTCTCTATTTTTGAAAACCTAGCCCATGAAGTCAGTGAAAGACATCTAGTGAAAATGCTTGTGTATATGCTAACACATTGATAAGAACACTATAATCCCTGACCTTCATTATGATCTGTCTCCTGTCTTTACTGGATGGCTAAATAAAACTCAGATCTCAGGCACTATCTTTCTGTCACTCATAAGTTAACCTCTATTAAAATCATTAGGAACACAGAGCACTGGACCATAGTAACCACTAACAGCACAAGAAAACTAAAACATGCACATTGGTATGTGAACCAAAAGAACAAAAACAGTCCTTCTAAATACTATGGGGAATTTTTTTTTTTTTTTTTTTTTTTTTTTTTTGACAGGCAGAGTGAACAGTGAGAGAGACAGAGAGAAAGGTCTTCCTTTTGCCATTGGTTCACCCTCCAATGGCCGCCACGGCTGGCGCGCTGTGGCCGGCGCACCGCGCTGATTCGATGGCAGGAGCCAGGTGCTTCTCCTGGTCTCCCATGGGGTGCAGGGCCCAAGCACTTGGGCCATCCTCCACTGCACTCCCTGGCCACAGCAGAGAGCTGGCCTGGAAGAGGGGCAACCGGGACAGAATCCGGCACCCCGACCGGGACTAGAACCCGGTGTGCCGGTGCCGCAAGGCAGAGGATTAGCCTAGTGAGCCACGGCCCCGGCCATGGGGAATTCAAAAAAATTCATGAAGAACAATTAAAAGATAAGTTTATGGGAAGGCATTTGGCCTAGGAGTTAAGGCACCCACATCTCATTTGGGAGTTCCTAGGCTCAAAACCCAGCTCCACTTTGGACTCCAGCTTTCTGCTAATGCAAACTCTGATGGCTCAAGTGACTGGTTTCCTACCATCCACGTAGGAGACCTAAATTGAGTTGCTGGCTTTGGCCCCAGTCAGGGTTTATTGAGGACATTTGGGGAGGGAACCAATGGATAAAAGCATGAGCTATAACCTTCCCCCCAGCCCCGCCGCCCCGCCCCACTTGCTCTGTTGCTCTCTGTCACTCAATTGAAAACAAATTTTTAACAGGTGAAACAAATACATGGTTTTTAAAAAGGTAAATTTATTTCGGTGCAACAGCTTTGAAACCCATGTATACTTGTATACTTTAAGACACAGCTCCTTTTCTGGAGAAGCACATAAACAAAGATATTAGATGCTTCATGAACCCCATCTGACACTATTTTGGGATAACATTTAAGTCAAAGATTTAGAAAGCACTGTAATAAGTAGAGGTGTCTGTCTCCAACACTGTGATCTACAGAATTTCACTATTATCTCAATTTCCTCCACTAAAATATGTTAATAATATTGCTCCCTATTTTATCAAAGTATAACTACAGAAAAATTCAAACATTTAGCTTTCAAAGTATTATCGCTGACCTGATAATCACAATTTAAAAGAATGAGGAGGAAAAAAATATCCACTGTAAAAATTTAATCCTCCCAAAGATAAATCTATCTTTAATTCTACCCTATTGAATAAAAATAAAGCTGGAAGTCTTCTTATCCACAATGTACAAATTATATCTTGGTATAAACTGCACATAATTAATTGCTAAATCCTGTTTATTGTCACTCTTAAATACTTCTGAAATCTTGGTATTCTTCTTCCCTTCCTACAGCATCTACTGACAAACAACATCATATTTAATGTTGCAAATCTGAATGTTTCCCTCCTTATATCAGAAAGCAAGCAAAGACGATTGCCTTCACCACTTCTATGCAACACTATCCTGAAGGTTCCAGCCAGTGCAAAAGGAAGGGGGACGGAAAGAGGGAAGAAATGAAAGGCATTCAAGTTGGAAAGGAGGAAATAAAACTGTCTCTAATCGCAGACAAAATCATCTTAGACATATAACACTCGAAGGAACCCACAAAAAACTACTGGAATTAAAAAACACTTTCAACAAAGTTAGAAGATACAAGTTAAGTGTTCAAAAATCAATTTATTTCTATATTCTAGCAACGAACAAAGCAAATTTTAATTGACATCATGACATCAAAAATACTTAGAAATAATGTAACAAAAGGAGTATAAGACTTATACACTGAAAACTTCAAAACACTGCTGAGAGAAATTAAGTAGGATCTAAAAGGAAAAGACACTCCATTTCCATGAACTGGAAGACTCAATATTGTTCAGATGACAATTCTCCCCAAACTGACCTGTGGGTTAAACATAATCGCTATCAAAATTGCAAGAGGATTTTGCAGAAACTGGCAAATTCTATATTGATATTGACTCTGAAATGTATATGGAAATATACAAAATATCTAGGATAGCCATAATAACTTTGAAAAATAAAAGTTGGAGGACACATACTTATATTTTTCAAAATTTACCAGAAAGAACCAATAATTACAACAGTATGGTACTGCTGTAAGGACAAACATACAGATCAATGAAACAGAATTAAGTGCCAAAAGATAAACACATTTATGGTTAACTGCTTTTTAATTGACACATAATAACTGTACAGATTTAAATAGATACATATATACAATGCATAACGATCCAATCAGGATGATTAGCATTTTCATCTCCCTAAACATTTACCATTTCCTTGTATTCAGAACTTTCAGACTCCTCTCTTCTTGTTCTTTAGAAGACAGATTATAAGTTGCTGTGAATTATAGTCACCCTAGCATTAGAAATTATTCAGTCAATATAACTGTATTTTGGTACCTATTATCCTTCTATCTGTCCTCCACTGTTGCCAGCCTCTAGTAAACCACTATTCTACTCTCCACTGCTATGAAATCAACTTTTTTAGCTTCCACGGATGAGGAAATACATGCATGATTTGTCTTTCTGTGCCTGACTTACTCATTTAACAATATCTTCCAGTACTATCCATGTTGCCATGAGTAACAGGATCTCACTCTATTTTATGGCTAATATTCCATTGGGTATGAATATTATATTGTCTTTATCCATTCATCCATGATGGACACCTCATCTGATTCCATACCTTACCTACTGTAAATAGTGTTACAATAAACAAAGAGAGTGCAGATATCTCCTTGATAGACTGACTTCATTTCCATTGCATATACGTCCTGTGGGGGGGATTTCAGTTTTCTGAGGAACTATCATATTGTTTTCTTTAATGGTTGTACTAATTTACATTCCCACCAACAGTATGTCAGAGTTCCACTTCCTCTACATCCTCACTAGCATGTGTAATTTTTTATATTGTTAATTATCTCTGTTCCAACTACAGTGAGATAGTATTATGGTCAACTGATTTTTGACAAAGGTACAAGGGAAAACTCAATGGCTCAAGGATAGTCTTTTCACCAGAGTGTTGTAACAACTAAACATCCACATACAAACTGTAGCTTTAGACCCTCATCTTACACACACACACAAATAAATGCAAAGTGGAACATAAACTAAAATGCAAGAACTAAAACATTTAACATTTTTTGGAAGAAAACCTTTATGATCAAGAATTCGGTGAAGTCTTATCTACAACATGAAAATGATAATAAAAGAAAAATATTGATGAATTGGACTTCATCAAAATTAAAAACAGTCACCATTAAGAAAATGAAAAGCCAAGCCAGACGGGGGGGGGGGGGACATTTTAAAGATTTTATTTATTTATTTGAAATACAGAGTGAGAGAGAAAGTCAGAGAGAGACAGAGACAAAGAGAATATCTTGCATCCACTGGTTCACTCACCAAATGGCACCAATAGCAAGGGTTGGGCCAGGCCAAAGGCAAGAGCTAGGAACTCCATCTGGATTTCCCACATGAATGGCAGGGACTTAAGCAATTGGGACATCTTCTGTTGCCTTCCCAGGAGCGTTGGCATGGAGCTGGATTGGAAGCCACAACTTGGACTGGCACTATAATATAGGATTCCAGCATCCCAAGCGGTGGCTTAACATGTTGTACCACACACAATGCCAGTCCCAGAAAATATTTTTAAATCAAAAAGTACTTGCATGTAGCCCATAATTATGTGTAATTTTAAAATGAACTATTTTTTAAAATTTATATCTGGAACATACTGAGAATTCTAACTCAAAAGCAAGTTAATAAAACAATTTTAAAAACTGAAAAAGGCCGGCGCTGTGGCTCAATAGGCTAATCCTCCACCTGGGGTGCGCCGGCACACCAGGTTCTAGTCCCGGTCGGGGCACCGGATTCTGTCCCGGTTGCTCCTCTTCCAGGCCAGCTCTCTGCTGTGGCCAGGGAGTGCAGTGGAGGATGGCCCAAGTGCTTGGGCCCTGCACCCCATGGGAGACCAGGAGAAGCACCTGGCTCCTGGCTTCGAATCAGCACAGTGTGCCAGCCGCAGCGCACCACCGGAGCGGCCATTGTGGGGTGAACCAACGGAAAAGGAAGACCTTTCTCTCTGTCTCTCTCTCTCACTGTCCACTCCGCCTGTCCAAAAAAAAAAAAAAAAAAAGTGAGCAAAAAAATTTTTAAATTTTTTAAAAATGAGCAAAAGATCTGAACTGATATTTCACCAAAGAAGATGTGTGTGAATGGCCAATACACACATGAAAAATATTAGGGAAATGCAAAAGAAAAATCATAGGGAAATACCACTTCACACTCATTAGAATGTCTACAATCAAAAAGTGTGAGCAAGCATGTGGAGAAATTAGAATCCTCACACACTGTTAGCAGGAATATAAAATGGATCACTGTGAAACAATCTACAATCTGACAGATTTTCAGACAGTTTAACATATAAACCAGCTCTACAAAAATTGACAAGTTTTGAAAGAAAGATTATACATAAATGTCCACAGTGGCAATTTTACAACAGCCAAAAGACAGAAACTAAATGTTCATCAACTAAGGTTGGCACTGTGGCATAACGGGTAAAGCCGCTGCCTGCAGTGCCGGCATCCCATATGGGCGCCAGTTGAAATCCCGGTTTCTCCACTTCTGATCCAGCTCTCTGCTATGGCCTGGGAAAGCAGTAGAAGATGGCCCAAGTCTGTGGGCCCCTGCACCTGCATGGGATACCCAGAAGCTCCTGGCTCCTGGCTTCAGATCGGCGCAGCCAACTAGGGAGTGAACCAGCAGATGGAAGACCTCTCTATCTCTATGCCTCTCCTCCCTCTGTGTAACTCTTTCAAATAAAATAAATAAATCTTAAATAAGTAAATAAATGTGTTCATCAACCAATGAATGAATAAACAAAGTGTGCTATATGCAACAGAATGCAAGTATTATCCAGCCATAAGGAGTGATATGCTGAGTCACATTCTATATGAATGAACCATAAAAACATTATGCTAAGTGGAAGAAGCCAGACACAAAACATCATCTTTCCTATCACTGTACTAACATGAAATGTTCAGAAAAGGCAAATCTAAAGAGAGACAGAAGGCAGATTAATGGTTGCCTGCATCTTGGGGGCTGAAATAGGGAGTACTATAAGCTGGCATCAGAGAAATTTTGGGGTGATGGAAATGTTCTAATATTGGATTGTGGGTGATGTTTCCTAACTAAAAATTCACTAAAAATTATTTAATTATACACTTGAACTAATTTTCTGGCATGTAAATTATACCTCATTAAAACTGTTTTAAAAAAAAAATTGTGGAGGGCCAGTGCTGTGGTATAGCAGGTTAAGCTGCCTGCAGTGCCAGCATCCCGCATGGGTGCCTGCTCGAGTCCTGACTGCTCTACTTCCAGTCCAGCTCTCTGTTATGACCTGGGAAAGCACTGAAAGACGACCCAAGTGCTTGGGCCCCCGTACCTACGTGGGAGACTCAGAAAAAGCTCCTGGTTCCTGGTTCCTGGCTCCTGGCTTTGGCCTGGCCTAGCCCTGGTGATTGTAGCCACTTGCAGAGTGAATCAGCAGATGGAAGACCTCTCTCTGTCTCTCCTTCTCTCTCTGTAACACTGCCTCTAAAATAAATAAATATTTAAAAGAAATAAACAAAAAAGATCCTTAGCATAGCATAGCTGGAACTGCTCCATGAAGATAAGGAAACAAAACTGCGTCTTGGAGAAAGCATGATTGTGACAGGAAGGAGAGCTGCAGTGGAGTTACAGAGAAAGTTCTGAACCCTGAGAGCTCATATCACCATCCCTTTAAGTAAACATTACAAAAGCCATTAAATGGTTGATATGAGTGAACAAGTTAGATTTTTCTGGTGTCATGACTACAGATGCAGACTAAGGCATAAGAAAAAAAGAACAATCAAAAATAACCAGGGGCCGGTGTTGTGGTACAGTGAGTAAAGCTACCACTTGGGAGGCCTGCATCTCATACTGGAGTGCTAGTTCCAGTCCCAGTTATGTTGCTTCCAACCCAGTTTCCTACAAGTGCATCCTGTGAGGCAGCAGATGATGGCTCAAATGTGTGGGCCCCTGCTACTCATGTGGGAGATCCAGATGGAGTTCTAGGCTCCTGGCTTCAGCCTGGCCCAGCCCTAACTGTTGTAGGTATTTGAGAAGTGAACCAGTGGATGGAAGATCTATCTTCTTTTTCTTTCTTTCTTTTTTTTTTTTTTGACAGGCAGAGTGGACAGTGAGAGAGAGAGAGAGAGAAAGGTCTTCCTTTGCCGTTGGTTCACCCTCCAATGGCCACAGCGGCCGGTGCACTGTGGCCGGCGCACCGCGCTGATCCGATGGCAGGAGCCAGGTACTTATCCTGGTCTCCCATGGGGTGCAGGGCCCAAGCACTTGGGCCATCCTCCACTGCACTCCCTGGCCACAGCAGAGAGCTGGCCTGGAAGAGGGGCAACCAGGACAGAATCCGACACCCCGACTGGGACTAGAACCCGGTGTGCCGGCGCCGCAAGGTGGAGGATTAGCCTAGTGAGCCGCGGCGCCACTTTCTCTCTATCATTATCACCATGCTTTTCAAGTAGATGAAAATGACAAACATTTTTAAAAAAATCAAAACCAGGGGCCAGTGCTATGGTGTAGCAGGTTAAGGCACTGCCTTCAATGCGGCATCCCATAGGAGCACTGGTTTAAGTCCTGGCTGCTCCACTACCTATCCAGCTCCCAGCTGATGGCCTGGGAAAACAGCAGAGGATGGCCCAAGGGCTTGGTCCCCTGTACCCACACGGAAGACCTGGAGGAAGTTCCTGTCTCCTGGCTTCATCCTGGCTCAACCATGGCTGATGCAGCCATTTGGGGAGCCAGCCAGTGGATGGAAGATCTCTCTCTCTCTCTCTTTCTCTTTCTGTATCTCTGTCTCTATAAATCTACCTTTACAAATAAATAAATCTTTTGAAGATATTAAAGATTTAAAAAATCAAGACCAGGCAGATATCCCTGGGAAAGCTGTGAGTTAGCATGAAGGTCTGAGCTAATCTTTAAAAAGAGACAGACTGCCTTGCGGCACCGGCACACCGGGTTTTAGTCCCGGTCGGGGCGCTGGATTCTGTTCCGGTTGCCCCTCTTCCAGGCCAGCTCTCTGCTGTGGCCAGGGAGTGCAGTGGAGGATGGCCCAAGTGCTTGGGCCCTGCACCCCATGGGAGACCAGGAGAAGCACCTGGCTCCTGCCATCGGATCAGCGCGGTGCGCCGGCCGCCGCACGCCAGCTGCGGCGGCCATTGGAGGGTGAACCAACGGCAAAAGGAAGACCTTTCTCTCTGTCTCTCTCTCTCACTGTCCACTCTGCCTGTCAAAAAAAAAAAAAAAAAAAAAAAAAAAAAGTTAAAAAGAGATAAAGAAGAAACAGCTGGCTAGCAAGTTCTACTGGTTTTCTTTTACTTCACCAGTCACAGTTAAATTGCAAGTAGGATAGCTGACTGGATAGCCATACATTTGAACAATTACTGTGAAGTAGAACTTAAAAATGACCAATTTTAAACAGCATCAGTTACTCCGGTGTGCCAGCAGTCTTATCCTCCTCTTTTACATTAGATATTCTGTGTTTCTGGTAAAGAACTTCCTTGAGATTTGGGTGGGGATGAGGTAACCCCATCATGTCTCCCTTCCAAGCCATAGAGAAGAGCATGCAACCCAAGATTGTCCAAACTCCTTGTATCTCTAAACATAGTAACTGGCACTGGATGGACATGTGACCTGAGCAAGACCAACAACTGAGTTCCTTAATCTTTTCTGCCAGAACTGTGCTGACAGGATTTAAGCCAGGGTCTGTCAAATCTCACTGTAACCATTTTGTGGAAAACCTATCTATGATATAAAGATAAGAAGTCAACTGACATCATCTATATCCCTGGACCAAAAGTACTAGTTACATGAGTCAACACTTTTTTGTGCCTGAAACTAATCTAATTTGAGCTCCTGTCACTTGCAACTAAAAAATCCCTGTGGTGAAAAGCCACTGAAAAAGAAGTGAGATACCCAGAGCGGCTGCCAGAGGAGTCTAAACAACACAATGCAGGGGGGGCGGTGCTCTGGCACAGCGAGTAATGCTGCTGGCTGCAGTGCTGGCATCCCATATGGGCACCGGTTCGAGTCCCAGGTGCTCCACTTCCAATCCACCTCTCTGCTATGGCCTGGGAAAGCAGTGGAGGAAGGTCCAAGTCCTTGGGTCCCCTGCACCTGGGAACACCTGGAGGCAGCTCCTGGCTCCTAGCTTCGGATCAGGGCAGCTCCAGCTGTTGTGGCCAATTGGGGAAGAACTCCCTCTCTCTCTCTGCCTCTCCTTCTCTGTGTAACTCTTTCAAATAAAATAAATAAATCTTTTTTAAAAATGCAGTGCAGAAGAGGAATTAACTCTCTAGATAGACTGAACTGACTAGAAAACAGGCAAAAGGCAGGCAGATAAATTTTCTCTTTTTCTAGACTCCTATCTACTCACCTGAGAAACTGCCTCCGCCCATGGATGGCCCATGTCCGCAGCAAGCACACCTATCAAACAACCCCTGCCCCATCTCTGTGAAGCAGTGGCCCGAAGCACACTGTACTGCCTTATATCGTTTCTCATCTTCTCTGCCTCACTTCCCTTTCCTCTCATTCCTGATGCTCTCAGACTATGCCTTCTAGACAAAGCATCAATTCGTAATACTCACCTCAGGCTGTTTTCTAGGAAACCCAGATTGAGAGTATCTACAAAAACCCTCAGCAAACATTAGGCTTAACAGTGAAACATATAATGCTTTCCCATTAAGATCATAAACAAAACAAGGATGTTCAATATTAACATAATGTTGAACAGAAATTGTAATAATCTGCATGGTAATTAAAGGTAATAGTCTGCAAACCAAGACAAAAACATAAATCAGTTGTAAATGTTGGAAAGAAAGGAATAAAAATTCATGATTTCCAGATGATATGACTGTCTACAGAAAATACAAAGGAATTCACAGACATGTTTTTAGAATTAACAAGAATTTAGCAAAGCATAGCTGAATTCATAAGACTGTTATATACCTAGGAACAAATGTAACAAAAGACAAGCAAGAACCTTATAGTTTTTAAAAAAACTATAAAACCTCATCACACAATATAAAGAAGATCTAAAAACATACAGACACACCATGGATCCTGGATTGAAACTCAATAGTAAAAGGATGTCATTGTCCCCCAAACTGATGTGTACATTAAATGCAATTCCAATCAAATTGTAACACGGTTTGGGGTTGTCTCAGTACATTCTAAAATTTACTCAGAAATTCAAAGGGCTAAGAGTAGCCAAGAAAAGGTAGAAGGAACTGGTCTACCAAATCTCAGGACTGAATATAATTAAAATCACTAATTATTGTTGAACAATATATAACTAGATCTGTGAAACAAAACAGCCATCCAGAAAAAGACCCCCACAGATAAGAACAGTTTATGACAGAGGCAGCAGAGTAGTTAATAGGGAAAAGATAATCCATTTAGAAAAAATTAAAATTTTATACCATACACATATCAAGTCTGCATTGAATAAAAAAGGGAATACCTATGAAGTTGATAACACAGGTGAGTATCTTAACTACCTCAGGAAAAGATATATCTTTTCTTAAAAACAAGACTTTATGTATTTGAAAGTCTGAGTTAGAGAGAGAGACACACACAGTGAGAGACAGAGACAGAGCTCTTCCATTCTCTGGTTCATTCCCCAATGGCCACAACAGCCAGGGTCGGGCCAAGGAACACCATCCAGGTCTCCCACCTGGTGGTAACAGCCTAAGGACCTGGGCCATCTTCTGCTGCTCTCCCAGGCACATTAGCAGGGAGCAGAATAGCCAGACTTGAATCAGAGCTCTTATGCGATTGCTGGCATCACAGGCAACAGCTTAATCCACTGTGCTACAACACTAGCTCCTGAAAATATTTCTTAAAACAAGACCCAAAAAGTACTAACCATTAAAAAAAAAAAAAAACTGATGGAGGGGGCAGCATTTTGGCATAGTGGGTCAAGCCACCACCTTGCTATGCCAGAATCCCATGTGGGTGTTGGTTTGAGTTCTGGATGCTCCACTTCCAACCTACCTCTCTGCTTATGGCCTGGGAAAGCAGTGGAAGATGGCCCAAGTGCTTGGCCCCTGTACCCATGTGGGAGACCCAGAAGAAAGCCTGGCCCAGCACCAACTGTTGTGCCCAGCTGGGGAAGTGAGCCAACAGATGGAGGTCCCCCCTCCCTCCGTCTCTTCCTCTCTCTGTAACTCAGCCTTTCAAAAAAATTAAATCTAAAAAAAAAAAAAAAAAAAAAAAGAATGGCTGGGAGTGAGCCTTAACCAGCTCCAGAGCTCCCGACTCCAACTTACCACCAATCCAGACTATGGGAGGTATCAGTGACGGCTCAAGTAATGGAGCTACTGGCACCCTTATGGGAGACCTGGATCACATTCCCAGCTTTTAACTACGGGCAGGACCTGGCACTGGCCCAGCCCTAGCCCCTGTGGCCATTTGGAGAATGAACCAGCAGATAGGGAATCTCTCTCTCTCTCTCTCTCTTTCTCTCTCTCTCTCCCCACCCCCCCCAACCCTCTCCCAAATACATACCTTGGGGAAAAAAAAAAAGGAGACTAGCAAACTGTATTAAACTGACTACACACAGTTTCAAAAGACTCCATTAAAAGGATGAAAAACAAACCTCAGGGTAGGAAAATATATTTGTTATACAAATAATAAGTGACTAATATACTGGTTATATGTAAAGTATTCACACAAAATCATTAAGGGATAAAACAACAGGGAGTAACTACAAAGGATTCAAATAGGCAATTTACAAAAGAGGGAATTGAAATGGTCAATAAGCTTTAAAAACTGCCTTCAATTTCATTAGCAAGTAAGTATATAAAAATTAAAACTTTCACAAGGAGATAGCATAATGAATCCGAAAGACAGGCAAAAATGAAAAAGCTGACTGTACCAAATGAGGGCAACTATGTAAAGCAGCATTGTTCTGGGAGTATAAATTTCCACAAGGACTTTAGAAAAGTCTGGCATTACCTAAAAAACTGTATAATAAATAAAACTGCTACAATGACCAATAAAATATCTATAACAAAATAATTCCACAGTTGAGTATACCTAGAGAAACTCCTGAATATATCTACACCAGAATATGAGGGGTCTTCAGTTTGCAGAAAATGGAGTTAAAAGATAATTCAGGCACAAAAATTTTGAAACCCATTGATAGCTTTTTTCATAATATCTATTCCTATGAACTTTTAAAGACCCTTCTTATATGTATAGAGGAATATTGTTTCTAATAATCAAAAACTAGGCCGGCGCCGCGGCTCACTAGGCTAATCCTCTGCCTGCAGCGCCGGCACCCCAGGTTCTAGTCCTGGTTGGGGCGCCGGATTCTGTCCCGGTTGCTCCTCTTCCAGTTCAGCTCTGTGCTGTGGCCAGGGAAAGCAGTGGAGGATGGCTCTGCACCCTCATGGGAGACCAGGAGGAAGCTCCTGGCTCCTGGCTTCGGATGGGCGCAGGGCGCCGGCCACAGCGCGCCGGCCATAGCGGCCATTTGGGGGTGAACCAATGGAAGGAAGACCTTTCTCTCTGTCTCTCTCTCTCACTGTCTAACTCTGCCTGTCCAAAAAAAAAAAAAAAAAAAAAAAAACTAGAAACAATCCAAATTGTTTCTAACTACTGTAGAATAAATTAGTGTATTTATGGAATTAAATACTAAACTGTAATGAAAATGAAATAACTTTAATTACTCATAACATCATGAACAAATCTCACAAAAATAATTTTGAGCAAAAGAAGACAGAAAAGCAAATACACAAATCCATTTAAATAAGTTCAGAACCAGAAAAAACTATATTGCTTAGGAATGCATTCATAGGTGGGTTAAAGCAAGAAAACCTCAAAAGTCAGGATGCTGGATTGGAGTGGTCTGAAGAATGGGCAAGATTTAGGAAAAAAAAAAAGGATGCATTAAAAAGAAACAGAAAAAAAATAGCAGCAGAGATGGAAATGAGCATAGCGTTTGTGGGGATATGGTGAAAAATCCAGACCGACTGGAGGACAAAATATAAACTACAGAATAAGTCAACAAGAGAAGGAGCAGATCATAGACGACCTCAAAATATGCATAAGAGTTTGGATTTAACACTGTAAGAAGCCACTAAATACTATTCTTGAACAGAGCACCATAATGATAGCTGCATTTTAGGAAGACTTACTTTGCAATGCATCTGAATTTAGGAGGGAAAGACTAGATCAGCTCTGACCCTGTTGTGGCCACAGAGAAATAGAATAACGAAACATATCTCAAGGTGGCATTCATTCAAACACTTCTATGTGTCCAATGTCCACTAGAGTCTGTCCCAAGTACTAGAGGTAAAAAGACCTTGGCTTTCCATTAAAGAGCTCTGAAAGCAGGATTAATATAGGAAGAGGGGGCAGCGTCATGGCACAGCAGATGGAAAATCTCTCTCTCTCTCTCTCTCTCTGCCCCTTCCCTCCCATCTCCCCTGCCTCTCTCTCTCTCTCTTTTTTTTTAAACGGGGGAAGGAGGATTGAAAAAAAGCCAAAAATTCTTAACCCTCAAGAGTTCACATAAGGTAACCACATCCATATGAATCAAGGGCTGATATGAAGAACAAGCCAGAGGCAGTCATGACTATCCCAGATACATGGAAGAAATCCATCTAGAAAAGGAAAGATGACTATCCCAGATACATGGAAGAAATCCATCTAGAAAAGACGCCCAGTTGTTGCTAGCTAGAAATGCCAGAAGACTTTTAATGGTTCTAATACAGGAAGGTAAGTACATAGAGGGAGGAGCTACAGTCTACCAGTCCCAGCCTAACCCCTGTTGGACAGCTCCACA
Source organism: Oryctolagus cuniculus (assembly GCF_964237555.1). NCBI lineage: Eukaryota > Metazoa > Chordata > Mammalia > Lagomorpha > Leporidae > Oryctolagus > Oryctolagus cuniculus. The sequence goes on along the minus strand of NC_091438.1, from coordinate 110,104,753 downwards.
CTACCCACATGGCAGTGCAGGTGCCTGGTTGCTCCAGGCCATCCCAGTTTGACAACTGGCGACACCATGACAACTCCCTTTCCATGTACCATTTAAACTCCTGTCCCTTGTGCATCATCTAAGCCTTTCAGTGCATCATCCAGGCCACTTTTGATGCAACACCAAATTCCATTCCCCTTTGGGAGTAAGGAAACTGTAACTTCTACTATGTTGCAATTTAGAACAAGTGCTAACTGGAAACATCCAATATGGCTCCAGGATGTGTTCCCTGTTTCCCATGATCACTGTGATGTCATTATAACAAAATTACCATGGGAGGCATGCCCATACTCATTCCGCATCTGACCATGACACTTCTGCTATTTCCAAAATAAAGGGCACAGAAATGAGTGCCACCCAAGTCCCATCTCCCAGAATTCCACCCCCTTTTGAATATTCAGTTAAGCCCCACCCATGCCTCCAGAGGGCATAAAGTGATAGCCAAACCTTGTTTGGGAAGGTGGGGGAGGGTCTTTGTTGTGGGGAGCAAACCGGACTAGACTGAGTTACTGGAATTAAGACTTATTCTATGTATCTGCTCTCCCACAATATGGCGCTGGGAGAGAAGTAAACAGCTTCTGCACAGCTGCCTTCAGTTCAACCAATAAACTGTAGGACTTGCTCCTGATTGGAGGAGAGCAGCGTACTCGGCGTGTGGGCAGCCGAGTTGGGATTGGCAGAGGAGGACTATAAAGGAGGAGAGAGACGGCATGCACCGGGGGAACATCTAAGGGGAACATCTAGCTGAAGGAACACCTGTGCTGCCCCCGAGAAGAGCCGGCCGGCGGTGTGCCGCTCCCCTGCGGAAGTGGGGAATGTGGCCAGGGGGAACTGCCCTTCCACGGAGGTGGAAGGGATAGTAGCCAACCCGGGAAGAACCAGCAGCAAACCCGGGGAGGGCCGAGCAGACGAAAGAACAGCGCAGGGTCCTGTGTCGTTCCTCCACGAAGAGGGGGAGCGACACTTTGTAAGGATTTTTCCCCCAAGATTGGGGTTGTTTCTGTGTTTTGGGACTTTTATTCATATTCATGTTCATTTTCTTTCTCTCTCTCTGCCCCTCCCACACTGTTATTTGCTTTGCCTTAAATAAAACCTGCTTTCCTCACAGCTTTATGCCTCCACTTCACATTTTTTTCATGCACGGAGGGAAGAACCTGGAAAAAACCCAGCCAGGGACTCCACTGCCCACAACAGTTCTTTGTTTCAGAATGAGAAAGGCAAAATAAGTCTATGATTTATGAAGAAGGTCCATATAAAGAAACAGGTTGAAAATATCAGAAAAGAATGGGAAAAGTATGGGATCAAGCATATGAGGGAGTTGGTAAGGTGTGGATTTCAAAGCACACTAAAAATGGTTAAGCTTTAGGTACAAATCTCTCAGACTCAACAGAAAAATGGCTAAATAATACACTACCACAGTAGTATGCAAAGGTTAAAATTAAAGACTCATGTTAGCCTCAAACATTTCAGTAAAAGATGAATGAAACAAATATGTTAAACAAGAGAAACAATCTGAAGTAACATCATCTCAAATGAGAAGACATTAATTAATAAAAGGTCAACTCTGGACTGTTCTAGTCTCCCTCTATCACAAACACTGTAGATCAGGAGCAAATAAGTTAGATATTCAGTTTTAAGAATTACTCAGATGAGGCCAGCGCTGGGCACAGCAGGTTAAAGACCCAGCCTGCAGGGCCAGCATCCCATACGAAAGCACGAGTCCCAGCTGCCCTACTTCCAATCCAGCACCCTGCTAATGCGCTGGGAAAGCAGCAGAGGATGGCCTCCTAGGGCCCCTGCACCTATGTGGGAGAACGGGAAGAAGCTCCTGGCTTCAGATTGGCTCAGCTCCAGCCTTTGCAGCTGTTTAAGGAGTGAACCAGTGGATGGAAGACTTCTCTCTATTTATCTACCTTTCTCTTTAATAGTCTTTCAAATAAATAAAATAAATCTTAAAAAAAAGAATCAGATGGATATAACAAAAGACTGGGAATTCTATGTGTCCAAATAAATGATACAGGAAGCACTGAAGTAGTTGATAACATATGGAACTATAAATTGAAAGTAGATTCTGCAGATTGAAAGACTGGGGCTATCTCGCCAGAGCTACAGATACAAGACTAAAAACAATTGAGGCATTAAATAAAACTACATGTATGGAATCCTCAAGATTTTCCTCAGAAACAAAGATCTAATGAAAGCTTTTCATTAAATTCTGCTTCTTGGACAGCAAAATAATACCTACCCGAAAAAGGAAATAATTAAGAAAACAACCATAACTTTGAGGATGCTGACAATCACATTGTTAGAAAACCTGGAACTGGGGCCTGTGTTACAGCAAAGTGGGTTAAGCTGTCACTTGTTATGCCAGCATCCCACAATGGTCACAGGTTCAAGTCCTGGATACTCTACTTCTGATCCAGCTCCTTGCTAATGTGCCTGGGAAAGCAGAAGATGGTCCAAGTATTTAGGGCCCCGCAATCTATGTGGGAGACCTGAATGAAGCTCCGGGCTCTTGGTTTTGACCTGGCCCAGCCCCAGCCATTGTAGCCATATAGGGAGTGAACCAATGGATGGAAGATCTGTGTGTGTGTGTGTGTGTGTAGGCACACCTGCCTGTTTGTAAGTCTGCCTTTCAAACAAAATAAGTAAATCTGAAAGAAAGGAAGCAAGTAAGCAAGCAAGCAAAGAAACCTGGGACTATCACAGAATACAGTTAAACAGTACAAGATCCGGGGCCAGTGTTGTAATGCAGCAAGTTAAGCCGCTGGCATCCCATATGAATATAGGCTGGAGGTCCAGCTGCTCCACTTCTGATCCAGCTCCCTGGTCATGTGCCTGGAAGTATTTGGGTCCCTGTTACCCATATGTGAGACCCAGATGGATTTCCACGCTACAGGCTTCAGCCTGGCCCAGCTCCAGCCTTTGTGGCCACTTAGGAAGTAAACTAGCAGTTCAAAGAGCTCTGTCTCTCCCTCTTTCCTTAACTCTGCCTTTCAAATTAAATACATAATTTTTTTTTTTTAAAGGAGAGAGTTTAAGATCAGAAATCAGAGGACTAGGGTTTGAGTCTCAATTCAGGCCTTAAACTCTCATCTGGATAACTGTAATAATAATGATGAGAAATACAGGATTAATAATAGCAATAGCTAACACTTTTTGAACACTTAGGTTCCAAGCACAGTTCTAAATGTTCTGTGTGTATTAACTCATTTCATCCTTACTTTAACTTGATGGAGGTCTTTATCCCCATTTTTCTGATAAGAAAAGCAAGAGATAGATTGGATCAACTGTTTAGAATGACATGGATGCAAAATTTCAACCTGGACCACCTAACTTCAGATCCTATATCTATATATTTTTCTGCCTCTTTGAGTTATGAAATAAAGAGTAAAGAGCTTTAAGTATACTCAAATGAAGGAATATTCAAATGAATATCAAGTGATGAGATAAAATTATTCAAACAAAATCCTAGATCATCGATCTACAGTCAACATTACATAACTTCATAAACATCCTCAAAAAAGCAGGGAGAAGACAAGAGGCAACTACTTGATAAGGACAAAATGTACATGCTGCTTTTCTATGATGAGCTGAAGCAAACAGTATAACAGTAATATAAGAAAAAAAGAGCTCTCAGAAATCACCAAATCACAACCTCAAACAGCTAAAAATTAACTGAGCCAGAAAAGAGATCTGTATAATTATTTTTAATGTAAAGGATATGGAACAGTCATGAACTATTTTAAAAAAATCTTCAAATAACAGGGAACTTTTCATAGAGCAACAAATGTCATATGTGCCCATCATAGAAAAGATTATCACTTCCAAGAAAAGGTCCTAACCTACATTATAAATACTGTAATTTTAAAAATAGTTGATAGTCACTAGGTACTTACTATGTACAAAGAAAGTACTGTTCAACTAAGCACTTTAGAGGTACTGATTTAGTTCATTCTCATAACACACTAAGAGGTAAGCCCTTCTAATACACCCATTTTAGATTAAACAGAGAGAGAGAGAGAAAGAGGCAGAGGGAAGTAAGTTGCTCAAATTTACCCAATGAGTAGCAGTGCCAACATGACAGACTCAGTCCATCTCCAGAATCTGTGCTGTACTTCCTCTAGGAGGAAACTAAGCAGCAGAACAACCAATTTATTCAGAAGTATTATTCAATCATTTGGTTACAAGGAGGAAAGAATCTTTCATTTACAATAAGCAGATAAGAATTCATCATCTTTAACAGTTCTGTCCTCAGCTTTTCCTCCAAGTTAACAGTACCTTCTCAGGGCCGGTGCTGCGGCATAGTGGGTGGGTGGAAGCAGTGGAAGGTGGCCCAAGTGCTTGGGCCCCTGCACCCGCATGGGAGACCTGGAAGAAGCTACTGGTTCCTGGCTTCGGATTGGCCCAGCACTGGCCGTTGCAGCCATTTGGGGAGTGAACCAGCAGACGGAAGATCCCTCTTCCCTCTCCCCTCTCCCTCTCTGTTCTCTGCCTTTCAAATAAATAATATTAAAAAAAAAAAAAAAAAAGTACATTCTCCCCAGACAATCTCATCAATTCCCCTGGTTTCAATGACTCCCAAATCTAGATCTCCAGTCCAAGCTCCCTTCTGTGCCTTAAACCTGCACCAGCATCCTAACAGATGCTTCTCTTTGAATGACTCCTGAGTCCCTCAAAACCAGCATCTCCAAAACTGAATCATCATCTCCATCAAACTTCACTTCCCACTCTCAAAAACCCTTCTTCCTCCTAAACCCTCTTACTCGCCTGGCCAAGGTAAAACCCTGAACATCATTTCACAGTCTTCTTCACCTTCCATATCCAAACAATATTCATTACCTCCTAACTGTCTCTCCAATCAGTGCATACATCTTTATTCCCACTGCCTTAATTTTGTAACTTTACAAGGCTATCCTTATTTGCATTTTGTAGTGTTTTGCATAACTAGTTATCTTCTTTTCTTGTGGTTTTTCCTGTCCCATCTGATGACAAACTATAATAACAGAAATTATACAAGGGTATTTCAAAAAGTTCATGAAAGAATGGAATTAAAAGATATGCTTATTCTGATGCAAAAAAAATTTTCTGAAAGCCCCTCATTGTTTTTCTCTAATACACATTTTTTCATGAACTTTCTGAAGACTTTTTATATACACTTCTACCTAACTCTTTGCACTGGCCAGTATAATGTTTTTAGAGACAAACTTTAGTTCCAATAAAGACAAGTGATATTAAAAAACTTGTCAACTGGGGCCAGCGCTGTAGCATAGCAGGTTAAGTCACCATCTGCAGTACCAGCATCCCATATGGGTGCATGTTCAGGTCCCAGATGCTCCACTTCTGATCCAGTTCCCTGCTAATGTACCAGGGAAAGCAGCTGAGGATGGCCCAAGTGTTTGGGTCCTTGCACCCACGTGGAAGATCCAGAAGAAGCACCTGGCTCCTGGTTCCGGCCTGGCCCAGCCTTGGCTGTTGTGGCCATTTGAGAAGTGAACAAGCAGATGAGAGACTTTTCTCTGCTTCTGCCTCTCCCTCTCTGTAACTCTACCTTTCAAATAATAAATAAATCTTTTCTTAAAAAATTGTCAATTTTTTAAAAGATTTATTTATTTATTTGAAAGAGTTACAGAGAGGCAGAGGCAGGGAGAGGGAGAGGTCTTTCAGCTTCTTTCTCCATCTGGCTGGAATGGCTGGAGCTGGGCCAGTACAGAGCCAGGAGCCAGGAGCTTCTTCTGGATCTCCCAAGCAGGTGCAAGGGCCCAAGGACTCGGGCCATCTTCTACTGCTTTCCCAGACCATAGCAGAGAGCTGGATCGGAAGTGGAGCAGCCAGGACTCGAACCAGTGCCCATAAGGGGTGCCAGCACTGCAGACGGCAGCTTTAACTGCTTTGCCACAGCGCCACCCCTAATATGTCTTTTTTAAAACAGCACTGCCTTTGGGACCAGGATGGTGGCATCATGGGTTAAGCCACCACTTGAAGTACCAGCATTCCATAAGGGCGCCAGTTTGAGTCATGGATGCTCAACTTCTGACCCAGCTCCCTGCTGATGTGCCTGGGAAAGCAGTGGAAGATGGCCCAAGTGCTCGGGCACCTACAGCCACGTGGGAGACCCAGATGAAGCTCCTGGTTCCTGGTTTTGGTCTGGCCCAGCCCTGGCTGTTAAGGACATGTGGTGAGTGAACCAGCGAATGGAAGACCTCTCTGTCTCTCTGTAACTCTGCCTTTCAAATAAATAAAACAAATCTTTTAAAAAAAATAGTCCTGTCTTCAGAAATAAGACCTAGTTATTTTACCCCAAAAAAGGGCAATAATTTCCTATCTACCCAAACTCTCTAGGATATACTAATTATTACAGTAGTTCAATGGCAGCTGATACAGACCATGCATTATGCTATGCAACTTACACAAATTATGACATTTAACGTTCACAACAACCCTATGAGCTGGTTACTATTATCAGCCCCATTTTCCAGATGAGGAATCTAAAATTTAAGAGAGTTTCAACAACGTGTCCAATATAACAAATCAAAAAATAACAGAATTTGAACTCATGGCAGAGTCTGGCAGTATAGCCCATGTTCTCCACAACTTGCTATTTTGCCTGTTAAGGAGAAAACCGGAACACATTTCTAAAACACAAAAAAGAAAAGACACAAAACTTGTATCAAAAAGTTCCCAATGAAAAACAAGCCCAAAGAGAATAAGACTATGGAAATCAGGCAGTTAGGAAAGGGCCTTTTAGGCAGGTCCAGAAACATTTAAGTAATGTCAGCGAAGTACTAAGATTCAGAGCCACACAACACAGTCGTCCTGGAAGGGGGTGGGGGGGGGGGTGGATTTCATTCAAATACTTGCTTTCTTGGGACATCATAATTCACAGAAATTTGGCTTTACTAAAAACTAAAAATGCATAGGGCCTTGTCCTTAAGGACTTTTCACAAAGAAATTGTACAAACACTAGAATCCTCCACCCTACTTCAATGGGGGGGGGGGGGGGTTGGCAACCAACCCCTACAAGTAAGTAACATCTCGCCAACCTCTACCTCGATCACCTGCTTTCTTCCCGACCCCTCAATCGCGACTCTAAAGAACCCCGCCTATCCATCATCCATGTTCCCCCAGAGGTGGCGGAGACGCCGGCGCACCCTGAAATTCCCTGCTGAGACCAAGCTTCAGCCCACAATTCGTCCAGCCTTTGGCAGCTGCACGCCGAAGGTGCACACCACAGCTCGCAACTTTTCATTGTGGCCACGCGCTTCCAACCGTGGGTGCCCGAGCCCTCAGTGTGCCGGGCTCCGGGGTGCAACGCGGGTTCCTGTCAGGTTCCTCGGGAAGCCAGAGGCGTGAAGGAGCGGCGGCCTCCCACCCGCCCCCGGCCCTCACGCGCGCCGCTCCTTTTGTTGGGGTGGAGAAGGGCGGACCCCGCACCCCTCCTGGGGATCGCGGGGTGGGTGGGCGGGGAGAGGGGTGGGGGCACAACGCCGCCGCGGGCCCCAGCCAGCCCGGGGGTGGGAACACAAAGAATTTGAGAAGCGCCCGCCCGCCCGCCTACCAGCTTCCCCCACCCTCCCTTCCAGAAACACCGCGAAACTCCAGGCCCGGGCCGCCGAGGAGCCGGCGGGGGCGGGCGCGCACGTCCGCGGCCCTCGGCGCTCCCGGCGGGCGCTCAGCCGGCTCGCGCGGGCTGCAGGCCGAGATCCGAAGGCGGCGCGAGGCCTCGCCGGTGCCCGCAATAACCGCAAGCCGGGTCCGCGGGATCCCGGCGCCGGCGCCGCCACACCCACCCGCCTCCGAGGCCCGGCCCCGGAGGACTCTCGGGCTCTTCCTCCGGCTGCGGCGGCGCGCCCCACGCCCGAGATTTACCTGCTGATCTTCTGGGCGAAGGCGCGGCGCTCGGCCATGGCTGCTCAGGCGGCGGCGGGCTGGGCGCGGACCGCAGGGCGCGTGCCTCCTCGCTCGCGCTCCCTCCCTCGCGGCCTCCGCCAGTCCCGGCTCCGGACCCGGCAGGCTGGGGCTGGCGGCCGGAGCCGGGAACGAGCCCTGCCGTAATGCTCCTTAGAGGCGCGCACCACAAAACCCGCTCCTTCCCTCCCTCCCTCCCTCCCTCCCCCTCGCCAACCCCAGACGTCAATCCTGGCGGGAGCCCTGGCTTCGGAAGGCGGCTGTGGCTGGCGGGAGCCGAGGGGAAGAATGGGGCGTGGAGGAACCGAGACGCCAGCCTCGGTCGCCTCTGTGCCGCGGGGCCTGCACGCCCGAGAGGACTCGGAGAGAAGCCAGAGAGGGCCGGCGGCCTTTTGAGACAGGAAAATAAGATGACTGAACGCGCAGAGGGGGAGCTTGCCTTTCCCGAAAAGGCAGGCAAGGAAACGGAAGATGGGGTTTGCCTGGGGGGGGGGGGGGTTGCCTTGCTGCCCTGGGTGGCTGGGTTTGTGCTCCTGCACAGCCCATCTCCGAGCACGTTGAAGCACTTTTCTGCTTCGACCTTGGGAAAGGGGTCTGACAGGACAAACAGTGGGTTTTCTAATAGAAAAAAAGAGCCAGAAAAGAGCTTCCTCCTGCAGAGGTAACAATAATAGTTGCTTTGTGGTGCACAGCCAAGCTCTGAATGAAAATTTTACATGCATGAGTTTCTTTAAACCTCACAACATGCTTTGAAGTTACTATCTCCATTTTTAGAGAGAAAGAGATTGGCTCAGAGAAGCTGAGCGACTGGCCCCAGGAGGCACAGATAGTAAACTCAGACAGCTGCACACGCAGATCCCCAGCCGGTGTCTTTTGTTTGAAGGCAGTTGTTTCTGTGTCAATGAGAGTCCATTACTTCTCCCGCTACAGGGTCTCCTTATATACACAAGGGTACTTCCAAAGTTCGTGGAAAATGGAATCAAAAAGTTTCTTTGGGTGCAAAACATTTTTAAAGTCCATAGTGTTTTTTTTTTTTTCATTATACACGTTTCTCATCGACTTTTTGAAGACAGCTCCTATACCTGTATCCAATGAGTGCTTAATGTACTTCACCATTTGGATATTCTGTTCATCTCTGTGTTTAGCGTTGAAACTTAACCTTGCCCTTAATAACCTATAAAGTAGAAACTAACAGAGATCATGTCTTATTATTCCATTGTAATCCTACACTGGCCAGAATGTACAGTTCCTATTGGCTGATTATTGAAGGTTGTGGTGAAACTGAGAAAAATAGTTTCTTGTACCTTTCCTCCGAAGTACTGGAAGAATTTAATGTGTATGTTTACTTACGGATAGTATTACATTCTCAGTGTGTCTATGCAGAGTATGTTGAATATCTGTTTTCCTATCTTCTACCACTTGAAAATCTGCAGCTTGGAGCCATCAGATCGCTTGCCCAGTCACACACTGAGTCAGAGGTGGAAGCCTCCATGACTTAGATCCAAAACTTCCTGTCCAGTGCTCTGGGTTTTTGTAGAAGGCTCAGTTTCTTTGTAGAACAGTGTGCATTCCACTAACATACTGCCTTTTTTTTTTTTTTTTTTTTTTTTTTTTTTTTTTTTGACAGGCAGAGTGGACAGTGAGAGAGAGAGACAGAGAGAAAGGTCTTCCTTTTGCCGTTGGTTCACCCTCCAATGGCCGCCGCGGCCGGCGCGCTGCGGCCGGCGCACCGCGCTGATCCGATGGCAGGAGCCAGGAGCCAGGTGCTTTTCCTGGTCTCCCATGGGGTGCAGGGCCCAAGCACCTGGGCCATCCTCCACTGCACTCCCGGGCCACAGCAGAGGGCTGGCCTGGAAGAGGGGCAACCGGGACAGAATCCGGCGCCCCGACCGGGACTAGAACCCGGTGTGCCGGCGCCGCTAGGCGGAGGATTAGCCTAGTGAGCCGCGGCGCCGGCAACATACTGCTTTTAAAAACTTGTTTACTGGGGAAAAGATAATCTACTCATGAGGACATATATTCAGTTTCTGCCTAGGTGGAAAGCCCACCTGGGACCACTGAGCACGAAGGTGAGCTAGTCACTGTCTTGCTCTCAGAAAGCTTGAGTTCATTGGAAGGGCTGGGATCTACTCACAGGACCATAGGTTGAGGCTAACACTCTGCTGGACCTTTACGACCCTTCCCGGGCAGATGTTTGCCACATTGGTTCCCACACCGCTGCATCCTCCATGCAGTGTCTGGGTTGCAATCAATTTCCTGCTGATGCTCACCCTGGGAGGCAGCTGGTGATGTCTCAAGCACTTGGGTCCCTGCCACCCATATGGGCTCCTGGCACAGGCCTGGACCAGTCCCCAGCTGTTGCGGGCATTTGCGTAATGAAACAGCAAACGGGAGATCTGTCTCTCTGCCTTCAAATAAAATAAATAAATAATTTTTTAGAATAAGACTGTCTGTTACAAGAACCCAGTGATGTTATGCCACTTCCTTACTGTGTGACCTTGGGCAAGTTAACTGAATCTCACCTCTAAAATGGGGGAAATAATTCTGCCAATTTGAAAGGGCTTCGTGAAGATATATTGAGTTAATGCATACAAAGTTCTTGGAACAGGGCCTGGCCCATGGTGAGTACTATATTGATTAGCTGCTACTGTTGTTATTGCTGTTATTATCATTATTCTCCTTACACTTAAGCTTGTCCTGGGTGCTTGATAGACCCTGAATTGGTCGTCTGCTCCCATGCTCACAGCCAGATGTCGTATGCCTTTATCTCTGCTCTCTAAACATCTTTTCACTACTCTCATAGAGAACTCACCACATTTTGCTTTGAATAGTTCTTTGTATACATGACTCACCAGTTGCCAAAGTGTCTGAAAGGACATTGCATGCACTGTGCAGCTTACTGGAAACATTTAGAGCAGGAAGAGGAAAGTGAGACCAAGCTGTCGGTAGGGCAGATGGAGTCTGGAGAAAAGGCAGGAAAGGTAGCCCTTACCTTGGGAAAATCTGGCAGTCACAGATGAAATACAATGTGGGCCACTATCTACCTGACAGGGATCCAGTCTCAGGGAATACAGAATTCAGAAATGGGAGTAAAAGTGAAATTGCTGACGCCAGTGTTGTGCTGCAGTGGTTTATCACATCACCACTTGGGACACAAACATCCTATATTGGAGTGCAGGTTCAAGTCCAGGCTGCTCCACTGCCAGTCCAGCTCCCTGCTAATGTACCTGGGAAAGCAACACAAGATGGCCCAAGTTCTTGGGTCCCTGCACCCACGTGGGAGACCTGGAAGAAGCTCCTGGCTCCTGGCTTCACCCTGACCCAGCTCTGGCCACTGTAGTCATTTGGGGAATGAACCAATGGATGGAAGATCAATCTCTCCCCCTCCTTCCCTGTTACCTTGTTTCTCAAATCAATCAATCAATCTTGAAAAAAAAAAAAACAGGTGAAATTGCTTTGGCTCACTGGCATTCATGTTTCATATGCCACTGCCTACACACACACACACACATGCACACACACATGCAAGCATACACACCAATTTTAATTCATTGTAAGGCATGAGCTGCTTCCTTTCCCCCAAGTTTCAAGGATGAGCATGTGACCCAGGCCTAGCCAAGTAGTGCAGCACATTCCCCCAGGATCTGTGTCTGGATTAGGGATAGGCACATGAATCAAGACAAGACACTGAGGCCCAATCAGAACTAAAAATTGTGTTTTCCATACCAGGATACCTATCTAAAGAAGCCCTGCCTTGGGGCCAGCGCCATGGCTCACTTGGTTAATCCTCCACCTGCGGTGCCAGCATCCCATATGGTGCCGGGTTCTAGTCCTGGTTGCTCCTCTTCCAGTCCAGCTCTCTGCTGTGGCCCAGGAAGGCAGTGGAGGATGGTCCAAGTGCATGGGCCCTGCACCCACATGGGAGACCAGGAAGCAGCACCTGGCTCCTGGCTTTGATCGGCACAGTGCCGGCCATGGCGGCCATTTGGGGAGCAAACCAACGGAAGGAGGACCTTTCTCTCCATCTCTCTCTCTCACTGTCTGTAACTCTACCTGTCAAATAAATATAAAAAAAAAAAAAAAAAAAGAGGGCCTGCCTGAGCGTGAAACCAAACAGCAGCGAGGAGAGCAAAAAGTTGAAGATTGTAAGTTTCTTTCCTTTTTTTTTTTTTTTTTTTGACAGGCAGAGTTAGACGTGAGAGAGAGAGAGACAGAGAGAAAGGTCTTCCTTTTTCCGTTGGTTCACCCCCAAAGTGGCTGCTACAGCCGACATGTTGCGGCCAGCACGCTGTGCCGAGGTAAGTTTCTTACAACGTGACATGAGCCTTGGACTTTGCAGTTACATCGACTAATAATATGCTGGATTCTTTGTTCAAGCTAGTTTGAGTTGGGCTTTCCGTCCTTAGCGATTGAAGGAGTCTTATCTGATACAGACCTTCATTCAGTCAGCTAACATTCATTAAGGCTCCACAGTAGGAGACCCTGGAGATACAAGGCTAATTAAGACACTATTTCTGTCCTGAAAGTGTTTAACGTCTGGTTGAAGAGCTAACTAGGCAAGTGATATGTTAAGTGATGAGGCAAAAAATTAGGGAGCTATTTGAGTATGTATCTAAAGAGTATCAAACACAGCATCTAGTAAAGACTGGATTATCATATAAATGTCTGTTTGATAAGAGATGGTGAAAACTGAACAGAGTTTAACCTTGTTATAACCTTGCAGAGAGTCTAGCTGGACCTCTGGGAGCATCAGTGGCCCCACCGTTGACTGGGATTCAGGACCCAAATTCCCTGTCCATGGGAAAATACTGGAAAACGACATATCAGGGGCCAGCCGTGATTGGGCAAAGTCACCTCAAAGCAGTGAGTTTTAGGTTATAAAACCTCAGGACAGTTTTCTCATTAGACATGCAAGTGTTCCCTCAACCAGAAGACCTGAGGAGATGGCAGGTAAAAAAAGATAAAAGGAGTGCGAGTCCTGAGTTTCACATTCTAGCCTTTATTGAGCTCAAGTTTTCTCCTCTAATAGAGCACTTTGGAGGATTAAGCCTGGGACACAGTGAAGGCTCTACCACCCCAGAACAAAGGAGTAAAATTCTATGTCATGAGAGACAAAGTTCTGGCTTTGCAGGCAGAATAGGTTCTTTCAGGATTTGGGGGGACATAAGGAATGGTTAGGCTCTGGGAAGCACATTGGATTCATCCAGTAAGATCTACATGGCGCTCCCTTCACTGCAGACCTCTAGCAAAGCCATATTGAGGGCGGTGCAGCGGAAGGGAGGACTGGAGCATGGAGCATGTCACTTGGGTTTACTTCAATCCCAAACTGAAGTATAGGGGTTGCGCACTAAATCCAAGCTAAGGATGCTTTTGCCTGGGCTGGTCCTCTGTCCGTCATACTTTAAAAAATTACTTATTTATTTTCCTTTCATTTGAAGATAGACAGGGTTCTTCCATCTACTGGTTCACTCTCCTCAAAGGCCCACAGAATCCAGGGCTGGGGCCAGCACTGTGGCACAGCTGGTTAAGCAGCTGCCTGAGGTGCCAGCATCTCATATGGGTGGCAGTACAAGTCCTGGCTGCTCCATTTCTGATCAAGATTCTTGCTTATACACTTAAGAAAGCAGCAGAAGACAGCCCAAGTGATTGGGCCTCTGACCCACTTTGGAGTCTGGGATGAAGCTCCTGGCTTTGGCCTGGCCCAGACCAGGTCAATGCAGCCATTTGGGGAGTGACCCAGTAGACGGAAGATCAATTTTTCTCTCTCTCTCTCTCTCTCTCTCTCTCTCTCTCTCTCTCCCTCTCCTTCTATCAGTAACTTTGCCTCTCAAATAAATAATAAATTAAAATAAAACAGGCCGGCACCACAGCTCACTAGGCTAATCCTCCGCCTTGCGGCGCTGGCACACCAGGTTCTAGTCCTGGTCGGGGCACCGGATTCTGTCCCGGTTGCCCCTCTTCCAGGCCAGCTCTCTGCTGTGGCCAGGGAGTGCAGTGGAGGATGGCCCAAGTGCTTGGGCCCTGCACCCCATGGAAGACCAGGAGAAGCACCTGGCTACTGCCATTGGATCAGCGCAGCGCGCCCGCCACGGCGGCCATCGGAGGGTGAACCAACGGCAAAAGGAAGACCTTTCTCTCTCTCTCTCACTGTCCACTCTGCCTGTCAATAAATAAATAAATAAATAAATACAAACAAAGTGGCCTGGGCCAAGCCAAGGCCAGCTACATCTGGATCTCCCACATGAGTAGCAGGGACCCAAGCACTTGAGCCATCATCTGCTGCCTCCCAGGGTGGGCATTAGCAGAATGCTAGATCAGAAGCAAAGGAGCCAATACTCCAACCAAGCACTTTGATATAAGCGATGCAGGCATCCCAAGCAACTGCACCAAACACCTGTCCCCCACACCCTCTTAATACCTAGTAAATGTGATTTTTTTGAAGGGACAGTTCTTCAGGAATCCTATTCCTGGTCATACTTCACAACTAATAAAAGTCTTGTTTACTCTGTTGTAATACTCACTACACTATTAAATTATTTCCTGTTAATCTGTGCCCCCTATTTGGACTTGATCTCTTATTCACCATTGTATTTCCAGCATCTAATACATTGCCTGATCCATTAAAATTACCCATTAGATGTTTTTGAGTGTGAAAAAAATTGCCATGAACCAAAATATGTTTAGATCCAGCCTTAATTTATATTTCCCCAAAGGTAGAGCTTGAAACAAAGAGTCCAATGGCAACAGTTTATTAAGGAAGTGATGGTTAGAAGCTGGAATGAGGTATTGAAGAGAACAGAGCAGAGCAGGGAACGTCAGTTGTGTTACTGAGGTATTACCACAGTGCATCTGAGGCTCAACCCTGCCTACAGCCTGCCCGAGAGGTAGAATTCACCACAAGATGTCCCTCCCAAGGCTGAGTATCTAGCTAAGGACTTCTAGATGGCTGGGTTGAGGGCAGGCCAGGGAGAGAGTAACTATCCCCACACTCCGTGCTGCAGAAAGGTCAGAGACAGAGGGGACGCTTCACATGGCGAGCTGTCAGAGTGCATGAGAACTGTCCACACGGCTGCTGCAGCTACAATCCAGAGGAGCCCTGGAGATAAAACATGCCATACTAATAGTGTCTAGTATGGATCTCGTGAAAATGATGCAGAGACTACAGTCACAATCCTGCCAGAAGGGAATGTATTTGTGTTTCCTAGTTCTGCTGCTTTACAGAGCTGGAGAAATCCAAAAGGCTGTCACCCTAGTTTAAATGGCCCAAAATATAGGCTCACTATCCACGTAAGAAACAGGCCATTGTGTTTTTTGAGTTTGCCATATACCAAAGTAATCATATTTAATGAGGCAAAATTCTTCAATTAAAGAATTCTAGCTGGGACTGGCACTGAGGCGCAGTGGGTTAATGCCCTGGCCTGAAGCGCCAGCAACCCATATGGGCGCCAGTTCGAGCTCCACTTCCAATCCAGCTCTCTGCTGTGGCCTGGGAAAGCAGTGGAAGATGGTCCAAGTCCTTGGGCCCCTGCACCCACGTGGGAGACCTGGAAGAAGCTCCTGGCTCCTGGCTGCGGATTGGCGTAGCTCCGGCCGTAGCGGCCTTTTGCGGGGTGAACTGATGGAAGGAAGACCTTTCTCTCTGTCTCTCTCTCTCTCACTGTCTAATCCTGTCAAATAAAAAAAAATGGCAAGGATTTTTTTAATATTAAAAATAGAATTAGCAACAAAAGTAATGAATAAAATGCAAAGTTTTGTGATTCAAAAGACATCTTGAAAAAGTGAAAAGACAAGTTACAGAATGGAATAAAATATGTACAAATCATTTATCTGATAAGACTTATCTAGAATATGTAACAAACTCTTACAAATAAATAATTTACAAATAACTCAATTTTAAAATAGGCAAACAATTTGCATATACATTTCTCCAATGAAGATATGCAAATGACCAAGACACATAAAAAGATTATCTATATCATTAGCCATCAGGTAAATGCAACTCAAAACCATAGTGAGATACCACTTCACAGCCATTAGGATAACCAGAATTGAAAGGATAGGGGCTGGTGCTATGGCGCAACAGGTTAAAGGCCTGGCCTGAAGCGCTGGCATCCCATATGGGTGCTCCACTTCTGATCCAGCTCTCTGCTATGGCCTGGGATAGCAGTAGAAGATGGCCCAAGTCCTTGGGCCCCTGCACCCACGTGGGAGACCTGGAAAAAGCTCCTGGCTCCTGGCTTTGGATCAGCGCAGCTCCGGCCATTGCAGCCATCTGGGGAGTGAACCTGCGGATGGAAGACCTCTCTCTCTGTCTCTATCTCTCTCTGTAACTCTGTCTTTCAAACAAATAAATCTTTAAAAAAAAAAAAAAGAAGAAAGAATAGATAAACATTGATGAAGATGTGGAGAAATTCCCTCATATACTACTAGTGGGAATGCAATGTGGTGCAGACACTTTGGAAAACACACTGGTAGTCTCCCAAGATACTTCTGACCAGCATTTCCATTGCTGTGCATATATTCTCAAGAGAAATGAAGTTATATGTCTACAGACAAATTTGTACATGGTTCATAAATAGCTAAAAAGTATAAACATCACAAACAGCCATCAACTGATGAAGAAATAAAACGTGGTATATCCATGCAACAGAATATTATTCAGTAGCAAAAAAGAAATAAAGTACTGATATATGCTGCAATTTAGTTAGAATTTTTCAGAGAAGCAAAACCAATTTGGTTGTGTGTGTGTTTACAGACAGAAATTTATTGAAAAGAATTGACTTATGAGATTACGGAGGGTGACAATCCCTACAATTTGCATTCTATAAGCTGGAGATCCAGGGGAACTGATGATAAAGTGGTGTTTGTTTTTTTTTTTTTTTTTTTTTTTTTTTTTTTTGACAGACAGAGTGGACAGTGAGAGAGAGAGAGACAGGTCTTCCTTTTGCCATTGGTTCACCCTCCAATGGCCGCCGCGGCCGGCACACCGCGCTGATCCGAAGGCAGGAGCCAGGTGCTTCTCCTGGTCTCCGGCACCCCGACCGGGACTAGAACCCAGTGTGCCGGCGCCGCTAGGCAGAGGCTTAGCCTATTGAGCCGCGGCGCCGGCCAATGATAAAGTTGTAGTACAGGTCTGAAAGCCTGCAAACCAGGAGAGCCAATGATATAGTTCTAGTCCAAAGGCCAGCAAGCTTGAGATCCCAGAAGATCCCTGCCTCTGTTTGAGTCCAAAGACAAGAAACAGAAATGTGTTCCAGCTCAAAGGCAATCAGGCAGAGAAGTTCTCTTATTCAGAACGTCTACCTTTTTGTTTTATTTAAGCCTCCAACTGATTGGATTAGGCACATCTGCATTAGGAAGAACAATCTGTTTCATCCAGCTGATAGATTAATATGTTAAACTCACCCAAAGGCAATCTCACAGAAAACACCAAATATTTAGGTGTTCTGTGATCCAATGAGGTTGACATATAAGATTATAACCATCATCACAAGTACCAATTCAAAAGCAATCTGTGGGGTTTCTTTGGTCCACATAAATCACCTGTAAAATAACACACATTTGTGAGACAATGGCAAATTTCAATCACCAAGGGAGTGTAAAGTATTATTAAGAATTGTTATTTTGTGGCTGTCTTCCATTTGCTCCTCCAGATCTACTTTCCACCTTGCTCTGTGTTCCAGAAGTTTGGCCTGTAAGTACTGCATCAGCAGGACTCCCAACCCCTCTAGCAATGAGTTAGCCTTGGTCAGTGAGAAGTCCTGGAAAGAGAACCAAGGGAAGGAAGGAGTATAACGTCTATTATTTCCTGCCTCTCTCCTTTTAAGGCCACCTCTTGCATGTTGTGTCTCTTCATCAAAGGGGATTGATTTCCACAAAGTAGCCAACTCTACAGATCTTTGTGCTTCCAGGTTCTGTTACCACATCCCTACTGGGCCCTGGATGTAGTACCAAA
This sequence comes from Oryctolagus cuniculus, assembly GCF_964237555.1. Taxonomy (NCBI): domain Eukaryota; kingdom Metazoa; phylum Chordata; class Mammalia; order Lagomorpha; family Leporidae; genus Oryctolagus; species Oryctolagus cuniculus. The sequence goes on along the minus strand of NC_091438.1, from coordinate 110,086,851 downwards.
TTAACCAGCCACTAGGCCTAGGTTACTCTGCTATACCCTTTAAATGAACCCTCCTAAAATCATCCTGCTTTGAATGTGTCATGTTTCCTGTTGATATATATCGATTTATGTGTGATGGGATGTTGTAGTTATGCAAGGAAAAAAAGAAGAGAGAGAGGGAAGAAAAGAAAGGGGGAGGGGAGGGGAGGAGAGGGGAGGGGAGGGAGAAGGAACGGAAAGGGGCAGGCATTTAGAGCAGTGGTTAGGTCGGTTCTTGCAGTGCCCACACACCATTATCAGAGAGCCTGGGTTTGTATCTGGCTCATTTCTGTTTCCAATTTCCTACTAGTGTGCACCCTAGCAGGCAGCAAGTACTTGGGTCCCTGCCACTCATTTAGGAGATTGGGACTGAGCTCCTGGCTCCTGACTTTGACCTGGCCCAGCCCCGGATATTATGGAGATACAGACAGTAAACCAGTGGATGGAAGATCTCTGTCTCTGTCTCCCTGTTTTTAAAAATAAATCAAAAGATGGCCAGTGCTGCGGCTCACTAGGCTAATCCTCTGCCTGCGGCGCCGGCACCCAGGTTCTAGTCCTGGTCGGGGCGCCGGATTCTGTCCCGGTTGCCCATCTTCCAGTCCAGCTCTCTGCTGTGGCCCAGGAGGGCAGTGGAGGATGGCCCAAGTGCTTGGACCCTGCACCCGCATGGGAGACCAGGAGGAAGCACCTGGCTCCTGGCTTTGGATCGGTGTAGCATGCAGGCCGTAGCGGCCATTTGGGAGGTGAACCAACGGAAGGAAGACCTTTCTCTCTGTCTCTCTCTCTCACTGTCTAACTCTGCCTGTCAAAAAAATAAATAAATAAAATAAATCAAAAGAGCTCTTTATTTTATGACGATACATACTTAAGTACTTATGAATAAAATGATATAAGGGTTAGCATTTGCTTTAAAAATGATTCAACATGGATTTATGTTGATAATTGTTAAAGCTGGGTTATAGGAACATGGGAATTCATTATCTTTCTAAGTTGGCAGAAAAAAAAAAAACTCAGGGGCCAGCACTGTGGCATAGTAGGTTTAGCCTCTGCCTACAGCACCAGCATCCCATATGGGTGCTGGTTTGTGTTCTGGCTGCTCCTCTTCTGATCCAGCTCTTTACTAATGGCCTGGAAAGCTAGCGAAAGATGGCCTAAGTGCTCGGGCCTGTGTACCCAAGTGGAAGATCCAGAAGAAGCTCCTGGCTCCTGGCTCCTGGCCCCTGGCTCCAGATCAGCTCAGTTTCAGCCGTTGCAGCCATTTGGGGAGTGAACCAGCAGATGGAAGATCCCTCTCTCTGTAACTCTGCCTCTCAAATTTAAAAAAAAAAAAAAAAAAAAAAGGTCAGAAAAATAAAGAAAAATAAAGACAACCCACTGATCAGAGAAGAAAAGAATGTAGCCATACTAGAACATCTAAGCAGTCAGGTATTAAGGAAATAATGTAGAGGAAAATGATGTTTGGTCAAGGGCCAGCTTGGAATCCATGTCAGCGGTGACCTATTGTGTCATTCTTACTTCCTTCATGGGACTAAGAACTGAGGCTTGGCCGCTACTGGTTACAGATCCAGGAAGGACTGGGCCCAGTGTTCCATAAGAACATTAGGATAGATCTGGGACAAGCAGTTCTGACACAAAGTAAAGAAGCATACAATTTTCAAGAGAGCTGGAGTCATGGAAAGATTCTCTTGGGTAGAAGACTCTCTATACTTAATTGTAGGTTGTGGGCAACGACTTGGAAGAAAAGAGAAAACATGAAAATATAAGAGAGACACTTTTGATAACCTTGAAGAGAAAGAGGCTCCTTTCGTCCACTACCTCGGGAGGGAAAAGGGGGATAGAAAACCACACAACATTTTTAAAGGTAGAAATTAGAGAAGCTGAGGAAACTATATTTAGAGAAGCATTTCATTTCTCACCAAATATAATGATATAAGGCTAGCATCTTACTTTTCGATATCTGGGTGACCAAAGGTGACCCTCTCCTTTGTCATAACATGTAACTTAACAGGAAATCAACTATCCTATCATACCTTTAAGTCCTGCCCACATGAAAGGGTGACTTATACAAAATTTGTCCACCAGTGACAGGAATCTTGGAGTGCCGTCTCAAAATTCTGCCTACCACAGCCAGGAAAGGATAAGATTTTTGAATGTTTAGCATACATTAAGTAAAGATTTCAACAGTTTGCTCCCACACAGAAACATAAAGTGAAAAATAATAGATGATTTTTTAAATGATGATGAAATCAGATCAGACCTATTGTCATGTTTAATCCCAGTGAGAGTCAAGTTGGGAATTGCTAATTTCTTCTTCTTTTTTTTTTAACAGAAGATCAGTTTAGTATACATTAAGTAAAGATTTCAACAGTTTGCACCCCCATAGAAACACAAAGTGAAATATACTGTTTGAGTACTCGTTATAGCATTAAGCCTCAATGTACAGCACATTAAACACAAAGTGAAATATACTGTTTGAGTACTCGTTATAGCATTAAGCCTCAATGTACAGCACATTAAGGACAGAGATCTTACATGAGGAGTAAGTGCACAGTGACTCCTGTTGTTGACTTTACAAATTGACACTCCTGTTTATGGCATCAGTAATCTCCCTATGCACCAGTCATGAGTTTCCAAGGCTATGGAAGCCCCTTGAGTTCTCCGACTCTTATCTTGTTTAGACAAGGTCATAGTCAAAGTGGAGGTTCTCTCCTCTCCTCCCTTCAGAGAAAGGTACCTCCTTCTTTGAAGACCTGTTCTTTCCACTGGGATCTCACTCACAGAGATCTTTCATTTAGGTGTTTTGTTTTTTTTTTTTTTTTTCCCAGAGTGTCTTGGCTTTCCATACCTGAAATACTCTCATGGGCTTTTCAGCCAGATCCGAATGCCTTTAGGGCTGATTCTGAGGCCAGAGTGCTGTTTAGGACATCCGCCATTCTATGAGTCTGCTGAGTATCTCGCTTCCCATGTTGGATCACTCTCCCCTTTATTTATTCTATTGGTTAGTATTAGCAGGTACTAGACTTGTTTATGTGCTCCCTTTGACTCTTAGTCCTTTCATTATGATCAATTGTGAAGTGAAATTGATCACTTGGACTAGTGAGATGGCATTGGTACATGCCACCTTGATGGGATTAAATTGGAGTCCCCTGGTATGTTTCTAACTCTATGAGGACACTTCTGGAACTAGTTCAGTCTATGAACTGAGATAAGGCCTTGGATGGGAAGCCAAGGACCATATTGAAAAATATTGAAAAGTTGTTGACAGCCTAATGGAGAGGGAATTTAAAGTCATAATCCCTCTTGATAGGCTTGGAGCAGGGACTAGAAATCAGACAAAGTAGATTTTTAGTTCTGGATCTGCCATTATCTTACCATGTGACTTGAGCAAAACACAAACTTTCTGGATCTTTCCTCCTTCAACCATAAAATAAAGGTAATGAAAGCAGGAGGCTGCTAAAGTAAACAAAAATTCTGTTATTAGGATCATAAAGCACTGAGACTAATGTGAAAAAGAACTGTAAGATAATCCTTTTCCAAATATTCTTAAGAACTGTGTAACTAGCCTCTTTGGAACTTACTTAGGTATTACTTAAAAGTAGGGAAAATGTGGAGGATGACCCCTCTGCCAGCCCTATAATTGTGTGTTTCTAAAATAGACTGTCATCTTGTGCATTAGCTTTGATGTTTGCCATTTTAATCTATCTTGAGTTCATTTTAGTTTATGGCTGCTTTCTTTACAATTTAGCTCTGTAATATCACAGATCTGTTTTACAAAAAGTGGAATATTTTATTGAGTCAATTCTAAATCAGATTCTGACACTGCCTCTGTCTCTGCTTCTGTCTCTAATGAATGACCCTAACAGCAGCTAATTTCACCTTCTTTATCTCGCAAACAGAGATGATAATAGGTATATTTCTGAAGTATTTATGAAAATGATTGATTCCACAAAAATAGCTTAAAAAATTGTAAGACAAAGAACTTAACTATCATTATAAATGTTCATTTTCATTTGGCATGTTTTTCAAAAATATATTTTTAAATATAAGAATTATTTAATAAATCTTTTAATGCTGTCTTCTCTGAGTTTTCATGCTTTACTTCCCCTGAATTATGTATTTGTAAATCATAAATCTGGAAGGAAGTTGAGAACTTATCTGGTTCAACTCAAGTGGAGTGGCATAATTTCAGGGCTGGCACTGTGGCGTAGTAGGTTAAGCCTCTGCCTCTGGCACTGGCATTCCATATGGGCGCTGGTTTGAGTCCCAGCTGTTCTACTTCTGATCCAGCTCCCTGCTAATGGCCTAGGAAAGTAGTGGAAGAGCTCCTGGCTTCTGGTTTCAGATCCCCCCAGCTCCGGTCGTTGCAGCCATTTGAGGAGTGAACCAGCAGAAGACTTCTCTCTCTGTCTCTCTATGTCTCTCTCTAACTCTGCGTTTCAAATAAATAAATCTTAAAAAAGGAAAAGAAAAGGAGTGGCATGATTTCACCTAAAATCTTCCAGGAAGTGGCAGAACCAGGCACAAAACTCAGGTATCTTTTTTCATTCAATTGCTGTTTTCATGACTCCCTGGAAACAAACCATTCGTTCATTCATCACTCACTGAATAAATATTTTTTTAAGTGTCACACTGTGCTAGGGTTTGCTAAGGTCTACTGATAAAGCTATTAATGAGAATACAGTTCTTGCTATCCAGTTAGTTGATAAGAAAGCTATAGGAGAAAAGTAAACAACAAACAAGCAATTCTTTGATAAGCATATACATGAATAGTTTGGGAATACATGTGAGGGTACCATAATTAAACCTGGATGATCAAGAAAAACTTCCTAGAGGAAGTGATCTGACCTGAATCTTAAATGACAAGTAGAAACTGGCCAAGCACTGAAACTAACGAGGCTAGGGAATGGGCATTCTGGACAGAGTGAATGGCGGGGACAGATGCAGTGAGGTGTGAGCACTAGGCTTGCTTTGTGGAACTGTAAATAATTCTGTGTGGTTGGCACATACAGTGCAAGGCAGGGAGTGATTAGAAGTGAATCTGGAGAGAAAAAGCAGAAGCCAGTTGATGAAGAGCTTCATATGCTGGGCTAAGAAATAAAAAGTACACAGGGAAGTAGTATGGGAAGTGGGGGAAGTGACAGGGAACAATATAGTCACATATGAGTGCAATAATGATTTCCCATTTTAATGAAGAAAATAGATTCAAAAGAATTTTAAAATGGGGGGCAGAAAGACCATTTAGAAGGCTATTGCATTAATTCAAGAATAATAGTCTATAGATTTGGTTGCTGCAATAGAAACCCAAATAACAAAATTTTCACAAAATAGAAGTACCTTCCTCACTTAGAGTTTAGGCACTGGGGCCAATGCTGTGCTGTGGCAGGTAAAGCCGCTGCCTGGGGCACTGGCATCCAATACAGACTCCTGTTCAAGTCCTGGCTGCTCCACTCTGATCCAGTTCCCTGCTAATATGCCTGAGAAATGAGCAGAAGATGGCCCAAGTCTTTGGGCCCCTGTACCACGTGGGAGACCCAGAAGAACCTCCTGGCTCCTGGCTCCCAGCTCCCGACAGGCCCAACTCTAGCCTTGTAGCCACTTAGGGAGTGAACCAGTGGATGGAAGATCTCTCTCTCTCTCTCTCTCTCTCTTTCTCTCTTTCTCTCTCTCTCTTTCTCTCTCTCTCTCTCTCTCTCTAGAACTCTGTCTTTCAAAAAAAAAGAGTCTGAGCACAAATGAAGGCAACAATGGCACCTATTTATATATTGTTGGAAAGATAAACTTAAATAGTTCAGGGACTTGAAACAAAATAAGTGCTCAATAAAGATAAGCTGATTTGCTATTGTTTTTATGACTACCATTATTTCAAAATCCATTCAATACCAATTCTCTGCTTCCTATTCCCTGTCACTTCCCCCTGCTTTCTCTTCTTCATTTATCACCTGTTCTTATCTCAATGAGTAATACCTGATACACTGAGAGTGTTTTGAAAAACCTAAACTTTTTTTTTTTTTTAATTTACTTGACAGGTAGAATGATAGACAGTGAGAGAGAGAGAGAGAAAGGTCTTCCTTCTGTTGGTTCACCCCCCAAATGGCCGCCACAGCTGGCCATTGTTTAATAACTTTTCTCTGCTGTATCCTGGTTCTTTCTGCATTACTATAATATATATATATAACATATACATATATATATATATAAAGAGAAGGCAACACAACAATGTTTTATATATATGTGTGTGTGTACATTTATATATATGTGTATATATATATATATATGTTTTATTTATTTGAAAGGCAGAAAGAGAAAGGCTGACAGAGCTTCTATTTGCTGGTTTATTCCCCACATATGTGCAAAAGTTGGGGCTGGGCCAGGCCAAAATCAAGAATCCAGAATTCAATACTGATCTCTCACATGGGTAACAGTACCCCAAATACTTGAGCCATCACCTGCTACGTCCCAGGTTATGCATTAGCAGGAAGCTGGAACTGGAGCAGGACTCAAACCCAGGCACTCCGGTATGGGATGAAGAGTACCACGCAGCATCGTTAACTACTGTGCTACACCCCTCCCCAAAGTATTTATATGTGTGTGTACACATACATATGCAGAAGATACCACACTTACCAGAAGTCTTGGTAGCACAGCCATTAAGACCCTGGGAGTCAGAATTGAGACGTTCTTACCATGTCATCTTGGAAATTTTGTTTATCTTTGTTTATCAAAATGTCATTTTCCTGATCTGTAAAATGGTAACAACAATACAAGAGGTAGTAGTACAAGGTCATTGTGAAAACTAATAGATGGGGCCTGGCGCTGTGGCGCAGTGGGTTAAAGCCCTGGCCTGCAGTGCCGGCATCCCATATGGGTGCCGGTTCGAGTCCTGGCTGTTCCTCTTCTGATCAAGCTCTCTGCTGTGGCCCGGGAGGGCAGTGAAGGATGGCCCAAGTCCTAGGGCCCCTGCACCCACATGGGAGACCAGGAAGTAGCACCTGGCTCCTGACTTTGGATTGGCGCAGCTCCGGCCGTGGCGGCCATCTGGGGAGCGAACCAGCAGATAGAAGACCTCTCTCTCTGTCTCTGTCTCTCTCTCTCTGTCTCTCTCTCTCTCTCTGTAACTCTGTCTTTCAAATAAATAAAATAAATATTTTTAAAAAAAGAACTAATAGATAAAGCACGTGATTATTTACTGCAGTGCCTGACACAGATGTCACCTCTCCTTACTACTCTGATTCTGTTCTGCCCCGTTCATCGGAGTGTTTTTTCTGTTTGGAGTTCACTTTTCTGTTTGCCATGTTTCAAACCTGTTTAGAAAAACAGTTTCCTAAATGCTCTTTGAGGCAGAATAAATATAAAGGCATAGTTCTAACTATGATGATGCTTTTATTACACAAATGATGCCACTAACCCACCATGTCCTCCCTGTGTCTGGGAAGTCACGGATGAGAATGGGGGGAAAGATACAGAAATCTTACTCTCCACGAGAGTCATTCATTGTGTTTTTCCCTTGCTGGTAATGATGACTTTACACTGATATATCCACTCTTTCCCTTACCATCTTTATGATGAGAACATGCATTTGAATGCCCCCTGTGTGCCTAGTATTTCGCTCTGTACTAGGGACCTAGCAGAGAACAAGACTGATGTGAATGGAATGGGAGAGGGAGCGGGAGATGGGAGGGGTGTGAGTGGGAGGGAAGTTATGGGGGGGGGGGGAGCCATTGTAATCCATAAACTGTAATTTGGAAATTTATATTTACTAAATAAAAAAAAAAAGATTCTACCATTCAAAAAAAAAAAAAGACTAAATAGGGGAGATCAGTGTGCACATAGATGTGTAAACATAAGACTGACTGAAGGAATGGCCGGCACCGCGGCTCACTAGGCTAATCCTCCGCCTTGCGGCGCTGGCACACCGGGTTCTAGTCCTGGTTGGGGCGCCGGATTCTGTCCCGGTGCCCCTCTTCCAGGCCAGCTCTCTGCTGTGGCCAGGGAGTGCAGTGGAGGATGGCCCAAATACTTGGGCCCTGCACCCCATGGGAGACCAGGAAAAGCACCTGGCTCCTGGCTCCTGCCATCGGATCAGCACCATGCGCCGGCCGCGGCAGCCATTGGAGGGTGAACCAACGGCAAAGGAAGACCTTTCTCTCTCTCTCTCTCTCTCTCTCTCACTGTCCACTCTGCCTGTCAAAAAAAAAAAAAAAAAAAAAAAAAAAAAAAAGACTGAAGGAAAACCAGCAGTTAGGTGAGTTTGGATGTTGAGGCCGTGGACTCAGTCCCTCTCTTCTCTGGTCCATAACATTGTTGGGGCCTGAACTGTGACACAGCGGGTAAGATTATCTGCTGGTGGGCTTGGGAAAGCAGCAGAGGATGGCTCAACTGCTTGGACCCCTGCACCCACATGGGAAACCTGGAAGAGTTTTCTCCTGGTTCCTGGCTTTGGATCAGCCCAGCTCTGGCCATTGCAGCCATTCGGAGAGTAGACCAGTATATGGAAGATATCCCTCTCTCTCTCTGACTCTACCCCCCCCACCTCTCTCTCTGTACCTCTACCTTTCAAAGACATAAATGAATCTTTAAAAAAACTAACATTGCTGTGTTGCCTTCTCTTTTCTAACTTTTGTGTGGCAAATTACTTTACTTCTCTGAGCCTCAGTTCACTTATCTGTAATATAGAAATAGCAATATGTACCTCTTCAAGTAAATATGAGAATCACATTAAATATATATGTAGTGAAGGATTTTCCATTGCACCTGGCAAATGCAAAGAACTCAAGAGATGGCAGATATTTATTTATTTATTTACTTACTTACTTACTTGAAAGGCAGAGTTACAGAGAGGCAGAAGCAGAGAGAGAGAGGTGTTCCATCTACTGCCAGAGCCTGATTGAACTGAAGCCAGGAGCCAGGAGCTTCTTTTGGGTCTCCCCCACAGATGCAGGAACCCCAAGGACTTGGGCCATCTTCTACTGCTTTCCCAGACCATAGCAGAGCGCTGGATCAGAAGTGGAGCAGTCGGGACTCAAATCGATGCCCATATGGGATGCTAGCAAAGCAGTTTTACCCACTACACCACAGCACCGGCCCTGGCAGATGTTTTTATTAAAAAGAAAAAAGACTTATTTATTTATTTGAAAATCAAAGTTACATAGAGAGAGGGAGAGACAAAGAAAGAAATAATTCCATCCATTGCTCCACTCCCCAGATGACCAAAAAGGCCAAAGCTGGGCCCAGTCAAAGCCAGGAGCCAGGAACGTCATCCAGGTCTCCCATGTGAGAGTAGCAGGGGCCCAAACACTTGCTTCTTCTGCTGCTTTTCCCAGGCCATTAACAGGGAGCTGGATCAGAAGTGGAGCAACTGGGACATGAACCAGCACCTCTACGGGATGCCTGAAACGCAGGCAGTGGCTTTACCAGGTATGTCACAATGCCTGCCCGGACAGATGCTTTTATTAGTAGTTTAAAGAACATAACCAGTGAATGAATGTTAAAAATGTTGGTATCTCTAAACATAACCCAAGAAATTAGTGCTAAATCTGGACATGATGCTGAAAATTTTATTTTATAGCATTAATCATAACAGTGAGAAAGTTCAGTCTAAATGTCCAACAAAAAAATTCACTTGTGAGGTGTATAAAAACATGTCACCTGAAATTTTAAGAGCGCCTCTAGCATAACATCACTCTCACTGATTTGCATTCTGATGCAGCCTCTTGAGTAGAAAAGGACAGAAGTGAAGAATGCACCAGCGATTGCACTTGGCAATGCATCTCAAAGAAAGAGCACCTTGCTTCTTAGGAAAAATTTGGGAACCTGTGTGCTAGTTAGCATTTTATTGCCTTTTGGCCCCATAGTAAGTCTTTTAAATTGCTCCATGAACATGGATCTGGGCCTTTCAATACAGTTTTCTTCTGACAGTTGACCCTGAAGTCTTATCAGCAGACGGTGGTGGTGATGAGACATCTCAGGAAGAAATGACTTTTCCTTCCCGATCACATGCTCCCTGGACAGGTCCTACAGCACTGTGTAGCAGTCACCAACTTCCCCCATTAGCCTCTTGGGAGGACTGCCTTTGCTAAGTAGCTTTCACCCTCAGAGTCAATTTCTGACAAGTTCCAGCGACATGCCTCCAGAAAGTGCAGCATCACAGTGACTTATCTACCACCAACAAGTCACAACCATGCCCTCTGCAAGGGCAACGTCTCAGTCCCGTGGGCTGAGGCTGGAGTTGTTCTTGGCATGCTATCTCAACCCTAGCAACAGCTCCTTGTATCTGCTATTTCTATATTCTTTAGAATTATCTTTACTTCTTACAAACAATTCCCTCATTACTGTCATTCCCTTCTTTATGTCAAATTTACATTGAACTTGGCCTTCTCAAGTTACTGTGATTCTCTCCTTATTGGATCTAGACTAATCTACTACATCTCTAAAGGAAGCTGTCTTTAGATGAGGAGAATAACAGGTAAGAAACAAAGAGATAGAATGCTCCTGGAATGTGCAATTTAGGGGTCTTCCAAAATCTAGTGGTCTCTTGAGGGGCAGATGCTAGCTTTGGTGAAGGTAGAAAGGTAGTTGGAGGTGCTGTCTGCTGGAGGTGATAACTACTGATGACTCCTAGACAGTCAGAGGACAGTGCAGACTGAGGCAAGGTCTCACTTCTGCTTTGATGGACGCTTTCTCTATTATCCCCATCAAAGTTTCCCTTAGGTATTCAGTGTTTGCCAAGTGTTAGGGATACAAAAGTGATAATAAGGCCACCTTACTCAAAGAGGGTCTCTAAGTTTACCCACTTGTGCCTCTCATAGCTCCCAGGAATTGATTTTCCCCTGGATTAGTGGTGATAAAACTCCAACAAAACACCAATCTCAACCCCCTATAACAGAAATACAAATGCCATTTCAGATTGTGGCTAATGTTCTGGGAATTAAGTGGCTACTAGATTGTGGAATATTTCCAGGTCCAAAGACTAGGAAGTAACTCAGAGATAGCCTAAGAGAAGATAGAGAAGGGAACAGGTAATTAAGAAGATGTGAGGTTTGACACTGTGGTGTAGCAGGTAAAGCCGCCACCTGCAGTGCCAGCATCCTATATGGGCACTGGTTCAAGACCCAGCTGGTCCTCTTCTGATCCAGCTCTCTACTATGGTCTGGGAAAGCAGCAGAAGAGGGCTCAAGTGCTTGGGCCTCTGCACCCGTGTGAGGGACCCAGAAGAAGCCCCTGGCTCCCGGCTTCAAATCAGCCCAGCTCCAGCTGTTGTGGCCATTTGGGGAGTGAACCAGTGAATGGAAGATCCCTCTCTCTCTCTCTCTCTCTCTTTCTCTTACTCTCTCTCTCTCTCTGCCTCTGCTTTTCAAATAAATACATAAATCTTTAAAAAGATGTGGGCTTTTCTAGAAATAGTACCCCTGATTATTACTTAGAGAATAGGGTTAGCCTTCCACTTTACTTCTTGTGCCCATACCCATCCTCCTTTCTGAGAGTACCTCCATTTAGTCTTCCTAGCAAGTGTTTAGTCTAGTAGTTAAGACGCCCATTAAGACTCCTGTGTTCCACTTCTTAGTGCCTGAGTTTGACACCCAGCTGCAGCTCCTTACTCAGACTCCCTGCTAATGCAGACCCTGGGAGACAGGTGGTGATGGATCAAGTAATTGGACTCCTGCCACGCACAGGGGAGACCTGGATTGCATTCCCAGCCCCAGCCTAGCCCTGGCTGTTGTGGGTATTTGGAAAGTGAACCAGCAGATGCGATCATTGGGGTGGGTATCTCTCCTCTTAAATAAGTAAATAAAAATTTTAAAAAATAAGCAATGTCTCCCTTGATATGTATTTAACATTTCATTGGTCCCTATTTTCCTTTGGGGAAGGTTGGAGATGGGTTGTATAAGGGAAACTATGGAAAGCCTTACCTGCTTTATACCTAAAAAGTTTGCAGAGAAAATATTCTAAAAATAAACTTCCAAGACAGAAAAGAAAATGTGAAGAGTGTCCTTATAACAAATAGCATAATCTAAATTAAATCAATTTATGCTATTTTCCAGCAGAGTTATGGGTCACAAATTGATATAGGCGTTTTTCATTTATTTGAGCTAAACATGAAAATCTCTAAACCCAATGAACCTTGACAAGCATGCATCAGAAAAATAATAGAAACATATCTGGGTTCTTTTCATAAATCTGTTATCCAGCCACAAAGTACTTCACACCTTTGCCAATGATAAATTGAAATCAGCAGAGATAGGCAAGGATGATAAAACCTTGTTCATGAAGATGCCTATAAGGGGAAAAAAAAGCAGATATCTTATGTTGACTCACAGACAATTCCTACATGGAACATTAACTTTAAAAATGAGGGAACACAAAGAGTCTACAACCATGAGATGCCTGATCGGTTATTCCCAGCACTCCTCATCATGCCTGACTTAAAGGAAGACCCAATTACTAGCAACATTTTTCTCAAAGGAATAACAAATTGGAAATACTCACTTTTATTTTCATTGTCCACATTATCTTCTCTGAATTGCAAAGAAATGACTACATAACTAAATTTTAAGACATGCAATATTTTATAATAGATGTGTTTTGTTGGTTAATTGGTAATTTTTTAAGTTTAATGTTATCTTTGCCAAAGAATAAGCTTTCATAAAGGCAGAAATATACTTTTGTAACTATCACGGTGCTGAGGACAGGCCTTGTGACACAGCTGGTTAAGCTAGTGCTTGGAATAGACACCCAAATCCCATATCCGAGTGCTGCCTCTGCTTTCCACACAGCTTCCTGCTAATACACCTGGAAAGTAGCAGATAATGCTCTAGGTTCTTGAGTTTCTGCCACCCACATGAGAGACCTGGCTGGAGTTGCTGGCTACCAGCTTCGTCATGGCCCATCCCCAGCTGTTGTGGGCATTTAGGGAAGATTCTCTCTCTCTCTCTTCCTCTCTCTCTCTCTTTCTCTATTTTAAATAAATAAATAAATAAGCAAGAACTAAAGGCACAATAAATAATTAAAACAAAAAAACAACTATCCCAGTACTGGATATCTAAGACCACTGCTACAGCCATCACTATCACTACCAGTTACTCTTTATTAAATACCAGGCATTGTGTTTAACACTTACCTATGTTATCTTTCATCTTTGCAACAATACTAGGCATATCTCTTAATCAAGACCACAAAGCTAGGATTCCAAATCCAGGTCTGATGTCAGAGGTTGACCTCTTTCCACTGATTTTTTTTTTACATTTTTCCTTACTTAATTGTTGGGTCAATCTTTCCTTAATTTTAGGTGGCAATAATAAGCACTATTTTCCTTACTTGATTTCTAAATCTATGGGAAAATAAGACAGAGTAAGTAAGGCAGGAATCACCTTTATTACAGATAAAGTAAGGATGGAGGGCTGATTCTGAGCCAGAGTCCAGAACTCTTCAGATGTGCTTGCCAGGCGCAAGCAGCTGGACCTCGGCAGACCCTTCCTTCACTCCTACAGGAGCAGAAAGAAAAACACGTGCTCCCTCTCTTCAGCTTTATTCCAAGAGGAAGGATGTGAGATGTTCATGCTAGTTTCTTTTCTCAAACTCATGGATGGTCCCCAGGGTAGAATGAGTGCAGTGTTGGCAGAGAACTGGGAGCACTTTACTAACGTGCGCATTGATGGGCTCCTGTCAAATGGAAGAAATATCAGGAGCGGGAGGGACGTGTCTTCACTACATTAATAGCATGCTCACAGGCTAAATACAACTATTTGTCTTTCTAGAAGGTCTCAGTTGATTGATTTATAGTTCCTTCTAATATTCTTGACAAAAATTTATTTTTCCCATTGCCTTATACAGTTCAAGAAATCACCCTGACTATACTCGGAGTATTAATACTATCATCATTACAAAGTAATTATACTAAGTGCCTACCTGTACATAACCTTGGATGGGCACTTTACACTGCCATTGTACTATGGCTGTGATTTCAAGAGAGGACATTTATTTTAATAGATTATGAAACATGAGAGTATAGATGAGCTCGGTGGCAATGGAAGCTCCCAGAGCCTTTATCTGTCTTGTTCAGCACTGATCCCACGCTTCATGCTTGGCACATAAAGGGTCTCAATAAATGTTTGTTGGATAAAGGTCTACATTAATATACTTTCTCCAAATCCCATATTTATTTTAAATTAGTGTTTGCAAGAAGATCTCACCACTGGCAAATATATTCTGGAAAACTTTTCAAGTGGGAAAATCTTCAGCCCTATATGAATGACTTAAAGAGAGAGGAAAGCTGAAGAGAGATGATGTAATTAGAAGAAAATGTTGCTCCTTTGCCAAATAGATATTTGCATCCATTCTTCTCTCCCCAACATTTTCTTCTCTGCAGGCAATTTTACCCTCCTCCTTTCCTTCTTTGTTTTATGCTACGGCTGCTTCTCCCCCTCCTATCCCTTTTCTCTTCCTTTTCTTTCTCGCCAGAAAAGAACAGGTGTTATCTGGAAGGATTAATCTGCATTAGAGGAATGCAGGTTCTACACATTGAGGAGCTCGAGCAGATTGGAGAAGACTAAGCACTGCAGCTTTCATAACCAATCATGATCTCCACATAGCTCACATAATCTTCAATCACTAGCGACAGCTAAGGAATGACTTTTAGTTCCACAATCGCTGCTGTGAGGACCACGGGCAACATGACAAAGTAGGCAAAGTTTGGGGACTCTCATCTACTATCATAACTGCTTCTTCATTCCTGCTGCTCCAAGAACGCACACGGCTGCTATCGCCGCTCCTCTGCCCAAAGTTCCCCCTTTCTTCTCGCGTGGCTTTCCCAAAGTGCTGTGTATAAAGTACTCCCTTCTTCCTCCCTGCTTTCCTTCTTCCTTCCTACTTTCAGTCAGCGGAAGCAGAAGGGAAAGGCTGGAATATGCTGTAGTCCGTTTAAGCAGAGATTTGTTAAAGGACATTATCGCTGGCTTGCTTCAGTGGTGACAACGGAGCCGGAGGACCCCTGTCAGGAGTGTGTGAAACTTCTACCTGCTTGAACAGGAGAGCAGGCAGCTCCTGAACCTTCTTAGGTTGCTGTGTCGGCATTTCCAGCTCCACAATCTCTCTGCAGACAGAGATTAGAGGCCTTTGTGAGCAAGGAGAAACGGCACCTCTTGCTCTTCTCTCCTGGATAACTTGAGATAAATTTCTGCAATCTGTCCTTAGAAACGCTGTGGGTGGGGGACGCTTTCCATTCTGGAAGGGAAAGGGGACACTCCCTGTGCCTTCTCTGCTTGCTTCAGCAACAGTTCCGGACCAGGAGACCCCTCCTGCAAGGAGGATGTGAAGCTTCTGCTTACTTAAATAGGAGAGTGGGCCCTTGTCTGTGCCTGCTTCCCCAGCTAGAACCAGTGATGATCCCAGTTCTGCAATTTCTCCTGAAAAGAGGTTGAAAGCCTCTGACACCTTCCTCTTGGGGGCTCTAATGATAAACTCTTGTGGTCTCTCATTGGAAGAAGGCAGGGGCTCTTCAATGCCTTTCTCCCTGGCTTGTTTCAATGATAACCACAGACCATGCATGGAGGATGTGAGACTTCTGCTTGCTCAAAGGAGAGAGTGGGCACTCCTCCACACCTTTGCTAGCTTATTCTAGCAATAAATTAGCATCTGGAGAGACTCCCAGAAGTAATTTCTGCTCTAACTTCGGGGGTGCCCTAACTTTTATAGCCTTCACCCAAGGGACTGGCTCCTGGGAGTTGACAGAGCTCCGTAGTCCTGAGTCTCCTGGACCACAGGGAATAAAAGCATGACTTTTACACTTGCAAACTTCTGCAACTATCTCCCCAGGCTCAAAGTGAACAGTCTGATCAAGAGTAAAGGCATCTGCTTCGGACCCTCTTAGGCAAAATGACTGGCAGATAATCTCTGACTCCCAGCCTCCCTGCAGGGAAATGAGAAACTTGAACACACATCTAACACCCCAACCTCTCCAGCTGCATCCCAAGGCACTGAATTCTATCCCTTTTTTCCCAAGGAAATAGCACGACTTGACATGCTCTAATTTCTTGGGGACCACTAAGAACAAAGACCACGGGTTGGGCCAGCACAAAGACTTGAGAGGCACCCAGAATCTCCAGCAGGGCTGACTGGGAAGGAGCATTGTGCACACAAGACCCATCTGCCAAGACTTGGAGAGAGGGTTCTAATATTTTTTTTTTAAGATTTTATTTATTTATTTGAAAGTCAGAGTTACACAGAGAGAGGAGAGGCAGAGAGAGAGAGGTCTTCCATCCGATGGGTCACTCCCCAGATGGCTGCAACGGCCAGAGCTGTGCTTATCTGAAGCCAGGAGCCAGGAGCTTCTTCCTGGTCTCCTACGAGGGTGCAGGGGCCCAGGCCATAGCAGAGAGCTGGATTGGAAGTGGAGCAGCTGTTACTAGAACTAGCACCCATATGGGATTCTGGCACTTCAGGCCAGGGCATTAACCCACTGCACCACAGCGCTGGGAGGGTTCCAATATTGGAAGTGCAGAAATTGAAAGTCAAGGAAAATGAAGAAACAGGGGAGTATTCCAAGTAAAAGAACAAGATAAACTCCAGAAAGCCAACTCTGTTGAAATGGGGATATAGGATTGACCTGACAGCAAATGCAAGACAGTCATAAAGATGTTACTGAGGTAAGGAGAGCAATGCATGAACAAACTGAGAACCTCACAAATAGGTAAAAAATATATTTAAAAAAGTACCAAACCAAAATTGTCATGCTGAAGAATTAAAAACTCTGTAGAGGGATTCAACATCAGATCAGATCAAATAGAAGAAAGGATTAGCAAACCTGAAGACAGATCACTGAAATCATGAAATCTGAGGAAGGAAAAGAGGAAAGAACAAAAAAGAGTGAGGACAGCCTAAGGGACTTAGGGGACACCATCAAGTGGCATGATTATGCATTATTGGTGAACCCAAATCTAGGAGAGGAAACAGAAATTCAGATTCAGGAAGTCCAACAGATCCTTTAATAATATGAATCAAAGAAGACCCACACCAGAACAGGCACTGTGGAGCAACAGGTAAAGCCACAGCTTGCAACACCGGCACCCCATACTAGAATGTGGTTTGGGTCCTGGCTGCTCTGCTTCCGATCCAGCTCCCTGCTAATGCACCTGGGAAAGCAGCACCTGACGACCCAAGTGCTGGGGCTCCTGCCACCCACCTCAGAGACCTGGATGGAGCTCCAGACTCCTGTCTTCACCTTGAACCAGCTCTAGCCATTGTGGGCATTTGAGTACTGAACCAGCAGATGAAAGATCTCCCTCTCTCTCTCTGTCACTCTGCCTTTCAAATAAATAAATCGGTAAATAATAATAATACTAATAATAATAATGAGAGACACCCACACCAAGACACATTAGAATCAAGTTGTCAAAATTTAGATAGGCCATTGGAAGCTGCAGGGGAAAAGAGACTTGACACATATAAGGAGACCTCCATGATATGCTTAGTGGATTTTTAAACTGAAATCCTTCAGGCCAAAAGTGAAAGCGACAATATATTCAAAACACTGAAAGAAAAAACTGCCAATCAAGAATACTATTGCTAGAAATCCTGTTATTCAACATTTAAGGGAAGATAAACACTTCCTCAGATAAAGAAAAGCTGGGAAAATTTATTACCACTAGATAAGCCTTCAAGAAATGCTACAGGGATTCTCTCAAGCTGAAAGGAAAGATTGCTAAGTATTATCATGCAAAGATTAAAAATGGTAACAATAAGTACATAGTCAAATTTAGAACACTTTTATACTGTAATTGTGGTGTGAAAATAAATTATATCTCTCAGGGCAGGTAGGTAAGCTTGAGACGCCTGTATTACATATCTGAATGCCTAAGGTTGAGTCCTTTCTCTACTTCGAATCCATCTTTCTGCTAATGTGCACCCTGGGAGGCAGCAGATGATGCCTCAAGTACTCAGATCTCTGCAACCCATGTGGGAGACTTGGATGAAGTTCTTGGCTCCTGGCTTCTTCCAGCCTGTTTGTTGTAGGGATTCGGGAAGTAAACCAGTGGATGAAATGTCTCTCCCTCTCTTTCTCTTTTTCCCCTTTCTTCTCCCTCCTCATATGATAGTTAACAGACAAAAGAATTCAAAGCTTACCACTCCAGAAAATCATGAAACCACAAAGGAAAACAGCAACAGAGGAAGAAAGAAACAGAGATCTATAGCTTTATCAGAAAATAAATTTTTAATAGCACTAATAATTATAAGTCCTTTCATATCAATAATTTGAATGCAAATGCATTTAAATTCTCCAGTCGAAAACCACTGGGGGCTAAAAGGATTAAAAAGAAGGTTGAACTATATGTTGTCTCCTCACCTCTAAAGACACATGTAGACTGAAAGTGAAGGGATAGAAAAAGATATTGCATGCCAATGGAAACCAAAGGAATGAGGGTAGCTATACTTACATCAGATGAAAGAGACTTAAAGTAACTAAATTGCAAAAATTGACAAAAAAGATTAAATAGTGATGAAGGGGCCAATTCATTAAGAAGATATATTAATTGTAAATATATATAAGCACCCAATATCAGAGCACCCAAATAAATACAATAAATATTAATAGGGAATGACACATTGCAGTACAATAATAGTACAAGATTGTAATACTCCGCTTCAACATTGCAGATCATCTAGACAGAAAATCAATAAGGAAACATTAGACTTGAACTACACTTTAGACCAAATGGATCTAACAGATATTTATAGAACATTCCATCAGCAGTAGCACATTCCTCTCAAGTGCACATGGAACATTCTCCAGGATAGAGCATGTATTAGGCCACAAAACAAGTCTTAGCAAACTTTACAAGATTAAAAGAGATCATATTATCTTTTCTGACCATAAAGGGATGAAATGAGAAATCACTAACAAAAGGAATCTCAGAAAACACATAAATATGAGGAAGTGAACAACATGCTTCTGAACAATTAATGAACCAAAAAAGTAACTAAAAGGGAAATTCTTAAATGTTTTAAGGCAGGGACCAGTGTTGTGCAGCAAATTAAGCTGCCACCTGCAACACCAACATCACATATCAGAGCCAGTTAGAGTCTGGCTGTACCAATTCTGATCCAGCTCCCAGCTAATGCACCTGGGAAAGCAGTGGAAGATGGCTCAAGTGCTTGGGTCCCTGCACCCACATAGGAGAAATGGACGGAGTTCCAGACTCCTGCTTTGGGGCAGTTGATGGAAGATCTCTCTCTGTCTCTCCTTTTCTCACTGTAACTCTGCCTTTCAAATAAATAATAAATCTTAAATAAATAAATAAAATATCTTAAGGCGAATGAGAGGGAAGTAAACATTGTATCTCAAAGAACTAAAAAGATAATAAACTAAGCCCAAACACAACAGAAAGAAGGAAATACAAAGACCAGAGCATAAATAAACAAATAGACTGGAAAAACAATAGAAAAGACTAACAACACTGAAAGTTGTTATTTTTAAAAGATAAAAATCAACCAACTTTTGGTTAGGTCAACAAAAGGAGAAAACTCAAATAAACACAATAATAAATGAAAGGTGAGGCATTACAACAAATACCAAAGGAATACTATAAACAACTATTTACCAACAAATTAGATTACCTAAAAGAAATGAATAAATTTCTAGAAACATAAAACTTACCAAGACTGAATCAGGAAACAGTGGAAAATATGAACAGACTAAAAATGAAAAAAGAGTTTGAATCAATAATAAAAAGTAACCCATCAAAGAAAAGCCCAGGGCATGATGACTTCACTGCTGAGTTCTACCATGGACATTTAAAAAGAATGATAGGGGCAGACACTGTGGTGCAGCAGGTAAAGCTACCCTCTGCAATGTCAGCATCCCATCTGGTGTCAGTTCGAGTCCTGGCTGCTCCTCTTCCAATCCAGCTAACTGGCAATGTGCCTGGGAAAGCAGTGGAAGATGGCCCAAGTGCTTGGGTCCCTGCACCCATGTGGGAGCCTTGGAAGAAGCTCATGACTCCTGGCTTCAGCCTGGCATAGCCCCAGCCATTGTGGCAATTTGGGAAATAAACTAAAGGATGGAAGATTTCTCTCTCTGTCTCACCTCTCTCTATATAACTTTTTTTAAATAAACAAATAAACCTAAAAGAAAAATGAATAGCAACCTTTCCTAAACTCCTAAGGGAATACTAAACTCTTAGAGGAATACTTCCAAAGCCATTGCATGAGGTCAATACTCTGTTACCAAAGCTAAATGTGGACACTACAAGAAGAGACAACTACAGGTCAATTTGTGATGAACACACATGCAAAAATCCTCAACACAACAGTGACATGGGTGAATGTTGGGCCCAGTGGTTAAGACACTGAGTTAAAACACCTGTGTCACGTATCACAGTGCCTGGGTTCAATACCCGCTTCCTGCTCCTGACTATAGCTTCCTGCTAAAGTAGATCCTGGAAAGTAGAGCTGAGGGCTAATTAATTGGGTTGCTGTCACCCACATGGGAAACCTGGATTGAATTCTCAGCTACTTTGCTTGAATCTTGCTCCAACCTCAGTCATCAAAGACATCTGGGGAAGGGCTGGTGCTGTGGTGTAAAAGGTTAAGCACTCGCCTGCAGCACCAGCATCCCATATGGGTGTTAGTTCAAGTCCCAGCTTTTCCATTTCTGATCCAGCTCCCTGCTGATGGCTTGGGATAGCAGTGGAGGATGGCCCAAGTGCTTGGGCCTCCACACTCGCATGGGAGACTTAGAAGAAGCTCCTAACTCCTGGCTCCTGGTTCCTGGTTCCTGGCTTTGGACTGGCGCAGCTCCTGCTGTTGTGGCCATTTGGGTAGTGAACCAGTGGATGGAAGACCTCTCTGTCTGTAACTATACCTCTCAAGCAAATAAATAAATCTTTTAAAGAAAAGACATTTTGGGAGGGAACAAGTTGATGGGAGTGCGTTCTCTCTCTCTCTCTCTCACTCCTGTGTTTCTCAAATAAAATTTTTTGAAAGTTCATGGGAAAATAGAATTAAAAGATAAACTTATTTGCATCTCAAGTAAATAAATGCTTTTTTAGAACTGCTAGCAAACAAGCACAGGCATTGTAGGCATAACTGGTTAAGCCCACCACCTTCAATGCTGGTTACCCATATTAGAGAGCCGGTTCCAGTCCCAGCCACTCTGTTTCCAAGCAAACTCCCTCCTAATGTGCCTGGGAAAGCAGCAGAAGATGGCCTGAGTGTTTGGGCCCCGGCACCCCCGTGGGAAAACAGAATGGAGTTTCCAGCTCTGGAGTTAGCCTGGTTCAGCCTCAATGTTGCAGCCATTTGGGGAGTGAATCAGCAGATGGAAGATTTCTCTCTCTCTCCCTCACTCTGTCACTTGGCTTTTCAAATAAATAAATACATCGTTAAAAAAAAACAACTAGCAAATAGAATTCAATAGCACATTATAAAAAAAATCACTCACCATGATCAACTAAGATTCATCCGGGGGATGAAAGGATGTTTCAACATGTGAGTATGTAAATCAATAAATATGATACACCACATTCACAAAATGAAGGATGAAAACCACATGATTATATAATAGATGCAGAAAATGCATTTGACGAAATTCAATATGCATGTTAAAAATATTAATATAGATAAGATATTGATATAGAAATAATGTACCTAAACACAACAAAGGCCATGTGAAGCAAGCTCATAACTAGCATCATATTAAATAGTGAAAAGTTGAAAGCTTTACTTGTAAAATCAGAAACAAGACAAGGATACTCACTCTTACCACATCTATTCACCATAGAACTGGAGGTGTTAGCCAGAGCAATTAGGCAAGGGAAAAAATATATAAAACACAGTCATGGAGAAATATTTGTTTGTTGATGACACGATCATAAATATAAAAATCTACAAAGACTTTACTAAAAACTTTAAAAACTGATAAATTCAGTAATTTGCAGGTTACAAAATCAATCAATATACAAAAAAAGTACATTTATAGCAAACTATCCAAAAATTAAAAAAAAAAAACATTTATAACAGCATTAAAAAGGTAAGTCTTGCTTATGGACTAGAAGAATTAATATTGTTAAAATGCTCATGCTATGGCCGGCGCCATGGCTCAATAGGCTAATCCTCCACCTTGCGGCGCCGGCACACCGGGTTCTAGTCCCGGTTGGGGCGCCGGATTCTGTCCCGGTTGCCCCTCTTCCAGGCCAGCTCTCTGCTATGGCCAGGGAGTGCAGTGGAGGATGGCCCAAGTGCTTGGGCCCTGCACCCCATGGGAGACCAGGAAAAAGCACCTGGATCCTGGCTCCTGCCATCGGATCAGCGCGGTGCGCCGGCTGCAGCGGCGGCCATTGGAGGGTGAACCAACGGCAAAAGGAAGACCTTTCTCTCTCTGTCTCTCTCTCTCACTGTCCACTCTGCCTGTCAAAAATAAAAAAAAAAAAAAAATAAAATAAAATAAAATTAAAAAAAAAAAAAAATGCTCATGCTAGGGGCCAGAGTTGTGGTGTGGTAGATTAAGCCACTAACTGCGATACCAACATCCCATCTGGGCTCTAGTTTGTGTCCTGGCTGCTCCACTTCCAATCCAGCTACCTGCCGATGTGCCTGGGAAAGCAGCAGAAGATGGTCCAAGTGCTTGGGCCCCTGCTACTCACAAGGGAGATCTAGAAGAAGATAGTGGCTCCTGATTTCAGTTTGGCCTAGCCTTGGCCACTGCAACCATCTGGCGGAATGGATCATTAGATGGAAGACTGCTCTCTCTCTCTCTCTCTTTCTCTGAAACTCTGCCTTTCAAATAAATAAATAAATAAATATTTTTTAAAAATATTCATGGCTACCCAAAGTGATCTACAAATTCAATGCAATTCCTATCAAAATGAAATGTCATTTTTTACAGAAATAGAAAAAAATCTGAAAGTTCATATGGAACCAGAAAAGATCCTAAGTAAGCAAAGCAACCTTGAGCAAAAAGAACAGAAGTAGAGGTATCACACTCTATGACTTCAATAGATATGTAAAACTATCATAATTAAAATAGTATGGTATTTGGCCGGCGCTGTGGCTCACTAGGCTAATCCTCTGCCTTGCGGCGCCGGCACACAGGGTTCTAGTCCCGGTCAGGGCGCTGGATTCTGTCCCGGCTGCCCCTCTTCCAGGCCAGCTCTCTGCTGTGGCCAGGGAGTGCAGTGGAGGATGGCCCAAGTGCTTGGGCCCTGCACCCCATGGGAGACCAGGAGAAGCACCTGGCTCCTGCCATAGGATCAGTGCGGTGCGCTGGCCACAGTGCACCGGCCGCGGTGGCCATTGGAGGGTGAACCAACGGCAAAGGAAGACCTTTCTCTCTGTCTCTCTCTCTCTCACTGTCCACTCTGCCTGTCAAGAAATAAAAAAAAAATAGTATGGTATTGACATGCAAACAGACATACTGGCTAATGCAACAGAATAGATAATTGAGACAAAACCAAAGTATTCACAGTCAATTGATTTTTGACAAAGGAGCTAAGAACACTCAAAGGAAAAAGAAGTTTCTCAATAAAGAGTATTGGGAATGCTGAATAGTCACAGGTACAAGAAAGGAATTTGACCTTCCTCTCACACTGTATATAAAATCAACTCCAATGGATCAGACTTAATTAATGAAATTTGACTTTTATCTCACACCATATACAAAATCAACTCCAATGGATCACACTTAATCATAAGACCCCAAAGTATTAAGCTACTAGAAGAAAAATACAGGGGAAATTCTTTAAAACATTGGTCTGTGCAATGATTTTGAATAGGAGTCCAAAGACACAGGCAATGAAAGTAAAAACAGATAAATGGGATTATATCAAACCAAAAAGCTTCTGTATGGCAAAGGAAACAGTTAACAGAGTAAAAAGACACCCTACAGATGGCAAGAAAATATTTGCCAACCATACATCTGCTAAAGGGGCTAATCTCCAAAACATACAAAGGACTTAAACAACTTAATATCATGAAAGCAAATTACAAAGCCGGCACCGCAGCTCACTGGGCTAATCCTCCACCTGCGGCGCCAGCATACAGGGTTCTAGTCCCGGTCGGGGCTCCGGATTCTGTCCCAGTTGCCCCTCTTCCAGGCCAGCTCTCTGCTGTGGCCCGGGAGTGCAGTGGAGGATGGCCCAAGTGCTTGGGCCCTGCACCCCATGGGAGACCAGGAGAAGCACCTGGCTCCTGCCATCGGATCAGCGCGGTGCGCTGGCTGCAGCACGCCGGCCGAGGCAGCCATTGGAGGGTGAACCAACGGCAAAGGAAGACCTTTCTCTCTGTCTCTCTCACTGTACACTCTGCCTATCAAAAAAAAAAATTAAAAAAAAAAAAGAAAGCAAATTACTGTTAAAAAGTGGGGAATGATCTGAACAGATATTCTTCAGAGAAGAAACATAAGTGGCCATGAGATATATGAAAAAATGTTCAACATTTCTGTCAAATTAAAACCACAATGAGTTATCAACTTTTGTCTGTTAGAATGAATATTATCAATAAGAAGAATGATAACAAACACTGCCAAGAATGTGAAGAAAAGGAAGCTGTTGCACACTGTGGCTAGGAATATAAATTATTATAATATCACCTTGGAATATATGAAGTTCCTCAGGAAACTTAAAAATATAGCTACCACATGATCCAATCGTCCCAATTATGCATATATTCAAAGCAATTAGAGTCAATGTGCCAAAGAAATATCTGCACTCCTGTGTTTATTTCAGTATTATTCACAATTGTCAGGATATGGAGGCAATCTAAGTGTCCATTATGGACCAATGAATAAAGAACACAACAGAATACTATACAGACTTAAAAAGGACATTCTGTGATTTGTGATAACATTGATGAAACATTATCCTTAGTCAAAGAAACTAGGCAACAGAAAGACAAATGATCTCACTTACGTGTGGAATCTAAAAAAGTCAAATTTAGGGGCTGGCATTGTGGTACAACAGGTAAGCCACTGCTTGCAATGTCAGCATCCCACACTGGAGTGTCAGTTCCAGTGCAGGTTGCTCCGCTTATGAGATAGCATTCCTGTTAATGATCCTAGGAAGGCAGTGGATCATGGCCCAAGTGCTTGGGCCCCTGCCACTCATGTGGGAGACCAGGATGGAGGTCTTGGCTCCTGGCTTTGTCCTTGCCTGGATTTGGCTGTTGTGGACACTTGAGGAGTGAACCAGTGGATGGAAGATTCTCTCTCTCTCTCTCTCTCTCCCTCTCACCCTTTCTGTATCACCTACCTATTCATCTCATTCATTCCCTGTTGCTCTGCCTTTCAAATAAATAAATGAACAAATAATTTTTTAAAAAGTCACGCTCATAGAAACAGAGTAGAAAAGTTGTTACCAGAGCCCATACCATAATTAAGAATCCTCTCATTGTGAGAGCCAGGAGTCTCTTTATGAACAGGGTTTCAATCCTGAAAACCGCACAGCCCAAATTATCACCATTTTCTGAATATAGGCTGCCATTGAAGTCCCTAATTTCATTGCATTAACTGAGCCTTTAGTGAGTCTATTGTTGAAAAGGCTGAGGAAGAAAGGGAAGGATGGAGAAAGAGAAGAAACTGAACAAAGGGTACAAAACTTCAGTTGGACTGAAGGAATAATTTTTAGTGATCTATTGCACTGTGTGATAACCGCAGTTAATTATTATGTGTTGTATATTTCAAAACTGCCAAAACAGATTCAACAATCTCACTAATATATACATAGATCAAAACATCAAACTGTACTCCATATGTATACATAATTATTATTTGTGAATTAAAAATGAAATTTAAAGAAGAAGGGGAAAAAGGACATTCAGTAGTTCACAGAATCTCCTGGGAGATGAAAGAATCAGACTTGGAAGAACAATGCCTAAATCACATGGCAAAATCTCCACCAGAGAAATACCACTGCCTCCACTGACGCTAAGTGGGACAGGCACTTCCAGCAGCATCTCTATTGCTTGGAATCTGGATGCCTGCAGAGGTCACCAAGGGTGCGATGAATATTCAAGGGCACTGGGCAGCCTCCTGAACTAAGCCAGGTATTGGGCAGATTGAAGTAAGTCACACTGAAGTTTCAACTCCTCTTTCAACACGCTTTTTGAGTGTTGACACTTTAACCCAAATAAACCTCCAGTTGGTCAAATATTTAAATGAAGGAAAACATTTTTAAAAGTTTTTAGTATTCCTTTTTAAGTTTTGTTAAAAATCATTTTATTGAGATATAACTGACATACTATAAACTGCATAATTAATAAACACAACTTGAGTACCTTTTATTTCTTCATCCAATATTGATTTTCTTGTGTTTACAATATGTTATACAGTAGGCTGGGTATTCAGAAGTCCTGGACCATGCCTGTGAGTCCTATAATCACACTGGGGAGACACTCAGCTTAGATTCTACCCTGTAGCTGAAGGAAAGGCTTTAAGAACTCAAGTAGGGGATTAGATGATCAAATCTGTGTTTTAGCAAACTAGCTGGTGAGTGGACAATGGATTTTAAGTGGGTTGATATTGGAGATCTACAGAATGTCAGCCAACAGAATTTGAGGGCCTGAACTGTAGTAATGATTTTAGGACTAGAGAGAAGGAGATTTGTTAATAAATGAAGAATCCTTGGTCTTGAAGAATTGTCGCTCCCCCTCTTCATGGAGGAACGACACAGGACCCTGCGCTGTTCTTTTGTCTGCTCGGCCCTCCCCGGGTTTGCTGCTGGTTCTTCCCGGGTTGGCTACTGTCCCTTCCACCTCCGTGGAAGGGCGGTTCCCCCTGCCACCTTCCCCACTTCCGCAGGGGAGCGGCACACCGCCGGCCGGCTCTCTCGGGGGCTGCACAGGTGTTCCCTCAGATGTTCCCCTTAGATGTTCCTGGTGCATGTTGTCTCTCTCCTCCTTTATAGTCCTCTTCCACCAATCCCAACTCGGCTGCCCACACGCCGAGTACGCTGCTCTCCTCCAATCAGGAGCAGGATCAGCTCCTGGAGGTCATCACTCAAGTTGGCAAGAGGCAGCTGCGTAGAAGCTGTTTCCTCCTCTCCCAGCACCATATTGTGGGAGAGCAGATGCATAGAATAAGTCTTAATTCCAGTAACTTAGTCTAGTCCGAGTTGCTCCCCACAAGAATGACTGGGAGTCAACAAGGCTGACGAGGGAAAGAAAGACATTCCCAGTTCAGTGTCTAGAAACTCAGGTATGGAAAAGCAACAAATTTTCTGATCCATGGAGAATAATTTAGTATGATTCAACACTGGATCACTCTACAGGAGGAGGCAGAAGGAAAAGCTTGTTTGGTGGTCAAAATCCAAATTAAGGTGGCCAGGGCTGTAGTGCAGTGGGTAAAGCTGCCGCCTGCAGTGCAGGTCTCCCATATGGGCTCTGGTTCAAGTCCCGGCTGCTCCACTTCTTATCCAGCTTTCTGCTATGGTCTGGGAAAACAGTAGAAGATGGCCCAAGTCCTTGGGCCCCTGAACTTTCATACGAAGACCTGGAAGAAGCTCCTGGCTCCTGGCTTCGGATCGGCACAGCTCTGGCCTTTGCAGCCAACTGGGGAGTGAACCAGCAGATGGAAAACCTCTCTCTCTCTGCCTCTCCCTCTCTCTCTGTGTAACTCTGACTTTCAAATAAATAAATAAATCTTTAAAAAAAAAAAAAAGAGTGACCTGAAACATTACATGAACAATAAAGCACAAAAATAGAATACAAAAATAACACTTAAAAATCCAATTTAAGAAGGATCTTCCATATTACGCCTAGGAGTTTGGCCTGCTTGATAACTTAGACTTGCTTTTTCTTTATACCATCTTTTTCTCCTTCTTAAGAAATAGGTTCTGAACTCCACGTGGTGCAATAAAATCAGTCACTGGTAGGAAAGCTTTGACCCCTCCACAAGTACTGAGAACATAATTAAGATCCTCATACTGTGATGGACTGGAGTTCCTTTATGAACTGGGTTTCAATCCTGCAACCCCCACAGCCTAAATTACTACTGTTATCTGAATACAGGCTGCCCTTGAAGTCCCCAATTTCACTGCATTAACTGAGGCTTTAGCGAGTCTATTGTTGGGAAAGGAAGCATTTGTGCTTCAAGTACAGGAAATCACCAAACAATTAACTTCCTTGGACTCGTGCAGCCTGGGTCAAATGCCTCAGCGTGATTGTCTTTGTTTCACACCAGGCTATTGAGGAAATGTTTTACAGGCCAGGATCTTGGCTTTACTGTGTTGTTTGGAGTTAGTGGAATCAGACGTGAGACCTTAAAGAGTGACAACTCTCAATAGCAAGACGTGAACGTAGCAGTTAGAGGTCTACCACAAGGAAGGGAGGTTTTCAGAGTGGGTGGAGAGTTTTCTGTAAAATACATTGTAATTTGAGTATTTGGAGGCGGGGAAGGACCACGTATGCAGACCAGAGAGGAGCTGGTGTGGGAACACGGGGAAAAGGAAATCATTATTACATGTTATGGCCAGGGAAGACTAACCCCTCTGAGGCAGAGGAGTTGGTGTATGTAGGACACAAGGCCAGTCTTGTGGGAGACAGAGGCAGTTGAAGGGTACTGCAAAGACTTCCCTGACCCAGAAGGTGCCTCAGAGGGGAGTGCCAGAGAAAAGCCCCTAGAGGAAAATCAGAAAGTGAGATGATGGCAGTGCAGAGCTGTCCCATGTCACAACATTTTCCAAGAAATCATTTTGGATGACTCATTTTCCTAAATGAGGGAAACTGTATTCATACTCTGAGACAATTTTAAATGTTAACAAAGTGGCCATGATTGCTATTATTACTATTATTATTTTTAATGAAGAAGGCACTAGGAGCTAAGGATGCAGGCTGGAGATTAGGCAGAACTAAGTACAAATCCTGGCTCTATCAGATAACTGTGTCAATTTGAACAGATTATTTAACTTCTCTAATATCAGTTTCCTCATTTGAAAAATGGGAATAAGCTGGCGCCGCGGCTCACTAGGCTAATCCTCCGCCTAGCGGCGCCGGCACACAGGGTTCTAGTCCCAGTTGGGGCGCCAGATTCTGTCCCGGTTGCCCCTCTTCCAGGCCAGCTCTCTGCTGTGGCCAGGGAGTGCAGTGGAGGATGGCCCAGGTGCTTGGGCCCTGCACCCCATGGGAGACCAGGAAAAGCACCTGGCTCCTGGCTCCTGCCATTGGATCAGCGCGGTGCGCCGGGCGCAGCGCGCCGGCCGCGGCGGCCATTGGAGGGTGAACCAACGGCAAAGGAAGACCTTTCTCTCTGTCTCTCTCTCTCTCACTGTCCACTCTGCCTGTCAAAAAAAAAAAAAAAAAAAAAAAAAAAAAAAAAAAAAAGAAAAATGGGAATAATCATTCAAATATTCTAGAGTATTTGCTGAGCAGCTATTATGTGAACGGAATAAATCAAATCCCTACCTTCAAGAAGTTTTGCATGCCCATCAGGAATGTGGAGGGAAAGAAAGATCATAAATAAATAAACAAATGGCCAGATGATTTCAGATTATGATAAATACTATAGAGGAAAGACAGTTTTAGGTGTGTGGACTCTACAGTTAGACTGTTGAGGCTCCAGTCTTGGTTCTGCAATTCACTAGCTATGCAGTCTTTATAAGATGCTCAGTCACTGTGCTCCCATTCCCTCATCTGTGAGCAGGGATAGTAACAGTATCCCCTTGGTAACCTCATGGGGTTATTGTGATGATTAAATCAATCACCCAGTCCCTGTAAAGCGCTACAAACTCTGTATGCCACATAGCAAGTGCACAGAAAATAACTGGGGAGCTATAACAACAAATTGGGAACAGGTTGCTTAAGATAGGACAATCAGTGAAGGACTCCCTAAGGCTGAGACATTTAAGCTGCCACCCAAAGGATCAGAAGGAGCCACACATGATTAGAGACTTTCAGGAAGAGGGAAATCTAAGTGCCGAGAGTCGAAGGCAGGAAGAATCCTAACACATCTGATGAAGAGAAAGGGGACCAGTGTGACAAGTCACAGTGAGCAACAGGGAAGTTGCAGCATATTAATTTTCTGCTGCTGTGTCACAAATTACACGAAACCAGAACAACGTTCACTAATAGTTCACACTTCCGCAGGTCAGAAGTATAGGTGGGCTTGGCTAAGCCCTCTGTTTAGGATCTCATAAAGCTGAAATCAAGGTGTTGGTCCGACTGGGTTCTTTTGTGGAGGCCCTAAGGGAGAAACTACTTCCAGGGTCACTGAGGTTGTTGGCAGAATTCAACCTCTTGCTGCTGTAGGACTGGAGTCCCTGTTATCTGGATAGCTGTTTGGCTTGGGGTTTTCAGCGTCTAGACACTGCCTGCATTCTCTGGCTCAAGGCCCCCTTTTCTCTTCCATCTTCAAAGCCATACATAAGAGTCAATTTTTTTGGTGTTTTTAATTTCTCTCACTTTCCCTTCTTTCCTGTGTCCATTTTTTAAAAATTATTTTTTTCTTTTATGGCGGGTAGGGTGGGGAAGAGGGAGAGAGAGAACTGCTCCCACTTCTGGCTAACTTTCCAGATACTGGCAATGGCTGAGAGAGCCCTAAGTCAGGGTCAAGGAACTTAATCCAGGTCTCCCATGTGGGTAGCAGGAACCCAACTGCTTGAGTCATCACCTATTGCTTCCCAGGGCCTACATTAGCAGGAAGCTAAAACCAAGAGCTGAATCCAGGAGCCTCAGGCACTCTGATATGGGATCTAGGTGTGCTAACCAGCATCTTAACCACCAGGTAACCCCTGTGTCTACTTTTAAGGGTTCAAGTAATCTTTTTGCCATATAACATAACATTATTACAGAAATTACATCAGGAAGTAAAGATCATGCTGGCCAAAATTCTGCCTACAACACACATGAAATAAGTCTTAGGTGTAGCCTTGAGTCAAATCATGTAAGGCTTTATAGAACTATTAATGACTATTCATGCTTTTCTATGTACTAAAAGAAGCCCTTAAAATTTTAATGTCATGATCTAATTTATATTAAAAAAAAAAAAACATTAACTGTGGTTCCATGTGAAGAATGAATGGTAGGGACTGCAAGTAGAGGCAGAGAGGATATGGCTATCCAGAAGTGAGATGAAAGTCCCTTGGATTAAGAAAGTGGCAGTGGAGATGGAGAGGATGGCCTGCGACATTCTTCAGATATTCTCAAAGGAACTCTACTGATCAAAGATGTGGGAGGCATGAAAAAGGAAGCAATCCCTTGGAGGATGGTGATGCCATTGCTGAGATGGGGGAGAATGGAGGATGGTGGGTTAGAGACAGAGAATGAGGCTTAGAAACCCAACGTTCTGGGCTGGCGCTATGGTGTAGCTGGTAAAGTCACCACCTGCAGCACTGGCATCTCATATGGTCGCTGGTTCAAGTCCCAGCTGCTCCACTTCCAATCCAGCTCTCTGTTATGACTTGGGAAAGCAACAGGAAATGGCTCAAGTCCTTGGGCCCCTGCACCTGCATGGGAGACCCCAAAGAAGCTCCTGGCTTCGGACTGGCGCAGCTCTGGGCCATTGCGTTCATCAGGGGAGTGAACAAACAGATGGAAGACTCTCTCTGCCTCTGCCTCTCTGTAACTCTGCCTTTCAAATAATTAATTAATTAATTAATATTAAAAACAAAACAAACAAAAAAAGGAAACCCAAAGTTCTGTTTCACTTGCTTAGCAGCCACCCAGGTCTTCTCACAGGCAGCCTTGCTTTCAATGTAGCCCAATTCCTCCTCACCCCTACAGCCATTCTTAGATAACTTAGACCCTCTTTCCTACTCTCAAATCATAAATGGCCATGGCTCACAGTTAGAGTTAACATAGCTTCCACCATAGTCTACAGAGCCCCACACATCAGACCCTTGGTTCCCTTTCCAGCTTAACTTCCCACCATTTTCCTCCTGGCTGGTTGTGCTTTAATCACACTGGCCTTCTTCCTGTTCCTTACACCGTGGCAAACCTGTTCTCATTGCTTAGCCTTTGTGCTTGCATTTTTCTGGAACAACTTTTGTTTCAGTATTTGAAGTCTCCCTTTTCTCACTTTTTAAGATTTTTTTGCACAAATGTGTCCTCCTCAGAAAGGCCATCATGGAACACTCCATAAAAATATCAATGTTATCATTCTCCTTGTCCTAATTTAATTTTCTTCACAGCATCTATCAATATCAAACATTGTAATTTATGTTTACTAATTTTTTATCTGCTTTTCCGACAAGCGTTACCAACAGAGGTTTCACATTTTTGCTAACCTGAGATATAATAAGTTACATATCAGTGAGTTTTATTTTCTCTGTGAGTGAAGCTGAAAATCACAGAAAAGCTTTTTGTGACCATTTCACAAAAATTTGTTTTTTCCCCATTTTGGTAAATTTTACATATTTTGGGATCTATCTTCCCCTTTTATTAAAATGGTTACTTTTATATTAAGTGTATTATTTATATTCACATATTTCCACCAAAGAATTGAGAAAGATTTTAAAAGTTATGTACAATAGAGGTCAGCACTGCGGCATAGCGGATAAAGGTGATACCTGAAGCGCCAGCATCCCATATGGGCACTGGTTCAAGTCCTGGCTGCTCCACTTCTAGCTCCCTGCCAATGTGCCTGGGAAAGCAGCGGGGGATGGCCCAAGTCCTCGGGCCCCTGCACCCCTGTGGGAGACCTGGAAGAAGCTCCAGGTTCCTGACTTCAGATCGGCCCAGCTCTGGCAGTTATGGCCATTTGGGGAGTGAACCAGTGGGTAGAAGACCCCCCCCCCCCCTCTCTCTCTCTCTCT
Organism: Oryctolagus cuniculus; assembly: GCF_964237555.1. Lineage (NCBI taxonomy): Eukaryota > Metazoa > Chordata > Mammalia > Lagomorpha > Leporidae > Oryctolagus > Oryctolagus cuniculus. Next base: position 110,054,107 of record NC_091438.1, on the reverse strand, counting down.
GCCTCTGCTTCTCTGTAACTCTGGGCCATCTTGGGCCAAGCACTTGGGCCATTTCTGTTGATTTCCCAGATCATAGCAGAGAGCTGGATTAGAAGAGGAGCAGCTGGGACTTGAACTGGTGCCCATATGGGATGCCTGCACTGCAAGCGGAGGCTTAGCCCAGCGCCGCCCCATTCTCTCTTTTTTATTTTTTTCAAAGATTTATTTATTTATTTGAAAGTCAGAGTTACACAGAGAGAGAAGGAGAGGCAGAGAGAGAGAGGTCTTCCATCCAACTGATTCACTTCCCAATTTCTTCTGGGTCTCCCACGCAGTTGAAGTGGAGCAGCCTTGACTAGAACCGGCGCCCATATGGGATGCCAACACTGCAGGTAGCGGCTTTACCCACTATACCACAGTGCCGCCCCCCACCCTGCCCCATTCTCTCAACTCTGAGATTTCTATTTAAGATTTAAGATTTATCCTCTTAACTAGGTGAAGGAAGCCTGTAACTAACCAAACTGAACATGAAGTCCCAGCTCATGTACCCCGAGAAGGCAGGAAAAAGGATCTCTCATTCTTTTGTGATGATTCCACAGCAACTAGAAATCACTGGATTACTAGCCACGCGGTCAGCAGGGCAAGATGAAAACACGCAATCACCAAGTTGTAATTACTGTGAAAGATTCCAACTCCTCAAGAAAAGCAGGCTCCTCCTAGCTCTCAGTTCTACAGGGAAATTTTCATTTTAGGAAATAAAAGGGCAGAAATACCAAGATATATAAGTTCCAATCTACGTAAAGTCTGGACATAAGTGAAACCCTCAAGTGTGTGACCGCAGGCCTGGGTCTGGGCTAAAAGTGTTGGGTAAAGCACCCAGAAGATTGGATATGTGTTAGCAACTTGAAAACACATAGCAGACATGTATTAAAATCGAACCAAATGTAGACATTTACATTTTATAAAAAACCGTACACTGTTTACCACTATGATCTTAGCTGTTATGATTTCTGAGGCTCTTTTTTTGCCCTCTCTTTGAAATGCACTGAACAATATTCCAAATGATTTACTAAACCAAATCCAGGTTCTTTCAGGGAGCTACGAATTTTTTGGTTTCACAGTAGTTCCAGAACATTTCTTCTCTCCTGCCATTTCTCTGATAATGCTGTATTATTCCTCCCACTCCAACGCCAAGAAAGACTCCCCAACTGCTTCCTCCCCCGGCACACTTACAGGAAAGAATAGAAACAGTTCTATCAACTCCAGCTGGGGCAGCACAAATGCCAGGAAGCTTTTCTTGGATTTTTGAATCCTGCGTGACTCTTGGTGTAGGTGCTTTCCAACAATTTAGTTTTATTTTTCTTGAATTCTGTTCTTAGTGCAGAAACCCTCAATCGCCCAACACTGGTGGCATTTAGTTATCTTTGCCAAGTTTAACTCCAATTCAGTCGCTTGGAACATTTCAGTGACCCTGGAAGAAGGTTTTGTAAACCTTGTTTTGTGCAGTGGGAATTCGCTCAGGAAGTGAGGCAGGCTCCCTCCCTCCCTCTCAGAAAAATAAGTTAATTTATTTCCTTTTATTTCAGAGTGGAAACTAAAGGCAAACTGACAGATAAGAGCATCACACTTGTTCCTACTCCAGTGCAAGTTACATTTGCAGCGCTGTAGGAGGCTGTTTGCCCCTGGATGTGGATGCATTGCTCTAGTACCCAAGGTCATTTTAGATGATAAGCAGCTACATTTGAATAAATTTTAATAATTATGCATTCATCCTGTTATATATATGAAAACAATATAATAACATATAAACCCATGGTTTCGTGGATGTTATTGCTTAAGATCAAATCAAATAAAAACAAAAAAAGATGCAAGGAAAATAGAAAATAAATGATCATATGATTGACATGCAGATATGGCCAAATCCTGAAAGTGGTAGATGAACAATGTTGTATGAAGAGCTAATGTTTAAGAAGCATTGTATAATTAAAATATTTTTAATCCCAGTGTTTCTACTGAGCAGTTGTGTGCTTTAGGCAAATTCACAAGCCTCTCAAAAACTCAGTGTCTTCATTTGCGATACATGTAACTCCTTAAGAGAGAACTGAGAAAAACTAAGCTAATGGACTTAAATCCAGGTTTTATAATGTGCACAGTATACACTCATTAAATGGTAGATGTTATCTGATTCTTCCTTACTTGAGTCTTCCTGATTCTGTTTATTGTCATTTATCACAAGTAAAAATCTTGTAGACACAAAGCAAGTAACCAGCTCATCTGTCCAATATTAGCATCAGAAAATGATGGTGCCCTTGAGAAACAGAAAATCCAATGAATAGGGCACTGTTTTAGTATGTAGGTTATCTGGCTTTCTCCCTGAACTTACTGCCCAAGTGACTTAACTTACAACACAATCAGAAGAGCAGGCATGTGACCGTCTGCTTTGTGCCTAAAAAATAAGCCATCTCATTCTTTTTCTTGATGTGGGTTTGATTGTCATGGGATTGCTTTCAGAATCAGGAGACTGTGACTCAAGTTCAGTTCAGGTCAGAAAACATTTTTTTTCCCAGTACTTAATCTGTATTATGCACTGTGCTAGTTTTCAGATAGAAAATGAAGAATGTTCAGAAAGCTTTTGGTGCCGTGATTAAGAAGTCACTTTGAGGCCCACATTCCATATCTGTTTGCCTGGGTTTGGGTCCTGGCTCTACTTCCGACTCCAGGTTCCTTCTAATCCACACCCTAGGAGGCAGCAGGTGATGACTCAAGCACTAGGGTCCCTGCCACCCACATGAGACACCCAGATTGAATTTCTAGCTCCTGGCTTCAGTCTGGCCCAGCCCTGGCCATTGTGGGTATTTGGGGAGTGAACCAGTATATGAGTAGCTCTTTCTTGCTCTCTCTTTGCCTTTCAAATAAATAAAATAAATAAAAGTATTTTTAATAATGAAGACAAGAAGTAAGCAAGGATTTTTTGTTTACTCATTTAATAAATACTTATGGACAATCTACTAGGTATAGTTCCTGTCTCACAGAATTAAATATAGAAATGGGTGGAAGCTGTGATAAATGTTTACCAATCAACTCTCAAAAACAAAAACAAAAACAACTCCAAAAAGGACACAGCTATTATGCATATATTAAATTTTACTAATATATATTTTACCAATATATGCATAGTACATACTTTATAAATAATAATATATACCATAACTCTAAAATCATTATAGTCAATTGATTCTCACAGAATAATTTCATTGATTTTTTTGCTGAACTTTGGTATTTATAGCCAAAATACTCCTATGGCTGCAAGTGATAAATGAATATGTTTAGTATCTAAATGTTGGTTGATATTTTCTTTTACATTAAACAGTAAGGGAAAAGTGAAAAACGAAAAAGAAAAGTCAGACATTCTCATTTTTCAATGCCTGAGTAATTTCTTCACTGGATGAGATAATATTTTTTGAATATTTTTTAAAGAAGAGTATATCCTCAAATTTTGGGGTTATTCGCAAATTGCTACAGGCAAAACATACTTTTTTAAAAATTATTTATTTATTTTATTTGAAAGACAGAGTTACAGAGAGGCAGAGAGAGAGAGAGAGAGAGAGAGAGAGAGAGAGAGAAAGGTCTTCGATTCTCTGGTTCACCCCCCAGATGGCTTCAATGGCTGGAGCTGCACCAATTCGAAGCCAGGAGCCAGGAGTTTCTTCCAGGTCTCCTGTGGGAATGCAGGGGCCCAACCACTTGGGCCATCTTCTACTGCTTTCCCAGGCCATAGCAGAGAGCTGGAGCAGAAGAGGAACAGCTGGGACTCACACTGGCACCCATATGGGATGCGGACACTGCAGGCGGTGGCTTTACCTGATACGCCACAGCGCCAGCCCCAAAACATACTTTTAAATTGCAGTATTAATATTTTTCTCTATTCCTTTTTTTAAGTCTAGATGATTAACAAGAATAATGTCATTCCCTTATTTGTAGGGTTTTCTGATTTCCATGGTGTAAAGGATCCTATCATGGCCACTTTTAAGCAACTAAATGACTTCGCTGGATATGGAGTTGGAAAAAGATATATATCACGGGCCAGAGCAGTGCTGCAGTGGGTTTAACACCCTGGCCTGAAGCACCAGCATCCCATATGGATGCCGGTTCTAGTCCCAGCTGCTCCACTTCTTATCCAGCTCTCTGCTATGGCCTGGGAAAGCAGTAGAAGATGGCCAAGTCCTTGGACCCCTGCATCCATGTGGGAGACCCAGAAGAAGCTCTTGGCTCCTGGCCTGGGATCGGTGCAGCTCTGGACGTTGCGGATGGAAGACCTCTCTCTCTCTCTCTGTCTCTCTCTCTGCCTCTCCTCTGTGTAATTCTGACTTTCAAATAAGTAAATAAATCTTTTTTAAAAAGTAAGTTTAAAAAAATGATAGATATCACACCATTACATGCTATTTCTTCCAAATATATGATAGATGTAAATAACCTCAAGAAGACAGACAACAGTGAAGTTCACTAATAACGAAATGATGAGTTTTAAGTATTTATTATCTTTAGCACAATTTACTTCATTATAAGCTATAAAATAAACATTTTAAGTTTATTCAATTTAAATTTTAATAAAGGTTGTTTAACAATTGGCTCACAAAATTCTTGGAAATAAACTTTTTATTCTTGTAAGCCAATATGAACTGAATCCAGCACTTTCGGAAACACTGTCAAGGTAACATTTTGAAATATTAGTATTTGTGCTTTTTTTTTTTCAGTGCTTACATTTGATCTTTTGCCTGTAATTCAGAGGTATTCACGTTGCTTTGAGATGAAATATGACTATTGTAGCTGGAATGAAGATAGCTGGAGAGGCAGGTGTTCAGCCAATTTCTAAGACACTAATTAACACAACTAATTCCTGGGTTCGATACCTGGCTCCAGCTATTGACTCCAGCTTAATGCTAATACTCCAGCTGTAGCTTAATGCTAAAGATCCTGGGAGCTGTGATGATGCCTCAAGTATTTGTGTTCCTGCAACTCACATGAGAGAACTGAATTATATTCTGGACTCCTGGCTAAAGACTGGGACATCCTTGGCTGTTGCAGGCATTTGGAGAGTGAACCATCTTTTGGGACATTTCTCTTTGTACATGTCTGGTTTGCTTGTCTCTGTGTGTGTGCCTCTTAAATACATTTTTTAAAAGAAAATAATTAGAAACAAATATCCTGATTATACTCATCTGTGATAGATTAAACACATGCATTCACCACAGGGTCCTCCTGAAATTCCAGTAAAGTGACCCAGAAAAGGCATAAGCCAGGAAGGACCAGGAGAATAGGGGCGGAGACAACATGACACAGTTTGAAGCATGGAAATACCGATTTTCCAGCATAGCGAAAGTACACATCTAAACTTACAAAAGGGGGGAGATAATATGCTCAAAAAGCACAGACCTTGGAGGAATTAGAAGATGAAACTGGAGGAAACCTCTTAGAAAGTAGAATCAAGAAATGAACAAGCTATGGAAAATTGAAAAGGTAAGAAAATGAAATACTTAATTCAGTATCTGCAAATCAAAAAGAGAGTAGAGAAAACAGAGGAGAGGCCAGAGCAAGTTCAGGGAAATCTACACTCAGAGGACACAGCTGTCTAGAGCGAGACAACCCACTAATGCTCAGCAGAGAAGATTAAAAGTGAGCCACACCAAGGCATCCCATGAGAGATCTTTACTAGGAAAAAGTGGAAATTTCTAAACACTTCCTAGGAGAAAAAAAAGAGGTCTCAAACAAAGAGCTGCAGTCACAAAGGAAGTGAGTGTTCAACATCAATGCTTCATGAAGAAGACAATAGAACCATCTTGTTTTCCTAAAAATGGAGGTGGTCTCAATTGAGAATTCGATATTCAGCCAAACTGTCGTTCAAGTGCAAAAATACAATAGACATTTGCATAGGTTCATGTTCTTAACGTTGTACTAGACATGTACTCTTTCTCAGTAACTATTGGAGAATGTGCTCCACCAAGCCAAGGAACAAAACAAGAAAGACTTGGGATCCAGAAAATAGAGGATCCAACACAAAGAGAAGGAAATCCTTTGCATGAGTATGAAGGAAATATCAGAGTGACACAACATTTCTAGAGAGAAATATATTCATGTTGGGGCAGTGGAGGGCTAGAAGAGAGATGCTGCCACAAAATTAAACAACCTGATGTATTAGAAAAGATTTATAATCTTGGAGGAATGTTTGGGGGATGGATTACGTATACGTACATGGAAAACTAAGCAAACACACAGACAAATACTAATTCCAGGAAAAAAACGACAAGTAGTACAAGAAAGAAAATGTAATCATCATATACTGCATATTCATGTTGAGTTAATCAAAAGTTATAGAATAATGTAAGCACGTAGGGAGAAATGGAGGGGGGAAAATATATGTGAAGGTGTGTGATGGGGTGTGGGTACAGAGAATTGCAAAACAGCTTAGCTTTCATCCTTCATAGTAGGAAGCCAGTAGATGGGAAAGCAATCTCCAAATAGCAGCAACACAACATGTTGTTCAGCAAGACAAAGGCAAGTACCAGAGAACAGCTAATATAGTGAAAAAAAAAATGTTGCCTTTGAATAGCAGGATTGGGGGTAGAAAGGGAGGAACATTGTACTGCTTTTTTCATTGCAAGCCTAGTAGAATTATTTGACTTTCAAAACTCTGTACAAAAAAGCAATAAACACCTAACATTCTTTTTTTCTCCCAAAATAATCTTTGGAAAATAAAAGGAATGCTGTGAGGGAAACCCATGGTTTGTAAAGCAAAACCTCAGCCCCAAGCGTTAGGTAGGACGGGAGAGCAAATTGTCACCCTTGTTATAAAAATAATCACACCCGAAATGTTACAAAGGAAAACCACAGGGAATTGTGGACACTACAACAGGGAAGCTCAATCTCATCTGTAGTTCGTGGAGCTCTCCATACGGCAACTTGCAGTTTAGTCAAAGACAGGCTTAAGCATATGCTTTTAACACAAAGATAAACAGAAATGATAGAGGTATACGTATGCAGGGTACTGAGAACACGTGGGAAGGACATTGAGCACAGCCTGGTTAGGTCAGGAAAGGCTTCCTAGGGTAAAAAATGGCTGAGCACATGGCAGGGAGTGGTGAAGGATTTAGAATGATCATTAAACGTTTCAAAAAGGCTTTGAGCTTTTCCATGCATAGGTTAAAACTTCCATAGTCAGAATCTGGTTTTAATATCCTCTAAAAGGTTTGGTAAAGAGAGGCAAAAACAGATAAAATAATAATAGTGTTTTTTAAACAACTGGTATAAAAAAAGCTTTATTTTTGCATTAGCACATTTTCTTATAAGTCATGTTCTTTGACTTGCCCTCTAGAGATATAAGAAAATAGAAGGTGGGGGTATCAAGATATTCTAATCCTTACATTTTCTTACTTTAAAGTATTTACTTCAACTTCATTTATTTATTATATTTCTGACAGTGGGAATATTTATTATTCACCAATAAATGCTTAATGCTTTAAATTTATAATTATCATATTTGTAAAAATGTGAAAATCATCCCAATTAAATGAAAAAGTACAAAGATTATCTTTCTTTTCTTCTTACAACTCCAAGGATATTCAAAATAACATTTTTATAGCAGCCAAAACTTTGAACCAAAAATTCAGAACTGTAGTCTCATAAGTTTAACAAGATAGTCACATTCTCAGTTTAATTATGATTTTTAAAAATGTTATTTGAAAGGCAAAGAGAGCAAGAGATCTTTCATTCACTGATTCACTGCCCAAGTGCCCACAACATCCAGGACTGTACCAGATTCAAGCCAGCAGCCCAGAACTCAATCCAGGTCTCCCATACAGGTGGCAGGTGCCCAAGCACTTGAGCCATCACCTACAGCCTCCCAGGGTATGCATTAGCAGAAAGTTGGATTCAAAATGGAGTAGCTGAGACTCAAACCAACATTCTGATATGGGATGCAGGTGCCCCGAGTAGCAACTTGAATGCTGTACCAAATTCTTGTGCTGGGCTTTCACCTTTAATATCCTCTTCAACCAGAATAACTCAACTGTTCTGTGTCTTACATGTTAATGGTAAGATTTTATTTTAACAAAAAGATTTATTGGAAAAAAACAAAGAAGTATTTTCAGCATTTTATTCAATTCTCAAAAAAACCCAGAAAATTTTAAATGTCATTTTTTAAAATTCCGTTTGAGATACAAGATATGAAGGCAATCAGATGTTGGCTGACAGAGACTCTATTTATATACTAGCTAGTTTCATATTTGGAACTAAAGTTCAAAGTCAGGAGTATTTATGGGGCAAATTGGGAATTTGAGGTGATAGATTTTAAAAAAATTATTTATTTGAAAGTCAGAATTACAGAGAGACAAAGAGAGATTCACCATCTTTTTTTTTTTTTTTTTTTTTTTTTTTTTTTTTTTTTTTTTTTTTACAGTCAGAGTGGACAGTGAGAGAGAGAGACAGAGAGAAAGGTCTTCCTTTGCCGTTGGTTCACCCTCCAATGGCCGCCGCGGCCGGCACGCTGCGGCCAGCACACCGTGCTGATCCGATGGCAGGAGCCAGGTGCTTATCCTGGTCTCCTGTGGGGTGTAGGGCCCAAGCACTTGGGCCATCCTCCACTGCACTCCCTGGCCACAGCAGAGAGCTGGCCTGGAAGAGGGGCAACCGGGAAAGAATCCGGTGCCCCGACCGGGACTAGAACCCGGTGTGCCAGCGCCACTAGGCGGCAGATTAGCCTATTGAGCTGTGGCACCGGCCTGAGATTCTCCATCTTTAGGATCACTTCCCAGATGGCCACAATGGCCAGTGATAGGCCAGGCCAAAGCCAAGAGCCAGGAACTTCATCTGGGTCTCTCATGTTGGTGGGGACACGGAAACCCTTGGGTTATCTTCCGCTGCTCTTCCCAGGCCATTAGTAGGGAGCTGGATTGGAAGTGGGGCAGCCTGGACACAAACTGGTACCCATAAGAGACGCCAGTATAATAGGCAGCGGCTTTACCTGCTATGCCACAATGCCAGCCCTGGATTTTTTAAAAATTTATTTATTTGAAAGGCAGAGGAAAACAGAGTAGGAGAGACAGAGAAAGGTTAACCTTTCTTTTACCCAAATGGCCACAATAATCAGGGGTGAAGCCAGGAGCCAGGAACTCCATCTGGGTCTCTCACAAGGGTGGCAGGGATCCAAGTACTCAGATAATCATTCTCTGCCTTCCCAGGTGCCTCAGCAGGAAGCTGGACTGCAGCTGGAGCAGCCAGGACTTGAACTGACCCTCCAATATAGGATGCCCAGCAATGCAAGTGGCAGCTTAACCTGCTGGGCCACAATGCTGGCACCCCACCATTTAGATTTTAATATCCGCAACATTCATATGTTTCTCTGATCCTGCTGTGGCCACCAACATCACCCTGCTAGCATTAAGTGTTCCAATCCTCATGCTTTGGAGTTCATCTTTTCTAAATCAAAAATTAGAATGTGTAATCTAGCTAAGATCTTTTATTCAAATATAGGAATTTATTTACAGGAAAAGTCTTCCAGAGATATGAAAGTCAAAATCCAATAAAAATATGACCTTTTTTATGGAAAAACAGAGAGAAATTAGGTCTTTTTGGAAAATCTAGGACATTGAATTGTTGGGCGTAACATGTATTACCCTAGGGACATAGGTCACTTTCAGTATTTGCCAAAGCATTAGATCAGTCAGACACTGGTAAACATTCCTAATCTTTAATAATTGAGCTGCTAAAATGTGTTGTAAAAGTTTAAACCCCCTCTGGTCCTTTTTTATCAAATGTATACCTTTGGCTACATAACTCTCTCCCTTAGGACATTAGTGAGAGAATAACCATCTACCTAGGGATTGTTATCGTGCCTGTAGTATGTGTATAAGGTGTATAGTTATCTTACGTAGTAAATCTGCAATGATTACAGATTTGGAAGAGGATTTAGAGAAATAGGAACTTGTTGGATGGTGCCGTGGCTCACTTGGCTAATCCTCTGCCTGTGGTGCCAGCACCCCGGGTTCTAATCCCAGTTGGGGCGCTGGATTCTGTCCCAGTTGCTCCTCTTCCAGTCCAGTTCTCTGCTGTGGCCCGGGACTGCAGTGGAAGATGGCCCAAGTGCTTGGGCCCTGCACCCCATGGGAGACCAGGAGGAAGCACCTGGCTCCTGGCTTCGGATCGGCACAGCGCCGGCCGTAGCGACCATTGGGGGGGGTGAACCAGCAGAAGGAAGACCTTTCTCTCTGTCTCTCTCTCTCACTGTCTAACTCTGCCTGTCAAAAAAAAAAAAAAAAAAAAAAAAAAAAAAAAAAAAAGAGAGAGAGAGAGAAATATAGGAACTTGTAATCTCAAAAGGAAAGGAATGAATTATTCAAGAGTTCAAAGCATGTAATCTTCAGTCCTTCACAGATAAACTAGAAACTGCAGCTCAATAGGCTAATCCTCTGCCTGCGGCACCAGCACACCGGGTTCTAGTCCCAGTTGGGGCGCCAGATTCTGCCCCGGTTGCTCCTCATCCAGTCCAGCTCTCTTCTGTGGCCCAGGAGTGCAGTGGAGGATGGCCCAGGTCCTTGGGCCCTGCACCCGCATGGGAGACCAGGAGAAGCACCTGCCTCCTGGCTTCAGATCAACGCAGTGCGCCAGCTGCAGCAGCCATTGGGGGGTGAATCAACGGAGAAAGGAAGACCTTTCTCTCTTTCTCTCTTTCTCACTGTCCACTCTGCCTGTCAAAAAAAAAAAAAAAAAAAGAAAAGAAAAGAAAAGAAAGAAACCAGGGGTGAACTTCAGATCAAAAACAAAAAAATGAAACCTAAAAACAGAAGTCAATTAAGGAAACAGACAGTAAAAAGAAAAATAAATTTGTTGCAGAATAATCAGAAAATACACAAAAATTTAAAAAAGTATTAAAACAACCTGAAATTCCATCAGTCAGAGAGAGTTACTAAACTTTTGATTTCTCTTATTTTTAATTTATTTGAAAGGCAGAGTTAGAGAGAGAGGAAGAGAGATAGAGATCTTCCATCTGCTGGTTCACTCCCCAAACAACTGCCAACTTCCAGAGCTGGGCCAGGCCAAAGCCAAGAGCCAAGAACTGCATCTGGGTCTCCCATGTGGATTGCAAGGGCCGAAGCATTTGGACCATCTTCTGATGTTTTCCCAGGAGCATTAGTAGGGAGCTGGGTCACAAGTAGAGCAGCTGGGACATGAACCTGAACATGTGAAATGCTGGCATTACAGGCGTGGCTTAACCTGCTGCACCACAATGCTGGCCCCAAGCTTTCCAGATTTCATATGCAAAGATATACATTCGCACAATAACAAAGTATATATTCTGTTTTATACTCTGATTTTTAAAACTCATCAATCTGTCATGAATATATTTCTATGTCAATAAATAAGACAGTAAAATGTCATGGTAGTTACTAGGCAGTAGTTTATTAATTTACCATAATTTCATATAAAATATTATTTGGTTTGTTTCTTATTTTTCATATTTATAAACATTAAAAATGTGAAATATTCTCACGACCAAAATCTTTGAGATCTTTAATTAGTTCCTGAATAAAAACTCTAAGAAATGGAAGTTTAAGGTGTACTGGTTAAGACTCTGCTTGCAAGTGACAGAAATCCAACTGGAACTAGCTTAAGGAATAAGGAAGAACTTACTGATTCATATCATTTTTTAAAAACTATTAGAAAAAAAATAAAAAAAACTATTAGAGTTTTTGTTCATTGGAAAAATATAGGGATACATTTATTTCTGAAATTGGATCACGGATATGCTGAAAGAAGACTACAGAGAATTATGGGCTCTTTCAAAGATCTCACCTCTGGTGGGTTCCTCCAACACACCCAGTGGAACAACAAGGGCGGAGGGGTCCTCTGCAGCTCTCCAGAGCCCGCCTGCTGTGCAGAGATCTCCTCTGTGACTTGCTGCCCTGAGAACTCCAGTCGCCTGGCCTCCCCAGACCTCCAGCGCCAACTCTTCAACTCAGAGAGAACACAGGTCTCCGTGTGGGCCTCTCTTTGCGATGTAGTGTGGAAACACTCTAGGCAGCAAAGCAGGACAACTAAAGCACTCCCTTGATCAGTTTCCTCTCTTCCAGGAGTCATTGTCCTGGAAACCACTAGGTCAAATGTCTGCCCCAAGGATCCCTGCTTTCATGGAGCACATAATCAAGCTGCAAAAACATCATACAGCCGACTCCAGGAACGGCAAGTCCAGGGATATAATACTGAGATTTCAAGATTTCTGTGTATCTCTGTCTCTCCTTCCATATTTTGTTTCTTTATCTTTATACTCATTAGAGCCCTTCTTTCTAAAGATAAGATTAATTCAAGAAGAGTACACAGCCAAAGCACTTAGAATTCCATTCTTTCAAGCTTAGTCAATCTAGAAGAAACTAAATCTCTTTTTCTTAGCTTCATTTTGAAAAATCTCTGGAAAGCAGCCTAAGTCCATCCCTTGGATGAATCACTAGGGCAGTGAGGAACTTAATTTGACCCAGCCTGGGTCATGTGCCTGCTTTTGTGGCCAGGGATCTGGAATCTCTACTAGACAGCGCCACAGGGGACTCATGAGCCGAGCAGTCATCCCAATTTCTGTCTACAATTCTAGGTATAACAATTTTTGGCACTTCAAAAACTACTTTGAAATAATTTTACACTTCAACACATTCACTAATGGTTAGTATAAAGGGTCAGGTGTTTGCCCAGTATACTGCACAAAGAACCTAAAAAAAAATAACCTTAACATTTGAATGACTACGGTACAGGCAAGTAGTACATTATAGAAAGAAACATATAAGGTTCCAGAAGAACAAGAAAGAATTCTAAAGGATAAAGGAGATTTATAAGCTTAGTTTGGAAAAAGCACCAAAAAGGAACCCCTGGTATATTTTTCTTATTCGTGGACCCAGGGCCAGGAAATTCTAGAAACATTTAGGCCAACTATGTTTGGCAAGAGAAACTTAATCTTGGAGTCATCTGTGCCTAGTCCTGCCAGTTTTTATAGCTGTCAGTCAATTGAGTTATCAAGTCCTGGCTATTGTACCTCTTAAGCACCTCTTGAATCTGTCTACTTCTCTCAGCCTTTGCTAACTTCTTGTCCAGGCATTCTCCCCACTGTTTTACTGCAAAACTTTTCTAATTGGCTCCTTTACTTAGGTTCCGCTTCCTATAGTAGTTGCATCTGTTTGCTGATCAGCATCCATTTTTGTTTTTTCTTGGTAGCAGTACCCCAAATTTCCTTTTTTGAAAATAAAGGATTTATTTATTTATTTTGAAAGGCAGAGAGAGAGAGAGAGAGCGAGTGTGAGAAGAGAGAGATGTTCCACCTGCTGGTTCATTTCCCAAATGGGAAGTCAGGAACTTCATGCGGGTCTCCCATGTGGGTGGCAGGGTCCCAAAACACTTGGACCATCTTCCACTGCTTTTCTCAGGCCATCAGCAGGGAGCTACTGGAAGTAGAGTAGCTAGGACATGAACCAATGCCCATACAGGATGCCTGTGTTGCAGGCTGTGTTGTTATCCACTACCCTACAATGCTGGTCCCCCATCAAATTTCTATTTGAGAAAAACTCCTTTCCTGTTCTCAGACATGTAATTTGAGTTAAATTTAACCTCATTTTCAGTTCCAGGAATGGGTTCCGGTTAACTTAGCTACCTAGTGAAATCCTACTGAATTTCTGTTGAGTTAGTGAATTCACTAGAGAATCCGTTTACTCACTTGATCATACTGATTATTTTAGGCCAACAAAACACAATAAAATGTTGGGGGCTTATAGGAAGGAATTTTGTTTCAAGAGAAGTCTTTCTTCCCACTGGACATGAACAAAGAAATATGAAACTCCTGGCAACTATCTTGAGATCATGAGAGAAGCCAAACAAAAGATGAAGTAGACAATGCAAAAGTCAAACAAGAGAAATGGAAGAAATCATGCCATGGTTAACCCAGCCTGTAAAGTTTCTGGTTTGTAAGCAATAAACTTCTCAATTGTGTAAAGCCATCTTCTGCTAGTTGTCCTGCAATTTATTTATTTATTTATTTATTTTGACAGGCAGAGTGGACAGTGAGAGAGAGAGACAGAGAGAAAGGTCTTCCTTTGCCATTGGTTCACCCTCCAATGACCACCACGGCTGGAGCGCTGCAGCCGGCGCACCACGCTGATCCGATGGCAGGAGCCAGGTGCTTTTCCTGGTCTCCCATGGGGTGCAGGGCCCAAGCACTTGGGCCATCCTCCACTGCACTCCCGGGCCACAGCAGAGAGCTGGCCTGGAGAGGGGCAACCGGGAAAGAATCCGGCACCCCGACCGGGACTAGAACCCGGTGTGCCGGCGCCGCTAGGTGGAGGATTAGCCTATTGAGCCGCGGCGCCAGCCTGTCCTACAATTTATAGTTAAGAGCATCCCAACTATATTCTCCTCTAATCCATGTTCCACTCAGTATTCAAAACTGATCATGCCAGTTGTCAGAAGGAAGAAAAGAAATTCCTAGACTGTAAAGTGAAGAGGGTCCTAGAGCACCTACCTTGTAATGTTATGACGATAACACAAGGGATGTGCTTCCAACAGTACCTATCGCATCAGTGTGTGAGCAGTTAGAAATAAGATACAGTATTGCACAAACACTTGATCAACATTTGCTCTTTTTTGTTTTTTTTTAGAAGGCATTTATTTATTTATTTTTATTTATTTATTTATTTTTGACAGACAGAGTGGACAGTGAGAGAGAGAGACAGAGAGAAAGGTCTTCCTTTTGCCGTTGGTTCACCCTCCAATGGCCGCCGCGGCCAGCGCGCTGCGGCCGGCGCACCGCGCTGATCCGGTGGCAGGAGCCAGGAGCCAGGTGCTTTTCCTGGTCTCCCATGGGGTGCAGGGCCCAAGCACCTGGGCCATCCTCCACTGCACTCCCTGGCCACAGCAGAGGGCTGGCCTGGAAGAGGGGCAACTGGGACAGAATCCGGCGCCCCGACCGGGACTAGAACCCGGTGTGCCGGCGCCGCTAGGCGGAGGATTAGCCTAGTGAGCCGCGGCGCTGGCCATATTTATTTTATTTTTTGACAGGCAGAGTGGACAGTGAGAGAGAGAGGGACAGAGAGAAAGGTCTTCCTTTGCCGTTGGTTCACCCTCCAATGGCCGCCGCGGCTGGCGCGCTGCAGCCGGCGCACCGCGCTGATCCGATGGCAGGAGCCAGGAGCCAGGTGCTTTTCCTGGTCTCCCATGGGGTGCAGGGCCCAAGCACCTGGGCCATCCTCCACTGCACTCCCTGGCCACAGCAGAGAGCTGGACTGGAAGAGGGGCAACCAGGACAGAATCTGGCGCCCCCAACCAGGACTAGAACCTGGTGTGCCGGCGCTGCAGGTAGAGTATTAGCCTAGTGAGCCACAGCACCGGCCAGGAAGGCTTTTATTTGATAAATATAATAGGTACAGCTTTTGGAATATAGAGGTTCAGCCCCCCATACCCGCCTCCCATCCCCCATTCCTATCCCACCTCCTACTCCCTCTCCCATCCCCTTCTTCATTAAGATTCATTTTAAATTATCTTTATATACAAAAGTTCAACTTTATACTAAGTAAAGGTTTCACAAGTTTGCACCCACACAGACACACAAAGTATAAAGTACTGTTTGAAGACAAGTTTTACCGTTAATTCTCATAGTACAACTCATTAAGGACAGAGGTCCTACATGGGGAGCAAGTGCACAGTGACTCCTGTTGTTGTTTTAACAATTGACACTCTTATTTATGATGTCAGTGACCTTGAGGCTCTTGTCATGAGCTGCCAAGGCTATGGAAGACTTTTGAGTCCACTAACTCCGTCAGTATCTAGACAGGGCCATAAGTAAAGTGAAAATTCTCTCCTCCCTTCAGAGAAAGGTATTTCTTTCTTTGATGGCCCCTTCTTTCCACTGGGATCTCACTCACAGAGATCTTTCATTTGGTCATTTTTTGCCACAGTATCTTGGCTTTCCATGCCTGAAATACTCTCACAGGCTTTTTAGCCAGATCTGAATGCCTTAAAGGCTGATTCTGAGGCCAGAGTGCTGTTTAGGGCATTTGTTATTCTATGAGTCTGCTGTGTGGCCTGCTTCCCATTTTGGGTCATTCTCTCCTTTTTAATTCTATCTATTTTTATTAGCAGACACTTGGTCTTATTTAACATCTATTCTTTTTAAAAAAGATTTATTTACTTATTTGAAAGGCAGAGTTACAGGAGGGCAGGGGCAAGATAGAGAGAGAGAGATCTTCCATTCACTAGTTAAATCCCCAAATGGCTACAACAACTGGGGCTAGGTTGGGTCAAAGCCAGGAGCCAGGAGCACTTGGGCCATTCTCTGCTGCTTTCCTAGGCACATCAGCAGGGTGCTGGATCTGAAGTGGAGCAACCAGGATACAAAGTGGCACCTATATGGGATGCCAGTGTTGCAGGTGGTGGCTTTACCCACTATGCCACAACACAGGCTCCAACATCTTACTCTTAATTTCAAACCTTATAAAGACTTCCTTATGCTGTTAAGGTAAAGTTTAAATGACTTAGCCTGTAATGCTGACTCCCATCATGGTGACGCCCAGCATCGAGGTCCCTTCTTAAATCTGGCCTCTGCCTTCTACTTCAGACTCTTGCCTTGTTATTTCCTTTACTTTATATTCTGTTTCTTGTTCTTTTATGGAACTAACTTCTATCTTCCTTTCATTCTCCATAGAAATATTCACTTTTTCATGGACATTTTTCTTTTTTTTTTTAAGATTTATTTTTATTTATTTGAAAGTCAGAGTTACACAGAAGAAGAAGGAGAGTCAGAGAGAGAGAGAGAAAGAGAGAGAGAGGTGTCTTCCATCTGCTGGTTCACTCCCCAAATGGCCACAATGGCCAGAGCTGCGCCAATCCGTAGCCAGGAGCCAGGCACCTCTTCTGGGTCTCCCATGTGGGTGCAGGGGCCCAAGGACTTGGGCCATCTTCTACTGCTTTCCCAGGCCATAGCAGAGGGCTGGATAGGAAGAGGAGCAGCCGGGAGTAGAACCAGCCCCCATATGGGATGCTGGCGCTTCAGGCCAGGTATTTAACCCGCTGCGCCACAGTGCCGGCCCCCTCCTTTTTTTGGACATTTTTTCTAATCTCACAATTTAGGTTATCCTCCCCTGCTATACGCTCCCATAATTACCTTTTTCCATACACACTGCATTTACAATTACTTATTTTAATTCTGTCTCTCTTTTTAAACATATATTCTTCCTGGGGTCAGGGCTTTCTATCATACTCACAGCTACGCTCCCAGAGTCAAACACAGGGCCTGGGACCAATTACATGTTGAATGCATCAACAGACCAAGAATGAACATGGAGTTCAGAATTATGGTGATCACTTTTTGGCCTTTTGGCTAAGATCAAGTGTAGACTTATGGTGAAAGCAAAAAGTATATTTTAAGAGGGAAGGGGCATTTTACCAAACCTGAAGTTACTTAACATTAGAAATATTTGTTGATCCAAGTATCTTGGGTTAAATAATTTAAGTAAGGCTAATGGAGGGGGAGGAATATAGTACAGAACTAAAATATTGTGCCTTTTAAGTCAATTTTTGAGTACCATTTCCTTATTTAATGTGCTCTGTCAACTCATCAATGAATTGTCTATTATTCTGGCATTTTCTTATTTATTAATTCAACACGTGTCTATTCACTATCTCCTTAATTTATGTACTACTGTAGGTGCTAGAGATAGGATGAATAAAATATTATCATATAAGGAGTTTACAATCTAGTTAGAAAAATAGATGTATAACAAATAAGTTATAATATTAACATTATGATAAATACTGAGACTAGGTGATTATTGATTTCTTCAAACATGAGATATTAATCAGGAGTCTCTGTTACAAGTGACAGAAACTCAATTTCAAATAGCCTGAGCAGAAAATACAATCTATTGACTGAAGTAGCTAGGAATTCCAGGGACAGAGCTGAGCTGAAGTACTCAAATCATGTTGATGAGCCTCCCTATTCCTTTACATATTTATTTCGTGGTGTTTGGGCTTAGTTTTCTTCTTTGGAAGATAGATTCTGAAGTGGATTCTGTGCTGTACAACCTAGATGCCACCTTTTGGATAGAACCACTAGTTTCCCCCAGCTTTTGAAGTTTTGACTGCTCATGGCTCAAGGTTAAGTCTCTCTCAGCTAGTGACTCTCAGACAGGTCTCCTCCCTGCAGGCAGCTTGCATTCCAAAGACTGATCAATGAAGGGTACAGATCATGACTCTTGGTCATGATTGATATATCTGAAGGACTGTCCCAAGATCTGACTCTTGGCAGAACTGCACTCTGGAGAAAAGGTTTAGTTTATCTTTTTATTCCAGAGATGCAGGGAAGAAATGGAAGCAAAGAGGAAGAAATACAAAGTAAAACCAAAAGACTGTTCCAACTGGAGAAAGACCAAGCACCTTGCCCACTGACCCCACTCTGGGACTCTCCAGATCAACATCAAGTGTTTGGGTGCAAAGTGGTTTCTTTCTCTCTCTCTCTCTTTCTCTCTTTCTTTCTTCTTCTTTGTGTGTGCGTGTGTGTGTGTGCATGTGTAACTAGTGAAGAGAATGGTCTTCCCCTCTGGACTGGCCCAAATGGAATGGAACTATAGAGCACAGGCACATTTAGGAGTTTAGAGGTGCAAATCTGAGAACATAAGTCCTAGAACTTTGCAGAAACAGTGAGTGGGCCATGCACTCTATAGGCTGTAAAGTATAGCTGGTGTATCATAGCAACAAGTATCTTGAGAATAAGGTAGAGCATCACCAAACATTTGAAGAACTAGCAGTAAAACTAATACATGCCAAAAACAGTATAATAAAATAAAGGTAAAATGGTGTGCGAATGGAAAAGTCCTAACTAATTGATATTTTTAAAAAGACAAATTTTTATAAGTTATTACTTCATGTTATAATGTAGAAAAAAAACTGAGAAAGGAATTAGCTAGATATAAAGTTACTATACAGAAATGAGATAGCAAGAAAAACAGCAAGTTCACTATTGTAAAGTGTTTTTTTTTTTTTTTTTTTGGTGGGGGTGAGGCTGGCATGGTGGTAAGCGACATGGCATCCCATATGAGCACTTGTTTGAGGCCTGGATGCCCTGTTTTTCATCCAGTTCTCTTCTAATGTGCCTGGGAAACAATGGAAGATGGCCTAAGTACTTGGGTGCCTACCCTCATGTGAGAGACTCAGATGGAGTTCCTGGCTCCTGGCTTCAGCCTGGCCCAGCCCCAGGTGTGGTGGCTACTGGGGGAATGAACCAGAGAATGGAAGATTGATCTCTTTCTTTTTCTCTCTCTTTTCCCCCATCACTCCCTTTCTCTGCAACTCTGCCTTTCAAATAGTTAACTATATCTTAAATTTTTTTAGAAGTTCATTCATATATCATGACAAACTAGTTTAAATCTTAGGCTCCAATTAAAATATCTCCAAAAGCATTTCTTTATGTCTTATTAATTCAAAACACACAGAAATGGAGCTAGTGCTGCTGCTCAGCATGTTAAAGCCCTGCAGTGCCATCATGCCGTAGGCCACCAGTTCAAGTGCTGGCTAATGCACTTCTGATCCAGCTCCCTGCTAACGTGCCTGGGAAAGAGGAGGAGGATGGCCCAAGTGCTTGGGGCCCCGCACCGACATAGGAGACCTTGAAGAAGCTCCTGGTTCCTGGCTTTGGCCTGTCCTAGTCCTGGCTGTTGCAGCCATTTGGGGAGTGAACCAGCACATATAGGATCTCTGTAACTCTGCCTTTCAAATTAATTAATTAATTAATCAATTAACCTTTAAACACACACACAAACACAGACACACACTCAGAAAAATAACCACAATAAAACATAGCTATCAGCTGCAGAGTTTCCTTCGTAAGTGAACTTTCAACTGTGGGTGGCAAATCTTACGGAAGATAGGCAAATAAATTAAATAATTCCTGGAGAGTTAGGTCTATTCTTTCTTCATTTCTAACTTTTCAAAGTTTTTTGATGATGTGACTTAACAGAAAAAAAAAAAGCTCAAGTCTGAACTAAAAATAAAATAGCGAATTAAGAGAGCCATCTACTGGCAGCTCATTGAAAGCTGTTTCATTCATTAGATTTCTATGCCAAATATTCTCCCATAAATAATACTAGGAACGACTTTCTGGATAAATTTAACCTGTCCATCCTTCACACATGAGGGAGGATATCGTTCATATGATAATAATTTATAACATAGATACTTAGGTTGAGGAATTAGTCTCTGAAAATGACCAACTTGACTGTTACATTAAGAAGGACAATGACAGGACATATGATGTTTAGCAAAATACACACAGTAAGAGCACATATATAGGCTCATGTATCTTACTCATGTTCATTCTTGTAACCCTCATAACAACCGTATAAGGTAGCTACTATTATTATTTGTTTCTTGCAGATGAGGAAACTGAGCACAGAGAAGTCAGATATTTTGCCCAAAATCAAATGGCTGATAAGCTTTTCCCTAAGATCAAGATCAAGATCAAGTGATGGATACCATGTTTACCACCTCTATTCAGTGTTGTACTGGAAAGTCTATTCAGGACAATTAGAAAAGATAAAGAAAGAACATGCATCCAGGTTGGAAAGGAAAAAGTAAAGCTATCTATTTTAGATGATACAGTCATAGACATAGAGGATAAATCCTAGGGAATCCACAAAATCTATTAGAGTTAATAATCAAGTCATGGGGCCGGCGCTGCGATGTAGCAGGTAAAGCTGCCGGCTGCAATGCCGGCATCACATATGGGCACCGGTTCGAGACCCGGCTGCTCCACTTCTGATCCAGTTTCTGCAGTGGCCTGGGAAAACAGTAGAAGATGGCCCAAGTGCTTGGGCCCTGCACCTGTGTGGGAAACCCAAAAGAAGTTCCTGGCTCCTGATTTCAGATCAGCGCAGCTCTGACTGTTGTGGCCAATTGGGGAGTGAACCAGCAGATGGAAGACCCCCCACCGCCTCTCTCTGTCTCTCTCTCTCTCTGTCTCTCTCTGCCTCTCCCTCTCTCTCTGTGTAACTCTGACTTTCAAATAAATAAATAAATCTTTAAAAAAAATAAGCAAGTCACTTGAGGTGGCAGGATACAAGATCAGTAGACAACAGTCTTTTTCCCCCTATACATTAGCAATGAGTAATCTGAAAATGAAATTAAGGAAACAGTTCCATCTACAATAGCACCAAAAATATCAAATAACATATGTATGCATAATTTTAACAAAAGAAGTGCAAGACTGACATCAAAACCCACAAAAATCATTGAAGGAAATTACAGAACATTTAAATAAATGGAAAGACATATGTGTTCGTGGATTAGAAAGCTTAGTATTGTTATGATGATAATACTCTTGAAAATTCAGCTATAGATTCAATGCTGTTCCTCTCAAAATTCTAGCTGGCTTTTTCATATAAGTTGACAAGATCATCATGAATTTTACATGGAAATGCAAGAGATTCAGAATAGCCAGAACAGTCTTTAAAAAACAACAACAAAGTTGAGACTCACATTTCCTACTTTCAAAACCTACTGCAAGGCTACA
Organism: Oryctolagus cuniculus; assembly: GCF_964237555.1. Classification (NCBI taxonomy): domain Eukaryota; kingdom Metazoa; phylum Chordata; class Mammalia; order Lagomorpha; family Leporidae; genus Oryctolagus; species Oryctolagus cuniculus. The sequence continues at coordinate 110,032,545 of NC_091438.1, read as the reverse complement.
GTAATCAAGACAATGTGGTACTGACATGAGGGCAGGTATTTATATATCAACAGAATAAAACCACAAGTCCAGAAACACAGACACAATCCATGGGCAAGTGATTTTCAACCAGGTTGCCAACATAATTTAGTGGGAGAAGAACAATGTTTTCAACAAGTGGTGCTGTGACAACTGAACATCGACATGCAAAAGACCCAAGTCTCACCTTGTACCATATGCCAAAGGAACTCAAATTTAAATGTCAGAGCTAAAATCATAATATCAAATCTTCCTACTGTGCCAAAAATACCTTTATAGTAACATATTAAAATATGTTTAAATATGTGGTTTTCTGTGATTGAATGTCATCAAGATATCAAAGATGGTTGTGCGTGTTACTGTGCATGTCTGTTTATCTTGTTGATAGGCTGGCAATGTTTTCATCAGTGTTAAAAGAAAGACATACGGGGCCAGCATAGTGGGTTGAGCCGCTGCCTGCAGTGCTGGCATCTCATGTGGGCACCAGTTCGCGACCCGGCTGCTCCACCTCTGATCGAGCTCTCTGCTGTGGCCTGGGAGAGCAGTGGAGGATGGCCCAAGTCCTTAGGCCCCTGCACCCACGTGGGAGACCTGGGGAATGCTCCTGGCTTCAGATCAGCGCAGCTCTGGCCACTGGGGCCAATTGGGGAGTGAATCGGCGGATGGAGGACCTCTCTTTCTCTGCTTCTCCTTCTCTCTCTGTAACTTTGACTTTCAAATAAATGACTAAATCTTTAAAAAAAAAAAAAGACAGAAACACACACACACACACAGAGAAGTCTTAAACAATAGTAGTTTATCATTTGGAGGATGAAATCCATGATCAAGGGATTGGCAGGGTTATATTCCCCTTGAAGAAACTAGAGAAGAATCTGTTCTAGGCCTCTCTCTAGCTTCTGATATTTCCTTGGTTTGTTGAACTGTCACACCCATACCCCCTTATATTGGCAAACAATACATATTTTTTTGACAGGCAGAGTGGACAGTGAGAGAGAGAGACAGAGAGAAAGGTCTTCCTTTGCCGTTGGTTCACCCTCCAATGGCTGCCATGGCCGGCGCACCGCGCTGATCCGATGGCAGGAGCCAGGTACTTATCCTGGTCTCCCATGGGGTGCAGGGCCCAAGTACTTGGGCCATCCTCCACTACACTCCCTGGCCACAGCAGAGAGCTGGCCTGGAAGAGGGGCAACCGGGACAGAATCCGGTGCCCCGACCGGAACTAGAACCCAGTGTGCCGGCGCCGCAAGGCAGAGGATTAGCCTATTGAGCCACAGCGCCGGCCTTGGCAAACAATATTAAAAAAAAAAAAACTTTATTTTATTTATTTGAAAGGCAGTGAGACAGGAACAGAGAGATCTCCTTTCTGCTAGTTCACTCATCAACTGCTTACAACAGCCAGGACTGGGCTTGGTTAAAGACAGGAATAAAGAAGTCAATCTGGGTCTCCTACTTGGCTGCAGGAGCCCAAATACTTGAGCTATAGCCTAATACAGCCCAGGGTGTACATTAGGAGGAAGCTAGAATTGGAAGCAGAGCCTGGACTCCAACCCAGGCATTCTGATTTGGGACAAAGCAGCATTTAAAGCACTACGCCAAACACCCCCAAAATTTATCCTTTTTATAAGGACGCTGGTCTACAAGCCCAGTCTACTTTGGTATAGCCTCACCTTAACTATATCTGTAATTATTCAATTTCAAATAAGGATACATTCTGAGGTATTGGCAGTTAAGACTTCAATATACTGTAGAGCCAAACACAGCTCAATCCCCAACACATACTTACGACATAGGACTGATTTTCTTGCCTTCATTTCATCAAAGTAACTAAACACATTATTATAACTAAGATTTTCCCATAAATTGTGTAATGATACAAGTGATTAAAAATACAGTGTATATATAGGGGCTGATGCTGTAGCACAGTGGGTTAGGCTGCTGCCTGTGCACCTGCATCCCACATCAGCACTGGTTCAGGTCCCAGCTGCTCCACTTCCCACCCAGCTCCCTGCTAATGTACCTGTGAAAGCAGTGTAAGAGGGCCCAAGTGCTTGGACCCCTGGACCCCTGGCATCCATGTGGGAGACATGGATGGAGTTCTAGGCTCCTGCCTTCAGTCTAGCTCAGCCCTACCTACTGCTGCCATCTGGGGTGTGAACCAGTGGAAGGAAGATTTCTCTCTCTGTCTCTCTAACTGCCTTTCAAGTAAATAACAAATCTTTGAACAATACAATATATAAAGTTATAAAATTTGAGGAAATTTTATAAAAATGTACATAAAAATAAATGAAAGTTTAAAACTTAAGTACTTTTCAAAAAGTTACTTTTCTTAACAAATGGTTAATTTTTAAAATTCAAAAGCAAAAATATTTTTATTTAATGAAAATAAAAATCATTCAAATAAAATTGAATTTTAATATTTTGAAATATTTATTTAATGAAAATAAAAATCATTCAAATAAAATTGAATTTTAATATTTTGAAATCTAGCTAAACTTTACTAAATATTTTCACGGAGATAAAAACTACTGTAACGTTAAAGTTCAATGCTCATCTGTTTGCCAATGTAAAGAATTAGTATACAACTTGGATTGTTATGTTTTGAACTACATATATACATTTAAGAGTAATATGTGATGTTTAATATTACAAAATGTTTCTCAGTCTGTTATATATCCTGCATAAAAATTATTCCAGCTCTTAGCAGTTTCATTTATTTTTGTATTTGAAATGCAGAGTGACAGAGTGGTTGGTTTACTCCAGAAATGCCTACAATAGCTGGAGCTGGGCCAGATGTAAGCTGGGAACCTAGAACTCCATCTGGGTCTCCCCCATGACTGGCAGGGACCCAAGTGCTTTACCCACAACTGCTGCTTCCCAGGGGACTTGGACTGTAAGCAGAGCAGACACTCTGACATGGAATGCAGGCATCCTCAGCAGTGCCACACACCTGCCTCTCTCAATGGTTTTAAAGAACAACATTTATCATCACACGATGTTTGTAGGTTAGGAATTTGAGCCTGGCTTCAGTGGGTCCTCTTCTTCCTGGTCTCTAACAAAGCTGAAATCAATGCCTTGCCCAAGGTCTTTGGTGTCATCTAAGGGCATGACCTAGAAAGAACGCCTCAAAGTCCCATCATGGGGCTGGGCACTGAAACGCAGGGTATTAATTCACTGTCTGAGATACCTGCATCCCATATTGCAGGGCCTGGGTTTAAGTCCTGGCTGCTCTGCTTCTATTCAGCTTCTTGCTAATGTGTACCCTGGGAGGCAGTAGGTGATGGTTCAAGTGCTTGGGTCCCTGCCATCCATGTGGGAGATTTGGATTTAGTTTCTGACTCTTGATTTCAACCTGGTCCAGTCCCAGCTGTTGTGGGGATTTGGAGAGTAAACCAGAAGATGGAAGATCTCTCTACGCCACTCTCAGTCTGCCTTTGAAATAAATAAAAAATAAATAAACAATTTCATTGAAAAGCTCTAGTCATGCAATTCCCATCTCATCACTTTGCTGCATTCTGCCTGTTGGAAACAATCCACAAGGCGCAGCCACACTCCGGGGGAGGTGATGACTCAAGGGCAAACATGGGATCATGGAGCTCATTTAGAAGATTGCTGACTACAGCTACCACATTCACCTGTGGCAAACTCCATGCTAATTCAGAAACAGCTCAAAACCACAACTGGGAATAGGGTCAGAAGCAAGCAGTGGGTGTTTGGCTCTGTTGGGAGATGAGTTTTGCTGCAAAAGAATCTATTGCATTCATGCTGATGGGAAAGTTTTGACAAGATAATTAATCTCTCTCTTTATAGAGTTTTTTTTTTAAACATTTATTATTTATTTACTTGTTCTCTTATGGAACTAACTTCTATCTTCCTTCTTCCTTTCGTTCTCCGTAGAAATATTCATTTTTCACGGACATTTTTTCTTTTTTTTTTTAAGATTTATTTTTATTTATTTGAAAGTCAGAGTTACACAGAAGAAGGAGAGTCAGAGAAAGAGAGAGAGAGAGAGAGAGAGAGAGAGAGAGAGGTGTCTTCCATCCACTGGTTCACTCCCCAGATGGCCACAATGGCCAGAGCTGGGCCGATCCGAAGCCAGGAGCCAGGAGCTCCTTCCAGGTCTCCCATGTGGGTGCAGGGGCCCAAAGACTTGGGCCATCTTCTACTGCTTTCCCAGGCCATCAGCAGGGAGCTGGATTGGAAATCGAGCAGCTGGGATTCAAACCAGCGCCTGTATGGGATGATGGTGCTGCAGGAAGATGCTTAACCTATTACGCCACAGCATCAGCTCCTCGCTCAGTCTTTTTACCTAAAACATTTTACCATTTTAATCCTGTAGGTACCGTGAAGCAGTATTTACTTTTAATGTTGCCACTAACAAAACTCACCCACCATTACAGCATTTGAACGTAGCTGCCTTTTCTAGAACAAGACGTGGAGAAGCATTTCTCTGGGTCTGGACGTGTCAGTCATGAGAACAGATGCTAAGGTTGGGGGCCGCACTGGGCCAGTGCTGAACACCAGTTAGAGAATGATAAAGACACTATCGTGTTCTTAGATTTTTTTTTTATGATTGAATACACTAGTATTATGTGCGAGGTCCTCTACAGCAGGGGGACAATAATCCAAGCGGTTCTTGAGTGGATCTAGTGGTAGAACTGCTAAGTTTAATGCACCTGGAATCTAGTATGTACTAAATATTAGTATACTCCTTGGTTCTCCAACCTTTCTCAACTTTTAGGTAATCTGAACTCAGATCAATATGACCTTAAACCCACTTTTTCTCTTTCTTTCCTTCTTTTACTATATACATTCTTTTAAACGCTACTGCTTTTCCAAAACTGTTTCCAATAAAATATATTCAGATTGTAAATTATTTGTGAGATGCAGAAAAGCAGCAAGAAAAAATTCATTAGAAGTTTCCTCACCTAAAGGCAACCACTGTTGATATTAAAAATTTATATTTGTACTTATTTATGGAATACAGTACTGTAACTTGATACATGCATATAATGTGAAATGATCAAATAAAAGTAATTCAAATTTCTATCTCCTGAAATATTATCATTTCCATGTGTTAGGAACCTTCAAACTCTTCTAGTTACTTTGTGCTGATATTTTAATATTTTCTCTTCTAATATTTCATTTTTAGCAGTTATGATTATCTTACAAGTAAAAGTTTTACCCAGTAGTTTTTACTTACATAACAATATAAAGCACTTTTTCATGTTGTTATAATCTATTCACAAGTATTATTTTTATCAAACACAGATCAGTTATTTTGTGCCTTATACTGCTTTCCAAAGAGAATAAGTCAAATATTGTTCACAAACATTGTTCTGTTAAATTTTAGCTTATCCCAAATTTTACATTCCTCTAATTCTGAAAATAGCATCATGCCCTTTTCCTAGATTGAATATTAATTATTTTGTTGCTTGGAGCCTCAAAAAATCAGTGCGCTTAGAGGAGGAAAGGGCATAAAATTGGCAATTCATCACTGGAACCAAAAGCCAGGTTTCACATTTTGAACAGGGGGATGCTCAGGAAGGAAGCTGCTTAGTTAATACTAATATCGAATCTTGACACCAGAGGTTCTATAACTTTAAAATATAGTCATATTTATATATTTTAAAATATTTAAAGTAAAAAGAAATCAGCCAGAGAGAATTCCTTTTGATATTTATTCTTTCTGAGTTTCTACAGAAACTCAAAAGCTGGGAGGGATCATGTATGTTTAGTGCCAGTACTTAAAGGTTGTTACTAAAAGTCCATATCACTGAATGACAAATACTAGTTTTAAAAATATTAAGCATGGTCCGTCAAAAACTCAACTGGCCTGGTACTTAGGTGAACAAGATGTTTATCTTGCACTTAACGAGCTTGAAATCTACTAAGGGAGACAGGTATGTATGTCATGGTGATGAAACAAGGAAGAATGAGAACAGCATTTAATAAACACACAAAGTCTTATTGTGTCATTGAATATGATTAAATTAATATAGGTTTTTGCATCAGAGATAGCAATCCCAAATGGGTTAAATATATGTATGGGTTTATATATTTGTATACATGTTATATATGCATATTTATGTTTTGAATTTTAAAATAACTCCAATTCATTGAGAAAAATCCAAACTGTGAGGAAATTAATGAGAGTACTTCAGAAAAGTTCTTGGGAAATAGAATTCGATGCCAAGTCTAGGGCAGGTGTTTGGAACAGTGTTTAAGTCACCACTTGGGATATTTGCATCGCACCCTGGAGTGCCTGAGTTCAGTTCTGGCTCCCTTGCTGATTTCAGCTTCTTGTTAACATACATCTTGGGAGGTAGCCAATGACGGCTCAAGTAGTTGGGTCCTTGCTACTCATCTGGGAGACCCAGATTGAGTTCCTGGCTTCAGGCTTTGGCCTTGCTCAGCCCTTAGTGTTGTGGACTTTTGGGGACTGAACCAGTAGATAGATGATATGTCTTTTTGTCACTCTCTATCCTTCACAATAAAATAAAATTTAAAAATTTGAAAAAATATTTCTTTTTCTGAAATTTTATATCCATAATACACATTTTCCATGCACTTTTAAAAAAAGGTTTATTTATTTACTTGAAAGGCAGAATTACAGAGAGGCAGAGAGGGAGACAGAGAGAGAGAGAGGTCTTCCATCTGCTGGTTCACTCCCAGATGGTCACTACGGCCAGAGTTGTGCCAATCCAAAGCCTGGAGCCAGGAGCTTCCTCTGTGTCTCCCACGTGGGTGCAGGGGCCCAAGGACTTGGGCCATCTTCCACTGCTTTCCCATTCCACGGCAGAGAGCTGGAACGGAAGTGGAGCAGCTGGGACTCGAACCGGTGCCCATATGGAATGCTGGCACTGCAGGCGGCGGCTTTACCCATTATGCCACAACACCAGTCCTTCCCATGCACTTTTTGAAGACTCTGTGCATGGATTTCAAATTTTTTTGTGGGGCTGGAACAGTGGTATAGTGGGTAAAGCTGCTCCCTGCAATCTGGCATCCCATATGGGCGCTGATTCGAGACCTGGCCGCTCCACTTCCCATCCAGTTCTCCACTGAGGCCTAGGAAAGCAGTGGAAGACAGCCCAAGTGCTCAGGCCTCTGCACCCACAAGGGAGACACAGAGGAAGCTCCTGGCTCTTGGCTTCGGATTGCTGCATTTCTGGCCGTTGTGGCCATCTGAGGAGTGAACCAGGGATGGAAGACCTTTCTCTCTCTCTCTCTCTGCCTCTCCTTCTCTCTATGTATAACTCTTTCAAGTAAATAATAAATCTTCAAAAAAACTTTTTTTGCAACAAAATATTTATCTTTCAATTGCATTTCCCACAAACTCTTTTAAGTACCCTCAACTGTAATCAAGACAATAACTTAAAAGCTTGATGTATAATCTCAAGTTTTTATGAATATAATCATAGAAAATAGTATTATTACAAATGTTTACTAATTTAATTAATATGGATGCACCGCTGCCTACTGTGGCAGAGGCCTTTGTCTTTTAATTAAACTTGTTCCTAACTGACATGATTAAAGTTGTGGTAGAGGCCTTCCCAAGGTCAGAAAAAGAAAAAGAGAGGAATCTGTCCTGGGAATGAAATGTGGTTGTTATCTGCTTGCCTATGAATGCTTCAACTGTAGTCCCCATCTGCTGGTATGTAACCATTTCAGGTTCTGCTTGTTAGTACAGTGCAATGGTGTTAACCCTTGCCAGACAGCCAATGGCTCAGTATATGCAAAAACAAACAAAATCTTCAGTAACTATGTGCACTGTTTGCATGTGCAGTACTGTATCAATCCTATGGCTGCCATGAAACATTAGAATATCCAATCAAATGTACACAGGTAACCATATAAGGGAGACAAAGGGGCTAAAACCATACATAAGGGAAAACCCTTCTTGTTTGGGGCTCAGGATTTTGGATAAGAAATTCCAGCTGGACCTTCTGCCGGTATAATAGAAAACTACTTCCTGTTAAGAGGCCTTGGTGTCTTGTCTCAGTACAGGAATCCTGCTACACCTACCATGAGCTAGGCACTGCTTTTAGGGGCTCAAGTTATACCAGCGAGCAAAAACAATTATTCCTACTGTCCAAGAGTTTACATTTGGGGTTGAGACAGAGAATACACAAAAACTAAGAGAGGCAAATCGTGTATCCAAACACCTACAGATTATTAATTTTTTAATTTGGAATAACAATAACTATGATGTATTGGGTATCTGTACTTGAAGCTTGTAAATAACTATTTTTATTTATTCTTTTAGTAACCTTTCAAACATTCTGGATATCATAGACTCAAAATGTTTAGCAGAAGACAGACTTTTTTTGGTACTTTTTTCCCATTGTGGAATAATATTAACCTTACCACTTCAACCACTTCAAAATGTACAGCTTGGTAACATTAAAATGGCATTTGGTAACTTTAAAATGTTGTGCAATCATCTCCACTATCTGCTTCCAGAATGTTCTTATCACCCCAAAAAGAAACCCCATACGCATTAGACAGTCATCCTCCGCTCACATTTTCTCCATCCTGCTTTCTGTCTGTATGGATTTGCCTATCCTGGATATTTCATATAAGTGGAATCAAAGAATATGTTGCCTTCTGTGACTGGCTTCTTTCATTTTGCATAATATTTCAAAAGATTTATCCGTATTGTGGCATATATCAGTACTTCATCCCCATTTATATTATTCAATTGTATAATAGTTCATTTTATGGATATACACATTTTATTTATCCATTCATCTATTGATGAACCTTTGGGCTATTTCTACTTTGGGATATCGTGAATAGTGCTGCAACAATCATTGGCATACAAGTACCTGAGTCCCTGTTTCCTATACACCTAGGAATGGGGTTATTAGGTCATTTCATAGCTCTTTGTTTAACTTTTTGGAGGAATTACCACACTGTTCCCCACAGTGACTGTACCACTGAACATTCCCACCAGTGATGTAAGAGGCTCCAATTTCTCCACATCCTTGCTAACACTTGGCATTTTCCGCTTTTTGATTATAGCCGTTCTAGTAGGTATGAAGCTATTCTAACACATTTTCTTAGATTCTGTGTTTGCCTATTTCACATTTATTCATCATGAGGTGAATATTATATTGACCATATTTTCTCTTTTCTCGATGTTCTTGCATTTGGAGAATTTTCCAACCCTAGGAAAGACTGCCTTTTCAAGACAAGCAACTCCTAAAGATAATAACAACTTGCCTAGAAGCATGCCTTTCATAAATAAATCAACCAACCCAGAGTCTACATCTTCTACTAACCATATCCTTAGCTAACTTTTACACACAAGCCAGTATTTCCCTTTCCTTAAATCATCCCAGGGCTAGGCACCAGGTAACTGGAGATTACCCTCAAAATCCATAACCCATCAGAATTATCCAAATTAGCCAGTCCTATACTGTGCCTCTTCCTTGCTGTTCCTTTCCTGCAGAAACCATAGTAAAGGCTCCTGTCTTCTGCCACCTGACTAAATCAGGCACTTTCATTGTGGTCCTCTGTGACACAGAGTGATCCTTTCTCTGGGACCCGTCAGTGTAATAAACTTATTTCAAGCCTTGTTCTCCTTTCCTGTGGCTGCACCGACTGGCTCGTATCATACCCAACATCTACATTTAGAACAAAAATGATCCCATTGTGATTCTGATTTTCATTTTCCTAACGATTAGTGATGCTGAGCATTATTACCTGGGTGAGGTAAGGGGCCACTGTCATTCTTTCTTAGGTGGTAATTGAGGGACCTTCCACCCTCAGTTCTTGAAGGAACTCGTTTCTGGCCATTGAATGATCTTGGCATATAGTACTTTTTTTTTCCTTCCAAATTTTTTACTGGAGTAAAATATACATAACACAAAATTTACCATCATAACCATTTTTAATATCTAATTCAGTGGCATTAAGTACATATATATTTTTGTGAATCACTACAGTCCATCTCCAAAACTCTTTTCTTTTAATAAAACTGAAACTCTACACCTACTAATATCTCCTCAATTCTTTTACCTTTGAGTCCCTGGTAACTACCATTTACTTTCTGTCTCTTGAATGTGACTATTCTAGGTAGTTCATGTAAGTGGAATCATGCAGTATTTACTTATTTTTTTATGACTTGCTTATTTCACTTAGCATAATGTGCCCAAAGTTCATCCATGCAGCATGTTTAAGAATATCCTTGAGCTTTAAAGCTGTATCTACATGATATTTTGTTCATTTATTCCTCCTTTCAGCTATTGCAAATAATGCAATGAATGTGAATGTACATCATGCATTGCTTATTAGGGAGAAAGACTTTTCCTAGAAACTCTCAACAAATTTTCTCTCACATCCCATTTCTTTTTTTCTTTCTTTCTTTTTTTATAATTTATTTTATTTGGAAGGCATAGGAACAGAGAAGAGAGAGAGAGAGAGAGGGAGAGAGGGAGAGAGGGAGAATGGGAGACAGGGAGAGAGGGAGAGAAAGGGAGGGAGGGTGGGAGAGGGAGTGAGAGGGAGGGAGGGAGAGAGAGGGAGAGGGAGGAATTCCAATCCATCCACTGGTTCATCCCCGAAATGGCTACAACAGCTGGGGCTGGGCCAGGCCAAAGCCAGACGCCTGGAACTCCTTTTGGGTCTTCCATGTAAGTGGCAGGGCCCCTAGCATATGAGTCATCTTCTGCTGCTCTCCCAGGAGCATTAGCAGGGAGCTGGATGGAAGTGGAATAGCCCAGACTTGCACTGCTGCTCTGGTATGATATTCCAGTCAATCACCTGCTGTATCATAACGCCACTCCCTCATAACCTACTTCTTAGAATCATGTCACATATTCACATTCAAACCAAGAAAAATGGGCCACAATGTCTAGGCTCCAAACCCTAGGTACACTGTATTTTATATCCCATAGTTAGGACTGGGCGTGGGTATCTTTCCCATGAAACCATTGACCCTGAAGAAGAGGGTGGGTTCTATTAGGAAGGATAAGAGTGTTTGTAAGTCGGTTGCACTTTCTGCTGCCAAGTCTAGTCAAAGCTACACACGCAGGGCAGGCTTATCTCGGATTTACACAGGGCTTCTGTTTTGAAACCTCAAGGCTGGTGAATACTTTATATTCCTGTCATGCTTGGTTACCATCTTCCCATTTGTGTTCTCAGCTGTAGTTTCCTATTATTTTTCTTTCTTCAAAATCTTTCTATTCCTTATTTTATACTCCAATTTACAACATCCTGATTCTCCTTAGAGAATTCTGGCTTTGCCACCTGGTTTTAGACAATGCTGACTCTCCGCTGAGAATTCTGGCCCCTTGCTACCTTCTGTAATTTATACTCTGCTGTCTTTTTCTTTGGTCCCATTTATTCATGAGTCCTGGGTGCAGATGTGAGTTCAGCTTCCTCTTAATTCTTCAATGCTACACCTAAACCAGTACTTCCACACTTTTTTGTAGAAATTCTGTTCCTTTAAAACAGTCCTTGAGATTTGCATATATAATTCTCCACCTCATCTATCTCTGTAACCTGTTGACTTTCTGGTAACTAGCTCAGATTCCCATCCACTTGACCCATAATCCTATCCATACTCATGAGTTCAAATGTCATTTAAAGCTGACGACTCTCAAAGCTATATATTCAGGTCAAATCTTCCCTTTAAGTAACTGTCTACTCCTTACAGCCATCTGACGACTCTTAACCATTCCTAACTCAACATGTGGGAAACTGAAAAGCCAGAAACTTGGAAGTTTCCCTTGACTCCTTCTCTCACACACACCCCCTCTTGATTCTATTATCTTAATGTCTCTGATCAATATTTTGCTCTTCCCTTATCATGGCTTTATTTCAGATCTCCTAGTTAAAAAAAACTGATTTGTAAAAACAGTCGCCTAACTGGTCTTATCATCCCAATCTATTCTTGATACTACAAACAACAGTCTCAACTAAAATCTAAGTGTGTCATTCCCTAAGTGGTTTCTTTTACCTCCAGCTTAAAATCCATGATCTTCATCATAGTATCCAAGGCCTCTGCATGAAATTACTCTATTCTGTTTTTCCAGAGGTATATCGGACCTTGTCTCCAACTCACTCATATTCCAGCTATAATGAATTTATGAATTATGCTAAACTAGTTTGCGCTGTCCTTTTTTGTATCTAATTCACTCTAATTTTTGTCATTTAAGCTTTCTCAAGAACTTCCTTCTCAGATTTTTCAATTGGATAGTAAGTAATTCTTATCATTCTTTTACTACCTTATCCATACCTTTATCATAGCATTTATCACACTGTACTGTGACATCATAAGCTCTTTTTTTTTTTTTTTTTTTTGACAGGCAGAGTGGACAGTGAGAGAGAGAGAGACAGAGAGAAAGGTCTTCCTTTGCCGTTGGTTCACCCTCCAATGGCCACCGCGGCTGGTGCGCTGCGGCCAGCACACTGCACTGATCCGATGGGAGGAGCCAGGTGCTTCTCCTGGTCTCCCATGGGGTGCAGGGCCCAAGCACTTGGGCCATCCTCCACTGCACTCCCTGGCCACAGCAGAGAGCTGGCCTGGAAGAAGGGCAACCGGGACAGAATCCGGCGCCCTGACCGGGACTAGAACCCTGTGTGCCAGCGCCGCAAGGCAGAGGATTAGCCTAGTGAGCCACGGCGCCGGCCATCATAAGCTCTTTACCTGAATTCTCTTCATATGCCCAGGGTCATGCTGTGATGAGATCCTGCACTGCATTTCCAGCATAAGGTTTACTTTGTAGAACTTGCTGAAGCATGGCTATTAAAGGAAAAGGAAGATAAAATAATACTGCAATTAAGAGGCAACTTGAGTTTACTAAAAGCACTTTTAAAATTATAGGGATCTTGTGCATGTTTGGATGAGGTAAAGAGGGCAGGAGAAAGAGAGAGAGATGGCTGAAAATGTAGGAGAGGTAATGGAAATAAAGAATACAGTTACTTGGAAAGGAAGAAAGGCCTTCAAGTTTCCTTTAAAATAACTTTTTTTTTTTTTTTTTTAAGCTTTTAGAAGTCTCTAAGTCGGGAGTCGGGGCTGGCATTGTGGTGTGGTGAGTAAATTTGCTGCCTGCAGTGCCAGCATCTCATATGGGTGCCGATTTGAGACCCAGCTGCTCACTTACCATCCAGCTCTCTGCTATGGCCTGGGAAAGCAGTAGAAGATGGCCCAAGTCCTTGGGCCGCTACTCCCTTGTGGGAGACCTGGAAGATGCTCCTGATTCCTAGCTTCGGATAGGCCCAGCTCTGGCCATTGTGGCCATCTGTGTAGTGAACCAATGGATGGAAGACCTCTCTCTCTCTATCTCTGCCTCTGCCTCTTTGTAACTCTGCCTTTCAAATAAATAAATCTTTAAATATTTTTATTTATTCATTAGAGAGGTAGAGTTACAGACAGTGAGAGGGAGAGACAGAGAGGTCTTCCTTCCGTTGGTTCACTCCCCAAATGGCCACAATGGCCAGAGCTGCACTGATCCAAAGCCAGGAGCCAGGAGCTTCTAATGGTTCTCCCACACGGGTGCAGGGCCCAAGCACTTGGGCCATTCTCTACTGCTTTCCCAGGCCATAGCAGAGAGCTGGATTGGAAGTGGAGCAGCCATGACTAGAACTGGCGCCCATATGAGATGCCAGTGCCACAGGTGGGGGATTAACCTACTGCACTATGGCACCGGCCCTAAATAAATCTTAAAAAAAAAAGTCTATAAGTCTACAAGGTATTTGTCTCATTATGTTTGAGTTCAGCTTATCTCAATATAATATCTCCACTGAGTCATTCATGGTACACATTCACTCATCAAATAGAACCTTCATCTTTGTCTGGGTTCAGCAGGGATAACAAGTACAAGAGGATGTTTGTGGAAAAATGGAATCACAAGATAAAGTTCCTTTTGGTGCCAGAAAGTTGAAATCTATACATAATTTTTGTATGCATTTTCCATGAACTTTTCTTTTTTAAGATTTATGTATTTATTTGAAAGGAGAGCTACAGAGAGGCAGAGGCAGAGAGATAGAGGTCTTCCACCTGCTGGTTCACTACCCAGATGGCCACAACGGCTGGAGCTGTGCCAATCTGAAGCCAAGAGACAGGAGCTTCCTCAGGGTCTCCCATGTGGGTTCGGGGGGCCAAAGGACCTGGGCCATCTTCTGCTTTCCCAGGCCATAGCAGAGAGCTGGATCAGAAGTGGAACAGCCGGGACTTGAACCAGCACCCATATGGGATGCCAGCACTGCAGTTGGTGTCTTTACCTGCTACACCGCAGTACCAGCCCCCCATGAACGTTTTGAAGACTTCTTGTACATTTGGTAGAAGTTAAGGATTAAAACTTTACTGGGAAAAAAAAAAAAAAAAACTTTACTGGGGACAGTGCTGTGGCATAGCAAGTAAAGACACCAACTGCAGTGCCAGCATCCCATATGGGCTTTGAATCTTGGCTGCTGCACTTCTGATCCAGCTCTCTGATATATCCTGGGAAAGCAGTGGAAGATGGCCCAAGTCCTTGGGCCCCTGTACCTGTGTGGGAGACCCCGGAAGAAGCTCCTGGCTCCTGGCTTTGGATCAGCGCAGCTCTGGCCATTGTGGGCACCTGGGGAGTGAACCAGCAGATATAAGACCTCTCTCTGCTTCTGCCTCTCAGTAACTCTGCCTTTTGAATAAATAAATAAATACATCTTTTAAAAAAAACTTTATCAATAAAAATGCGGAGCTTTATCACAGTCAATACTACTAGAATGGTTTGTATACTCTTAAAGTTTATGCCTAGACTATGATGACATTTTAGAAAGGCTTGACACTTAAGATAAATGTTACACACACACACCAAGTAGTAAACTTATCTTTTAGATTATTGAATATGGTACTTTCAGTAACCAAATATTCTGGTTTTAATGATTATACCTGAATTACTACCTACAAAAAGCACAGATGTTAGAAACAGCTTGCACAAAAACTGGATGGTGTCAAGGAGAAAGGAGTTTTAGTGCCTCCGTCATCACTGAATTGTCATAAGCATTTTTTGCGAGCTAGTTACTCCGTAAAAATCCTGTGCTTGGAACTGAGAGGGACACGTGTTTCAGACTCAGCTCCTGCCTTTGAGAAAGTGTACTAAACTACTGTAGAAGTCGAATTAACAAATCCATAAATGATTACTGAAAGTCGGTGTGAACACATACTGTTTTCCATTCCGGTAAAGCTCTCCCCTCTGCTTTTCATTTGCCTTTAGACCCTTCTTAATTGTCAAAACTGTGCTTCAGAAGCAGCGAGACAGAGCGCTTTGCTCCTGGCAGCACTCAGTATATGTGCTGAACTGAAATGGACAGCTTGTCTAATTTTACCTCTTGTGTAGTCGGCAATTGACTGAATCAGGAAGTCACAGACACATTTAGAGCAAGGAATACTGTTGAGTGCTACCACTGCAAGGATCTCTTTAGAAAACATGAAGTCTGTTCATAAATTATATAATCTTTAAACTCTCCCATGTTTATTTATATAACTGATCATTAAAACTGCTTTAGTAATACATGTATTAAATATTTAGCATATTTTAAAAGGTTCCTTAATACTAATTAGTAAATGTGATTATGCATTTATTTACTACAAACACTTACAAATATCGAATAACCTAATATAGTTTACCAACATTACCTTTGAATCATTCCAACGGAAATGTTCCCTCTCATTAAATTCACATTGTTTGCTGTGCGAGTAAGGAAAGCAACAGATTGTTCTCCATAATCATAGGTTTTAAATATTTACTTGCTAGTGCTGCATAATTTAGCACATTGGAGTTGAAAAGCCATTTGTATGGTAGCTGATACCATTTCAGCGTTATAGAATATAGTGTCCCTCTGTGACTTCCATGTGAAGCTGAAAAAATGAAACGTGTCCTACACTTTTTCCCAACCAATTAAAATTGGTAGTATATACACAATTTAACTTTTTCATATCAAATAGTTATCTTAAGTATTCAAACATTGTTTCTTGTGGCCTGCTAATGCATGATACCAAGAATAATATATATACATTCCCATTATCCAAGTCCTTATGGAAGTTACAAAAAGGCATCCAGATGGCTTGTTAGAGGCATATTATCTCCCCTAAAAAAATCAGAAGAGTTCTGCATTTCAAAATATAGAATCATAAGTTAATCATACAAGAAACAATTTTTGGTCGCTCACTCTAATAAATGTTCCATTTATGATCCTGCCATACTTTTGCCTTGATTGCTTAATTGGCTGCCTCACCACATCAGAAGGAAATAAACTGTTTTAGTCATGTATATGAGAATAATAAAAATAATTCAAATCACAAAACACTAAAAAACTGGAAAAAAAGTCTCAAGTTTCTTTTTAACTTTTTAACTCGCCTTCTGGAAGACTTTCATTTCCATGTGGTTCACAGTCTGGTAGTACAGGCTGTCAGTCTTTTAATTTCTAGCTTTTACTATAATTTCCTATGTAGTTCAGGGGCACGTCACACGTAGTCTGCTCGAACAAGACGATACAGAATTACATCTTGCAGTTAGTATTTCTCCGTAACAACCCTTTAAAGTGAAGATAAAGTTTTCCATTTCATAAAAGGTCTCCTCAGATTGTTCCCTGCGCTTCATCCTTGAGGATAATTTTAATGTGGAAAATGAGTGCACATATCCTTTGCTGTCTTCTTACAGGTATTTAACCTGCAGTCCCAGGCACAGCTTGGCTTGGTGTACCTTCACCTCAGGGCAACTGAGAGACGAGTATTTTACCAAAGTGGGGCTTGGTAGGAGGTCTGCTCCGGTCCGGGACAGTGAAGGATGAAGAAACGGTGCATGCTGGATCTTGTAGTTCCTGCGACAGAAGCATGCTAATTATTTCGCACGGCATGCTGGTAGTTGAAGTCCGACTATTCGCCAGGCAGCCGGAACGTGTAGTTTGTCTGTCAAAGAGACGCTGCTTACACATGGCTACTTTCTCTCGTTTCTGCGTTTGCCGCATGGCTGATTAGGGGTTGAGGTGGCGAACAGGTGGACAAAAGGGAGGATGGAGGAAGTGGAGCAGAGGCCTCCGAGCCGTTGCTACCGCGGCCGCTGCCGCCAATCCACGGCTCTGGTGCCCCGGAAGTGGCTGACCTGATAGAGCTGAAGGCGGGGCCGTTCCTCTTGCTACGGAGGCCGGCGAGCTCGGGGTACCTGTGGCTGCGGCGCTGAGGTCCGATGGTGTTGCGTGCGGGCTGCTTTTGTAGCCGGTGCTGAGCGTTTCCCGGGTTGGTGGCTCCTGCGCGTCGTTATAGCTCTCCAGCCCTTCTGTTTCTGTGAGGGGTCGACGTGAGGCTAGCGGAGACGAGAAGGTTGGGATAGTCTCTGGTCCCCGATGACCGGGTTTCTTGGGGGGGGGGGGGGCCCTTCACTTTGGGGAGACCCTGTGGCCAACCCGCTGGTTTCTCGGAGGGCTCTGGCGCCACCCTCGGGTGTCTCTTCTTGTGTCATTTGTTTTCTGACTCGTCGTCGCGCCGTCCTCGGTCCTCCAGAGGTGACAAGCCGTAAGCCTTACCTTGGGCAGCTGTTCTCGTTTTCCTTGTGCTTTTCTTAGGTGTCCCAGGCACGGTCTCTGATGTCCCCTAGGCTGTCGCATCCCGGGGACCTCTGACCCAGCGCCAGGGCTCTGTCGGGTCGGGCTCCACCCCCGACTCCCATCCCTTTGAAGGAAAATGAAGCAGTCGGATCCCCGAGCGCTTAACCATCGCATTCTTAGCGCCCTTCCTCCCGTAGGGCTTGGTTGTCACTTCCAGTTGTAGCCCGGTAGCGGGGATATAGTGTTGCCTCCCTATCCGCGTATCCACGTTCGCTCACTTTGTTTCACGAGTTGCCCTCAACCCTCCCCAGCCTCACCACAGGAAAGGGCTCTCGAGGTCGAAGGTTCAGAATAGGTTCTTAGATCTGGTGACTATGAATTGGGATCCCAGTGGTCAGCTCTGCATTACTGCTGGTTGAGGTTATGGTTCGTACTTCTTTGGCTACATTTTGTTTTGTTGTGATTTTCCCCACATGGTGTTCACTGCTGTCCTATAGTTAGGGAATACTTGATCCTACAGCTCTTTTTGTTGTTGGTGGTGGTGTTTTTTAATATCTGAATGACATATATGGGAATTTTTTTTTCTGGTGTTCTACTTGAACCGCAAATACCCAGTGGAATTTTTGTAATGATTTTGTGTCAGATGATAGCAGATAGACACAAAGAAATGATTCTTCCTTCTTGCTTGTTTGGGATTTGTTGTTAGATTAAAGTGCCCCTGAGCGATTGGAAAGGCTATAAAACTTAAAATCGGTGTATTTTCTGAGTTTCAGATGATAAAAGCTCTTTTATAAAACAAGGAAGAGTTTCTGATTAGTCAATAATCTGATATTATTTTGAATTATCAGTTCATTCGCTATAAAACAGACTTTTTAAAGATGAAAAGTCAACATATGGAATTGTATGATTTAGTAAAGTGTTTCAAAACCATTTAATTATGCTCTTTTTCTATAAATGGATGCAATTATATAAAACATATCTGTGGTAACTGTTTATGAAGCGTTTCTAGATACTTTGATAGCTCTGGGCAACTGTGTTGTAGTGTGTTCATTAGTGTTTTGTAGACAGAAATTTTGTACTGCATGCTTTCTGGGGAACATGTAACTGATGAGTTTGCACCATGTCGTCTGTTATTGCACTTGTAGAGGTTCTAATAGTAAGATTATTACTCAGTAAAATTTGTATCTGTCAGTAAGATAGAAAAATACTTGTATCCTGTCAAGTTGGGATTATTCCTAGATAATCTGTAGTGGTTTCAGCCATGCATAAAATTTGGAGCTACATGTATAGTATTTCAGAATTAATTCACTCATGAGATTCTTTATTGGAAAAAAGGATAAGCTAGATATTATTCAAACTGTTTATATTTTTCTTGAGATTTTATTCATTTACTAGGCATTAATTGAATACTTACTAATATTTAACAAAATACTCAATTTATTGATAAGAGTATCCTCTTGTTCTCTTTGTTCTAGATACTTTTAACACATTATCTCAGTTAATTATAGCAACTCAGGGACTACTGAATTTTTTTTTTTTAAGATTTTATTTATTTATTTGAGAGGTAGAGTTACAGATGGTGAGAGGGAGAGAGAGAAAGGTCTTTCATCTGCTGGTTCACTCCCCAAATGGCTGCAATAGCCAGAGCTGAGCCAGGAGCTTCTTCCAGGTCTCCCACGCGGGTACAGCAGCTCAAGCCATTGGGCCATCTTCTGCTGCTTTCCCAGGCCACAGCAGAGAGCTGGATCAGAAGAGGAACAGCCGGGACTAGAACCGGCATCCGTATGGGATGCCGGCATTGCAGCTGGAGGATTAACCTACTGTGCCACACCACCTGCCCCAGGACTACTGAATATTACATTTAGATGATGAACAAATAAATGGAAGCTCAGAGTTTAAGTCATTTGATCTTTATTTTTCTGACTCTTCTCACTGCAAATACCTGTTCTCTGAAAAATATGAAGAGCATTAATTCAACAAATTCTTGCTGAGTTGCCATTATATACCAGATATTCTTTTTTTTAGATTTATTTATTTATTTGAAAGACAGAGTTACAAAGACAGAGAGAGATAAAGAGAGAGAGAGACAGAGAGCAAGTTTCCATCCACTGGTTCACTCCCCAAATGGCCTCAATGCCCGGACTGGGCCAATCCAAAGCCAGGAGCCAGGAGCTTCTTCTGGGTCTACCATGTGGGTGCAGAGGCGCAAGCACTTGGGCCATCTTCTGCTTTTTCGGGCTACCTCAGAGAGCTGGATTAGCAGTGGAACGTCTGGGTCTCAAACCTGTGCCCATATAGGATGCTGGCACTGCAGGCAGCAGCTTTACCCGCTATACCACCCACGGTGCCAGCCCCATACCAGATACTGTTTACCATGATGAGGATTCAGCAGTGAACAAAGGAGACAACAGAAGATTCTGTTCTTTGAGGGCTTAGACTCTTACAGAATGTGTGAGATGTAAACCTTGCCTTCAGGAAGTAGAAAATGTAGCCAGTATGCCTAAGATTTTATGTGCTTTAGAATGTAAAACTTGGAAAGCCAGGTTAACTAGGGAAGGTTTCATAAAGAAGATCAGATTTAATCTGGAGCTTACACAGTGGGTAGGAATATGGTAGGCAGATAACAGGAAGAAACTAATTCCAGATGAGGCATAAAATGAGTCATAAGGGAGAGAGATTAGAGGGAGGACCAGGTTATTGGACTGTTTTGTATCTTGTTTTCTTGCACATAGTAGGTGCACAGCGTTGGTTGAATTTGAAAAAAAAGTTTAGATGAATGAATCTATAAGAGCTCAGTTATGAGATAATGAGGAATTACATAGATCTAGAGTGATCATATTCAGAGTGGTAGAAAGGAATGGACTTGAGGGCTGATGACAACAGAACCAGTAGGATCTTATTGAATGTTGGGGATGAGGTGGTGGCCGTGGGAGAAGGAGGCTAGGTTACCCCCTGAGTGGATCTGGTTTGAGTGGCTGAAGTGAATTTTAGACTCAACTACTTCATCAAACATGAATTTCTTTCTTTCTTTCTTTCTTTTTTTTTAATTCCAAAGGTGTACCATCTTTTATGAATTACTAAGAGGAAAAAATACTGCCAATTAGACCAAGGTTGTGAACTGTAAGATACATTTCAATTTCAGAGCTAAAATGTAAAATTGTGTGATCTAGAATTGATGACATGTTATTGCTTATGATGATTGATGATCCTTAGAAGCACTTTATTTTTTGAACTATTTATAAATTTATAATCTTTGACATGCATTTAATCATTTAACATTTATTAACTATGTACTCTTAGGCTACTTGATATAGTAGAGAGTAAATAGTCTCTACACTCACAGAATTTACTATGTAGCAGGGGAGGCAGATATAAATCAAATAACCAAGGAAATTTAAAGTTAAAATTATGTTAAGTGCTATTAAATAAATGTTATTTATCCAGAGGAAGCACTGAGTATGGACAAGCTAAGAGTAGAGATGAGTAGAGACAAGTTAGGAGATTGTTGAAATAGCCTAGATGAGAGAGGACATTACCTTGGGCAAAGTGATGATGAAGGTGGTTCAAAGGAAATGGGTGGATTCCAGAGAAGAATAGGAGGTGGAACTGGTTGATGAGTTAAATATGGGGGGGGGGGGGGGTGGTGCTGTTGACTACCATTGGGTTTTTTTGGGCTGTGTAACTGGATGGTTTGTAGTGTTGTTCACTGAGAGAATATTAAAAGAGGATGAGGTTTTGGGGGACATGCATTCTTTACTAAATTGTTTTTATTGTGCCAGCAGTTTTCATGGTTAACTTACTAGTTTTTTTCTCCTTTTTGGTCATTGTTTCAGTTTAGTATATTTGAGTAATAATATACCTGAAATAAGGTGGGTTTTTTTTTTGAATTTTTATTTCTTGAATGAGCAGGGATGAAGTTCTAGATGAAAGTATCTGGAAATATGTTGGTATCTGTTTTGAATTTAAATCTGCCATATTATGCCATGTATATGAAGAGATAACTGAGTTACACAGTTATATATCATCTTCATTTCACTTTTTGGGACTTGGCAGCAAATTGGACATCTGGTTAGATTCTACCTTCATTGATGCATGTGTAGTATAAACATGCAGCATTAGGGAAAAAGATATACTTTTGAATTTTCTTTGAAATATTTCATTTGTATAATTTTTAAGAGATAATGAACCAATATAATCAGTTTTCATTTGAATTTTACATTTCTAGGTAAAATGGTAAGGTGTACAGAGCAAAGAACAAGGGTGTTGGAGTCAGACTGCCTGAGTCTTTTGTTATTTATAAGCAGTATGACCTTGTAGAAGTAGTCTTGCCAAACCTTTGTTGTTTTGCCTTACAGAGTTGTGAGGATTAAATGAGATGATGTATAATTTTTGGCATAGAGGTTAAGTGTTTATTGCTGTGGTGGTGGTGATACTGCAAGGTGTCTGGCTGGTCATCTAGGCTTCTCTGACAACATTTTAATTTTAGGGATCCTTATGACAGTAAAACTCGATTTGAGGGAAAAAAATGTTGGGTAGTACTATTTGGATCTGGAGAAAATATTTAATAAGATAGCCTTGCTTGTTTACTGTTGTCTTACATGAGTCAGCTGCATGTTGTCTTTCACAGAATCCTGGGCGGAGATTATGTTTAGTCTCAGCCATAATAGAAAACTGATGGTGGACTGGTTTGTGATTACATATTTGTTATTATCTGTCTTTATTTTGTCCAAACCCTTTTGAACTTTATACTTGCTTTTAGCCCTTATGGTTAGGATGTGGAAGTAGTTAGGTTTTATAAAGTCTGATGAGTTGCTCTGAAGTCAAACTAATTTCTTACCTTTTTTCTTTTTTAAGATTCATTTATTTATTTGAAAGTCAGAGTTACACAGAGAGAGGAGAGACAGAGAGAGATGTCTTCCAACTGTTGGTTCACTCCCCAAATGGCTGCAACAGCCAGAGCTGGGCTGATCCGAAGCCAGGAGCCAGGAGCTTTATCTGGGTCTCTCACGTGGGTGCAGGGGTCCAAGGACTTGGGCCATCTTTTACTGTTTTCCCAGGCCATAGCAGAGAGCTGGATCGGAAGTGGAGCATCCTATATGGGATGCCAGCACTTCAGGTGGTGGCTTTACCCGCTACACCACAGCGCCAGCCCCTCTTCCCTATCTTTTTTCTTCCATCTTTTTTTCTTTTGAAAGTTTAAAACCTGTAAAATAGTTGAAGGACTGGTACAAAAAATACCTATACTGTATACCCTTTACCTAGATTGACTAAGTATACAAATTATGTCTTGTTTGTGCTGGTGCTTGCTGTTGTGCGAGGGAACTGTCTCTATTTAAATATACACATACACTTTTTTCCTTGCTGAACTGTTTGAAAGGGGGGTGGAGACATGATGCCATTTCACTTTTAAATACTAATTTATTTCCTAAGAACTAGAAAATTCTCCTACTAACTATAATGGCATTGACATACCCAAATAATTAAACTCAACATAATATTATCTAATGTATAGTCCATATTTAAAATTAGATTTTTTAAGTATCATGATGATATCATTATAACATTTAATAAATAGGACAGTCAGACATCATATATTGTATTTAGTTGTCATGTCTTTCTGTTTTGCTTTATTTAAAAGTCTCCATCTTTTCTCGCTTTTCCTGCCCTTGAACTTTTGATCTTCAAAGACATTGTCAATTTTGAAGAGTCCAACCCAATTGCATTGTAGAATGCCTCACAAAATTTATTTGTATGATTATTTCCTCACAGTTCTTTCCAGACTAAAGAGTTGTTTCACTTATGTAGATGATTTTTTTTAAAGATTTTTATTTATTTAATTGACAGGTAGAGTTACAGTGAGAGAGAGAGAGAGAGAGAGAAAGGTCTTGCTTCCGTTGGTTCCCTCTCCAAATGGCGGCAATGGTCAGAGCTGCGCTGATCCCAAGTCAGGAGCCAGAAGCTTCTTCCTGGTCTCCCATGCGGGTGCAGGGGCCCAAGCACTTGGGCCATCATCTACTGCTATCCCAGGCCACAGCGGAGAGCTGGACTGGAAGAGGAGCAGTTGGGACTTGAACCAGTGCCCATATGGGATGCTGGTGCCGCAGGCGGAGGATTAACCTAGTGTGCCACGGCGCCGGCCTCTGATGATGTTTTGAACTCTATTTCATCACCTTAGGAGTAATATGATGAAGATTTGTCCCATTATTGATGATGTTAAGATCTATCGGTTCAACTATATTTCTATTATTCTAAAAGTGCTTTTTTTCTTTTTATATTTAATAATCAATAGGTGAGAGTGATACTTTGAGATCATGTATATGTTCTGTTTTGTAGCAGTTTTTTTTTCATTTGGTGATTTTAATAGCCTTTGATAATTCTTGCCTGAATCAGTCATTGCACGAGTGGTTGCTAAACGGTGATTTCCCAATGCTGCCAGTCCTTCCACATATATTTGCTATTTTCTTTAAAAAAGAGCTGTTCCTCCTCAATCTTTTTTTAGTATCACTACATACTCACTACATATCCAAGGATTCTTTTTTTTTTTAAGATGTATTTATTTTATTTGAATTACAGTTACAGAGAGAGAGAGAGAAAGATCTTCCACCCACTGGTTCACTTCCCAAATGGCTGCAATTGCCAGAGCTGGGCCCTGTTGAAGCCAGGAGCCAGAGGCTTTCTCTGGGTCTCCCAGGTAGATGCAGGGGCACAAGCACTTAGACCATTTCCAGCTGCTTTCCCAGGCCCATTAACAGGGAGCTGGAATGGGGTGGAGCAACTGGGAATCCAATCGGTGCCCATATGGGATGCTGGTGCTAAAGGTGGCAGCTTAACCCTGTGTGCCACAGTGTTGCCACCCTGCAAGGATTCTTTCATCAAAATTTTTGCAATGTCTGGTCTCTAGTCTTTTGGTCATTGTTACATCACATTTGGTCAGTGGCAGTCCCTTTAAGCTGGTTTTCTATGGGCTTTAGATATATCCACATTGATCTATGAGCACTTTCTTAACTGCTTTAAGCAATAAGATGTTACAAACCCACTTTGAATATTCCTTCTTGAGACCTGAAATCAACCATTTTACTAGAGTTCATTTAGTGGTAGATGATACTTAGAAACTACAATCTGGACACTGAATAAATTAATTGCTATTAGAGTATCATTGCTTCCACACCCTTTAAAAAGACACACACCCATTTTTTGAAAAAGAAATCATGAGTTAGTATGATGCCTTCAATTGGAATTCAGTACCACAGAATTTTCTGAACCCTCCTCCAATTCAGATTTGTAGATCCTTTTTTTTTTTTTTTTTTTTTTTAAGATTTTATTTGTTTACTTGAAAGTCAGGGTTACAGAGAGGCAGAGGCAGAGAGAGAGAGAGAGAGAGAGAGAGAGACAGGTCTTCCATCTGCTGGTTCACTCCCCAGATGGCCACAATGGCCAGAGCCAGGAATCAGGATCCAGGAGCTTCCTCCAGGTCTCCCATGCAGATGCAGGGGCCCAAGGACTTGGGCCATCTTCTACGGCTTTCCCAGGCCATAGTAGAGAGCTGGATGGGAAATGGAGCAGCTGGGATTCAAACCAGTGCCCATATGGGATGCCGGTACTGCAGGCAGCAGCTTTACCCACTACGCCACAGCACTGGCCCCAAGATTTGTAGATCCTTTTTCCCAAAAGGAGAATTCTGATTCTCAGCTATGTTAACATATTTACTTAATCAATCTATCCTATAGTACACATAAAATAGTTTTTGGAATTAATGGATCAATGCTATCTCTAATAACAAATACAACTAATGAAGATTGCTTTGTTATTTTACATCCTTAGAATATATCCCACTGAAGATATATAGTGAAAGTAGATTTTCAAAGGTATTTGAATTATTTTTTCTGTGATTATGATATCAATTTAAAATAAAGTTTCCATTAAACTGCTTTTTAATAAGACTGTAAAATCAGTTATCTGTAAAACTACTAATGTAGACATAATAATTTAAAACTTTATCATAATATGTATAATTTTAACAGTTATATAAGCTGAAGAACTTGTAGTTTAAAAATTTTTAAGGCTTCTAAATTTGTAGCTCTTTTTCTCCAATTGATATTATTTAAAATTAGGAATGACAAGAAAAGTGACATCAAACAATTTCCTTTGTAAACCAAAACAATTGTGTTTGTGAGCATTTTAAACAATGCTCTTTTGACTGATGATACAATTCAAGCATCATTCTTTAACAATAGCTTAATTGTTGAAGATACTTTAACTCATTCATGATACTTCAACTTATTTGTAAGTAACACGTCTAGTGTTTCTTGTATTTATTCCCAGAAAAAAAAAGATTTATGTTATTTGTATGTCCTTGTCCTTTGTGTATTTCAAGAATACTAGTTGTGATTGTATTTTATACTGTGACATTATTTATGTGTGGATATTCTCATTGAAAAGGGAAAAATATTTTTCATAATAGTTATAACACTTTATATCTCTTACCATATTTAGCCTTTGTGTATCGTTAGTTACGTACATTTTGTTAATTAGAATGTAAGCTTAATGAGGGCAGGAACTGAGTGTCACGGCTTATGATATCTCTAATGCTTGATGAATAAATGTGATTTTTTTGTTTAAAACACATGTAGTTCATTAACTTCAATAATGTTACCCCTTTTTCTTGGCAAGAGTAGCTTGGGATTTGGAAAAGATTGTACCCTATTTACTTAATTACAAACCCCAAAAGCACTATTTGTCAAATTGAATTCCCCATCTTCACTTTAATCTTATCCACTTGGGTTCCTTGTTTCTGTGGCTGAAGCTATTGCCACCCTGACATCAGCCCTGAAATCTGAGAGTCATAGTCTCTTCTCTTCTATGTGGCCATTTGCACATTCATGTATTTGTTGTCTGTTGCTATTCTACCATCTCAGTTGGTTGCTTGTTATCCTTGTTTCTAATTTTTTTATGAGTACCTTGACAGGTCCTCATACCACTCCTACAGTCTTCTGATTGGTTGGAGGAAATGGTGATATTGATGCAGAAAAGATTGTGGAATTGGGAAGTGTGACAAACTGAGGAAGGATTAGTTTCAGAGGGCACAAGCAGCACCAATTAGTAGAAATTAATATAGGAAGACAGAATTATGGTTCCATAAAATATCTTTCTTTTTTTTAAGCTTTATTTATTTTTTTGAAAGAGTTACACAGAGAGAGAAGGAGAGGCAGAGAGAGAGGTCTTCCATCCACTGATTCACTCCCCAATGGCCACAACAGCCGAAGCTGGGCTGATCTGAAGCCAGGAGCCAGGAGCGTCTTCTGGGTCTCCCACGTGGGTGCAGGGGCCCAAGGATTTGGGCCATCATCTACTGCTTTCCCAGGCCACAGCAGAGAGCTGGATCGGAAGTGGAGCAGCCGGGACTCAAACTGATGCCCATATGGGATGCTTGAACTGCAGGCAGCAGCTTTACCCGTTATGCCACAGCGCTGGCCCTTCTATAAAATATCTTTCTAGCAAGTGTAGTTGTTAAAATTAGCAGGCATCGGCCAGCACCGTGGCTCACTTGGTTAATCCTCTGCCTGCGGCACTGGCATCACATGTGGGCACCGGGTTCTAGTCCCGGTTGCTCCTCTTCCAGTCTAGCTCTCTGTTGTGGCCTGGGAAGACAGTGGAGGGTGGCCCAAGTGCTTAGGCCCCTGCACCCACATGGGAGACCAGGAAGAAGCACCTGGCTCCTGGCTCCTGGCTTCGGATCGGCACAGCACCGGCCATAGCGGCCATTTGGGGAGTGAACCAGCGGAAGGAAGACCTTTCTCTCTGTCTCTCTCTCTCACTGTCTATATCTCTACCTGTCAAAAAAAAAAATTAGCAGGCATTATGTAGCTGATATGGATACTCTAGAACAGTTATGTTGGTGAATAAACAGTTTAAAACATTAGCCAGGGGCCGGTACCATGGCTCAGTAGGTTAATCCTCCGCCTGTGGTGCCGGCATCCCAAATAGGCACCGGTTCTAGTCCCGGCTGCTCCTCTTCCAATCCAGCTCTCTGCTGTGGCCTGGGAAAGCAGTAGAAGATGGCCCAAGGTGTTGGGCCCCTGTATCTGCATGGGAGACCTAGAAGCTCCTGGCTCCTGGCTTCGGATCGGCACAGCTCTGGCCATTGTGGCCATTTGGGGAGTGAACCAATGGAAGGAAGACCTCTCTCTCTGTCTCTCCCCTTCACTGTCTGTAACTCTACCTGTCAAATAAATAAATACATAAAAAATATTAAAAAAAAACATTATCGAATGGCGAATATTGTGGGGCAGTGGGGGTAATGTGCTGTTTGGAATGCCTGCAGTGTGTATCGGAGTGCCTGGGGTCAATCCTGCCTCTGCTTCCCATCCAGCTTTCTGCTAATCTTCACCCTTAGTGGCAGACAGTGATGGCTCAAGTTCTTGAGTCCCTGCAACTCCCATGGGAGACCTGGATGGAGTCCTGGATCCCGGCTTCAGCCTGGCTCAGCCCAGCTGTTGTGAGCATTTGGGGAGTGAATCAGTGAATGGAAGATCTCTCTCTGTTTCTCATTTTACCTTTCAAATAAAGAAAAAATAAGTAAACTTGAAAAATTAAGAATGTTTGAATTTATTTTCAACTTAGTACAATACCCAGAAAGTAGTGAGCTCCCTATTCTAGAATTGTTCAGTGGGAGGCTGATGGATGCCTTTGGCAGAGATATTGTAAAGTCTCTTATTACTGTGGATAATGATGGGTAGTTGAACCAGATTAACAAATAGTGGTTAGTGAATCTGAACCAAGAGCATATCTGATTTCTTGGATTAGGAGTGGCACTTTTTTCAGTCTTTTGAATTTACATGCTTTATTTTCACTATTCCTCTCCACCCATGTAACACTGGTTAGGGGATTTCACAGGCCTCTTGTAGCATACTGTATGAGACAATGGTCAAGAACTGCTGTTAATACTTACTGGTTAGTTGGCCGGCACCATGGCTCACCAGGCTAATCCGCCACCTGCGGTGCCGGCACCGCGGGTTCTAGTCCTGGTTGGGGCGCCGGATTCTGTCCTGGTTGCTCCTCTTCCAGTCCAGCTCTCTGCTGTGGCCTGGGAGGGCAGTGGAGGATGGCCCAAGTGCTTGGGCCCTGCACCTGCATGGGAGACCAGGAGGAACACCTGGCTTCTGGCTTTGGATTGGCGCAGTGCGCCAGCCTTAGCAGCCATTTGGGGGGTGAACCAGTGGAAGGAAGACCTTTCTGTCTTTCTCTCTCACTGTCTAACTCTGCCTGTCAAAATTAAAAAAATAAAATACTTACTAGTTAGTAGATGCTTTGTGAGTCGCCCCCCCCTTTTTTTAATATTTATTTTATTTATTTGAAAGAGAGTTACAGAGTTAGAGAGAGAGGTAGAGACAGAGAGAGAGGTCTTCCATCTGCTGGTCCATTCTCCAGATGGCCGCAACGGCTGGAGCTGCGCCGATCCGAAGCCAGAAGCCAGGAACTTCATCTGGGTCTCCTATGTGGGTGCAGGGTCCAAGGACTTGGGCCATCCTCCACTGCTATCCCAGGCCATAGCAGAGAGTTGGATTGGAAGAGGAGCGGCTGAGACTAGAACCCGGTGCCCACATGGGATGCCGGTGGTGCTTCAGGCCAGGGCTTTAACCTGCTGAGCCACAGCACTGGCCCCTGTAAGTTCTCTTTCAATCCTGATTCTGACATCCTTCAGTTCTAGTAGGGTTTAATTATATTTTGTTGGTTAGACGATTTTTCCCACTGTGTTACTTCTTATAGGTAGATTGCATATTTAACGGCTTGGGGAGTTGCATTTTATTTTATTTTATTTATTTAAAAATGATTTTATTTATTTGGAAGACAGAGATAGAGAGAGAGAGAGAGAGAGAGAGAGAGGCCGGGCTTCCATTCCTCTGGTTCACTTTCCAAATGACTGCAATGGCCAGAGCTGAGATGAACCAAACTAGGAGCCAGGAGCTTATTCTGGGTCTCCTATGAGGGTGCAGGGGCCCAAGGACTTAGGCCATATTCTACTGCTTTCCCAGGCCATTGCAGAGCTGGATCGGAAGTGGAGTTGCCGAGACTCGAACTGGTGCCCATGTGGGATGCCAGCCCTGCAGGCTGGGGCTTTAACCTGCTGCACTACAGCATCGGCCCCAGGGAGTTGCATTTTAAATTATGAAGACTTGTAATTACCTTGGGCTCATTAGGAGTCTGTGTTGGAAAAACCAGATTTCTGTTCTTCTGTCCTCACACCCCCATAATTCACACAAAATATCTGTGGCCTCCAAAAGTGTGTATGTGTAGGGGTAGTTTTACCTGCCAGTCATAAGGAGTGCAGCCACAGCAGACACCAGCTGGCTGTTGTCTAATTTAATGTAGACACCATCTACTTGGAGATCCCACAGGTCAAGGGCTCGGTCCCCAAGACTACTCCCTGACCCCTGACTCCAGATGCCAGCCACAGCCCCATGTTGTCTTACCTGAGCTTCTGACTGACTCCAGTTATAAGTGGGGGTTGCCCTCCTTAGGTTCAGTTAATTTTCCTGAGCAGCTCACAGAACTCAGGAAAGTACCTTTACTGGTTTGTTATAAAGGATATTACAAAGGATCCAGATGAAGAGATACTCAGAGTGAGAGGTATGAGGGAAGGGTTATGGTGCATCCTCACCAGGCCAGCCACCCTCCGGGAACCTCCATGTGGTGGGCTCTGTGGAAGCTTTCCAAACCCTGTCCTTTTGAGTTTTCATGGAGGTTTATTGCATGTGCGTGATTGCTAGTAGACTAGCTGGAGAAACCCAGCAAGGCCTGTCTGCTCAGATTGTTCTTGGCTCCTTTGTGCAGCATTTTTCCTTCAGGTTATGGGGCATGGCACATTCTGAAATGAGATCTTGTCTATCCCTGGACAAGGTAGGTCAGAGAATGGCAGGGAAGGTTAATGTTTCTATGATTTGCCTTTGGGAAAAGAAATTCCAGATTCTGTCGGCTGCCTTTGGGAGGGAGTTATGAACCGGGAAACTGGATGAAAACAAAATATTTATTATAATATAGAAGCTACTAAGATTCTGACATAATTAAAATGTATTTATCAAACCTTAGTATTATGTTCTTAGTGCTAATATCATCAAGACTTAAGACGTCATTAGTAATTCTTTGGTCTTCAAGTAAGTGAGGTCATTTAAGCTCCTTCTATCCCATTTAGGGTGATTGTCATGGTGACTGCACAGCTGGTGAACATGTGAAATGCGGTGCTTCACAAGTGGAGGTTCGTGCTACAGTCACGTGTGAGGACCTTTGGAGAAGTCATATGTGAGGGTAAATGTGTGTCAGCTCAATACTTACTTTCCTCTGTATGTGTTTTACTTTTTTAGAGTTAAGAGAAGAATGCCTAAATATTATATTATATTTGGGGCTTCTTTAAAACATAGCTATGCATTGAAACAGTCAGTGGTCAACATAGGTAACTGGGGAATCCTAAGGAGACCTAAGAATGCTTGTAAGATGTATCCTTGGGGCAAAACTATCTTATTAGTGTCTTTCTTCTCAGCCCTTCATTCCTCTTTTAAAGCCAGTTTCTGAACATACATGTATTGCCTTTATTGTGTTGTTGTTCCTTTTGCAATTTTTTTTCTTTTTATCTAGAAACCTTTTATTTAAGGTATACAAATTTCATATACACAAATTTAGGAACACAGTGATTCTTCCCAGCCAACCCTCCCTCCCACCTGCATTTCCACCCTTCTTTTTCCTCCCTCTGATATTCCCATTCTTCTTCTTTTTTATTTATTTATTTTTGACAGGCAGAGTTAGTGAGACAGAGAGAAAGGTCTTCCTTCCGCTGGTTCACCCCCCAGATGGCCGCTACGGCCGGCGCGCTGCGCGGATCCGAAGCCAGGAACCAGGTGCTTCTTCTGGTCTCCCATGGGGTGCAGGGCCCAAGCACCTGGGCCATCCTCCACTGCACTCCCTGGCCACAGCAGAGAGCTGGCCTGCAAGAGGGGCAACCGGGACAGAATCTGGCACCCCGACCGGGACTAGAACCCTGGGTGCCAGCGCCGCAAGGCGGAGGATTAGCCTAGTGAGCCGCGGTGCTGGCCTCCCATTATTATTTTTTACAAAGAGGGATTTTCAGTTAACTTTTGTTTTTTTCAGATTTTCAATTAACTTTATACTCCTAAGATTAACCCTACACTAAGTAAAGAGTTCAACAAATATTATGAAGAAAAACAAATGTTCCTCAACAGTTAGGACAAGGGATATTTAAAATCATCTAATTTCCAAGTGCCAATTACCTTGCCTAACCATTAGCTCTGAAAGTGGCAATTCACATAAATTATCATTGTTCCTTTGTTCATATTTGCCGTTTCTGATCCAGCTCTCTTAATGCACCTAGGAAAAGCAGCAGAAGATGGCCTCAGTGTTTGGGCCTCTGTCACCTATGTAGGAGACCTAGAAGAAGCTCTTGGCTCTTGGCTTTGGCCTGGCCCAACTCTGGCCATTGTGGCTATCTGGGGCGTGAACCAGTGGAAGGAAGATCTGTTTCTCTCTCTCTTTATCTGTAACTCTGACTTTCAAATAAATAAGTAAATCTTTTTTTTTTTTTTTTTTTTTTTGACAGGCGGAGTGGACAGTGAGAGAGACAGAGAGAAAGGTCTTCCTTTGGCGTTGGTTCACCCTCCAGTGGCCACCACGGCTGGCGCGCTGTGGCTGGCGCACCGTGCTGATCCGATGGCAGGAGCCAGGTACTTATCCTGGTCTCCCATGGGGTGCAGGGTCCAAGCACTTGGGCCATCCTCCACTGTACTCCCTGGCCACAGCAGAGAGCTGTCCTGGAAGAGGGGCAACTGGGACAGAATCCGGCACCCTGACCAGGACTAGAACCCGGTGTGCCGGCGCTGCAAGGCGGAGGATTAGCCTAGTGAGCCGCGGCGCCGGCCATAAATAAGTAAATCTTAAAAAACAAACAAACAAAACAAAACTCCGTGAAGAATGATTTAGTAATTTCTTGTTTTAAGAAATATACCATAAACACCATCTAGAAAATAATTTGTGGGGCAGTGTTGTGGCACAGTGGATTGAGCTTCTGCTTGTGATGCGTGCATCCTATATTAGAATGCCTGGTTCTAGTCCTGGCTACCCACCTCCTCTTGAACTTCCCATTAGTGCACATCCTGGGAGGCAACTGAAGATGGCTCAAGTACTTGAGTTCCTGCCACCCATGTGGGAGGCCTGGATAGAATTCCAGGCTCCTTGCTTCAGCCCTGGCTAGTGTGGGCATTTGGGGAGTGAAACAGTGGATCAAAGATCTCTCTCTCTCTCTCTTTACACCGTGTTTTTCAAATAAATAATAAACATTTGAAAAAGGAACCCAATTTGTAACTTGCAAAGAATGTTGTTTAATGCTTTTCTTGACTGAGGCTCTGGTGATACCAACGGAAGGTAGACTAAATTAGAATTTTAGCATATCACTGTGGCAGTAAAATCAGATATTTTAGATACTAAAGGGATTGAAGGGGCCAGCGCCGTGACTCACTTGGCTAATCCTCCGCTTGTGGTGCCGGCATCCTATGTGGGCACCCGGTTCTAGTCCCAGCTGCTCCTCTTCCAGTCAAGCTCTCTGCTGTGGCCTGGGAGGGTAGTGGAGGATGGCCTAAATTCTTGGGCGCTTGCTCCTGCATGGGAGACCAGGAGGAAGCACCTGGCTTCTGGCTTCTGATCAGTGGAGCACGCCGGCCATAGCAGCCATTTGGGGAGTGTACCAACAGAAGGAAGACCTTTCTCTCTCACTGTCTAACTCTATCTGTCAAAAATAATAAAAAAAAGGGGGGGATTGAAATATACTGCATAACGGTCAAATCATCCCTTCACGTTATGCTGTGTACACAGATGAATTCTAATTAATTATTTTTAAACCAGGGAAGTTTTTTGAGATGGAGATTTTGAGTGAGAATAATTTAGAATTTTGCATTGAAACTGTTACTTTTAAAGTTCATTGTGGTTTCCTCATTTGTGGTAGATTTTTGTTTTCTCACTTGTGGTTATGCTAAAAAGCACTGTTTATCATGTTTTTCCTTGGCTCATCTCATACAGATGTAAAGAAATTATTCTAATAGACTGAATATATTGAAATATTAATTTACTCTGTTCTTTCAAAATCTCACCATACTTATTTTAAGGGGAAATAGAAAACTGTGAATTAACAAGAAATAATCCTTCCAGTCTTTTTTTTTTAGCCTAAACTGCCCTGGGAAATTAAATTAAGGAAGTTAAGTTTCCACATGACTAAGTAGCTGAATCCGGTGTCTTTTAGAACCACAAAAATAGAGTTGTTTATTTTAAAAATGAAAAAAATAAAAGTGTCTCAGCAATTTTTTAATCTATTGACTGTTTAGAAATATCATAATAGGATATCTTCACTGTAAATTTTGTAGTTGAACAGTTTGATTGATTTTTAGAGTTTAAAATAACATGGGTACATTTGTAATTTTGAGTATTAAATCTTTCTTTTGAACATTTTTGAATAATTTGTTAATAAAAGAGACTCAAGGTGAACAACTTCGTTATTAAGAGAAGTTCAGAGAATGTTAAAGTCGAGGTTTCATTTCTTAGGGATTTAACATCTTAGACATCTTAGTTATTGTTTGATGCTAATTTGTGGGGATATGTGGGCCTATGCATATAAAATTTAGGCATACACATGCATGACTTGTGTGTGTGTGTGTGTGTGTGTGTGTGTGTGTGTTTTTGACAGGCAGAGTTAGAGACTTTTTAGAAGTGGTCACTTAAATTTTTGTTATAGAAGTAAAGTAGACTTCAATGTTTATAGAAGAGTAAAACTCACTTTTAATTATATGAGGAGTAATTATACTGAATAATTAAACTACTAACAGCTTATCCTTAGTTTGTATGATGGTAGTTTTATTTTTTTTATCTACTCTATATAACATTGACAAGAAAAGTATTCTTATAGAATAGTGAAAAATATGTTCCAAACACATTTTAAATATTTTAACTTTGGGGGCAGGTGCTGTGGCACAGTGGGTTAACACCCTGGCCTGAAATGCTGGCATCCCATATGGCGCCAGTTCAAGACCCAGCTGCTCCACTTCCCATCCAGCTCTCTGCTAAGGCCTGGGAGGGCAGTAGAAATTGGCCTGGCTGGCGCCGCGGCTCATTAGGCTAATCATCTGCCTGCAGCGCCGGCACCCCGTGTTCTAGTCCCGGTTGGGGCGCCGGTTCAGTTCCGGTTGCTCCTCTTCCAGTCCAGCTCTCTGCTATGGCCTGGGAAGGCAGTGGAGGATGGCCCAAGCTTGAGCCCTGCACCTGCATGGGAGACCAGGAGGAGGCATCTGGCTCCTAGCTTCGGTGCTGGCCATGGTGGCCATTTGGGGGGTGAACCAGCGGAAGGAAGACCTTTCTCTCTGTCTCACTCTCTCTCTCTGTCTAACTCTACCTATGGGGGAAAAAAAAAAAAGTTGGCCCAAGTCCTTGGACCCTGTACCCACGTGAGAGACCTGGAAGAGGCTCCTGGCTCCTGGCTTTGGATTGGCGCAGCTCTGGCCGTTGCAGCCAGTTGGGGAGTGAACCATCAGATGGAGGACCTCTCCCTCTCTCTCTCTCTCTCTGTGTCTCCTCTCTCTCTGTAACTCTGACTTTCAAATAAAAATAAATAAATCTTAAAAAATTGTTGTTATTCTGAGTAAATAGTACAAATAGCAAGAGTGTCAACTAAAAATAACAATAAAAAAACAGTCCAGCAATTTATTCTACTTTTAAGTTACTTGAAATCAGATTATTTGTTTCATTAATTTCTATATTTGTCATAGCCCATTACCTTGCTTATTTATTTTATTTAGGGGCCATAATCTAAGAACCAGACTTTCCCTATACAAAATGTCTAGTTATTCACCGCCTGTATTTTCCCCTCACTGACTTTAAGGTGTCTTGATTTCTACATTCTGGTTTAGGACTATTCAGAGTGTTTCTGGTAGCTGGTGCTAGGAACTGTTGGAACCAAAGTCTTCCCGTGGCCTGCTATCTCTCTGACTTAGGAAGGAAATACATGCATGTGCATTCTCTTAAGTTAAAAATTTTGGGCCGGCGCCGCGGCTCACTAGGCTAATCCTCCGCCTAGCGGCGCCGGCACACCGGGTTCTAGTCCCGGTTGGGGCACCGGATTCTGTCCCGGTTGCCCCTCTTCCAGGCCAGCCCTCTGCTGTGGCCAGGGAGTGCAGTGGAGGATGGCCCAGGTGCTTGGGCCCTGCACCCCATGGGAGACCAGGAAAAGCACCCGGCTCCTGGCTCCTGCCATCGGATCAGCGCGGTGTGCCGGCCGCAGCGCGCTGGCCGCGGCAGCCATTGGAGGGTGAACCAACGGCAAAAAGGAAGACCTTTCTCTCTGTCTCTCTCTCTCACTGTCCACTCTGCCTGTCAAAAAAAAAAAAAAAAAAAAAAAAAAAATTTTGGAATTAGTAGATTCAAGTTTGGCAGCTTTTTAAAACTAAACTTTTTACTTTCTTTTTTTTTTTTATTTTATTTTTTTGACAGGCAGAGTGGACAGTGTGAGAGAGAGACAGAGAGAAAGGTCTTCCTTTTCCGTTGGTTCACCCTCCAATGGCCGCTGCGGCCGGCGTGCTGTGGCCGGTGCACCGCGCCGATCCGAAGCCAGGAGCCAAGTGCTTCTCCTGGTCTCCTATGGGGTGCAGGGCCCAAGTACTTGGCCCATCCTCCACTGCACTCCCAGGCCATAGCAGAGGGCTGGACTGAAAGAGGGGCAACCGGAACAGAATTCGGCGCCCCAACCGGGACTAGAACCTGGGGTGCTGGTGCTGCAGGCGGAGGATTAGTCTAGTGAGCCGCTATGCTGGCTACTTTCTGTAAATAATATGACTGTCTTGCATAAGATTTGGAAATGTAGACATTCATAATATAAAAAACAAGTACACAGAGACTATTGTTAACATTTTTTTAAAAGATTTATGTTTATTATTTGAAAGGCAGAGTGACAGAGGGAGAGGCAGAGAAAGAGATCTTCTCTCTACTGGTTCACTCCCCAGATGATCATAACAGCTGTGGTTGGATCAGTTGGAAACCAGGAACCTGGAACTACATCTGGGTTTCCCATGTGAGTGCCAGGGACCCACATATTTGGACCATCTTCTGCTGCTTTCCCAGGCACATTGGCAGGGAGCTGGATCAGAAGTGGAGCAGCCAGGATTTGAACCAGTGCCCACATAGGATGCCAGCCTCACAGGTGGCAGCTTAACCTACTGTGCTACAACACTGGCCCCTGGAAACATTTTTTTTAAAAAAAGACTATTTATTTATTTGAGAGGTAGAGTTACAGCCAGAGGGAGAGACAGAAAGGTCTTCCTTCTGTGGGTTCACGACCCAAGTGGTTGCAATGGCTGGAGCTGTGCCGCTCCAAAGCCTAAATCCAGGTGCTTCCTCCTGGTCTCCGAAGCCTAGAGCCACGTGCCTCCTCCTGGTCTCCCACGCAGGTGCAGGGGCCCAAGCACTTGGGCCATCTTCTATTGCTTTCCCAGGTCATAGCAGAGAGCTGGATTGGAAGAGAAGCAGCCAGGACTAGAACTGGCACCTATATAGGATTAACCTACTGTGCCACACCGTCAGCCCCTGGAAACATTTGTAATGGATATATCATCCATCATATGGAGGGACTATAGATAATTCATGTACTTTTAAAAGATTTATTGGGCCGGCACCGTGGCTCA
The DNA here is from genome assembly GCF_964237555.1 of Oryctolagus cuniculus. Lineage (NCBI taxonomy): Eukaryota > Metazoa > Chordata > Mammalia > Lagomorpha > Leporidae > Oryctolagus > Oryctolagus cuniculus. The sequence goes on along the minus strand of NC_091438.1, from coordinate 109,995,274 downwards.
ATAGGCTAATCCTCCTCCCTGCGGCGCCGGCACACCGGGTTCTAGTCCTGATTGGGGTGTCAGATTCTGTCCCGGTTGCCCCTCTTCCAGGCCAGCTCTCTGCTATGGCCTGGGAGTGCAGTGGAGGATGGCCCAAGTGCTTGGGCCCTGCACCCGCATGGGAGACCAGGAAAAGCACCTGGCTCCTGGCTTCGGATCAGCGCAATACGCCAGCCGCAGTGAGCCGGCCGTGGCGGCCATTGGAGGGTGAACCAACGGAAAAAAGGAAGACCTTTCTCTCTGTCTCTCTCACTGTCCACTCTGCCTGTCAAAAAAATAAATAAATAAAATAAAAAGAAAAGATTTATTTATTTGAATTACATAATTACAGAGAGAGACAGAGACAGAGACAGAGACAGAGAAAAGGGGAGACAAAGATTTTGCATCCTCTGGTTACAATGGCTGAGGCTGAGCCAGGCTGGAACCAGGAAGTTGTAACTCCATCTGGATCTCCCACATTGTGCAGGGGCCCAAGTACTTGGACCATCTTCTGCTGCTTTCCCAGGCACATTAGTAGGGAGCTGGATTGGGAGCACAGCAGCTGGGACTTGAACCAGTGCCCACGTGGGATGCTGATGGTGCAGGTGGCTTAATCCACTGTGCAACACCAGCCCCAGATAATTCACACATTTTATAAACTCTTTTCCAGAATTTGTGAAATTACGTATGTAGTATGCTTGAAAATGTTTCTTTTATTTCAGTTGTCAGTTGAAAATACCTAATTCTAGTGAGAGTGTTGCTCATAATGTACCTATGCTTCATTAATTTATCAGTTCACTGAATCACTGATTCATTTAATAAATATATTTTTTTTGACAGGCAGAGTGGACAATGAGAGAGAGAGACAGAGAGAAAGGTCTTCCTTTTTTTATTTTTTATTTTTTATTTTTTGACAGGCATTTAATTGATTCATTTAATTGATTCATTAATTGATTCATTTAATTCATTCATTAATTGATTCATTTAATAAATATATTTTTTTTGACAGGCAGAGTGGACAGTGAGAGAGAGAGACAGAGAGAAAGGTCTTCCTTTGCCGTTGGTTCACCCTCCAATGGCCGCCACAGCCGGCGCGCTGTGGCCGGCGCACTGCGCCGATCCGATGGCAGGGGCCAGGTTCTTCTCCTGGTCTCCCATGCGGGTGCAGGGCCCAAGCACTTGGGCCATCCTGCACTCCCTGGCCACAGCAGAGGGCTGGCCTGGAAGAGGGGCAACTGAGACAGAATCTGGCGCCCCGACTGGGACTAGAACCTGGTGTGCCGGCGCCGCTAGGCGGAGGATTAGCCTAGTGAGCCGCGGCGCCGGCCCATTTAATAAATATTTTTGTGAACTACTCACATGCTAGGCAGAATTTAAAGAGAGTAAATATTTTAATACTGAGTTTAGAAAACAAGTAATTATAGTACAGTGTGATACATGCTGTGATAAATGAAGACATATGTTCTGAGAACTAAGCCTCATTTTGAGGTTAGGGGAGGTAGTCAGGGAAGTCTTACCAATCATATTGCAGGAGGCGAAACTTAAGCAGGGTCTTAGGGACAGTAAGATAGTCATGCAGTGAGAGTGAGCAGGAAGGTGTTTGAAGTCGCGGGAACAGCATGTACAAAGGCATGGAGGTATGGGATAGCTCCTGGAAGTTCAGGAAGCTTTAATATTAATATTAAAAGTAGTTTTAGCATATGGCAATGTGAGGGAGTGGCCAAAGAGGAAGCTAAGTAGGCCCAAGTTACTTCATTAAGAGCCTAAAATAGCATCCTGAAGTACCAAGGCTTTGTGCTAAGTGCTGGAGGTACAAACATGAATGCTGCACTGTCCTTGTGGAACAGATTTATAACTAATTATCAGTTGTATGTCAGCAGTTCTTAAATTAGTATCTCAAACTCAGACCTCTCCTTTGAGCTCCACATCTACATTCATATATCCAGCTGCCTAATTAATATTTCCTATTTGTCTAGAACATAAGCTGTATGAGAACAGGAATGTCATTGCCTTTGTTCTCTGCTGCATGACAGTGCCTGGCAATAACTTACTGAATAATTAAACAAGTGTATACTTTTCTGCCTGCTTCTCTGAGATGTGTCATATGCTGAATATCTTAAATTCATGATCTCTCTCTAACTTGCCCTTCTCCTAATGTTCCTTATTTCAATGATAGGCACCAACTGTTTAGTTTCACAGCCAGAAGCCTGGTGTATCTTTCATACATTCTTGTTCCTCACCTTCCACATTCATTGTATCACCAAGATTTAGTGCATTTCTGACACATTTCTTCATCCATCTGATTCTCTCTGTTTCCGCTGCTCCGGTCCTAGTTACTGTCGTCTCTGCTAGTTCTGTACGATTGTGGTAAACTCTATCTACTCCTGTCCTCTTTCAGTCTGTTTGTCATAGTGCTATTAGAGTAAAACAAGCAAAAAACTCCCACAGAATGCGGCTCTGATATTCCTGTTTGAAACCAATTGCTTTTAGGATAAAGAACAAAATTCTTAACTTGAGTATACAGGATCCTGTGAGCTCTGGCCCCCGTCTAACTGTATAGCAGCATCTTGTGCTACCCTTTTGGACTTTCTGTAACTCTAGTCATGTCTTTTTAAATTCTTCTAATATCATGTTTTATCCTACCTCAGAACTATCATAGATAATTAGTAGCTTTCCATATATATTATAAAATGGAATATCTATTGTTAAAAAGTGAAATCTTTGAATAGATATTTATAACCCTGAAAAGGTAATGTGCTATGCAGCATTCTTTTCTTAAGATGTAAACTGTGAATCATTGCAAATAAGTACAAGCATTTTCAGTTATAATTTCCTCTTTTCAATTTATATCATATATCTCAATTTTCACACAAGTCAGTTATGAAACAAATGTTCATTTTAATAATATACATTTTTATTATTTACATTTATTATTTTAAAGTAAGAAAAAACATTTTCAGTTGCAAATGTAAGCCATTTTGTTTTGAAAAAAGTGCTGCAGTATTGAGATAGGATGGAACAGTAGGAAATGTCTTAATTTCGAAAATAAAATCCAGCTAGACTTTATACGAAAGTAGTGACTTGATACAAGTGGTACTCTCCATTCTAAAGATAGTCAACATTTTTTTATAATATTTTACATCACCTTCTCTAATTACAAATAAAACAAATCTTAGATGTTCTTACTTAGGTGACTTAGTATATTCAATTGTGAGCCTTGGGGGGTTGGTTGGTTTTGTGGGATAATTTTATTGTTACATATTTATTTGGTAGTGAAAGTTTCTTGTAATTAAAAATATTTAGAGTGTCTTACTCTGTGAGATTAATATCTATAAAGTTAGTATTCTGTTTTCTGATTCTAAGAAGTTAGTTTGCTCATTTCCAGTTCAAATTCATATTTAATCATTTAAGTGACTTTAGCAGTGTGGTACACCTCATATGTCTGATTTGCCTTTGTCTTTATTTTTTTAAAGGTCAGTACAAAAGATTAAATTCTACAGAAGAATGCAATCAAGTGATGGCTTTTTCTTTAGAATTTGAATATGGAGGCCACAGGATCAGATGAAGTTGATAAACTGAAAACTAAATTTATATCTGCTTGGAACAACATGAAATATAGTAAGTACAGTGATTTAAAAATTGCATAAATCTGAAGAAATATTTGAAGATATATATTATCTTTTCTAAGTAACTGACAACAAATGCAGTGCTTTAGTTTGAAATATTTCTGTAAGGACTGTAGATAAGAATATCTTCTGAAGAAAGAGCTAAATATCATCATAAAGATTGCTTTGAAAACCAAGCATACTGGGTGGTACTTTTTTGTTTTTTAGTTTGAGAGAGCATATTGATGTCTTCTGGCTCATGTACTTTTCTTTTTTTTAAACATTCTAAAGCAAATAGAATTTATTCAGGTGATGATACCACCTCAACTCTTCAAATTCATTTACAGTCAGCCTTATATTTGAACTACGAAGTGAGCAAAATAGACTTTTGAACATAGAAAATAGAAGGTATAAAGTTTATGCAGACACCTCTGACTTTTCTCTTAGATATACCCTCAGGTTCATATATTTATTCATTTATTTGAGAGGCAGATGGACACACACACACACACACACACACACACACAGAGGGAGGGGGGGAGGGAGAGAGGGAGAAAGGAAGAGGAAGAGACATACAGAAAGAGTGTGAATGTGAACTCCCATTTACTGATTCACTCTCCAGACAGAACTGGGCCAAAACCTAGAGTCAGGAACTTGATCCATGTCTTCCATGTGGATAGCAGGAACCTAATTACTTGAGCCATCACTGCTGCCTCCCAGGGTCTGCATTAGGGAGAAACTGGAATCACAAGTTGTAGACAGGGATTGAACCTAGAGACATGGGCATCCTAACCAGTGTCTTAACCTTTAGACCAAACTCTGCCTGGTCTCTTATTTTTAATCTAGTTCCTTTTGATTTGCCAACAAATCTAGTGAGGATTATATGGTGATTTTTTTTTTTGAAACTCACTTCAGGCTGAAAACAAATTGGAGATAAAGAAACCCTCAAAGATTGAAAAGTACTTGGGCAGAACTCATTTCAACAGGAAGTTCATATTTGTTAAAAATGGGAATGATAACAAAATTCAGTAAAAGCCTTTAATAATGCGAATCCAGGTAAGCATAATTGGCACTTGGCTCCTGGTCCACTGGAAGTCATGGCCAGCTGGCTATGTAGTGAGCTATAATTTGGCTATAATATGACATTGTATTTTGAAAATTGTGAACATTATTTTTTTAATTAAGATATATTTCACACACTATAAAAGACATCTTTCTAAAACATACATTTTAAAAATTTCATTGTCAATTTAAAAACGTATATAACTTAGTGTTTTTTACTATATCCACACTGGAGGCCATACTGTGGCGAAGAAGGTTAAGCCTTACCTACGGTGTCGGCATCCCATTTGGGCACTGGTTGGAGTCCAGCTCCAACTTCCACTTCCAATCCAGCTCCCTGCTAATGCACCTGGGAAAGCAACAGAAGATGGCCCAAGTACTTGAGCCCCTGCACCCACATAGGAGACCCCAGAAGAAGCTCCTGGCTTCAGCCTGGCACAGCCCTGGCTATTGTAGCCATTTGGGGAATGAACCAGCAGGTGGAAGATCTCTCTCTCCCTCTTTGACTGTCTCTCTCTTTGTCTCTGGCTCTCCTTCTCTACAACTCTGATTTTCAAATAAATAAATAAAAATTCAATACATATATACTTATATATATTACATATGCTATATATTAGTATATATAATGCTATATATTATATCAGTATATATTATATAGTATATAGAATATATAGTATTAATATATACTATATAGCATATATAATATAATAGATAACATTATAAGCATGACCATACATTATATATTATATATAACAATATAATACATAATTATGTATTATATAATTATTATATACCATAGATTATATAAGATTATAATAATATACAATAACACTATATTATAATAAATATTTTATATATAATTATATGTATTATATATTTATATTATGTAGAAACATCATTATATTAGATTATATATATTATAAATATATAATAAAATATATAATATGTAATGAAATGTATATAGTATGTAATATTATATAACACAAATATATATTTATATATAATAAATAGTAAAATATATAATATAATCTATAATATATAATTTATAATATATAATATGTAGTACATACATATAAATATATATAGTTATATGTGTATATATATATATTCACACTTCTGTGCAACTGTCATCACTAATTCCAGAATGTTTTCATTATCTGCAGAAGCAGCCCTGTACCCATTAGCAGTGGCTTCCTATTTCCTTTATCTCTCCATCTCTAAAAATCACTAAATCCACTTTTTGTCTCTGGATTTAACTCTTCTAGACATGCCATATGAATGAAATTTATATGTGGCCTTTTGTGTCTGGCCTCTGTCACTTAGTATAGTATTTTCAAGGTTCATTCTTGTAGTATGTACTTAGTTATTTTTTTATATGAATGAATAACATTTCCTTTTATGGCTATACCCTCCTTTTTATCATTTATGAGTCGATAAATATTTGAGTTGTTTTTACTTTTTGGCTATAATGTTGCTGTGAACATTCACATACAAATTTTTGTGTGAACTCTTAATTTTCTTGGGTCTGTAGCTAGGAGTGGAAATACTAAGCCATATGTTAACTCTTAAGTTTGAGTTTTTGAGAAACTGTAGGTTGTTCTCTAAAGTAGCTGTATCATTTTACATTTCCACCAGCTATGTTAGAGGTTTTAAATTTAGCTATATCCTCATTAACACCTGTTATTACCCATCCTTTTTATTAGAGCTACTGTAGTAGATGTGACGAGATATCACATTGTGGATTTGATATGCATTTTCCTGGTAACTAATGATGTTGAACATCTTTTCAGGTCCTTACTGGCCATTCCTATATTTTCTTTGGAGAAATTTATATTCACCTGCTTTATCTTTTTCTGAATGAGTTGGGAGAGTTATTTATATATGCTAGATATAAGTCCCTTAGAAAATATATGATTTTCAAATATTTTCTCCCATTTTTGAGATTACTTTTCACTTTCTTGATAGTGTCCATTGAAGCACTAATTTTGGTGAAGTACAATTTAACTATTTTTTATTTGGTTACTTGTGTTGATGTCATAATAAAAAAATGCCTAAATCAAGATCATAAAAGTTTGTACCTACCTTTCCTTCTGGGAATTGTATTTTTTTTTAGCTCATACATTTATGTCTTTGATTAATTTTAAATTAATTTTTACATATGATATGAAATAGGAATCTGACTTTAATTATTTGTATGTGACTATCTAGTTGTCCCAGCATTATTTGTTGAAAAGAGTGCTGTTTCTCCACTGAATGATTTTGATAGTTTTGTATAAAAGCCAGTCGGCTATAGATGTATGTGTTTATTCCTGGACTATTAATTCTATTCCATTTATTTGTATGTCTGTCCTTATTCCAGTGTAGCATGGTCTAGATTACTGTAGCTTTGGAGTAAAATTTGGAATTAAAGAGTGAATCTTCCAACTTTGTTCTTTTTTAAGATGATTTTGCTTATTCTGAATCCCTCACATTTCTGTATGAATTTTATGATCATCTTGTAAATTTCTATAAGAAATCCAGCTGGGATTTTGATAGGGGTGTTCATTGAAACTGTAGGTCAAATTAGAATATATTGTAGTACTAACAGTATTAAGTCTTTCAGTCCATAGATATGTATGTCTTTCCATTTACTTAGGTCTTTCAAAATTTTGTTCAATGATGTTTTGTAGTCTTCAATGTATAAGTTTTACACTTCTTTTGCTAAAGGTATCTCTGTCCTTTTTGATATTATTGTAAAATGTATTCTTAATTTCATTTTGGATTATTTATTGCTAGTGTATAAAAATCCAAATTTGAAAAATTTGATCTTATATCCTATAACTCTGATGTACTCCCTTATGAATGGTAATAGTTTCTTGGAAATTCTTTGTATTTTTGCATAGAAGATTATGAAGTCTTCAAATACAGACTTATATGCTTTTGAAGTGCTTTAATCTATGAATAGGTTATATGATGAAGATTTCATTAGTAAGGTCTGAAAATTGTTGTACAAGTACTCAATAATACATTTCATTTGCATCCTAGGAATTATTATTTAACCCAAACACATGTTTATATATATAATAGCTTTAATAATGTATAGCCTTCTGTATTTAGATATTTAAATGTGCATAATAAAGTTATGATAATGTCACATCTTTGAAGAACAGATTGTTCAAGGTACTTAAGTGTTCTAGATAGCTTTATGTTACAGAGTAGTATTTTATTTTGATTTTCATTGGTGAAAATCATTCTAAAATGTTTTATTTATTTCCTTCCTTAGAGTTTTTATGGTGTGGAAGGACTAATTTTTTTTTAAGATTTTATTTATTTATTTGAGAGTTAAAGACAGTGAGAAGGGAGAGAGAGAAAGGTCTTCCATCTGCTGCTTCACTCCCCAAATGGCCGCAATGTCTATAGCTGCGCCGATCTGAAACCAGGAGCCAGAAGCTTCTTCTGGGTCTTCCACATGGGTGCAGGGGCCCAAGCACTTGGGCCATTTTCTACTGCTTTCCCAGGCTACAGCAGAGAGCTAGATTGGAAGAGGAGCAGCCGGGACTAGAACTGGCACCCATATGGGATGCCAGTGCCGCAGGTGGAGGATTAACCTACTGCGCTACGGTGCCGGCCCCAGACTAATGTTGATTGCCCACTGTCCACTAGGCTTTGTAGTAAATAATTTATGTCCTCATTTAAATTTCTTATCTCCCTGAGATAGGTATTGATATTCATTTTTTATAAATTAGGAAACTGAAATTAAGTGACATGTTCAAAGTTGAATCTATACCCATCCTCACTTGTTTCCCAATCTATTCTCTGAATATACTGTAAATAATTTAGGATTATTTCAGTCGAGATCAGGACTTTGTTATGATCACAGTGGAACTAGAAATGGCTCAACAGTTAAGATATAAAATTGAACCTTTTTTGAGAAAGTCTTTACTTCTACTTTCCCCCTTTCACCTTTGTTTGCATGACTTTATGATATGTATAAACTTAACTTCCTTTTTAAAAAGATAGTAAGTAAATCACCCTTGTTTGGTTATTCTAGAAAATCATTATTATCTTTATTTCAATACTTTTTATTTTCATTTTTGGAATCTTAGTTCTGATTTCAAATTGTTGACTTAATAGACTGTTTTGTTTTGTTTTTTTTTTTTTTTGAGTGTGTGAGATTCTGTTTGTGATAGCTAATCTCCAAAGATGGTGCTCAGTGAACTGCACCTTGTATTATCTCTTCTCCCATTGAATCCGGGCTGACTATGCCTCACATTAACTGGTAGAGTGAAATAGAAGTGATGCTGTGTCAATTCCATGCCTACCAGTTTAACAGGTGACTTCTGCTTGCTCTATTTTGGAGCTCTGAACTGGCATGTAATCACTTCTGATCCTATACTGGAGAAATCACGTGGAGAAACCTTATGAAGAGGAAATTCTGGGGAACTACATGAGAAGGATCAGCTGACTCAATGTCCCACTTGAACTTCTCTGATTTCTGCTACATTAGGGACTCCAAGCAAATCTCATGAGAGGACAACCCAGTTAATCCCAGTCAACTCACAGAACTGGGTGAAGTAAGAAAAAAAAATGCTGTTGTAAATTACTAAGTTTGGAGTGGTTTGTTAAGAAGGAATAGATAGGGGCTGGTGCTGTGGTACAGCAGGTTAACACCCTGGCCTGAAGCGCTGGCATCCCATATCGGCACCGGTTCCAGTCCTGGCTGCTCCTCTTCTGATCCAGCTTTCTGCTGTGGCCTGGGAAAGCAGTAGAAGATGGCCCAAGTGCTTGGGCCCCTGCACCCGTGTGGGAGACCCGGAAGAAGCTCTTGGTTCCTGGCTTCGGATCAGCGCAGCTCTGGCTGTTGCGGCCCTCTGGGGAGTGAACCAGTGGATGGAAGACCTCTCTCTGTCTCTACCTCTCTCTGTAACTGTCTTTCCAAAGATGGTGCTCAGTGAAATAAATAAAATCAATCTTAAAAAAAAAAGGAATAGATAACTAAAATACTGTCCAAATTTATTTCTAAGCATTTTTATGTTAACTGAGGGAAAATTAACATCAAGTAAAATGAGTAGATCTTAAGTAGCATTCTTTAGAGTTTGAAACATGAACAATCCAATCAACATATAGAAAATTTCCTTTATACCAGAAAGCTTCATCATGCTTCCTTTTGGTCATTTTCTAGCTCTTGTGGGCAATCACTACTATGCATCAATTTATTGGATGGCTGGTCTGCAAAGGTCCAATTCGCTAAATGAACTTGCTTTCTTGTTTAGTTTTATTTGATTAGTTTTCATTTAGAAATTACAACATTTAATTTGACAGGTCCACCTCCCTTTTCTATATCTACATACAGAGACTAGGTGAAGGGGGGAGATTAAGGAACAGAATAATTTCTTTATTTTCCTGAATATGAAGAATTCTGTTGAGTATATTTTTATGTGTATAAGAGGAACTTACATATATTGAAGTATTCACAAGGATATTTCTTGTTCATGGGTTTTTCCTGTGCCCCAGGCTCTGTTATTTAGTCTATGGTGTTATTTATTAGATACTCTGTGTTTTCCCCTCTCTGTGCTATATAGTATCCTGATTCAGCATGAATAAGCTGTGGTAGAGATAAGTAGTAAAATTCTAATAATGCTTTTATAAAGATAAAATGAAAACAGGCCACCTAAAACTAAATAATTGAAAGTAAAAAGTAGATTAGTATTTTGGTAGGTTGGTGTGATTCAACTCTCACATGGCTGTGGGAAGAGAGGAAAAGGCTATGCCTTATGAGAAGTCCTGAGTCCTCTTATGCACCTAGCTTCACGGAGGACCAAAGGAAGTCAGTTTGATTTGAAGGATGCGGCCCTGCCAAGGTTTGTACAAGAAATAGAAGAGTAAGAGAGATATGTACCACATGACTGATGGCCGACCTTTAGATCGCTGTAAGCCTGTGGTATGTGGACTCAGAGTGCTTCAGGCTCTGACCAGATTCACTTTTCTTTTCTTGAGGAGGGACTGGTGGGTGATGGGTTAGAGAGAGAAGGAGAATGGTAAAGCATAGGGAGAAAGGCAGGCATTGCTCCCTGAGAGTTTGTTTCTTTGAACTTTTTCTTTTTTTAAGTTCTTAAGATTTGCTTTGGATATGCTTTTTTGGATATTAGAATCATTTCAGTAAGACACTAATAGTGTTACTAAAAGAAAACACATGTAAAGCTTTAGCCTAGAGGAAGTTCTGGGGAACTGCATGAGAGGGAGCAGCTGACTCAGTGTCCCACTTGAACTTCTCTGATTTCTGCTACAAAAGGGACTCCAAGCAAATCTCATGAGAGGACAACCCAGTTATCCCAGTCAACCTACAGAACTGGGTGAAGTAAGAAAAAAAAAAAAAAAAGCTAGCCTACTTCCTGGTATACAATAGGAAAATCTTAGTTTCCCATTGTAGTTTAGAGAATCCAATCCAGGTGGGAAAGGAGAAAACATAGCTTAGCAGAGCCAAACATCTGCCCCAGGGAGAAAATCTTTGTTGGAATAGCATGAGCCAAGTAACCTTCTGAGTGTAGCTCAAAGTCAGTGGGTTCTAGAGATAATGTGTGTCACATTGTGGCAAGTCTTTAATGAGACTAAGAAGTTGGTAGTAAATCTGTTATGGGGGCCTGTGTTGTGGCGTAACAGGTAAAGTCACTGCCTCCAGTGCTGGCATCCCATAAGGGTGTCAATTGGAGTCCCGGCCACTCCACTTCTGATCCAGCTCTCTGCTATGGACTGGGAAAGCAGTAGAAGATGGCCCAAGTCCTTGGGCCCCTGCACCCATGTGAGAGAACTGGAAGAATCTCCTGGCTCCTGGCTTCAGATCAGTGCAGCTCCAGCCATTGTGGCCAACTGGAGAGTGAACCAGCAGATGGAAGATTTCTCTCTCTCTCTTTGCCTCTCCTCTCTCTATGTAACTCTGATTTTCAGATAAATAAATAAATTGTAAAAAAAAATTGTTACGTAACAAGTAACTGAAGGTTGTTTTGGAGAAATTTCTTCATCAAAGCTAAGGCACAAGCAGATTATTTTGGAAGCCATATGTAACATTTGCTAAAATGGGGAAAAGACTGCCTGCCGAGAAGCTGTTTTGGAGAGTGTTACGGTAATCCAGGTGGAACTCAATGATGCCCTCCCATTCTCTCTCAGCACCAAATTCAGAGCCTTGCATCATCTTACATTGATGTATTATATTTTTATTTATTTGTACAGTACTTTTCAGGAGTACTTTCATTAAAAAAATCACTCCTTTTAAATTTCTCAACAACTCTGTTTAATGTAAAGGGCAAATAGTCTGCTGAAGACTAGACCCAGGTCTGTTGACTCCACATTTCAGATTCTGTTTATATGCTCTTGTATTTTAGCTGCTTTTACCATTAGCAGTCAGAATTTCATAGACTTGGGATTATTGAGGAATGTAGTGGGTGCATGCTTTTCTCAGGAAATTCAGATCTGTAATAGCATCATGAAAAGTCAAAAAGGACATTACCTTTTAGATTCTGACAATTTAGTAGGAAGAAAATTGAAAGAATTAAGAACATGCAGCAAAAGTTGGAGTTAAGAGTTGGGTTGTAGAAAACTGAGTTAATGATGTCTGAAAGCTTATACACCACTTTCAGACAGCCTCATTTGACCAAAATGATGAGGTTCCCTAGGAACCTTCAGAGATCCACTTTTATCAAGAACGGTCATCTACTGTGTGATCTTTTTCCTAAATTACTCAAATATTCAAATACTTTAGGTCTTAATTATCTAAGGTAGAACAAAAACAGAACATTGGTAATAGTTTTTGTCTTTGGGACAAGAATTTGGTATCAGAGAAACTGGAGTAATATTTTAATTTTAGAATTTTGTAGTATAAGAATATTGCGACCTATATGAAAGTAAGTTAAGAGAACTTTTTTCTTGTGTTTTTTAATTGGATGGAATACAGTTAAAATATTTCAAAATATTTTTGAAAGTAGCATAAATGGCTTATATTTTTGGTTCATTGTCCAAATATTTTGCAACTTTTGTAAAAAATACATATCTGTAAATGATAATTGATGGTTTGAAATTAAATAAAAGAAAATGTTGCTAGACTTTTGTCTGAAATCTTTTAATTGCAAAATTTTCTTTTTTTTGTTGTTTAGGTTGGGTGCTAAAAACAAAGACATATTTTAGTAGAAATTCCCCTGTTTTATTGCTTGGAAAATGTTATCATTTTAAATATGAAGGTAAGTGCTAAATTTGTAAACCATTTAAAAATCTTTGTGGAAATTCATTGTGTAGCTTTTTGTTATTTCCAGATCAATTTATTTTTGGCACATTTATGTTAAAAAAATCTGTATTTTATATCACATCATAATATGGCTTGAATTTCATATGAAATCCTTGAGATAAGGATCGTATTATCTTTTGCTCTATCTCTTAGTTCTGGACTTATAGTATGAGTTCTAAGTAGATATTATTTAAATAAATTTTTAATATTCCTTATCAAGCTCTTTAAAGTATGTGATAATAATGAAAATATCCCTTAGTTGACCTAAAATGATAAATCTTCCAGTTCTTAGGATGTCTCTGAATTTCTGAATATACTCATCCTTTCAATAATTCTTTTATCTTTTTTTAATAATTTAAGGCCCTATATATATATATATACATATCAAAGCTTTTTTTTTAAGGCTTATTTATTTCACTTGAAAAGCAGAGTTACAGAGAAGGAGAGCAGAGGAGAGAGAGGAGAGAGAGAGAGAGATTGATCTTACATCCACTGGTTCATTCCCCCAATGGCCACAATGGGCGGAGCTGGATCTATCTGAAGCCAGGAACCAGGAGCTTCTTCCAGGTTTCCCACATGGGTCAGGGGTCCAAGGACTTGAGCCATCTTCCACTGCTTTCCCAGGCACATTAGCAGGGAGATGGATTAGAAGTAGAGTAGCTGGGACTCCAACTGGCGCCCATATGGGATGCCAGTGCTGCAGGTGGTGGCTTAACCTATGCCACAGTGCCCACCCCTTATATTTTATCTTAATTAATGCCACTTAAGGAGTGCCAGGCATCTTGCCTAGATTTTGGGAAATATCTTGGATTCTCACAAAAAATTTACAAGAGGTGGACCCAAGTGTCTTACGAACATGAAAGTAGGAGGTTAGAGAAGTTTAATAATTTGTTCAAAGTTACATGCTGGCTAAGATGAAATTTAAACCAACATTAGTCTCTAATACTAATGTTCTTTTTATTGTATTTCTTGGCTTGGTTTTATGTGTTTGAGTGTGTTGTGTTTTGAGTGAGAGAGAGAGTAAATAAGCATGAGAGTATGCTATTAAGATTTTACTCATTTTTGGCTGATTATTTTAGTCTATCATTTAACAGCAATTTTCTAAAACCTTGTAAATGACTTTTAATAGCAATAGTAACAGTTAACATTGAGCATTTGTAATGTGCCAAGCAGTATTCTAAGTAATTTACATATATTAACCCTTTGAGTTATCACAATAATCTTGGAGGATGAGGAAGAAGTTGGTAGATAAAACAGGTGAATGGAGCAGTATGATGAAAGCAATAGCTGAGATATTAGAGATCACATTTAGGAAATAGAGGGAGGGGGAGGGGGGAGGGGGAGCAGGAGGTATTCAGGGAGAACATTTGTGTGTATTGAGTTTTCCCTCAAGTTTAGTTGTGGTGGGAGGTAGTTCAGAACAAGGAGCAAATTATGGAAGAGAATCTTAAATGCTATTCTAGCTAGGTCATATTTTAAACAGGCAACAGTATGGTGAGGAGTATGAGCTTTGAGGTCAGGCATATCTGGGTTTAAATTTTGGCTTTTTTTTTTTTTTTTTTTTTACTTTTTAGTTGTTATTTTAAACAAGTTATGTTATCTCACCAAGTATTAATGATACTTGTATCATAGGTTTTAGTTATGTGTCTGATACATATAAGTGTTCTAAATAATAATGGTAGAACAATTTTGGGAAAAAGCTTTTAGATTCCTTTTAGGCATGGCATTATATATTTTTTGAAAACTTACAATAGGTTCTTAGGGTTCCTCAGTTCAAGAGATGAAATATAATTGATGCAAAAACTACAAATGAGACAAATAGAATACTCTTCTCTTCTGGACCTGGAGGAAGGAGAAAGGTGTAGGAGGAAGGAAGAAGGGAGAGAGAGCCAGAATGGTATGGGAAGCAGAATATACCTTGAGAATTTCCTAGTAACATCCCCTAAACTTCAGTAAATTTAGCTGTGATCAAGAAATGCTTAAGAGGAATTCTTTTCGAAAAAGATGAAATTTGGCATTTGGAGCAAAAAATAACACTTATCATTGCAGGATCTAGAAGTAAAAACAACCATGAATGCTAAAGCTGTAAGCTAGCAGAAATCTTAGGGCCAGCACTAGACTTCTATGTGTCACATAATTTTTGGTTTAAGCAGATTTACTAAGATTTGTAAGAGTTGAGGTTTGTGGTGTCTTAAATACAATGATGATTATTACCCCTCCCACCTTATTTTTAAAGTCTTATTTGAGAGGCACAGAGAGATCGTTCAATTACTGGTTCTCTCCTCAAATACCCACAGCAGCCAGTGCTGGAGCAGGCTGAAGGCAGGAGCCTGGAATTAATTCTGGGTCTCCCATGTGGGTAGCAGGGACCCAAGTACTTGAGCCATCACCTGCTGCCTCCCAGAGTCTGCATTGCGAGAAGCTAGAATCTGAAGCAGAGTCAAGACTCAAATTGAGGCATTGCAGTACAGGATGTGAGTGTCTCAACCTGTGTCTTAATCACTAGACTAAACACCCACTCCATGTGTCTGCTTTAATGGTAGTACTATGCTGTTTTGGTTACTGTAGCTTGTTAGTATGTTTTAAAGTCAGGTATTTTAATGCTTCCAGTTTGTTCTTCTTTGCTCAGAATTGCTTTGGCTATTTGGGGTCTTTTGTAGTTCCATACAGATTTTAGGAGTGCTTTTATACATTTTTTAAAAAATATTCATTTATTTTTTACTTGAAAGGCAGAGTTACAGAGAGGCAGAGGCAGAGGCAGAGAGAGGGAGAGAGAGAGAGAGAGGTCTTCCATCTGCTGGTTCACTCTCCAGAAGGCTGCAATGGCCAGAGCTATGCCTATTTGAAGCCAGGAGCCAGGAGCTTCTGCTGGGTTTCTCATGCAGGTGCAGGGGCCCAGAGACTTTGATCATTTTGACTGCTTTCCCAGGCCATAGCAGAGAGCTGGATTGGAAGTGGAACATCCGGGAATCAAACCAGTGCCCATATGGGATGGTAGCACTGCAGGCGATGTCTTTACTTGCTACACCACAACCCGGCCCCTATATTTCTTTGATAAATGTCATAAGTTTTTGATAGGAATTGCATTGAATCTATAGATCACTTTGACTGTTGTGGATATTTTAACAATATCAGCTCTTTCAATCCATGAACTTGGGTTGTCTTTCCATTATTTTGTATCTTTTTCAGTTCCTTTCATCAATTTTCATTGTAGGGATCATTCATTTCCTTGGCTTAAATATAAGGTATTTTTTCCCCTAGCTATTGTGAATGGGAATTACTTCTTGATTTCTTTCTCAGCATTTTTATTTTTGGTGTATAAAAAAAGTTATTGATTTTCGGGGGCTGGCACTGTGGTGCAGTAGATTAATCCTATCCCATATGGGTACAGTTCAAGTCCTGGCTTTCTGCTATGGCTTGTGAAAACAGTGGAGGGTGGCCCAAGTCCTTGGGCCCCTGCACCCACGTGGGAGACCTGGAGGAGGTCTCCTGGCTCCTGGCTTTGGATTGGTGCAGCTCAGCCACTGTGGTCGTCTGGGGAGTGAACCAGTGGATGGAAGACCTCTCTTTCTCTGCCTCTCTGTGACTCTGCCTTTTAAATAAATAAATAAATCTTTAAAAAATACCTATTGATTTTTATATGTTGATTTTTGTGTCTTGCAGCCATACTAAATGTGTTTTGTCAGTTCTAACAGCATTTTTTTTTTTTAGTGAAGGCTTTATGTTTATATAGATATAAAATCATGTTATCTGCAAAAAGGAATAATTTGACCTCCTCTTTTTCTGTTTGTATGCCCTTCATTTTTTTTTCTCTTGCCTTATTGCTCTGGCTAAGAGTTTCTGAGCTATATAGAATAAGAGTGATGAAAGCATCTTTTTCTTGTTCGTGATCTTGGAGGTAATTTCAACTTTTCCCCCATTCAATTTGATGGAGGCTGTTGGTTTTGTTATAAATAGCCTTCACTGTGTTGAGGTACATTCCTTATAAACCTAATATTTTAGGGCTTCTTATCATGAAGCGATACCTTTATCAAATGCTTTCTGTACATCTGTTTGATAATGCATGTTTTTAAAAAGTTTTATTTATTTGAAAGGCAGAATGATAATGAGAGAGAAAATGAGAAAGACAAAGACCTTCCATCCACTGGTTCATGCCCTAAATCTCTGAAATAGTTAGGGCGAGGTTAGGCCAAAGCCAAGAGCTAGGAGTTCTATCCAGATTTCCCACATGGGTAATGGGAACCCAAGTACTTTGGCCATCACCTGCTGCCTCCCAGGTGGTATTACCAGGATGCTGGATCAGAAGAGGAGGTACAACTTGATCACAGGTACTACAGTATGGGGTGCAGGGCTTCTAAGTGTGGCTTAACCCACTGCACTACAATGCCTATGCCATAATACAGTTTTTTATCTCTTTTTTTGTTTGATGTGATATATTATTTACTTGTGTGTGTTGAATCATCATCCTTACATTTTTGAGACAAGCCCTACTTGACCATGGTGTATAATCTTCTTAATGTGCTGTTTTCTTTTTCTAATGTATCCTTGTCTGGTTTTTAATTGGCTGATATTGGCTTTGTAGAATAAGTTTGGCAGGGGTTCCTCCCTTTCAGTACTTCGGAATACCTTGAGAAGAATTGGTATTGGTTTTTTTAAATTAAAGTTTTGATTAATTTAATTTTGATTTTAAAGTAAAAAACACATTATTTACTTGAAAGATGGGGATGGAGATATGGAAATGGAGAGTGAAATCTTCCATCCACTGATTCATTCCCTAAATGTTCACATTAGCCAGGACTGGCACAAAACTTGTTGCAAAACTCCCATGTGGGTGGCATTGCCCACTTGAACCTTCACTGTTGCCTCTAAGGGTGCACATTAGCAGGAAGCTGGAATCAGAAGAATGGTGGAGACTCAAATCCAGGTACTCTGCTATGAAATGGGGGCATTGTTAGGAGACTTTTTATTATTGATTCAGTCTTATTTGATCTATCCAGGTTTTGCAGTTCTCATGGTTCTATTTTGATAGGTTAAATGTCTTTAGAAATTTATCAGGTTCTAGAATTTCTTTTTTTTTTTTATTTATTTATTTGAAAATCAGAGTTACACAGAAAAAGAATGAGAGGCAGAGAGAGAGAGAGGTCTTCCATGTGCTGGTTCACTCCCCAGATGGCTGCAATGGCCAGAGCTGTGCCGATCTGAAGCCAGGAGCCAGCAGCTTCTTCTGGGTCTTCCATCAGGGTGCAGGGGCCCAAGGACTTGGGCCACCTTATACTGCTTTCCCAGGCCATAGCAGAGAGCTGGATCAGAAGTGGAGCAGCTGGGACTCGAACCGGTGCCCATAGGGGATGCCAGCCCTGGTCGTGGCGGCTTTACCCACTATGCCACAGCACTGGCCCCAGGATTTCTAATTTGTCGGTTATATAGTTGTGCATAATGGGCCTCATGTCTTTTTTGTTGTTGTTGTTGTATTTCTTTTTATTTTAAGATTTATTTATTGATTTAAAGGAAGACTTACAGAGAGAGAGGGAGATACAGAGAGGGAAGGAGGGGGAGAGAGAGGGAGAGAGAGGTAGTAGGAGAGAGACAGAGAGAGAGAGAAGATACATACACCCCATTGATTTTTTTTTTTTTTTTTTTTTTTTTCCCAAAATGGCTACAATGGTAAGGGCTGGGTCAGGCTGAAGCCAGGAGATAGAAGCTTCATCTGGGTTTCCCACAGGGGTGCAGGAGCCAAAGCACTTGGGCCATTCTCTGCTGCTTTCCCAGGTCATTAGCAGGGAACTAGATTGGAAATGGAATAGCTTGGACACAAACCGGCACCCATGCCTGTGTCACAGGTGGTTGCTTAACCTGTTATGCAACAATTCTAGCCCTGTGCATTTTTTTTTTTAATTTTTAAATTTTTTAAGATTTATCTATTTATTTGAAAGGTGGAGTTACAGAGAGGCAGAGGCAGAGAGAGAGACAGATCTTCCACTCGCTGGTTCACTTCCCAAATGGCTACAGCAGCCCAAGCTGGGCCGATCCAAAGCCAGGAGCCAGGATCTTCCTCCAGGTCTCCCATGCAGGTGCCACAGCAGAGAACTGGATCGGAAGAGGAGCAGCCAGGTCTCAAACTGGCACCCCTATAGGATGCAGATGGCAGCTTTACCTGCTACACCACAGCGCCGGCCCACGTGCATTTATTTTTGAAGGCTATTTTTTCTACATCACTGATTTTGAACAGTTTGATTATGATGTTCCTTTGGTGTACTTTTCTTGTTTTTTTTTTTTTAATGTTTTTATTGAGCTTCTTTGGTCCTTTTGTCTTCAAACTTTTTTTTCTTTCCTTTTTACACATTTATTAGCTTACATGAAATTATCTCATAGCTCACTAATTCTCTCCCTTTTTTAAAAAAATTATTTATTTGAAAGTTTCACAGGGAGAGGAGGAACAGAGAGAGAGAGAGAGAGAGAAAGAGAGAGGGAGGGAGAGAGATCTTCCATCTGTCGGTTCATTCCCCAGCTGGCCATAATGGCCAGAGCTGTGCCGATCTGAAGCCAGGAGCCAGTAGCTTCTTTTGGGTCTCCCATGTTGGGGCAGGGATCCCAAGGACCTGGGCCATCTTTTACTGCTTTCCCAGGCCATAGCAGAGAGCTGGATCGGAAGTGGGGCAGCCAGGACTCGAACCAGCGCCCATATGAGATGTCAGCACTGCAGGCAGTGGCTTTACCCGCTATGCCACAGTGCCAGCCCCACAATTCTCTTTTAAATAAAGTTGCTCTCTCTTTTTTACTTAAAAAATTGGTTATTTTCATTTTATTTGAAAAGCAGAGAGACAGAAGCAGAGTGCAAGACCCAGAGCATTCATAAATGGATTTATGTTTCACTCCCTAAAAGCCTGCCATAGCCAAGGCTGGGCCAGGCTGAAGTCAGCAGCCTGTAATTCCATCTGAGTCTCCCATGTAGGTGGCAGGGACACAAGCACTTGGCCCATCATCTGCTGCCTCACAGGATATGCATAGCAGGTGGCTGGATTGGAAGCAGAGTAACTGAACCAGACACTCAACATGGGATGCAGGCATTCCAATGACTGTGTAACCCTGTGCCAAATGCTCGCCCACAAATTGAGCATATTTTCTTGTGCAATATTTTTACTTGTCCATTAAAAAAATATTTATTTTCTTGAGAGGCAGAGTTACAGGATGAGAGAAGAGACATAGATCTTCCATCTCAGATGGCAAAAAAAAAAAAAAAAAAAAAAAGGCCAGGACTGGGCCAGACCAAACCCAGGAGCCAGGAGCTTCTCCCAGGTCTCCCATGTGGGTACGGGGGTCCAATTACTTGGACCATCTTCCACCGCCTTCCCAGGCACATTAGCAGGGAGCTGGATCAGAAGGAGCAACCGGGACTCAAACCTGCGCCCGATGCTGGGGTTGCAGGAGGCAGCCTTACCCACTATGCCATAACTCTGTCCCCTAATTGTTCATTTTTATAAGTCTTCATTAGATCATCTGTAAATCCTTTTGTGGATATTTATAGGAAATGGCTTCATCTACTCCATTAGCTGAATTTTTCACATACTTAATGGTATTTTGTAAGAACGTAGTTCTTAATATACTTAACTTTTTAGAAACTCATTAAATTATTATCGCTTTTATGTTCTTTTTAAAAAATCTTTGTTTACTTCAAGATGTGCAGATTTTCTCTTCAAAATTTTGAAGGTCTTTTCCATTACTACTTTTTTTGTCTCGTTGTTTTTAAGATCTGTTCTTTGTGTGTGTGTGTGTGTGTGTGTATTTCATTTTATTCTGCTTAGAATTCATGTCCTTTTTAAAATCTGGGAAATGCTGGCCCCTTTTAATTATAGTTGTTCCCTATTTTTTCTTTTCTCTTTTTCCGCATCTCTGTTAAATCTTTCTGTTAAAACTTCTCCATGTCTCTGAATTTGTTTGTTTTTTCATATTTTCTATTACTTTGTCTCTGCACTATGTTCTTGGTAATTTCTTTCTTTCTTCTGATTCCCTAATTGTATCCTGAGTTGTGTGTAATTTGCTGTTTAATTGTACACCGAGTTTCTGTCTTCTGTTATTTTTCATTTCCAGAAGTTCTGTTTGGTAGACTTTCATATGTGCCTGGTCTGTTTTCTGTTATTTGTTTAGCTTTCAATCATTCCCTTTTTAAAAAAAGGCATGCAAAATTTATTTTATCCCATATCTAATAAGTAAAGTAGCTGTGTTCTTTGAGGGTTTGTTTTGCAATTTGGTTTTATCCTGATTATTTTTTGTAGTAGTTTGTTTCATTGTGTTTTTTTGATTGTGAAAATCAACCTTGACTGAGACCTCAGGATTACTAGCTGTTCTGTTCTATTTCTGTTATCAGCTTGCTTTCCCATTCTCTGTAGAGGTTTCTTAGAGTTTTCCCCATTTCCCATAAACTTTGATCTTATATCTCTCTATCATAAAAAACAAAAAGCAGAAAAACAGAACAAAAGCCTACCTCCTTTTGTTCCATTTATCTTATATTCACCTAACAATATATATGCAATAAACAGTATGGGCTGAACTGCTTGGTGCTGAAGATACAGAGGTATAGGAAATAATTCTATTCTTTTCCGTTTGGAGCACATGATACCTGGAATGGAGGAAATGTGGGTTAAAAATTATGGATATAATTAATTAAGACTGTGACAAAGTAAAGTCAGTTGGAGAGTAGAATACTGGGGACAGTATTATAGTAGTACTATAGGCTAAAGGACAACAGAATTCAGATAGTACTAGCAGTATTCCAATAATACTTATAGTAAATATTAAGAGGTTACATCTTAAGATGATAAGGAATTAATTACTTTTCCAAAGTAGGAGGTTAGGAACTGTATGTTTGTTAAGCCACAGGAGGGGATACGAATTATGTAATATTGTATTAATTTTAAAACAAATTTAAATGTCTAAAGTGGAAAATCTGGACCTATTTTTAGTGCTATGTTCAATATAGGTACTTTTCTATAATTAGCTTCAAATTTTTCATAATATTGAGAGAAAGAAATTGATAATGGGGATTTATGATTGATTTGTCTGTTATCAATACTGTATGTAGCAACTTAGTTCCATTAAGCTGAATACATGTATCCAAAGTTAGAGTGACTATAATTTTTTTCAGAATGAGGGCTTTGAAAGGGACGGTAGTAGGGAGGATGAGGAATAAAAGCAAAGTGAAACTTTTTTAGCTTTAACATTCTGCAGAACAGTCTTGGAAATTGACATCCTTAGAACTGAGAGTTGTAGGCAGGTTTATTATTTACCTACCCAAACTAATCAGCATTTATTGGGATCTACTTGGACTAAAGGTTGTAAAGATGACTAACATTTTCTTGAGAGTAATCAAGGAATCAAGGAATGAGAGTTCATTCTGAGCACTAGTGTGTTATAAATTATTGGACAATGATGGCCTTAGCTTTTACATAAAATTTGTATTAGAGATGATATATTCGGAAAAGCCTCAAAAATGGTATAAGTGGTTAGCAAGAATTTTTTAAAAATAGTATTTGAGCAGAAAAGGGTAACTATATTTTAAGAATTTTATATTATTACTTTTTAGTTATCTTTGATTTTGTAATTTGAGTAATATTTATAACAGTATGTACATTTTATTTAATGTGAAGAACTAGCTTATATGATTACACATGTTGACAAATATGGTATTTTTATTTGCAAATTAACTTCAGAGAGCTTTAATATGTATATCCTAAGCTAAGTGAAGTAAAAAGAAATTTTTATATTATTCTCTCATAAAGGGGCAGATTATATATTGATAATTATTGTTATTATTAACAATAATATTACTGGTAATACTTTACATTAGTTACTTCTACAGTGTTCAAAACACTTCAGCTTTCATTCTCAGCTGATTTTCATAACAGCCTGATAGGATAAAATTTATCTTCCTTTTACAAATCAGAAAAAGAAAGACTAGCAAGATTGTCATATTCAGTACTTCAATACTATCTCAAGATATTTTATGGTGAAATATTACAATATCAGTATCTCCTTTCTTATCTTTAGACTATAATTTGTATTTTTAATTTGTAGATGAAAATAAAATGTTACCTGCAAGATCAGGATGTACAATAGAAGATCATGTAATTGCAGGAAATGTAGAAGAATTTCGTAAAGATTTCATTTCTAGAATATGGTTGACCTACAGAGAAGAATTTCCTCAAATAGAAGGCTCAGCTTTGACAACTGACTGTGGTTGGGGCTGTACATTGAGAACTGGACAGATGTTGTTGGCTCAAGGACTTATACTACACTTTCTTGGTAGAGGTAAATTACATCTGTGTTGTTTAAACTCCATCTTGTCTATTGCATAAAATTCCATGATATTAATTTATTGACTCTCGGATATTTTCTGAAGGTGTAACTAATCTGGCATATTACAGTTTTATTGAACTGAGTGGCCAAATATAACTTTCATTATTCCCTTTTAAAAATACATTATAAATATACCTTTTTTTTTTTTTTTTTTGACAGGCAGAGTGGACAGTGAGAGAGAGACAGAGAGAAAGGTCTTCCTTTTGCCGTTGGTTCACCCTCCAATGGCTGCCGTGGCCGGTGTGCTGCGGCCGGTGCACTGCGCTGATCCGAAGGCCAGGTGCTTCTCCTGGTCTCCCATGGGGTGCAGGGCCCAAGCACCTGGGCCATCCTCCACTGCACTCCCTGGCCACAGCATAGAGCTGGCCTGAAAGAGGGGCAACCGGGACAGAATCTGGCGCCCCGACCGGGACTAGAACCCGGTGTGCCAGCGCCGCTAGGCGGAGGATTAGCCTGTTGAGCCGCGGCACCAGTCGATATACCTTTTTTTTTTTTTTTAATTTATTTATTTGTTTGAAAGGCAGAGTTACAGAGAGGTAGGGACAGAGAAAGAGAGAGAGAGAGAGAGAGAGAGGTCTTCCATCCGCTGGTTCACTTCCCAAATGGCCACAACGGCCAGAGCTTCCTCCAGGTTGCCCATTAAGGACTTGGGCCACCTTCTGCTGCTTTCCCAGGACATTGCAGAGAACTGGATTGAAAGTGGAGCAGCCAGGACTCGAACCAGTGCCCAAATAAGATGCTGGCACTGCAGGTGATGGTTTTACCCGCATACGCCACAGCACTGACCCCCTAATATACCTTTTATTTTTCATCATCACCATGAAATTTAGTTCAAATTTTAGTAACCTTTAGATTTTTTGGGGGCATTACTTTCCCTTTTAGTTGAACTCTGGATTATATTCAGTGAGTCCTGGGCAAGTGAATAGTTGTGATTTTGGTGAGATAATTTATAATTTTTATTTGTTTTCATTTGATTTGAAAGAGAGAGAGAGACAAACATGAAGAGAGCTTTTATTTACTGGTTCACTCCCCAAGTGCCTGTAACAAACAGGTTGAAGCCAGGAGTGTAGAACTTATTTTAGGTCTTGCATGTGAGCAGCAGAGACTTAGCTACCTGAGCCATCATCCACTGCTTCCTAAAGTGGGCACCACAGGAAGCTGGAACCTGAAGTAGAACTGGGCTTTAAACCTAGCTATTCTGATATAGGATGTAGGTGTCCCAAGTAGCATCCTAACCACTGTTTCAAATGTCCACCCTGTTTATGTTTTTTAAATCTTAAGAGTTTAAGAGTTAATAACCAGAATTAATGTTTCTTTATTTTTCCCTACATAGTGATAATTCTTTAAAATTATTTTTATAAATATGACTATAATTATTTACATTCAATTGATTATATTCTTTTAAATCCTCAAAAATTTTATTGACATCTAACATATACATATTATCTATATATTTCCTAATGGAACACCTTCTATTAGTCAATTTTTATAATGTGAACATTTGTCAAGGGATTTTAGTGTACTGTTTTAAGCTGTAATATCTAATTATTACTGAATATTATCATCTTTTTTTAAAGTGTTAAGCAGTATTCTTATAATGCATGACAAATATTTAGTAGGCTTCCATAGAAATTACTTAGAATGTTTTTTGTAGAGTGGTGTGAATAATATAAGGAAAAGGAATATTTTTTATTATTTTTATTTTATTTTTTTATTTATTGATTTATTTTTTGACAGGCAGAGTGGACAGTGAGAGAGAGAGACAGAGAGAAAGGTCTTCCTTTGCCGTTGGTTTACCCTCCAATGGCCGCTGCGGCAGGCGCGCTGCGGCCAGCGCACCGCACTGATCGATGGCAGGAGCCAGGTGCTTCTCCTGGTCTCCCATGCGGGTGCAGGGCCCAAGCACTTGGGCCATCCTCCACTGCACTCCCTGGCCACAGTAGAGAGCTGGCCTGGAAGAGGGGCAACCGGGACAGAATCCGGCGCCCCGACCAGGACTAGAATCCGGTGTGCCGGTGCTGCAAGGCGGGGGATTATCCTAGTGAGCTGCGGCGCCGGCCGGAAAAGGAATATTTTTAAAAAGATTTATTTGTTTATTTGAAATGCAGAGTTATGACACAGAGTGAGGGAGGGAGGGAGAGAGAGAGAGATCTTCAATCTGCTGGTTCACTTCCCAAATGGCCACAATGGCTGGAGCTGGGCCGATCCAAAGCCAGGAGCCAGGAGCTTCTTTTGGGCTTCCCAAGTGAGCTCAGGGGCTTAAGCACTTTGGTCATATTCCATTGCTTTCTCAGGCATATTAGCAGGGAGCTGGATTGGAAGTGGAGCTGCCGGGACTCAAACCCACTCCCATATGGGATGCCGGCGCTGCAGGTGGTGGCTTTACCTGCTATGCCACAGTGCCAGCCCCTGGAAAGGGAATTTTTAAACTGATTTTGTGGGTTACTTTATTTGTAGTTTTGTATAATCAAGGGCAATGATTGAATCATATAATAGTCCTCACTAGGTCTTTGAATCTATGTTTTATTTTAATTTAAAATTATGTATTTTTAATAACTTTTTATATAAAGTAACTATAACTTTTGTTATTAGAAGCAGTGATGTAATGGGTATATTTAATTTTTTTACCTTTGATCTTTCATGATTATATTAGCTTTTCATTTACTAGAGAATTGGTATTACTCCTTAAAAATATGTAGTTATTCTAAAAGAATGTGTAGGAAAATGTAGTCTAAAAAATGTAAAATTTCTGTGATCAAACTTCTGCTTTAATATGTGATCAAAACATAATCCACTTTCCAAAGATATTTATTCATGTCATATATTGTTAGTAAATATCTTTGTCATGCCTTTGGATAGTCGAGATTAGGTGTCTGATAAGCAGTCTAGTTATGGCATAAAAAGATTTTTCCATCTCAACATTGTTACAGGAAAACATATTACAGAATTCCCCTTGTCTACCTGAATTTACTATCTTTTCTTTTGTTTTTGATTTTATGTTTTCCCCTGATTATATAGATATTATCATTTTAGGAACTGAAAACTATAGAAAAGTCCAGAGAATAATATAAGCAGTCAGATATAAAAGTTATTGATATTGACTTATTTTTCTGATTGTATCATTTTTAAAGGAGCTTTTTTCTTTCAAAACATTATTTATTGGGGCCGTTGCTGTGGCACAGTGGGTAAAGCTACCGCCTGCAGTGCCAGCATCCCATATGGGCACCTGTTCAAGACCTGGCTGCTCCTCTTCTGATCCAGCTCTCTGCTATGGCCTGGGAAAGCAGTACAAGATGGCCCAAGTGCTTGGGCCCCTGCATCTGCATGGGAGACCTGTAAGAGGCTCCTGGCTCCTGGCTTTGGATCAGCCCAGCTCCAGCCATTGTGGCCATTGGGCAGTGAACCATTGGATGGAAGACCTCTCTCTCTCTCTCTCTGCCTCTCTGTAACTGCCTTTCAAATGAATAAGTCTTTTAAAAACTTAATTTATTTATTTGAGAGAGAGTGAGAGAGTAGGCTGCATGAGCATGCTCCTATCTGCTGTTTCACTCCCCAAAATGCCCCTGATGACCAGGACTGTGTTGAGACTGAAGCTGGGAGTTGGGAACTCATTCCAGGTCTCCTTTGTGGGTGTCAGGAACCTGGTTACATGGGCTGTCACTGCTGCCTCTCAGTATCTGCACTAAAAGGAAGCTGGAGTCAGGAGACAGAAATGAGAAATGAACCCAGGCACTCTGATAAGGTGTTCAGGTATCTTAAGTACTAGACCAAATGTCTGCCTCTAAGCAGCTTTATTGGGATTTATTCCGTGTACCCTAAATTCATGCATTTAGTCAACAATTAATTAGTTCTTAGGCTATTTATAGAGTTCTGAAACTATGACCCTACTCTAATTTTAGAACATTTTCATCATCCCCTAAAGAAACCTATAGCCATTAGTAGACATTCCAATACTTCTCCATACTCAATCATTATCTACTTTCTCTCTCTGTGTATTTACATATTCCTGAGTTTACTATTTTAGTTTAGTGACCCATGTAACTGTAAATTCTACCTACATATTTTAGTAGATTTGTTGAAATCTAACTAGTTAAAAAATCTGAACACCTTGCTTTGGAACTACTATAGCTTGGACCTGGCCTGATGCTTTGAACATTGAAAATTCAGACTCTGAATCGTGGACTTCTCACACCGTAAAAAAATTTACTGCATCATTTGAAGCCTCGCTTTCAGGGGAAAGAGAACTCAAAACTCCGACAATTTGTCTGAAGGAAACAATCGGGAAGTGTTCTGAGGATCACGAGACAGAAAATGAAATTTGTCATAGGAAAATCATCTCTTGGTTTGGTGACTCCCCCCTGGCGGCCTTTGGCTTACATCAACTAATAGAATATGGAAAGAAGTCTGGGAAGAAAGCTGGAGATTGGTATGGACCAGCTGTAGTTGCTCACATATTAAGGTATAATTGTTTTAAAACCTTTCATGTTTTACAAAGGTCCTCAAGCTCAGAGTTAGATTGCAATGCCTGTATATAATTGGAACTTTAAAAATGTAACTATGTTCATAAAAGAGCTCATATTTGCTAATGGGGAAAAAACAGTGTATTGCAACACTAGTTACATTTAATTTATCTACTGACCAGTTTTTCTTCTCTTGTTCTTAGGTTTAAATATCCAGGGTCTCATTAGATTAGCTTATGGAGATGTTCTAAAAAAGTGACATCTCTTTCAACCTTGGAATATACGTAGCATAGTTTTTTTTTTTTTTTTTCTTAAATAGTTACCTGGGGCTGTAATGAACTAATAGTATAATGAAATGTCAATAAAAATAGCTAAAATTGATGTTCTCAACATTTCTTTGCATACATCAGATTCTTGTGAATTGTAAATGTATGGGACTATTAATATTCTAATTATATAACAGAAAAAATAAAGGGTCTTTGACATTCTGGGTGGTTAGAAAAAAATTGAAAATTTAATTTCACTATATCTTTTCACCTTTTCGTACGATTTATTTGGATGTTAAAATTTTTTTTAAGAAAGCTTAATTTGTTGTGTGTCCCATTATTAAAATAAACTGAATCATTAATAGGTCATATAAGCATAGTGTGTTACAGTGAATTTACTACATTTATAATCATATTTAAATTTAAAATTATTACAAAGCATTTTTCTGTATTAATGTATTTATCCTTCACAGGCTAGATGCTTATGGTTGAAAAAGCGTGTGCCTAATGTTATTAATTAGATTGTTAATAGTGACAATTCCAGATTGTTGTGACATTTATTAAACATAATTTTTAAAGCATAGTTTCTACCATTCCAGATCTGTTTTTTGTAAAGTGCAAATAGTAAATATTTTAGCTTTTAGGTCTGATAAGATTTCTGTTGCCCATTTTTCTTCTTTTTTTCCTTTCAATCCTATAAAACTGTCAAAAACATTCTTATCTTGCTGGTGGTACAAAAACTGGCTATAGGGGCATAGTTTTCCAATCTCTTTTTTATACTAACATAGGAACATGCATATAATAGGGCATTATCAGTTAAAGAATTATAAAGACACAGTTAAATTAAAAAAATTGTATTTCCCCAATTTGCATAATTTTCTTTTACAGATTGTTATTGTGATTTTTTTCGAATCTTGTACACCATTGGGAACATTAAACTCACTGATAAATATTTTTCTTTCTTTTTTTTTTTTTAGACAGGCAGAGTTAGACAGAGAGAGAGACAGAGAAAAAGGTCTTCCTTCCGTTGGTTCACCCTTCAAATGGCCACTACAGCCAGCGTGCTGCGCCGATCCGAAGCCAGGAGCCAGGTGCTTCCTCCTGGTCTCCCATGCGGGTGCAGGCGCCCAAGCACTTGGGCCATCCTCCACTGCACTATTGGGCTACAGCAGAGAGCTGGACTGGAAGAGAAGCAATTGGGACAGAATCCGGCACCCCAACCGAGACTAGAACCCCGGGTGCTAGTGCCACAGGCAGAGGATTAGCCAAGTGAGCCGCGGCGCCGGCCAGAAATATTTTTTAATTTGCAGTTTTACTTAGTATTCCAAGACTTGAAATTAAGAAATTCATATTTTCAAATCATATGTTTTTGAATGAAGGAAAAGATAGTCATGTTATTGTTTGAAGAAAAATTATAAGTGTACCAGAGTACAAACGTAGTAATTCACTTCTGTGAACAAATCTTGAAGCATGTTGTAATACCACTGGTTAGAAAATGCTTAATATAGCCAGTTGAGTGGTTGGGAGGAGGGTATGTCCTTATACCCAAAGTTTTTTCACATATGATACAACTTAGTTTTAGTGTTCCTTTAGTACTTTAGTGTAATATTTGAGTTTGAAAAATTTAACTTGATTTCTAAAACTGTGCAGATGATAGTTTTTGCAGCAGATACTGTAGGTTAAGTAGGAAAGTCAGGTAAATGATGGTCTTTTTTTTCTCTCATAAATGATATCCCTAGTTGCTACCTGGAAATGCTAGTTAAGATTTTAAAGGATGACACTTGTTATTTTCTTAGAAAAGCGGTTGAAGAAGCAAGACACCCTGATTTACAAGGGATAACGGTTTATGTTGCACAGGATTGTACAGGTAATGGATGTAAATAATACTAATTTTTGTCTGTTTTAGTTGTTTAAACTTTTCATATGTGTTTAGGTTATCCTCCCATTTATACTGTAAATGATTAGGACAGTAGCATATTCCTACATAGCACCCTATATTTAGTAGGCACTTATTAAATATTTTTGATTGAGTATATTCTCTGAATTATTAAATACAATGTTAAAATAAACTCTCAAAATTTCATGATTTAAAATAACTACTTTAAAAGAGATAGATGGGAAAATTTAACATAGGTATATACTTGGGCAGCATGTGTAACAATTACCATCTCACTGGTGAATGTGTTTTAAAGAAAAGACAATCTTTAGTTTATCTTACGAAAACTGAGTATGTACTTTAGTAAATCATTTAATGCCTAATGATGCAGTTGTTGTCCAGATACAAACATTAAAAAAAATTTGTTTGAGAGCCAGAGAGTCAGAGAAAGAGCTAAAGAGAGAGACAAATCTGCCATCTACTGGTTCACTCCCCAAATGCCTGCAACAGCCAGGGCTGGACTGGGGCAGAAGCTGGAAGTCAGGAATGCTCCCGTGTCTCCCATGTGGATCACAGGAGATCACATGGATCATTTACTTGAGCCATCACAGCTTCCTCCCAGAGTCTGCATTAATTGGAAGCTGGAATTAGGAGCTAGAGCTGGTAGTTGAATCCAGGTTCACCTATTTGGGATATGGCCATCTTTTTTTTTTTTTTTTGGTAAAGATTTATTTATTATTTGAAAGAGTTACAGAGAGAGGAGGCAAGTCATAGAGAAACAGAGGGATCTTCCATCAGTTGGTTCACTCCCTAGATGGCTGTTAACAGCCAGACCAGGCTAAAGCGAGGAGCCAGGAGCTTCTTCCAGGTCTCCCACATGGGTGGCAGGGGCCCAAGAACTTAAGCCATCCTCTGCTGCTTTTCCCAAGCCATTAACAGGGAGCTGGAAAGGGAGTCGAACAGCTGGGACTTGAACTGGCACCCGTATAGGACAGCAGCATCGCAGGCAGTGGCTTTATTCACTACACCAAAATGCCAGGCCCATGATGTGGGCATCTTAATTGTTGGGCTAACTGCCTACTTCTGTTGTTCAGACTTTTGCTTTTTTGTTTATTTTGGGTTTTCTGATTGATGATCAATTTCTGTAGTAATTTGGAACTCTGTTGGGGATAAAATAGAGATTTTAATTTCCTAATAAAATAATAGTTCTTTCAATGAAAGAAGTTCTTTCAATGAAGCCACTTCATTCTGTTATTTAATATTTTAGAAATACTGTTAAGAATGAAATATATTAATGTTTTAGAGATGTTAAATACATTTCATTCATGTTTAATATAAGAATATATACAAAGTGTTTAAGATTACCCTGATAACTCACCAGTATTTGTTGTGTGGAAAGAATGGTTACCAAATACAATTTAATTTTACCTTTAGTTAAGGTTAATTTCCTTTTAAAGAAAGATTGTTAGCCATAATTATAACCATATGAAAATGAAAGTTAAAAATTTTCAGATGAATGTATAGTTTTACAGGTACTGTATTTTTCAGGTAGGTAGTCTTGCAAATAAAATGTGCTTTAAGAGTTCTGATTAAGCCTAAAGATGTGCTTAAGCAGTCATTAAATAAATTTACCTTTTTATGCTTATATAGCTATCAGTCTCAGTCTTTCTTATGTAGTTACTTAATTAAATGAACAATACAAAGTTCCTCATTATATAAGTAGTTTATGTAATTTGAAGTAATTCTTAAAATTGTTATTCATGTTTAAGAATCCTAAAGGGAGAATTTTATAAGTGTAGTTTTGATAGACTCAATTAGGATTTAGGTGAAGTCAGAATCTGTCAATGATTTTTTTTCCCTCTTCTGTCTTCATTAGTGTTTTTAAGGGTTTCACATTCCATTTGTTTCACTCTTTTTTATTTTATTTTATTTTTATTTATTTATTTTTTTAGTTTTTGACAGGCAGAGTGGACAGTGAGAGAGAGAGACAAAGGTCTTCTTTTTCCGTTGGTTCACCCCCCCAGTGGCCACCGCGGCCAGTTCACCCCCAAATGGCCACCACGGCCGGTTCACCCCCCAATGGCGCGCTGATCCAAAGCCAGGAGCCAGGTGCCTCTCCTGGTCTCCCATGGGGTGCAGTGCCTAAGGACTTGGGCCATCCTCCAATGCACTCCTGGGCCACAGCAGAGAGCTGGACAGAAAGAGGAGCAACCGGGACAGAATCCGGTGCCCCGACTGGGACTAGAACCCCGTGTGCCAGCACCGCAGGCGGAGGATTAGCCTATTGAGCCGCAACACCGGCCCCATTTGTTTCACTCTTTTCATTTGCATTCCTTTGTTTTTGCATCTATTTCCATGGCTTAAGACTGGGCTGGCATTGTGGCAATGGGGGTTAAGCCACCACCTGCTACTCTGGCATCCATATGGACGCCGGTTCGAGTCCTGGCTGCTCCGCTTCCGATCCAGCTCCTTGCTAATGTGCCTGGGAGAACAGCAGAGGAAGGCCCAATTGCTTGGATCCCTGCACCCACATGGGAGATCTGGAAGACGCTCCTGGCTCCTGGCTTTGGCCTGGCCCACACCGGCCATTGCAGCCTTTTGGAGAGTGAACCAGCAGATGAAAGGTCTCTGTCTCTCCCTCTCTTTCTATAACTCTAACTTTGAAATAAATAAATAAATATGTAGTAAATAAATAAATAAATAAATACTTAGGACTGTGACTGTACACTAAGACTTTATTTTCCCTCAAATCTATTTATTTTTAAATTTTTATTTATTTTACTTGAGATGCAGAGAGAAAGAGACCTCCTGTCCACTTTTTCACTCCCTAAATGCCCAGGAGCCAGGAACTCCATCAAGGTCTCCTGGACTTAAGTACTTGAGCTATCACCTGCTGCCTCCAGGATGCGCATTAACTAGAAGCTAGACTAGAGATTGGAGCTTGAATACTGGTGTCCCAACTGGCAGCTTAACCATTGTGCACTAAATGTCCACCCGTACACTAAGACTTTTTTTTTTTAATATTTTTTTATTTGAGAGGCAGAGTTACAGACAGAGAGAGGGAGAGAAAAAGGTCTTTCATCCTCTGGTTAACTTCCCAAATGGCTACAACAGCTGGAGCAGGGCCAATCTGAAGCCAGGAGCTTCTTCCAGGTCTCCCACGTGGGTGCAGGGGCCCAAGCATTCCACTGCTTTCCCAGGCCAAGAGAAGAGAACTGGATTGGAAGAGAAGTAACTGGGACATGAACTGGTACCCATATGGGATAAAAGTGCTGCAGGTGGAGGCTTAGCCTACTACGTAGGCCACAGTGCGGCCCCTACACTAAGGCTTTTAAAACTACATTTCTAGTTCTGCTTGTGAGGTAACTCATTTTCTGTTGCCCTCCAAATGTCTCTACCTAGGTATTGTGTTTGTTTGTTTGTTTTTAGATTTATTTACTTACTTGAAAGTCAGAGTTATACAGAGAGAGGAGAGACAGAGAGAGAAGTCTTTCATACATTGGTTCACTCCCCAATTGGCCACAGCAGCTGGAGCTGTGCCTATCTGAAGCCAGGAGCCAGGAGCTTCCTCCAGGTCTTCCCATGTGGGTGCAGGGGCAAGGACTTGGGCCATCTTCTACTTCTTTCCCAGGCCATAGCAGAAAGCTGGATCAGAAGTGGAGCAGCTGGGACAGCGTCCATATGAGATGCCAGCACTGCAGGCGGCAGCTTTACCAGCTTAGCCGGCCTGTCTACCTAGGTGTTTTAGTAGGACTTCAAATTCAGCATTTTAAAAACTAAATTTATCATTTCCTTCTGTTTCACCTTTTCCCCTTTCTGTTCTCTCCTAATAGTATCACATCCACATGAATATTCAATGTAGGACCCCCTCATTCTTGACTGTTTATGCATTGCTAATATCTAGCCAATCAGAGGCCGGCGCCGCGGCTCACTAGGCTAATCCTCCGCCTAGCGGCGCCAGCACACCGGGTTCTAGTCCCGGTCGGGGCGCCGGATTCTGTCCCGGTTGCCCCTCTTCCAGGCCAGCTCTCTGCTGTGGCCAGGGAGTGCAGTGGAGGATGGCCCAGGTGCTTGGGCCCTGCACCCCATAGGAGACCAGGAAAAGCACCTGGCTCCTGGCTCCTGCCACCGGATCAGCGCGGTGTGCCGGCCGCGGCGGCCATTGGAGGGTGAACCAACGGCAAAGGAAGACCTTTCTCTCTGTCTCTCTCTCACTGTCCACTCTGCCTGTCAAAAAAAAAATTTTTTTTAAATAAATAAATAAATAAATAAATATCTAGCCAATCAGTAAGTTTATCAATTATATTTTTAAAAATGATCTGATATCTGTTATCATTACTCTCATTGATTTATATCAGACCCTTATATCTAACATGGACTTAAACTTGATTTCCCTGCCTTTCTTTCTTTTTTTTTGAGCATCTGACCAAAAGATACTGATCGTGTCCTTTAATCTAAAAACTTGTGACTACCTATTAACTCTAATATCAAGTTTTCTGAGCATGTAAAGTCCATGAAGTTCTTCTCAGTTTGTCTTGAGCTGCATGTCTGATATCACCTTCCAATACTGTCTTCCTTACCTAGTACAAAAAGTACTGTCAACCTTCTGGCCGTTCCTCGGACATGCTGTTATAACATTTTTCTCTGTCTTTGTGCAGTGTATTGTCTCTTCTTGGAATGTCCCTTATTACTAGACTGCCTCTTAACTCACACTCAGTTTTCAGGTACATGCTCAAAAGGCTCACCTATGTTGAGGCTCTTCCCAACTCTCTTCAGGCAGAATTAATTTATTTTTCCTCTATATATTTTGGAAATTATTCTATTGAATATGGTGCATTACATTGGTGATAGCCCCATGTAATCGTCTCTTTCTCCCCGTAGTCCAGTGAATGCTAAGGTGATTGAAGTAGAGGGAAGGTATCAGAATCGTGTGGTTGAGTCACCACTGTGATGAGCCTCCGTTACAGAGCTGTGCTGTCATAGCCCTTACCTGCTGGGAGTGGAAGAAAGCTGCCAAAATGATTGAATTAGGCATTCTTTGAAATCAGGTTCTCCCCTAGCATAAAACGCATCCATAAGTAGCAGTTCCTCTATAAATGTGTGTTGAATAAAGATGAAGGGTAAGAGGCATTTGATAAAGGAGAACGACTGTGGCATTTTTGTTGCATTGATTCTAGAGGTAGGGAATGTCCGGCCCACAGGCTGTATAAGGCCTGCAACATCATTTTGTCTGGCTCTTCCAAGGCAACCGCAGGTGGGAGTAGAAATTCAATAAATCTGCAGCAGACTAATTTTTAAGTTGGTAATTTTGTGTGATCGATGAATGTTAAAATATCCAAGTGGCCCTTGGAGATAAAAGATTTACACTGACCATGGGAGATGAGGAAGCTGATATACAGAAGAATATAATTGCTCAGTCTGAATTTAGAACTTAAAGGAAAGTATTGGGATAAAAGTGGCAGAATTTGTTAATTGAGTCTTCTGGGCAGAACAAAAGAATTTGGTTAAACAGACAGGGAATGTGTCAAATAGTTTTGAATAAAAATATTTTGAGCAAAATAAAATAAAAATTTTGGCCTGTATTTGCTTTCATCAAATTCTCTTGTTTTCTCTTGGGCTGTCATACCCACAACTCTGATCAAAACTGCATTTATCCATAATTTAATCTTGCTAAACCCAGCGCTCATTTTTCAGTCCCACATCTCTCATTGGTCAGTTAACTACTTCCTCCTTCTCCTTGTAATATTTTGTTTACTTGATTTCCAGAACACTACTCTTCAGGTTTTCCTTCTGCTTCCTTGTCTACTTCTTATTTATTTATTTATTATTATTTTTTTTTTATTTTTGACAGGCAGAGTGGACAGTGAGAGAGAGAGACAGAGAGAAAGGTCTTCCTTTTGCTGTTGGTTCACCCTCTAATGGCCGCCGCGGCCGGCGCACCGCGCTGATCCGATGGCAGAAGCCAGGTACTTATCCTGGTCTCCATGGGGTGCAGGGCCCAAGCACCTGGGCCATCCTCCACTGCACTCCCTGGCCACAGCAGAGAGCTGGCCTGGAAGAGGGGCAACCGGGACAGAATCCGGTGCCCTGACCGGGACTAGAACCCAGGGTGCCGGCGCCGCAAGGTGGAGGATTAGCCTAGTGAGCCGCGGCGCCGGCCTCCTTGTCTACTTCTTTACAGTCTCCCTTGTTGGCCCTGCATCTCCTTGATCTTTAGAAGTATTGGTGTTTTTAGAGCTCAGTTGTAAGACTTCTCTGTCTACACTGATTTGAATTCACCCAGTATTATGGCTTTTCAATACCTTCTGTGTCCTGGCAACTCCAAATTTATGGGTCAATCCCGGTTCTCTCTCCAAACCCCAGTCATTTACTTCCCTAAATGCCTACTCAACCTCTCCACTTGCATATTGAACAAGTGTCTCAAACGTACAGTGTCTAAAACTGAATTCCCAATCCTCCCTTCTAAATTTCCTCCTTCTTCCATCTTCCCTGTCATTGTAAATGATAACTCTCTTAGTTTGCTTACACCAAAGCCCTTCAGTCACCTGTGACTTTTTTTTCTCTCAAATGTTACATTAAACATATTTATTTAAAAAGCAAAGTGATAGAGGAAAAGAGAGCACAAGCGTGAAAAGTTCTACAGCTGGGGCTGGCCAGGCTGAAGCCAGGAACCAGGAAATCCATCCAGGTCTCCCGTGGTATGGCAGGAACTCAAGAACTTGAGTCATCATGTCCCCTTATTTTCAGGTGCATTATAAGGGAGCTGACTTAGAAGTGGAGTAATGAACTCAAACTAGCACTCCAATACAGGGTGTGAGCTTTCCAAGCAGTAACTTAACCTGATTTGCCAGGACACCTGCCTCACATCGAACATATGATAGTCCTTACTTTATCTTAAGATATGTGAACTTGTCGTTTTTCACCACCTCCACATGACCATCTTATGGCCATTTTCTTTTCTTTTCTTTTTTTTTTTTAAATTAATTTATTTGAAAGGAAGAGTTATAGAGAAAGAGGGAGAGACAGAAAGAGAGAAAGAGAGATCTTTCCTTCGCAGTGTCACTCCCCAGATGGCCGCAATGGTCAGGGCTGAGCTGATCTGAAGCCAGGAGCCAGCAGCTTCTTCTGGGTCTCCTGCGTGGGTGCTGGGGCCCGAGCACTTGGGCCTTCTTC
Source organism: Oryctolagus cuniculus (assembly GCF_964237555.1). Taxonomy (NCBI): domain Eukaryota; kingdom Metazoa; phylum Chordata; class Mammalia; order Lagomorpha; family Leporidae; genus Oryctolagus; species Oryctolagus cuniculus. Next base: position 109,958,207 of record NC_091438.1, on the reverse strand, counting down.
TACTGCTTTCCCAGGCCATCAGCATAGAGCTGCATCAGAAGTGGAGCAGAACCGGCGGCCATATGCCTTGCCAGCACTGCAGGTGGCAGGTTTACCTGCTGTGCCACAGCACAGGCCCCATTTCCTATTTTTAATTGCTGCTTTTGTCCAAGCCACCATCAGCTCTTCTTTGATAACTGCAGTGACTCTCTAACTGTTCTCCATGCTTCAGCCCTTGCCCCTACAGTCTTTTATCAGTATGGGAACTAGACTGTTCATCTTAGTTCAGGACATTCCTTTCCTTCAAAACAACAAAAAAAATACCCCTCAAAACTTCTTCATTGACTTCTAATTTTTGATTCTCTTATTTGATTCTTATTTTGATTCTCTTATTTTTGACTTCTCAAAAATAAGTCATCCAGTGACTTTCAGGAGTTTGCATAATCTGTCTTCATTCTCTCTCTCTCTCTCTCTCTCTCTCTTATTTATTTATTTATTTATTTGAGAGGCAGAGTTACAGAGAGGCAGAGGCAAAGAGAGGGAGAAAGAGAGAGAGTCTTCCATCCGCTGGTTCACTCCCCAATTGGCCACAACGGCTGGAGCCGGGCTGATCCGAAGCCAGGAGCCAGGAGCTTCTTCTGGGTCTCCCATGTAGGTGCAGGGGCCCAAGGACTTGGGCCATCTTCTACTGCTTTCCCAGGCCATCGCAGAGAGCTGGCTGGGAAGAGGAGGAGCCAGAACTGGAACCAGCACCCACATGAGATGCCAGCACTGCAGGTGGATGCTTAGCCTACTATGCCACAGCGCCGGCCCTGTATCCTTTGCTCACTTTGCTCCAGTAGCAGTGGCCTCTTCTTTCTTAAACCTGCTACCTATGTGTCTGCCGTAAGGCAGTTGCTCTTGTTGATCTTCCTACCTGGAATGTTCTTCCCTAGGTATCTGCATTACTTGTTTTTTTAAAGTTATGATTCAACTATTACTTTCTCATATGACCTTTCTTAATCACTTTATTTTAAATTGTGCTCACCTATCCTGTCGACCTTTTTTTTTTCTTTCTTCAAAGTACCGATCACCATGTGATATACCTTTTATTTTACTTTTTATTGTCTGTTTCTCACCATTCGTGTATATGCTGTGTGAGGGCAGGAATTTTCCTGCTTTGTCTACTGCTGAATCCCCAGCACCATATAGATATGTATTCAATATATAAATGAGGTAGGTCTTTGTAACTTGCTGAGACCTTGGTAGTGATATCAGAGATCAGATGATGACCAGTGCTGGGGGTTGGAGGGATGGTAATAAAAATGTTTCTGAAAATGACTTCTATGAAATTTAATAGAATATTCATTATATTTTTCTCAGTTTACAGTTCTGATGTAATTGATAAACAGAGTGCTTCCATGACTTCTGATAATACAGATGACAAAGCTGTTATTATTCTAGTTCCTGTTAGACTTGGTGGAGAAAGAACCAACACTGACTACTTAGAGTTTGTAAAGGTATGAACTAAGTGCTCAGTTTTTTAAAGCAATACCAGCCAATATGAAAAATGCAGAAATTTTGCAGTGTTTTTCTATTAATTGAGAGTGCTTTTACTGTTGTTGTCCATTGCAAAGTTGGACATTAGAGATCTTAAATTTCAAGATGAGTTATGACTTGGAGTACAATATTCTATACCAAAATGAAAAGCTTTTAACTTTTGTAGCTAATCAAGGAGGCACAGATGCAGTAATAGTCATGAATAATAGACTATAGTTTCATTGTACTTTTGTGATTTTTAAAAGTATGTTTATTTATTCATAAAACTGACATTATATAGAATTGATTATTGAAACAAATGGACTTTTCTAATGCTACTGTATTCTTATGCCACCATGACGTCAATAAAAGATTAGATTCTTTATATACACCAAAATAATTATGGTAGTATGAGGAGGTTTCTAGCTTTGTTTTCTTCATACTTGCCGGTTTAAAATCTGTTCTATTTCAGAACTCATAATTCTGTTTCTTGCACCACAACAGTCTGTTTAGTTATGTTGTCTTGGGCACCAAGATATTCAGTTATGATGAAACGACTTTTGAAATACTTAGTTTCTGATTAAAATTATCGTTTTTATATATTCTTTTCATAGTTTCAACAAAATTTCTCATTTTTTAGGAGTCGATTTTCAAGGCCAGAATGGAATTCTTTTTTGAATGAAGTATTATAGGCTATAGTAATGTTGAAATAAAGTCTAAATCTGTCTTTTATGGTTCAGTCACAATTTGTTCCCAACCTGAAGCATTAATCCTGTATTATGGTCCCTACATATATATAGGTCAAGTATGTCCTCAGGCTAGATTGTGCTAATTCTAAAAATCTAGAGCTGGTGTTCTTGATACATGCTACATTTCTGACTGGTATACTGGCTTTTCCTAATAGTTACTAAAATTTTGGAGGAACAGTTGTTATTAATAATAATACTGTAATATATTGATAATGTGAATTCAACAAATACAGATGCATTTTGATATCTGACATGTGGGCTCTTTATTAGTATTATCAGTGGAATGTGAGAAGTTGTGAAGCATTTCATCTAGCAGATCTGTTGAGGGTTTTGGAACTTGTGGTATATTGTCATCTCTAGATGGATTCTGAACAATCTGATTTAGATTCTTTGTGCCTTCTTTACTACCATGAGAAAATTAGAAACTGACGTAATCTTGGAGTGAACTCCTTTAGCCAAAACCCCATTCCTGGTGGAAGAGGCTACAAATGACCTGCAGGTGTGTTTCACCTGCCTGAGGGCTTAGCTCTCTAGTGATGTTGTTAGTATTCATCAGAGGGCTGCACTGCCTAATGCTCTTGAGTGATTCACTGGAGCCTGAACTGTAGTGAAACAAACCACAATTAAGTGGTTAAAGTGATCCATAGTAACTAGAATTCAGGTGTAACACTTTTTACCTTATTTAAATAAATTGATTGGACTTGCCTGCCTCCAGAACTGTGTGAGAATAAATTTCTGTTCCTTATAAATTACCCATTCTCAGGTATTCTGTTATAGTAGCACAAAATGGACTAAAACACCCTCTCAAGAACAACCTTGTATATTCAGTCTTGTAAAAATGTCATAGAGGTTTCTTGAAAAGGAGAGCTGCAACTGAAAGAAAAAAATAGAGAAGACAGCTTAGGTTCAAATTCTAGAGCCGGCTGAAAAGTAAAGATGAAATTGTGCCAAAACAATAAAAACCTCTTTAAACTAGAACTTTCTTGACTATTCATTGTTTTTTATATTTTTTCCCTTAAAATAAGAACTTTTTAAAGTATAACATTTTTTTGAGTACCTACTAACTTGATTTATACTGTAGTTCACTAAAATGAAAGAACAGTGATTACTGAGATATTTTAATTTTTCAATTATCAGGTAAAATGGCTGAAATGGTTGAATGAAGAAGTTTATGTGATTGGTGTTATGCTTGGCCAAAGGGAATGGTTGGCCAGAAGCCAAAATGAGAGCATATAAAGAGATACTCACTTAGAAACGGAAAAGCAGTGTATCTGATAGCCTAAAAGTGTGTGTGCACTATTTAGCAATTGTATTTTTTCCTAACAGACAAAATACAGAAATACAGTCTAAAATTCACCATTCTTTTTTCAAGTATATTAATTAAAGTAACTCCACAGTACCTGTAATTCAGATATGGTACCATCCTAGCATCCTGCTACATTCTATGACAAGAAAGGAAATTGGTGTATGCTTTATCAAAGCTTACCAAAGGAGGCTTATTTATTTACTTTTTAAGGACCTGGAATGAGGAAAGTCTAATATGTTCTTTTTCTTCAACAAAACAACTTCAAACTTTCCTTTGTAACTGGTTCTTCACTCTTATTTATTGCTTCCTGGATATAGCTCAGTAAGTTTTCACCACTAGTTAACTAAAAAGAAGCTCTTTTAGGAACTGAAAAGTGTTTCAAGTTTCAAAGATACAGCCTTTTATGTGTAATGGCATTCTAGCTCCTAAGCTGCTTCTAAATGTTTATTGCTGGATCTTCCCTAGTGTTGGAGGAAAATATAGCTGTCAAGGACCACAGTCTTTCTTCTATTATTCAGGACCATTCTTTTCTGGAGGATGGTCAGTGATGATTCTTTATATATATATATATATATATATATATATATATATATATATATTCTTTCTCTTCTTTCTCTTTTTTTAGCTGTAAAGAGATACAACTTTCACTTCCTCGTAGACCCTATGATATAAGCAATGCATAACTGTATTACTGTTTTTTAAAAATTGGCATTTATTTTTTATTTTATTTGAAAGACAAAGAGAGACAGAGATAGACACAGAACCATCCAATGGCTTACTCCTCAAATGTATATAACAGCCAGGGCTGGGCTGTAGCCAGGAGGCTAGAATTGCTGTCAGTCTCCCACATGGGTAGCAGTGACCCAAGAACTTACACATCACCATCTGCTTCTTAGGGGGTGCATTAACAGGAAGCTGGGTCAGAAGTGGAGGCAAGAATGGAACCCAGGCATTCGCAAGTGTGTTGTGGATCCCAAGAGGCACCTCAGCCTCTGTGCCAAATGCCTATCTCTGTGTTACTATTAAGTGGGTTTTTAAAAAAATACTTTTTATTCTTTTCCAGAGTTGTTTAATTTTTATGTGTGTAACTTTTTTTAGATTTATTTATTTATTTGAAAGGCAGAATTACAGAGAAAGAAGAGAAAGAGAGATTGATTTTCTATATACTGGTTCACTTCCCACATGATTGCAATGCCTGGGGCTGAGCCAAACCACAGGGAACTCCATCTGGATCTTACAAGTGGGTCATAGGCACCCAAGTCCTTGGGCCATCTTCTGCTGCCTTCCCAGGCACATTAGTCAGGAGCTGGATCCAAAGTGGAACAGCCAAGATTTGAACCAGTGCTTCTATGGGATGCCTGGGTCACAGGCAGTGGCTTAATCTGCTGTGCCATCATACTGGCCCCTGTATTTTTTTTTTTGGACTTATTTCATAAATTTATTTCTTAGCTCAGCAATGCAGTATACTGTACGGTGTTGGTTGTTTACCTTCATGATCACCTGGCTGACTGGGAGCTGTGTCTGCTGCTGTTGCTGCCTAGCATCACAGGGGAGTACCATACAGTGTATTGCTAGCCTGGGAAGAGGTCAAAGTGCAAAGTTGAAGTGCAGTTTATACTGAACACATGTATCTTTCACACCATCATACTAGAAAAACCATAAATGGAACCATTGTAAGTTGGGGACCATCTGTATTCTTCATGTTTACATATTGTAAATTTTAAAGCATCCTCTCATTGAAGAGATGGGAGGTTTGACTTTGTTTAATACTTTGTATATTTTTATCATTATTGGTGTTTATAATATGTCCAAATGAATGCAGGAACTATTGATGACATTGATACCACTGGATTTTTTTTTACTTTTGTAATGTAAAGTGTTATTTGGATCAACTTACAGTTTGCTTAGAATAGATGCCCAGGAACATTCTAAATAATTTATTGAGGTATCCTTGCTATTTTATGATCAATAAAATAAATTGATTTTAAATGCAATAATAATAATAATCCTTGGGTTAAGTTTTCATTATTCTTTATATTTATTTTGAATGAAGTTGCATAAAAATTATAAAAATTGTTTTCAGTTTCACATTCTAAGACTCAAGTGTCAGTGAAAACAGTAATAATGTCTAAGAACTGTTGTTATCATTTCAAAAAGCCTGATGAAAATGTTACATTGGTCACAATAAGACTGTACCAGCTAACTGAAAGGCCAATTATTTTCACTTTGGTAGGAATTTTATTGCCTTTGTGTGGTAACATTAATTATCTCTGTATCTGGCATATAGTAGTGGTTGAATGTTGTTGAGCATGCTGATCAGAATATTTGATTTAGTTATATTAATGTTGAGTGATTTAAAGGAAAGGAAAATGGGTTTAAAGAAAAGAGTTTCAGAACATGCTATCAAATACAAAAATGATACCATATGATGAAAGGTTTGGAAACTACTAACTTTGGTAATACAAATTTGATTGTTTTAGATAATTACCATTTGTCTTGGTTCTAAATACATATTAATTTCTTTTGGCAGGGTATTTTAAGCCTTGAATATTGTGTGGGTATTATTGGTGGCAAACCTAAGCAGTCATATTACTTTGCTGGATTTCAAGGTTAGTGATTCTGTAAAATATGTCTCTTAATTGTTTTCTTTTAAAAGTCAGAAAGTTAATATGAGATCATCCGGAAACAGGATGGATGATTAGCAGAGTAAAATGAGTGCCTTATCCATTCATCAGTCCAACCATAGCCACTCATTTGTCATTTGGTCCACAGCATAATTGGATTCGGTAAAATGTATGTTTAATTTCTGTTGTTGCATAAACAAGGCATAATTGATTGGTTTCACTAAACTTCAGAAGACACTGCTGCCACATTCTGGCAGTTGCTATTTACATATTTACTTTTTACCAGTTTTAGTGGTGCTAGTTGATGATAAAATGACAAGCAATATGTTCTTCCTGTCAGGATAAAGAAGTGCAATACATTTTTCATATGCAAACTGTAGAATATAATTGTGTGTTTGTGAAAGTAATTTTATCACCAAAAATTAAATGACAGTCTCATCACTTTATAAAAATTCTGCTTATACAAGCATATTTGATTATGCAAAAGTTAATCTATCCTGTGCAAACCTATGTTTCAGTCAATGAATATCAGTCTGGCAAGCTGTTACGGCTTGATTTTTTTTCAGCTGTTCTACATAGAAATTGGATTGTAAGCAGTGTAATAATAAGGTGTTTTTTGAATTACTTGTCTTCTGTTTTGTCCTTGTAGATGACAGTTTGATTTACATGGATCCTCATTACTGCCAATCTTTTGTAGATGTCAGCATAAAGGATTTCCCTCTTGAGGTACTATGGATAGAGAGCTGGTACTGTTTTCTTACTTTATGAAGCAAGCTATTTAGAGATGTGCTAGGTAGTATGCTTTTATGGTATTATAAGTTAATAATCAATGTTTCACTGATTTATAAAACCATAATCAACACGACGGTCAAAGGTTAAGTACTTTGGTGCTGAATTTTAATTTATGATACACTTTCTTCTTCATTTATCTTTGTCTCTAACTTGTTAGATACCCTAGCCCTACTAAAATAAATGATCAAACCTCCAAGTAATTTTGTGGAAAGACAGCTAAACAGTACTGAAGAATTGTAAATGTTAGGCATGTTAAAAAAAAAAGAGAGAGAGAAAGAGGGGGAAAAATAAAAGAAAGTAATACACGCGGGTTAGAGTGACAGTGTAACTTACTGAGCTTTTCTGCTAAATTATTTTGCTTTAAGTACAGCAATTAAATCTTAGCCTCATGTTAAGAAGTTTTCAAGAGCTTAGTTTATAGAATTTATACAATTTATGTTAGAATATAATTTTTAGAATTTATTTTAGCTTTTATTTCTTAACCTCTCCTTTTCCTTTGTGTGTAGGTCCCTTTGTGATCCAGTATTTTAATTCAGAAAAATTTGAGAGTGCATAAGTGAGACATGTAATTATTATATGATTTTGGTTCTCATTTTCCCAGTTGATGTTTTTGCAGACTAAAATGATTTGGTAGAATAAAATAATTTTATTCATTTGAGTGGCATGTATCACTAATGCTCAGGGGCTGGGCAAGTTAGGAATGTAGTTAAGTGCTTTGAGTACTAGCTTGCTAGCTAATATTAATAACCTGTTAGTATTTTAGGGGTAAATTATGAACATAAATAAAGTGTAAGATTTAAATCTGCTTCAGAAAGATATATTATAAAACACCTTAGAATCTTTTGTAAATTATTGCTTCTGCTAAAATATAAGTATTTTGAGGCCAGAGATTAGATTTACTTTCTTCTTTCATAATATCTTGCATGTAAACTTTAAGAAATGTTTGCTGGTTGATTGATTGATACTGAGGGTGGTGCACCATAGAACTGTGCTATGAGTCACATTGTAATTCTGTTTGTTGCATTGGGGGCTTACAGCACTGATTCTTATGTTTAAGTAACATTTCCAATGTAACTATCAAATTGACTCCTTATAAACAGTAGATACCTGAGATTCGGATGGAAAATTATTCATAGTATTTTACTATTACCATTGGCCAGTAGAGAGTATCCATCTATATTTTGAGAGACTCTGCAAAGATGCCAGGTGAATGACTAGCCTGGTTATGTGTACACAATCAAGATTAGAAATACTGCAATTCATTATTGGAAGACTGGCGCAACATGCCAGAGTGAGTCAGAAAAGATTGAAGTAGGATGCTAGTAGTAAAAATGGAAAGGAAGAATTGATTTTAAGATTTTACTTGGTGAATTAAAATGTCATGAAATTAGCTACCTTCTTAAATGCACAGAGGCTCCTAGCCTTACATATTGGAGCACTAAAGAGTAGGTTTAGATGCTGTATTTTTGAGATTCTGATAGAATATCTCAAAAATAGGTAATTCCTGTTAGAAACTTTTCACTTTTCCTCAATGTAGGGCTTTACCTTGAGTAATTTAATTAATAACATAATTTATTTTCCTATGGCTGTATAACACAGAAATCAAAGCAAGTTATCTTTCTTTACAGAGGAATAAAATTTCACATTCTGCCTTTTATCTTAGGTTTATAATATTTGAGATGATTTTAACTACTCTGTATTACTAATCATCCTTGCTTTGCTATATTGATTGTGTGTTAATATGCTATTGAAACTTTGCAGTTGATCATATAATACATTATATGCATTTTGAAAACTGCCTTTTGTAATTCAATGATTAAAATTACTTTTGTTGAAACTTTTTGATCAATATTTCTTTTTGGTCAATAGATGGAGAAATTGAAATCTTAGATCTTCTGTCCAATTCCATGTAAACAATTGGTAATAGTCCTGATATTTTAAGTGAGTGCCCTAAATCTAATAGGATTGTGAATTTTAAGAAAGTAGTAAGATATCAGAATATTTGAGATTGAAGAAGCAGTTTAAACAGATTATATCTATTCTTATAGTTTTCAGTTCCTACACTTCTAGAGTTGAACTTTTTAAAAACCAAATTGGACCAACTTCATTCTTTCTTTTAAACTATCATTTATTAAGCTCTTTCTAGTTGCAGAGTAACTGTCCTAAGCTCTTTAGAGTCCTCTGTTGGACTCTTTTCTTGCCTGTAGTTCCAAATGCTTTGTGTTTTAATTGCTAATTTTTGTGGTTTTCTTATAAAATATATTAGTATATAATGTTAGTTTCTATACTGACTTTTAGAGACTTTTTGGCTGTCTTCACTGACTCTTTAACACAGTGTGAAGTAAATGTAGACAACCATATTTAGATCCTGGGTCTGGCAGTGAGGATCTAACAGGGAGATCCTTGGTCAGAACTGAGGAATGAAGCACATGGCTCATTGTGAATGCCAGTTATAGTGTATAAACTCACACTTTGTAATTTTCATAGAGATAAATGGGGTTCAAATGCGCAGCAGAACAACCTTAAGGACAAAGGTCATAAGGATAGCTTGAGATGAGAACAGCATGAGACGAACTTAAGTGGGCTTAAGCTGTGAGGGTATATTGAGTTGTCAGTGGTTAGGACAAAACAGAGTTTCAGTTGTTGGAGTGCAAAGATTAGTGCAGATGCACGTGTATGCATACAGTACCTAAGTATATGTATGTGCGTTTGCATATGATGCATATATGATGCTTCTGTGTATTATATATACACAGAATTTTATTTGCATCATTGTATGTATGTATAAAATTAAAAAATTAAAGTTTCTTAAACCAGAGACTATTGGGTAATGCTGTTTATGATATGCTTTTGGAATAATAGCTTCTTAACTCTTACAAATACCAAATCCTCAAAAGTAACATAGCTTTCTTAATAGACATGTTAGTCTGTTCTGATTCCTGGATCCCAATTCCAAGTTTCATATTTTAGGACATTTATATATAGTGTTATTTAATCTATCCTTATAAATTCAGAAATAGTAGCTTAAAATCTATTATAATTATATGACCTGAGCATCTAGATAGATGGGTGAGTGAATTTGTCAGTAAAAGATACGTGTCCTTTGTGAGTTACACATGTGAACTGCACTTAGTAGGAAGCGTTTTAGTAAGGGTGTTCTCTAATTATCTTAGGAAGTTTCATCAACATCACCAAAATGGCATAGCTAAATACCTAAACATTTTTGTTTCAGTATTGTTTGTATATTTAGATAATACGAGCCATTATTCCAAATAATAAGCCAAGAACAATGCCTAGCATTTAGTAGGTACATAACAACCATTTGTTGAGGCAATGAATAAATAATACATTGAAAAATGAAATGAATGGGAATTGATTCAACTTGTCCAGTTTGTTCAGAAACATAATTCAGTATCATGTATCTACTGAACACTTCCTAAGATGCATTTGTGAAGTAGAAGTAACTACTCTTCCCAATCATCAGAATGTTTTAAATTACAAAAGAAATCTTAAGTATGTACCTTAAAGAATTATTGCAAAGTGAACATAGCCCTGTAATACTGTTTGGGAAAATATTTGAAAGTCTAACTTACTCTGTGATAAACAGAAATAATTCTGAATTATAAATGAATGTTTGTCTGACTTGAAAATCTTCTTGGGTGAATGAAACAATAATTTTAAGTAATAGAGAATACCTTTCTGTGAGTCCTAGTGTTAATGCAGTAGTTCCCAATAGCATTTTCCATTTCAGTGATCAGAGGTTTATGTCTGTTTTTAATATAAAATGTTCTTTGTATATATCAGAACAACCCTGAATAACAATTTAATGTTTACCATTATATTCTATGATGACTGAGGCAATACAGTGAAATAGCAGTAAGCCTATCCTGATTAATGTTGCTGGTTCCTATGCGAAAACTTTCATCAGTACTTTTGTGTAGGATACTCTCATGGATGAGTTCAGAAACACATGATTGAACCTTGCACAAACTTTTTGTCCCTCTTCTCTATTCCCAAATAGTGAAACTGAGAAACATAGTTTGTATTGGCTTTGGAATTAGTTTAGCAAATGACTGTTTTTAGACACGTATATTTGTAGATTAATTTCTGCTAACTGTTGTGCCTTATACCCTAATATAGGCCTGTATATTGTAAAAGATATATTTTAATACCACTTTATAAATAAAACAGGCATAACAATGTCAGCAAAAGTCTAATCAAGACAATACTTGTGTTAGGTCCCAGCTAGCTAGGCTGGACCTCTCTATGTAAAGCAAGTGTTAGCTAAGATTTTGTAGAAGTCATCATTTTGAAAATTCATTTATTTGGTCTGTAATTACTAGCATATTATTGAATTAGAATCTAAGCTACAATTGAATTGTTCATAAGAAAAAAAGGAAATTAGGTAGAAGCACAGGGACCACTAACTGGATCATTTAGGATGTAGGGAAAGAGAAAAAGAATGCTTTTGGTTGATTTACTATGAACCTAAAAAGTCTAACAGCCTATATTTTTCCATATATTTAATAATAGTTCCAAGTTAAAATCTCTTAGTTTTAAGCATTGAATGTAGAGAAATCCTTTTTAAAGATTATTTATTTATTTGAAAACTGGAGTTACAGAGACATGGAAAGGCAAAAAAATCTTCCATTTGCTGGTTCATTCCCCAAATGGCTGCAACAGCCTGGGCTGGCCAGGCTGAAGCCAGGAGCCAGAAACTTCATCCGGGTCTCCCACATTGGTACAGGGACCCAAGCACTTGGGCCGTCTTCTGCTGGTTATTAGCCGACTGGAAATGAAGCAACCGGGACTTGAACCAATGCCCATATTGGGTGCCAGTGATGTAGATGGCAGCTTAAGCTACTGCACCATAGCTGCAGCCCAAAATGTAGGGAAATTTTAAATTTATGAGTTCAGATCCAGCCTAGATTATTTCTTGAGCTTGTTCTTTAATTTAAAAACTGTCTCACACTCTGCTCTCATTTGTCCTCCTTTCCTTCTCCCTTAAGCTTGTTAGTATTTCTATTTCCCCACAGAGTTCATTTGTGAAAAGCGTAAGCAATATGAGTAGGTAGTTTTATGTCCTACTGTTTCACAGACTTTTTATGCATACGGAAAAATACTTGGTAGCATTAGTGATCTTTTAGGGATAAGTTATCCAATGGCCTTTTAAAAAAAGACTTTTTTTTTTTTTTGAAAGGCAGAGAGAGAACTGATACCTTTCATTGTTGGTTCACTCTCTTAAATGTCTTCAACGGCTGGGGCTGAGAAAGATTTATCTTTTATTGCTGGTTCATTTTCTTAAATGTCTGCAATGGCTGGGACTGGGCCAGGCGGAAGCCAGGACACTGAACTCCATCCATGTCTCCCACATGGGTGTCAGGAGCCCAAGCACTTGGGCCATCTTCTGCTGTTTTCCCAGTACATTAATTGAGAGATAGATTGGAAGCAGAGCAGCTCAGACTCGAATTGGTGCTAATATAAGACGCTGACGTCACAGGAAGCGGCTTAACCCTCTATGCCACAATGCCAGCCACTCCAATAGCATTTTAAAAGATGCTTAACATGGTACCAGAGTATGTTGGTTAAGAATAAAAAGATTGGGCCGGCGCCGTGGCTCACTAGGCTAATCCTCTGCCTGTGGCGCCGACACCCCCGGTTCTAGTCCCAGTTGGGGCGCCGGTTTCTGTCCGGTTGCTCCTCTTCCAGTCCAGCTCTCTGCTGTGGACTGAGAGGGCAGTGGAGGATGGCCCAAGTGCTTGGGCCCTGCACCCACATGGGAGACCAGGAGGAAGCACCTGGCTCTTGCTTTCGAATTGGTGCAGCACGCCGGCCGTAGCAGCCATTTTGGGGGTGAACCAAGGAAGACCTTTCTCTCTGTCTCTCTCTCTCACTGTCTAACTCTGCCTGTCAAAGAAAAAAAAAAAAAAGAATAAAAAGATTGGAATTATTTGTTTTATATTCTGTCCTTTTCTACTTTTGTATTACCTAACCATGCCAAACCCTCTAGCAAGAGTGAGAACCAGGGCAGCCTACCTAGCTCACCCAGCCCATTTATATCTGTGGCACCTAGACCACTTGAGAGACATGAACTGAAGGGACAGGAGGGCAAGGACTAAAATGGAACAGGCTGGTGGGAACAAAGAAGTTAGAGCACCATTGAGGAGCAGATTAGAATATGCAGTTATGCTCTAACTCGCAAGTTGACTTCAGTATAAAACATTCACATGAATCTGTATATTTGTTTAAAAAATCTTGATATTCTTATTCAAAGTTTCATAAAGATTTTTTAAAAGCTCAAGACAGACTTCACTGCAGTGTCACAGAACTGGCTAACTTGCTACTAAGCCTTGTCCTAGCCTAGGTATGTTGTCTTTTTTAGTGGCACATTTCTCTTCCCCTCTTCAAGTGTTACAAATGCATACCACTTGCTCATGCTTCCTTTCTTTTGTAGGATGACACTGATCTCACATACGGTGCAGCTTTGGTGAATTCAGTACACACAGTGTTGGCTCTTGTGTTTTACAGCTTTAGAGAATGGGAAGGACTATAATAGCAGCCAGCACATGTTTTTAGTTTTGAGAAAAAGCTAGATAGCACATTTTATATAATATTCTTTTATGTACTTAATGCCATCAAAAAAAGGAAAATTAATCCTAAAGGACTTTAAAAATTACAGACATTCCACTGCCCTTCTCCCAAAAAGATGTCATTTCGAAAAATGGATCCTAGCTGTACAATTGGATTTTACTGTCGAAATGTTCAGGACTTCAAACGAGCTTCTGAAGAAATCACTAAGGTACCTTTACTTAAAATTGTATAATAAAATCTATAAATGATCAATTCGAATTAGAGATGGGATTTCAGAAGACAAAACTATGTGAATTAGGATATTTTGTAAAATTGTCCTTTTAATGTTAGTAGGAGTGGAGAAATTTGAGACAAACCAGTAACCAGTTGAAAATATTGATTGCTCCACTAGGTGGCACTGTTGAAACAAAAATCCTGTTACAAAATGTAGCCCCGTACAAGCAATTAGGTTATATTCTATTTGAAGAGGATTTTAAAAGGGCAATTCCTTAGGGGTAGAAAAAAATTAATGAAGTATTTGATCAAGCCAAATTGTGCATTATTTCTTGTTAGTCCAAGTGCTTCTTTTATTTTTTGTAAAGAGAAATGCTATTTTTTGAATTTCTCAGAACTGCTTTATCAAATGAACTGTGTTGTTACTTCCCAATAAGCTTATCTAACCTGATCTCTTCTATTTACAGAATCTTTGAAGTAGGTTTATTTAACTTCTTATTACCTTAAACTGCATTTTTTTGGTACTGCTAAAACATTTACAGAACCTTAATATCTGTCTGTATATTTAGTACTTTAGAAAATAAAAAAAGCTTGTTATTTAATAATTAAGTATATAATTAGATGGGTCTCTTTACTACTGCCAGTAATGATAGGTTATCATCTTATGATAAACCAATACTAGAGTCATTTTTGGAAATTCTTAACTTGAACTTATAGTAACTTATTTACTTTTTTTACTTCCAGCTAAGTTTATTTAGATTTTGGATATGGAAGGTTGAAATTTTATTTTTACAATGTTAAATAAGTAAATTAAAAAGCTTCATATAAACTTTAGGTTTGGTTTACTTGATCTGCTATCTGAAAAGAAATTTAACAGAAATATGACAGAGAAATGCATAAGGAGAGGAGAAAATGAGATATGTGGGAGCCTCCTTTTCCTTCATTTCTCACAGTTGTCTTTTCGTTCTCCTTTTTACCATGAAAGGTCAAGTGAACGGAAGTAAATATGCATTCTCCATTTTTCCCTCCTTCATTGCTTGAAATTAACATGCACATTTGTATATTTTAGCCTGACAATTCTTTGTCTTTATTAAATATCATGTATATGCTGCAGTACATGAATGTTGGTGATATTGGGAAATACATTGATGCTGATTAACATTTTCCATTAAAAAGTTCCATTGATTTTTTTATCTAGGTTAAAATAAATATATTTGAAACAGTAAAGCAGTTTACCCCTAACATAGAAACAAACCAGATTATTCCAAATTTTAAAAAAACAAGATTAACAAATGAGTTGTATATTGATATTTTCTGATGAAAAATAGACAGTGATTATGGTTTTTACATTGAAAAGTATTTAAATATTACTCTTGATACATCAGAGTAATATGCATTATTAAGGCAAGGTGAGATCGTATTTAAATATCTTTTGAAATATACTGAGAATTTTCTTACAGTTAGCTAGCTTTGCTTTAATGTTAGTGTTCTTAATAGCTTTTGTAGCAACAATGAAAACTTACTTTGTCAATTAATAGCGTGATCATGTACTTTTGCCTGGATGGTTGTAAGTTAAGCAGTTTCTGTTTCTTAAAAGCTGAATTTGGTACTATTACTTAAACTGTTGTGGTTTTTTTCTCTTGAAAAATTGAAACAACTTAAAAATTATTTGTTTCTATTTTTTTTTTTGGTTTCTTTTTGAAAATGAAGTATAGTTGTCTAGAGTCTCATGTTTAATTTGTAATGCTCTTGGAATGGATATTCTAACTCTTTGTGCTTTATGATTTTTAAAGTATTAGTAGAAGTCATTAAGCTAATTCACTGTTGAGTAGAATTCAGTCTAGCAGGTATTTGAGTAACTATCATATACAAGGCATGAAGTGACCAACTTGCAGTCTCTGCTTTTGAAGAAGGCATTAAGCTTCTGCTCTCAAGTAACATTTATACTTGCAGAGGGGAAAAAGACAAGTAGACATATATTACTTTGAATATGATAAGCATCCAGATGGAAATAGAAATAAATGGATAGGGGAAGAAAGAGCGTGGAAATGAGAGAGGTGTCACATCCAAGTTGAGGTGCTTTATTGTGATGGTGATATTTAAGATGAGCCTTAAAGTATGGGCTTAATTTTCATTGGCTCAGGGAAAGAGAAGGGGACTTCAAGACAAGGAGATAACAAGAAAAGGCACAGGGAAGAAGAGTATAGAGCTTACCTAGAGAGTGGCACATAGTCCAGTTTGGCAGGTGCCACAGATGTATGTAGGGCAGGATTTCTGTCTTCTCCCTGAATCAGAATCTCTAGGGGTATGGCCTGGGGGGGCCCCCATTTTAAATATGTCTCTCCAGTGATTTATACACCAAAGCTGAGCACCATTGACATTAGACAGTGCAACACAGAGTATGACACCTGATACTCGTCAGATGGCATAGGACAAACATTTTAATACTTACATATTTTTATAGTCATTTCAGAAAAATATAACTAACCTATTAAAAATGTCATTTTTCCTTAAATTAAAAATGATGAAAAGAAAACTAATCACAATAGAGATTGTATACATAGCAAAAAAGAGTAAAGGGGCGGTTTATAAATGTTCAAGATTTGAGAAACATTGCTTTAGGAAAACTAGGGTGGAATAATGTTGTAGAGTGTCCTGAATGTCATTCTAAAGGTGACATACTTCATGTTAATTTTATTAAATTAATCTTTAAATTTCCCTTTGCCTCTCTCTGAAGAACTTCCATTATGATTTCTTTTAGTGTTGCTTGATGGTGATAAATTCTGTTTTTATTTGGATACACGGTTATTTTGCCTTCATTAAAATACTGAAATAGTTATAAATTTACAGAAAAGTTGAAAATATAATACAAATATTTTTTCCTGAACCACTTGAGAATAGGTTGCTAATGCCTGTCACTCATGGATACTTTAGTATGCAGCTCTTACAAACATATCCACTGTACAACTTTCACCATCTAATTCTCAGAAACTATTCCAGTTTCACCATTATCCCAGCATTGCTGTATGTAGCAAAAGGGATCCAATAGAAAAATATGTTGCATTTGTATACCTTGAATCTCCTTTAATTTAGAATGGTTATTCATCTTTCTTGACTTTCAAATAACTTCAGTTTTTTTTTTTTTTTATTTGACAGGAAGAGTTATAGACAGTGAGAGAGAGATACATAGAGAAGGGTCTTCCTTCCATTGGTTTACTCCCCAAATGGCCGCTATGGCCGGTGCTGCGCCGATCCGAAGCCAGGAGCCAGGTGCTTTCCCCTGGTCTCCCATGCGGGTGCAGGGCCCAAGCACTTGGGTCATCCTCCACTGCCTTCCCGGGCCACAGCCTACAGTGGTCTTCTCATTGCATCCAAGTGGTTGGCACCTAAGTTTGATTTGTTCCTTTACTAGTAATATTAACTAATTTTGGTTACTTGGTCAAGGGGATCTTTCTCTCTCTCTCTTTTTTGACAGGCAGAGTGGACAGTGAGAGAGAGAGAGGAGAGAGGTAGAGCGAGAGAGAGAGAGAGAGGTTTTCCATCTGCTGGTTCACTCCCCAAATGACTACAACAGTCAGAGCTGAGCCAATCCGAAACCAGGAGCCAGGAGCCAGGAGCCTTGAGCTTCCTCCGGGTTTCCTACATGGGTGCAGGGGCCAAAGTACTTGGGCCATCCTCCACTGCTTTCCCAGGCTATAGCAGAGAGCTGGATCAGAGGTGGAGCAGCCAGGTCTTGAACTGGTGCTCATTTGGGATGCTGGCGCTTCAAGGCTGGAGCTTTAACCTGCTGTGCCACAGTGCCAGCCTGCAGTGGTCTTCTCATTGCATCCAAGTGGTTGGCACCTAAGTTTGATTTGTTCCTTTACTAGTAATATTAACTAATTTTGGTTACTTGGTCAAGGGGATCTCTCTCTCTCTCTCTCTCTCTCTCTCTCTCTTTTTTTTTTTTTTTTTTTGACAGGCAGAGTGGACAGTGAGAGAGAGAGACAGAGAGAAAGGTCTTCCTTTAACATTGGTTCACCCTCCAATGGCCGCCGTGGCCAGCGCGCTGCGGCCGGCGCACCACGCTGATCCGATGGCAGGAGCCAGGTACTTCTCCTGGTCTCCCATGGGGTGCAGGGCCCAAGCACTTGGGCCATCCTCCACTGCACTCCTGGGCCATAGCAGAGAGCTGGCCTGGAAGAGGGGCAACCTGGACAGAATCCGGCGCCCCGACCGGGACTAGAACCTGGTGTGCCGGCACCACTAGGCGGAGGATTAGCCTATTGAGCTGCGGCGCCAGCCAGAGCAACTACTTCTACACTGGCATGGATGCCTACTTTTCTCAGACCCATGTAGAGGCTTTAGAAATGAGTTATTTAAGGGGGGAAAGAAAAAAGAACTTGCCTTTATTATTGGAGGGTATTTTCTCTGTATATAGAATTCCATGTCAGCATTGTTTTCTTTCAGTACTTTAAAGATATTTATTCTATTCGCTTCTCATTTCTATCTTTTCTTGATATTCTTCATATCTCTAAGATTTTCACTTATCAAAACCTGTTCATCATGATTGCTCTCACATGCTTTCCAGCAGTTGTTTTAATACTCATTGTCAAAAAACAAAAAACAAAAAACAAAAAAAACCTAATTGTCCATTTCTTCTGGTTGTATTTGGTGCCAGGGTTAATTTGATACAAACTACTTCATCATGTCCCTTTTAATAATTATATTTATAAAATACTTGTTATAGTTATTTCTTTGAAGCTTATATAAAATGTGACTATAAAATAAAAAGATCCAGTTTTCAAATGATAACATAAAATTAGTTTTATTTCTATATTTCATTGAAATCTTTACCACTTGAGTACTATTTGTAGAAAGATAAAGGTTTATAATTTTATTTTATATCTCCCCAAGGGAATTTTGATATTAAAGTAAATTATAAAAGAAGACAAAGTGAATTTGGTTACTGTATAAATAGCAACTCCAGTTTTCTGGGTGCTCAGCATAAAAACTGGATCCCTTGCTCTATTTCACACCCTGTGTCTGATGCATCAGCAGATCCTGTCATGTCTCCTTCTTACATAGAATTTGATGGCTTCTCACCACTGTCATCATTTACCAGGCTCATTATGTGGATTATTGCAGTATCTTCTGATTTCCCTTATTCTGCCTAAAATCTGTTAGCAACAAGCCACCAGTGGTTTTGTTACAAATATAATAACTAAGATTGTGATAATTTTCTTCAAGCCCTATAGTAGCTTTCTGACTCATTTGGAGTAACAACCCAAAACCTCACAAACCCACAGGCCTTCTATACATGAATCTCTCCTTCCCCTTCTCCCCATTGCCTCTATGACCTCCTCACCACCTACCACTTTTGCCTTAGCTCTCGCAAGTCCCATCACTTCTGTTGATTCCTGTGCCTGGAATTCTCTTCCATAGATATTCTCATGGGTCCCTCCCTCATTTCTGTAAGGTCGTCACCTTCTTGGGCCTTCCCTACACACACACACACACACACACACACATTCTGCTCTGTCATATATACATGTATAGTCATATTCTATGTGTTTACCATCTGTCTATTTCACTGTACTACTATCTCTGCAAGGATAAGGATTTTGTTGGCTTTCTTTATTGTATTAACAGTACTAGAATTGTTAAGCACATTGTAGGAGCTTAGTAAATATTTTTTGAATGAAAGAATGAATTAAAGGGATATTGTTAATAGTTTGTCTTCTAAGTTAACAGAATCCTATAATTGAGGTATAGAAAATAACCAGTGTGTTTTCATCTATTTCTTTTATTGTATTTTCTTTACATTGCTGTGTCTTTATCTTACAATTTATAATAGTCCATTTATTTAATATATAATTCAAAATGCTTTCAAAAAATTAATTTTAATACCTATCAAAGTCATACATACATATCTTAAAATGTGAAGAGGTATAAAAAGTGTATGCTGAGAATCAGGAGTCCTTTGCCATGTTATCCCCCACTCTAAAAGAATCTCCTGCAAATCTCCACTTTTTTTTTACTTTTTTTTATTTTTTTGACAGGCAGAGTGGACAGTGAGAGAGAGAGACAGAGAGAAAGGTCTTCCTTTGCCGTTGGTTCACCCTCCAATGGCCGCCGTGGCCAGCGCGCTGCGGCCGGCGCACCGCGCTGATCCAATGGCAGGAGCCAGGAGCCAGGTGCTTTTCCTGGTCTCCCATGGGGTGCAGGGCCCAAGCACCTGGGCCATCCTCCACTGCACTCCCTGGCCACAGCAGAGAGCTGGCCTGGAAGAGGGGCAACCGGGACAGAATCCGGCGCCCCGACCAGGACTAGAACCCGGTGTGCCGGCGCCGCTAGGCGGAGGATTAGCCTAGTGAGCCGCGGCGCCAGCCGAAAATCTCCACTTTTAACTCTCTTAGTGGTGTCTCTAGGATTTCACCTCTGTTTTCTAAGTGCGTATTCTTCCATTTCTTGATTGACTCACTTTAAAGATTTATTTATTTATTTATTTGCAAGTCAGAGTTACACAGAGAGAGAGAGACAGAGAGAGGGAGAGAGGTCTACTTCCCTTCTCATGCTGTGTCTCTCTCCATTGCTTTGTTTCCAGCCGTCCTGCTAGGGTAGTTACAGCACAGATGTGGGTGAAGTCAGTGTTCAGTGTTTACCTTGTGCTTCCATAACATCATCTGGTAATTATCCTGTATATAATTATTACATTTCTTTTTTTTTTCCTTTTTAAAGATTTACTTATTTATTTGAAAGGCAGACTTACAGAGAGGCAGAGGCCGAGGCCGAGAGGGAGATCGTCTGTCTGCTGGTTCACTCCCCAAATGGCCACAATGGCTGGAGCTGGGCTGATCCAAAGCCAGAAGCCAGGATCCAGCTTTTTCCAGGTCTCCCACATGGGTACAGGGGCCCAAGCACTTTGGCATCTTCCACTGCTTTCCCAGGCCAAAGCAGAAAGCTGGGTTGGAAGTGGAGCAGCTAGGTCTTGAACCGGCCCCCATATGGGTGCCTACACTGCAGGTGGCAGCCTTATCCTCTATGCCATAGTACTGGCCCCATACATCTCTTTTTTTCTAACCTTTGTTTTTCTTGGACTTTGGGAAGGGGTGTAAGCAAATACTTCCTAATGGGTTATTTATCATTTTTACAAATACACTGGAGAATCATGCAGTGCTGCCTGCATTGGGTGCAATCCTGGGCCACAAGTCTGCACACTCCTTTGCAGCTGGTCCAGTGATGGCAGAACCTTTATTGTTTACTATGACCTCTGCATTATCTTCAAAATATAGAGGCACGCCATCTTTTCTCCAATGTGACTTTCATTGTGGAATTACCACTGCTGGATGCACCTTCTTTCTGAGCTCTGCTTGCCTTTCTTGACCGTGGCCATCAAATGTCACCCACACCAGCGGCAGGAAGTTTGTTCAGCCATCCCTTGATCCCCTTCACAGAGACAGATGATATACAGATTTTTGGCTATGTGTTGTCAGCACAGTTGATCACCGCGCCTACCAGAAGATGCAGGAAAATCTGGAGTTTTGCACAGGAGGACTCACCACATCTTTGCTTCAACACCTTGAACGCCGGAAAGAGACACACAAGTTTTCTTGGACT
Source organism: Oryctolagus cuniculus (assembly GCF_964237555.1). NCBI lineage: Eukaryota > Metazoa > Chordata > Mammalia > Lagomorpha > Leporidae > Oryctolagus > Oryctolagus cuniculus. The sequence continues at coordinate 109,936,836 of NC_091438.1, read as the reverse complement.
TAATACTGCCCCCCTCTTTTCATTTCCTTAATTTTCTTTACACCTAATTTTTTTACACGTTCAGTCATTTTGATCAAATATCTAGCATATATTATTTTGTAAGTACAACCATAGGAAAAACTCTCCCCCTCCTCCCCTTCACTTCTTTTCTGGAAACTTACCTCCCTTTGACTTCTGTTCACTCCTACCTGAACTCTTCTTCACGTCTGGTCATTGTCATTGTGGGACTTTTTTTTTTTTTTTTTTTTTTTGACAGGCAGAGTGGACAGTGAGAGAGACAGAGAGAAAGGTCTTCCTTTGCCGTTGGTTCACCCTCCAATGGCCGCCGTGGCCGGCACGCTGTGGCTGGCGCACCGCGCTGATCCGATGGCAGGAGCCAGGTACTTATCCTGGTCTCCCATGGGGTGCAGAGCCCAAACACTTGGGTGTGGGACTTCTTAATACTGCTCTCCTAGTTTGCATCTCCTATTTTCTGAACCTCTTAGTTTATTTCCTTCTTTTGCTGGAATGTACTTTCTGGTACCTTCCTAAGAAAGTAATACATAGGTGATACATTTTTTGAATCTTCATATGTCTGACCACCTTTATTCTGTCTTAAGTTATTGAAAAATTGGGTTGGATACAGAGTTCTAGAGCAAAAACAGTTTTTCCTATGAATTTCTGAGGCATTGCTCTGCTCCCATCTAGCATTTAGCGTTTCTGTTAACAAATTTGGTGTCATTTTGAATTCTTTTCCTCTGAAAGAAAACTCTTTTTTAAATCTGAAAGTTTTTAGATTCGAGTTCCAGTTACATTGCCGCCTCTTTTGTATCCATGGGCACACTGCTTAATCTCTCTGTGTGTCCATTTTCTCCTGGAATGAGAATAATAGCTACCTCTTTCTATAGCATCATTAGAAGGTTAAAGATTTAATAGACTAGTACCTGGCATATAGAAGCACTGAATAAAGTTAGTTATCCTTTCTGTTCTGAAGCTTCATTTTGTGCTGCCTTAGTTCATGCCGCTTCTCATTGGTTGTCCTGTTTCCTTCTATTTGGGGAAATTTTCTTGAAATTAAAAAAGTTTCCTCTTTTGTTTTCAACGTTCTTTGTTTCTGGAACTCATTGTACAGTGGTTGAAACTTTTGAATTGCTCCTTTAATTTTCCTATCTATTTTCCATGTTTTTATATTTTTGTATTGGGAAATTTCCTATATTTATCTTAATTCTCCTATTGTTCTTAAATTTCTCTTATATTTAAATTTATAGGTAATTTTACTTTCTAATATTCCTCTTTTACAGTATTATATGTCTTTTTTTAATGGCATTTTCTTTTCTCCCTGAGGAAATTAATTATAGTAATTTTAAGGTTTTCTTCTGTTTCTTTTGTTGTTCACATTTCCTTTGAAGCTCTTGTTCTGTTGTTTTTTTTTTTTTCTTTTAATTAATCTAATTTTCCATTGGATGCTTCTCCCCAAATGACTGATGGTCTTCTGCGTCTATTTGTGTTTAAGAGTGGGTCACTAGGCCGGCGCCGCGGCTCACTAGGCTAATCCTCCGCCTAGCGGCGCCGGCACACCGGGTTCTAGTCCCGGTCGGGGCGCCGGATTCTGTCCCGGTTGCCCCTCTTCCAGGCCAGCCCTCTGCTGTGGCCAGGGAGTGCAGTGGAGGATGGCCCAGGTGCTTGGGCCCTGCACCCCATGGGAGACCAGGAAAAGCACCTGGCTCCTGGCTCCTGCCATCGGGTCAGCGCGGTGCGCCGGCCGCAGCGCGCCAGCCGCGGCGGCCATTGGAGGGTGAACCAATGGCAAAGGAAGACCTTTCTCTCTGTCTCTCTCTCTCTCACTGTCCACTCTGCCTGTCAAAAAAAAAAAAAAAAAAAAAAAAAGAGTGGGTCACTAAAAAACTGAGCAGAAGTTCTATGTGTTTGGGCATGGCTTTTTAGCTGATGACTTTCTTTTTGTAAATAATTTTTTTTTTTTGACAGGCAGAGTGGACAGTGAGAGAGAGAGACAGAGAGAAAGGTCTTCCTTTGCTGTTGGTTCACCCTCCAATGGCCGCCACGGCCGGCGCACCGCGCTGATCCGATGGCAGGAGCCAGGTACTTATCTTGGTCTCCCATGGGGTGCAGGGCCCAAGTGCTTGGGCCATCCTCCACTGCACTCCCTGGCCACAAATTTTTAAAAAATTTATATAAGGTGACCAAATTTCATGTATTTTCTATATGCAGATTTAAGAACATAGTGATACTTCTCACTCTGCTCTCCCTCCCACACATGCTCCTTCCTATCTTTCTCCTTCTTTCCTTATTCTTTCTTTTAATCTTTACAATGACATTTTTTTTTTATTTTATACTCATAAGATTAACCCTCCAGTAAGCAAAGAATACAGCCAAAAGTTGTAAGAAAAAAACACTCTTCTGCAACAGTAGAGACAGGGCTGTAAATAATAATCAATTCTCTAAACATCAATTTCACTCACATACATTACTTTTTTTGTATTTTATTAGTTACCACAGATCAGGGAAACATATGGTATTTGTCTTTTTGGGACTGGCTTATTTCTGTAAGTGTAATGGTTTTCAGTTGCATCCATTTTGTTGCCAAAGACAGAATTTCATTCTTTTTTGTGGCTGAGTAATATTCCATAAAGTATATATATAGCACATTTTCTTAATTCAGTCATTGGTTGATGGGCTTCTGGGTTGATTCCATATTTTAGCTATTGTGAATTGAGCTGCAATAAATATGGGGGGGTATAGATAACTCTTTCATATGCTGATTTCCTTTTGTTTGGGTAAATTCCCAGGAGTGGGATGGCTGGATTATATGGTAGATCTCCTTGCAGCTTTCTGAGGAATCTTCATACTATCTTCTATAATGGCTGTACTAGTTTGCATTCCCACCAACAGTGGATTAGGGTACCTTTTCCCCCAAATCCTTGCCAGCATTTATTGTTTCTGATTTCTGTATGAGAGCCATTTTAATTGGGGTGAGGTGAAACCTTGTTGTGGTTTTTATTTGCATTTCCCTGATGGCTATTTGATCTTGAGCATTTTTTCATGTGTCTGTTTACCATTTGAATTTCCTCATTTGAAAAATGCCTGTTCAAGTCCTTTGCCCATTTCTTAACTGGATTGTTTTGTTGTTGAATATCTTGAGCTCTTTATAGATTCTTGATATTAATCCTTTATCAGTTATAACTTGCAGATATTTTCTCCCATTCTGTCAGTTGCCTCTTCACTTTGTGAAGTGTTTCCTTTGCCTTGTAGAAGCGTCTTAGCTTAATGTAATCCAATTTGTCAATTTTGGCTTTGATTGCCTGTGCTTCTGGGGTCTTTTCCAAGAAGGCTTTGCTTATGCCAATGTCTTCCAGAGTTTCCTTAATATTTTCCTCTCATAATTTTATGGTTTGGGTTGTAGATTTAGATTCTTGATCCATTTTGAGTTGATTTTTTTGTAAGGTGCAATTTAAGGATCTTGTTTCATATTTCCACATACAGAGATCCAATTTTCCTAGTAATATTTATTGAAGAGACTATCCTTTCTCCATGGTTTGATTTCTTTGAACCAAAGATTAGTTGGTTGTAGATGTATGGATTGATTTCTGGGGATTCTGTTGTGCTCCACTGGTCTACATCTCTATTTTTGTGCCAGGACCAGGCTCTTTTGATTATAACTGCCCTGTAATAAATCTTCAAATCTGGTATTGTGATGGCTCTGGCTTTGTTTTCATTGTTTAATATTGTTTTAGCTATCTGGGGACTCTTGTGTTTCCATATGAATTTTAGCATCAGTTTTTCTAGACCTGAGAATATCTTGGTATTTTGATTGGGATTGCAGTGAATCTGTAAGCTACTTTCGGTATTGTGGACATTTTGATGATATTCTTCCAATCCATGAGCATGGAAGATTTTTCCATATTTTGGTGTCTTCTATTTCTTTCTTTAATGTTTTATAATTTTTATTGTATAAATCTTTCACCTCCTTGGTTAAATTTATTCTAAAGTATTTAAATTGTTTTTTGTAGCTATCATGAATGGGACTGATCTTACAAGTTCTCGCTCAGTCATGGCGTTGTCTATGTAGACAAAGGCTATTGATTTTTTTTGTGTGTTTTAATTTTATATCCTGCAACTTTACCAAACTCTCTTATGAGTTCCAATAATCTCTTAGTGGAGTCTTTTGATTTCTCTATATATAGAATGATGTCATCTGTAAACAGGGATACTTTGATTTTTCAATTTGTATTCCTTTGATTTCTCTTTCTTGCCTAATGGCTCTGGCTAAAACTTCCAGGACTATTTTGAATAGCAGTGTTGAAAGTGGGCATCCTTGTTGGATTCCAGATCTTAGTAGAAATACTTCTAAATTTTCTTCATTGAATATGATGCTGCCTCTGGGATTGTCATAAATTGCCTTGATTGTGTTGATGAATGTTCCTTCTACACCCAATTTGCTTAAGGTTTTTATCATGAAAGATGTTGTATTTTATCAACATCTGTTGCATCTATTGAGATAATCATATGGCTTTTATTCTTCAGCTTGTTAATGTGATGTATCATATTTATTGATTGGCATATGTTGAACCATCCCTGCATACCAGGGATAAATCCCAATTGGTCCAGGTGAATGATTTTTTTGTTGTATTGTTAGATTCAATTAGCTAGTATTTTGTTGAGGATTTTTTCATCTGTGTTCATCAATGATATTGGTTGGTAGTTCTCTTTCTTTGTTGTATTTTTTTTGGTTTTGGAATTAAGGTGATTCTGGCCTCCTAGAAGGAATTTGGGATGATTCCTTCCCTTTCAGTTATTTTGAAAAGCTTGAGAAGAATTGGAATCAGTTCTTTAAAAGTCTGGTAGAATTCAGTAGTGAAGCTATCCTGTCCTGGGCTTTTCTTTGTTGGGAGGGTCTTTATTACCTATTCAATGTCCATCTTGGTTATTGGTCTATTTAGGTTTCCAGTGTCTTCATGGTTCAATTTTGATAGATTATGTGTGTCCAGGAATCTATCCATTTCTTCTAGATTTTCCCATTTGTTGGTATATTACTGTTTGTAGTAATTCCTGATGATCCTTTTTATTTCTGTGATATCCGTTGTTACATCTCCTTTTTCATCCCTGATTTTATTAATATGGGTCTTCTCCCTCTTTTGATTAGTTGGGCCAGTGGTGCATCAATTTTGTTTATTTAAAAAAAAATGCTCTTCATTTCACTTATCTTTTTTATTGTTTTTGTGGTTTAAATTTTGTTTATTCTCTAATTTTAATTATTTCTTTCCTCCTACTAATTTTGGGTTTGGTTTGTTATTTTTCTAGGTCCTTGAGATGCATTGATAGCTCATTTATTTGATGCTTTTCCAATTTCTTGATGTAGGCACTGATTGCTATAAACTTCCCTCTTAACACTGCTTTTGCTGTATCCTATAAGTTTTGATATGTTGTATTGTCATCTTCATTAATTTCTAGGAATTTTTTGATTTCTCTTTGGATTTCTTCTGTGACCCACTGTTCATTCAGGAGCATGTTGGTCAGGCTCTGTGTGTTTGTATATTTTCTAGAGATTCTTAAGTTGTTAATTTCTAGCTTCCTTCCATTGTGTTCAGAAAAGATACATGATATCATTTCAACCTTGTTGATTTTTCTGTCTAATTGATCTATCCATTTATGAAAGTGGTGTGTTGAAGTCTCCCATTACTATTGCATTGGAGGCTGTGTCTCCCTTTAGATCCATTAAGATTTGTTTTAAATAGCCAGGCACCCTGGCATTGGATGCACATACCTTTATTATAGTCATATTTTCCTGATGAATTGATCCCTTAATCATTACCTAATACCTTTCTTTGTCTCTCTTTAAAAAAAAAAAAAAAGATTTATTTATGGGGCTGGCGCTGTGGCAAAGAGGGTAAAGCTGCTGCCTGCAGTGCCGGCATCCCATGTGGGCACTGGTTCGAGTCCCGGCTGCTCCACTTCCTATCCAACTCTCTGCTATGGCCTGGGAAAGCAGTAGAAGATGGCCCAAGTCCTTGGGCCCCTGCAACCACATGGGAGACCTGGAAGAAGCTCCTGGCTCCTGGCTTCAGATCAGCACAGTTGCGGCTGTTGCAGCCAATTGGGGAGTGAACCAGCAGATGGAGGACCTTCCTGTTACTCTCTCTCTCTCTCTCTCTCTCTGTCTCTCTCTCTGCCTCTCCTTCTGTCTGAAAGGCAGAATTACAGAAAAGGAGAGAGAGAGTCTTCCATCTACTGCTTCACTCCCCAAATGACTGCAACAGCTGGGGCTGGGCTGATCTGAAGCCAGGAACAAGGAGTTTCTTCCAGGTCTCCCACATGGGTGTGGGGATCCAAGGACTTAGGCCATCTTCTACTGATTTCCCAGGCCATTGCAGAGAGCTATATTGGAAGTGGAGCAGCCAGGACTAGAACCAGCTCCTATATGGGATGCTGGCACTACAGGCAGTGGCTTTACCTACTATGCTACAGTACCGAGCCCTGTCTCTCTCTTTTTAAAATATTTATTTATTTATTTGAAAGTCAGAGTTACAGAGAGAGAGAGATTGGGGCAGGGGGGAGGTCCTCCATCTACTGATCCATTCCCTAAGTGGCCACAATGGCTGGAGCTGGACCGATCCAAAGCCAGGAGCCAGGAGCTTCTCTGGGTCTCCCATGTGGTTGCAGGGGCTCAAGCACCTTGACCATCCTCAACTGCTTTCCCAGGCCACCAGCAGGGAGCTAGATCAGAAGTTGAGCAGTTGGGACTCAAATCAGTGTTCATATGGGATGCCAGCACTACAGATGGAGGCTTAACCTACTACCCCACAGTGCCCACCCCCTGCTGATGGGTTTTATCTTTGAAGTGTGCTTCGGTGGCTTAGTGGAGTGTCTGCTCCATTACTGAATACCCAGAGGTTTGTGGGTGGGCCCAGGGAGCTCTGATCAGTCTCCAAGGTAGGGTAAGAATCCAGGGTAACACCCAATTTGGGCATAGTGGATCTCTGTTGTCAGCGGGGAGAGGTTATGATCACGCCTGTTGGCATAATCACAACCTCACCCCTCTCTTCCAAGGTTATCAGTGCCTGGGGTTAGCTCACTGTGGGTACAACCCTCACCCATGCTGGCTCACAGACTGCACAAAGGATCTGTGCAGTCCTCAGTGTGAGCACAGAACTCCCTGCTACTACCCTAGGAAGTCAGGGAGTTTTGAGCCTCTGACACCAGACACAGTGATTGCCCAGAGACCCAGCTACACTCCACGCCCTATTGTGCACTCACAGAATTCCCAGTCACAGCATGCAAGTCTCTCACAATCACAGGGTGTGGAGGATCCACTCTCTGCCTTGCAAGCCTGCCCCGTCCATGGAGAGAGCAGAGTGGTTTCCAGAGCTAGCTGTCTGGGTGCTCCACTTTGGCAGTTTAAACCTCAGAGCCTACAATGGTTGAGAGGATAGGGGCACTTCACAATCCCAATGGTTGCCCAGTCCCCTGTCAACCCTCCCCACCAGACTCAAAGTCAATGGGAAACATGGATTTTTCCCTCTGGTAAAATCCTCTGGTCATGTGTGAGGCTCCAGTGTCTACTAATGTCAAGATGGCACCTTCAGCTGCTGATTGCTGAGTGCTCTTGTCGGAGATGGGGAGAAAGAAATGTGCCTTCCCTTTGCTGGGTTAGGTGGGTAACTGTCCCTTGCTAGGGCTCCAGGTGAGACTAACGTCAGTGTGATTTGCAAGGTTCTCCTTCAGGCAGTGTCGCCAGCAGCATGGCTGCTGCAGTCTGCTCTTACCTCACTCTCAGCACCTGGTGTCTCCTCCAGCCTCCAGCTGTGGGAGTCGTACGTGGTGTTCCCTATTGCTGCTACATGTCCGCACTTCCCATGCTGCTCCAGAGTGTCCCTCTTCTTTCTGTAGGATTTCCACTGCAGACTTAGCTCCAACTTGCCCCTGGGAATATAGTTCCTCTGCTTTTTTTCTGCTGTCTTCCTTGATCAGAATCAGCATGTCTTTTCCCTAGTCAGCCATCTTGGAATCACTGGTGACTTTCATACCAGGGTGATCATGTACTGAGCTTGTTTTTTGTTGGGTGATCCCCATATGTTAGTAAGTGGTGGTCTTTTCTCAAGGATTGTTTGGCATTCTCAGACAAAAGTTCTGCCATTTCCTGCCTATGGAATACCTTTTGCCTGCTAGTGCTTCCACAGTGGAAACTGAAGGATGCTAAGGACCCTACAGCTGAGTGTTTTTTGACCATCGCTTAAGCCCTTAGCTTCTGAGGTGATCACTGTGCTTGGTTTACTAGGATCCATATTGTAACCTATTTAGTTTTTCCAAAGAATAAATTTTTACTTCCCTATATGGGGGATGACTAGAAGGAGGCAAAAAGAAAAGTGTTGGTTGCAAGGAGGAAATTGAGTCTATTACAGGCTTTCAGTCAGCGTCCTGTTTTCAGTGTTGTTTCTCGCTTCTGTTTTATGTACTGTTCTTGGCAAGTTCTACAAGATTAACTTGCTCATTTTCACAGGTATCTCACCAACATATCTCTTCCCTAACTTGTGAACTTAGGTTTTATCTCCTCTGCTCTCTTGTTTTACAAATAGCCTGATGCAGATTCTTTTATCTGATTCTTGCTCTTTGTACCTGTTTTCAACCTAATGATTTCTATCAAATAATAAATCTCAGTTCAACAATAAGCTTATTACCTAGCAGTGTTCAGATTTGAGGCCAGAAATTTGCAAATGGAAATGTATTAAGAAATTAATCATTTGATTATGCAATGGTTGTCAACACAGGGAAAAACACATATGGCCAGTTATCCTGAAGCTACAGAACAAAGTTTATAATAGCATTGAATCCTAGAGATCTGAGCAATTTTTCAACCCACAGCTAGTATTTGTTGAGTCCTCAGTATGTATCAGGTACTATCCTAAATACTTTATATATATTATCTCAATCTATATAAACCTTCTGATGTGTAGGTACTGTTATCTCCATTTTATAGTTGAGGATTTTTTTAAAAAAAGATTTACTTATTTGAAAGAGTTACAGAGAGAGAAAAAGAGAGAGATATCCTTCATCTGCTGGTTCACTCTCCAAATGGCACAATTGCCTGGGGCTGGGCAAGGCCCAAGCCAAGAGCTAGGAGCTTCTTCCAGGTCTCTCACATGGGTGCAGGGGCCAAGCACTTGGGCTGTCCTCTGCTGCTTTCCCAGGCTCGTTAGCAGGAAACTGTATAGGAAGTGGAGCAGCATGGACTTGAACTGGCACCCATAATGGGATGCTGGCATCATAGACAGAGGCTTTACCTGCTGCACTATAATGCCAGCCCCAGTTGAGGAATCTTATGTTTGGAAAGGTTGAGTAACTTTCACAAAGGTCACCCTGATAAATGGTAGTGCTGAGATTTAAACATCAGATAGTAACTTGAGAATATGTGCTCAACGGCACTATACTGTACAATCTCTTATTTATATGTCAGTCTGTCTTCCATCTGCTGGTTCACTCCCCAGATGGCTGCAACAGCTGGAGCTGTGCTGATCTGAAGCCAGGAGCCAGGGGCTTCTTCTGGGTCTCCCATGTGGGTGCAGGGGCCCAAGGACTTAGGCCATCTTCTGCTGCTTTCCCAGGCCATAGCAGAGAGTTGGATCGGAAGAGGAGCAACCCAGAATAGAACCGGCGCCCATATGGGATGCTGGCGCTTCAGGCCAGGGTTTTTAATCCACTGTGTGCTGGCCCCAGACAGACCCTTATTGTTAACAAAACATGTTCTTACATTGAGTTGGAATCAGCCTCCAAATAACTTTTTTTAAAGAGATTTATTTATTTATTTGAAAGTCAGAGTTACACAGAGAGAGGAGAGGCAGAGAGAGAGAGAGAGAGAGAGAGAGAGAGAGAGAGAGAGAGATAAAGCTGGATAGGAAGTGGAGCAGCTGGGTCTCGAACCGGTGCCCATATGGGATGTCAGGCCAGGGCATTAACCCGCTGAGCCACAGTGCTGGCCCCAGCCTCCAAATAATTTTTATTCCTTAATTTCATAGATTAAGAGAGTCAATTTACTTTTTCTTCTAAACATTCCCATTTTCTGCAGTGGTACACAATTCCCCATACCCGTCACTATTTTGGTAATGTCTTTCTGAAATCACTTTAGTGTTTCAGAGTTCGGTTCATGATTCCATTTCATAGAGATCCTCCATGTAAAATCTGAGGGATATTTTTCTTTTTTGAGTCTTTTTTATTTCTGGGATCTGATGATAGACACTCTGATTTCTTTAAAAATCTTCAGGGGCCTGTAGTTTAGTTGGGAAGACATGAAATGAACATTAAAGATAAATGACTCAAAAGTATATTTAATAAATGCCAGAAGACTAATATCATAATAATAGCAATAATAATAATAAAGCCAACACATTAGATGCCGGTAACCTTCTAAGTACTTTACATGCATTAACTGATTTAATCTGCACAACAACTCTGAGATGGAGACTGTCATTACTGACATTTTACTGCTAAGCAAAGTGAGACAGTCTGGTTGAGTAACTTGCCCAGGGTCACACAGTTAATAATCAGCCAGGTTTTGAACTGAGACTGTCTGGTCCTATAGTCCATGTCTGTAATCCTCACACTATACTAGACACATCTCTAGGACTTTGGAGAACAGAGGAATCACTGTAGACTCAGGTAGTTGTCAGTGGAACTTGGACTGGGACTTTAATAACTGATCAAGTTTGTACAATCAGGAAGTGTAAAGGGTGATTACATGAAAGAAATATCATGAGCATAAACACTGGGTAGAAGGTTATCAGAAATTTATGGTAGAATGTTTAAAGTGACAACAGAAACTAAATAATTTGTTAATTTGGCTTGGAAGGGTATATGTAATCTGGCCTTTGTGTATCATTCTTGTTCTTTTCCTTTACCCTAGATACACACTGGCCTTTCTTTTCTTTGAAAATGCTAAGTGTGCTACCATCCAAGGGTTTTGCACAGCTGATTTCTTTGTCTAGAGCTCTCTTCTCCCAGACCTTTTATGACTTCAAGACTCACTTTATTGTCATTTGTATGTCAGTTTGACCATTTTTTAAAAAAAGATTTATTTATTTATTTGAAAGAGTTACACAGAGAGAGAAGGAGAAGCAGAGAGAGAGAGAGAAAGTGAGAGAGGTCTTCCATCAGCTGGTTCACTCCCCAGATGGCTGTAACGGCCGGAGCTGTGCCAATCTGAAGCCAGGAGACTCCTCTGGATCTCCCATGCGGGTGCAGGGGCCCAAGGACTTGGGCCATCTTCCACTGCTTTCCCAGGCCATAGCAGAGAGCTGGACTGGAAGTGGAGCAGCCAGGACTTGAACCGGCACCCACATGAGATGCCAGCACTACAGGCAGCAACACTGTTGCTGTCATTCAATGTATCTTCCTTTTTTGCTAAGAAATCCTGATCTTGTCTGAAGTGACAGCGTGACCACCCTAACACTCGGTTTTTGAGTCTTCCATATATTTAAATACAGTTTGATCAATGAAATGTATGTAATGTGTTCTGGGAGTTTCTGGGAAAGCTGCTGTTCTCTTGATGAAATGGGATGGAAACACAATGCTCTCATTCCTCTTGCATCCACCTGCCCCAGCCTAGAATGCAAACTAAATGTAGGGGGTTTCAGCAATGCTCTTGTCATTATGAGGAGAAGGTCAAGAGAGTTGTAGGAACTGTTTATTTCATATTAATTAACCAAAGCTAACATTAGCAGGTTTTTTATGTGATAAGAACAGTTCCTATTATTCAAGAACCATTATTCATTTTTGTTTTATGTGTATATATGTTTTTGTCACTTATAATAATTAACATAAATGATACTACCATTGGTGGAAATCGAGAAGTCTGAAAGGGACCTAATTTGGGGAGGAAGAAACTGTAATTTTATTTCAGTTTGAGCACTTTGAGTCAGTTTTGTAGTATGCGTCAACTCCCTGTTGGGGGTGGTAGAATGAAGTGGTAATATTAGAACCAGACTGCTCATTGCCCGTTGCTCAAATTCTGACTGTTAGTTGCTGTGTGACCCTACTCAAGTCACCTAAAGCCCTCAGTATTTCAGTGCCTCATCTCTAAAGCCTAATGATAATAAAGCCTAGCAGAGAAATGATTGATACTGAGAGTACTTAATCTTTTTAAGGGAGAGAAGATGAATGCATTACTCTGTAGAGAAGACAAAGGATCAATAATTGATTTGTATCTGCATTTAGGGATGTAGAAATAAGTGGAGATAATGAAGGAGGAGGTGAGGAAGAAATTCAGAAATAGAAACAGGAAAGCAAAATTGTTCAGAAGTCAAGGAGAATAATATTTTAAGAAAGAAATGCTGAGCAGTGTTGATTGCTGTAGAAACTAGAGAGGGACAAATGAAAGGACCTTTCTTTGTGAGGCCTAGATGGGAGTATTTTCAGTATAATGAGGAGTAAAAGTCAGTTATAAGGATTTAAGATTGAGTAATGAGGAGACAGAACGGAGTTAACGTCACTTGCATGTTTAACTCACTTTTGCTCTTATAATAAAAAAAAAAAAACTAGGACATTTTTCTTTTGTACTCTTTATCATATATATTACTACTTATTATACTTTACACCTGTTATTGATAGGGTTGTATTCATAAGACCATAATACCACCCTTTAAACAATTTAAGGGCTTATCAAATGTGATTTTGATTGTTTTGACAGTATTTGATTTTCACGCTGTAGGCTGACTTATGAGCCTAACCCCTACCTAAGTCAGCTCCGATGTAGTGAATAAGATCCACTTAGGTATTACTGCTGTGTACAGGACACACTTCTCTGTGTATGGGGGCAGAGACAGGTAGAAAAGATTTTGGCTTGAGCAGTAGGGATCTTCTGTGTTTCTGTTTTTCCAACTACTAGCTTATGGTACAATAAATCCCTTGACTTGTCGTTCAGTTTTTTCTTAAGTAAATTCTGAAACCTGTCAAATCAGTACATAGGGAAGGTATGATAAAATATTTGACCTCCTGGGAAGAAATTTATTATTTGCTTTTTACATAATAAAGCAACTCCAGTATATCTTTAGTTGTATTATTAGACCAGAACAGAGTTTTGTCTTGCCTATTCTGATTTGTTGAGCAAACCTCTGAAGTCCCTTTTGAAAAGCAGCTATGAGTATTAAATTTAGTGTCTCAAATTTAAAAAATGATTTTTTCTTAACTATAGAAGAAATATAAATAAAAAGTTTAGAAAATAAAAGTTTAAAAAAGAAGCAAAATCACTTCTAGTTCAAAGACAACTGTTAATATTTTATTGTAGCCGGCGCCGTGGCTCACTAGGCTAATCCTCCACCTTGTGGCGCCAGCACACCGGGTTCTAGTCCCGGTCGGGGCGCCAGATTCTGTCCTGGTTGCCCCTCTTCCAGGCCAGCTCTCTGCTGTGGCCCGGGAGTGCAGTGGAGGATGGCCCAAGTGCTTGGGCCCTGCACCCCATGGGAGACCAGGATAAGTACCTGGCTTCTGCCATCGGATCAGCGCGGTGCGTCGGCCGCAACGCGCCAGCCGCGGCGGCCATTGGAGGGTGAACCAACGGCAAAAGGAAGACCTTTCTCTGTCTCTCTCTCTCGCTGTCCACTCTGCCTGTCCAAAAAAAAAAAAATATATATATATATAAATATTTTATTGTATTTCCTTCTGGTCTCTTCAAAATACATATTTAAAATTACTTTACCATAATTGAGATTTTTTTTATATATGAGTATGGTTTAATGTATTATTTTTTCCTGCAGGATTATATGATAGACATGTATCTAAGTTATTAAATAATTTACATTACCTTTTATTTTGTATAGTGTTTTAATTGGTGTTGCTCTATGTGACATAGATAATCTGATATTGAACTTTTTTCATGTAAATTTTTTTATTTTAAAAAGATTTATTTATTTTATTTGAAAGGCAGAGTTACAAAGAGAGATGGAGAGAAATCTGCTGGAGTTGGGCTGATCCAAAGCCAGGAGCCAGGAGCTTCTTCCTGGTCTTCCATGTGGGTACAGGGGTCCAAGGACTTGGGCCATCTTTTGTTGCTTTCCAAGGTGCATTAGCAGGGAGCTGGATTGGAAGTGGAGCAGCCAGGTCTCAAACTGTGGCCCATATGGGATGCAGGCACCACAGATAGCAGTTATATGATAACTGCCACAATGCCAGTCCAATCACTAGTTTCTTTTTCTCCTAATCATCAGCGATCTGTTGGACAGTAGTAAGGGTCTTCCTGCTGTTTCTCTGTTGAATTCTTATATGGATATAATCCTCAGTGCCAGCAGGAAGTAGGTCATCACCCTTACTTGCATCAGCAAAGGGGTCAAAAGATTGGAGTCTGGATAGCAGACATACGATCAATAAGATTCCTGTTGGAAATGGCCTGCGGCAGGCTGTAGTTGGAAGAGGTGGACACCGGGTTACAGCATTAGGAAACAAGGGCTAAGAGGGAGGCTGTGAGTCCTCAGCAGCGGCTCAGTAACTAGGGCCTGAAAACTTTTTTTTTTTTTTTTTTTTTTGACAGGCAGAGTTAGAGAAAGAGAGAGAGAGAAAGGTCTTCCTTTTCCGTTGGTTCTTAATATGGTACTCAGAGCTATAAAGAAGTATTTGGAAGGTATGTTGATAGTCATTGAGGTCTCATATCCCAATAATTCATTATTGGTTTATCTCTTTTTGGCTTTTGTTGGTTCATTTTTAAAATTTAGTTACTTATTTGAAAGACAGGAGTTAGGGGCGTCATGTGGAGGAGGAGGAAGAGAGAGTGGGGGTGGGGGAAAAGAGACAGACAGATCTGCTATCACTAGTTCTCTCCCCAAATGTCCATGGCCTCCATGCCAAAGCCAGGAAACTGGAACTTGATCCAGGTTGCCCACATTGGTGGCAGGGACCCAACCACTTGAGCTGGCTCCCAGGGTGCATGTTAGTAGGAAGCTGGAAACTGTAGTAGAGCCAGGACTCACACACAGGCACTCTGATATGAGATGTGGGTGTCCCAAGTGGCATCTTACCTGCTAGGCCAGATGATTGCCCCATCTATTTTTATTGTTGCTGCTATTGTCTTATTATCTTAGAAAAGTCATTTAAATCTTTGATTCTGGGTTTTTCCAATTAGGAAATGAGAGTGCATTAGATAATTTCAAATGCTTCTTTGGAATTTCCATTTTTACTTGTTTTAAAATTACTTCCTTGCCATATCACAATGATGTCCTTTTTGTTGTCACTTACCTTATTATGTAACTATCCCTAATATATATACTTTAGTATACTTTATTTATATATTTATTTATATTTTAATATACTTTATTTTTTAGAATTTTAGGTTTATAGCAAAATTGATCTTAACCTACAGAGTTTCCATTTACTTCCTCTTATCAATATCCCACCACAGAACAGTACATTTGTTACAATTGATGAACCCATATTGACACACCTTTATCATCCAGAGGCTGTTACTCTGTGTGTTGTATATTCTGTGGGTTTTGACACCAATATAGCATAATACAGGATAGTTTCAATACCATAAAAATTCTCTCTCCTTTGTCTGTTCATGTCTGCATCCCCCCTACCTCCCCCGGCCAATGATCTTTTTACTGGCTCCATAGTTTGACTTTTTGTTGTATAGTTGGAATCATACAATATGTAACCTTTGCAGATTGGCTTTTTTCACTTAGTAATATGCATTTAAAGTTCCCCTATGTCTTTTGATGGCTTGACAGCTCATTTCTTTTAAACACTGAATGATATTCCATTGTCTGAAGGTACCACATTTATCATTCGCCTGCTAAAGGACATCTTGATTGCTTCCAAGTTTTATTACAGCTACCATAAACATCGTCATGCAGTTTTTTGTATTGATATAGTTTTTTAACTCTTGAGTAAACCCTTAACGTCATTTGATAATCTTTAAAAATTATTTATATATGGGATGGGTGTTGTGGTACAGTGGGTTAAGCCAATGCTTGGAATACCTTCATCTCATATCAGAGTACTGGGGATGGAGTACTGCCTCCATTGCTAATCCAGCTTCCTGCTGATGTGCCTGGGAGGCAGTGTATGATGGCTGAGGTACTTTGGTTCCTGCCACCCATATGGGAGACTCAGATGGAGTTCCTGGCTTCTAGTTTTGGCCTGGCCTAGCTCTAACTATTTTGGGCATTTGGGAAGTGAACAACAAATGGGAGATCTCTGTCTGTGGCTCTGCATTTCAAATAAATAACAAATAAATATTTAAAAATCATTTAATTAAATTAGAAAAGTTATAAAAAATGAAAATTCTCAAGCTGATTCAATGAATATTATATATAAGGAGAACTTATCTTGTAAGAGAATTTGCAAAATGTTGGAGCATTTTATAATTTAAGGATAAAGGTTCCTTTCTGACATTTTTCCTGTGGCACAGATTTGAATCTTATATTTTTTTAAATTTTAATTTAAATTTTTATTTTTGACAGGCAGAGTGGACAGTGAGAGAGAGACAGAGAGAAAGGTCTTCCTTTTGCTGTTGGTTCACCCTCCAATGGCTGCCACGGCTGGTGCGCTGCGGCTGGCGCACCGCGCTGATCCGAAGCCAGGAGCCAAGTGCTTCTCCTGGTCTCCCATGGGGTGCAGGGCCCAAGCACTTGGGCCATCCTCCACTGCACTCCCGGGCCACAGCAGAGAGCTGGCCTGGAAGAGGGGCAACTGGGACAGAATCCGGCGCCCCGACTGGGACTAGAACCCGGTGTGCCGGTGCCGCAAGGCGGAGGATTAGCCTATTGAGCCACGGCGCCGGCCTGAATCTTATATTGATGAGCAACTTAGTGCTATACTCGTAAACCCCAGTGACTTCTTTCTTGATCTTGAAAGAAAGGATGAAGAGATGATATGATGATTTGAAAGTGGTAAAATGTGGATATCTGCCCCTTGGATACTGTGCTTTTACAGTGACGTTAAATGAATATAAAATGACAAACAGTTTTGGACTGTGTTCCAGCTACTGGCTGGCAGTGAAAGATGATTCATCAGATGCCAGCCCTCTCTGCATTTTCCACGTTTTTGCCCTTCTCTCTCTTTTTTTAAAGGATGTAAATAAAATAAATTTGAACAGTGTATAAATTAGAACCATAATATGAATTATAAGATCTGATTTTTATCACATTTAGTTTTTTAGTACTTTATTTTTAAGTGGTTTGTTTCTATGCAATTAAAATTATATTTCATAATTTTCTCATTGGAACATTTTGAATTTAACATTGTATTCTTATGCTAGACCTACCTATTTTAGATATATTTCAAAAGAAACTATGAATATAATACAAAAAAGTTTATTGATCCTTCAGTTGAATATCAACATTTGGGAGAATTTAGTTGTACCTTTGAACTTAACTTTAGAAGAAGATTATATTTAATTCATCATGATTAATAACCTATTGATTTTTTTCCAGCATTCTCTGTAACTCACACAAACTTGTAGAATCTTTCATATGTGGTCCTGATTACTAACAAAACTAAATTTATTTTGCCAAAACATCCTTCATTCAAAAGTTTTTATTCATTTTTTAATGAAAATTGTTTAAAATTTTCCATATAACTTATTTATCAAAGAGATTTAAAGTTGTTTAGGATGCTTTTGAATCCAAAATTTACAGATTATAAAGGTTGTGGATATTTTCGTAGTACTCTAAATATTGCTTTTTTCATATGTGATACAACTTTAGGAGGTAATAAAGTGTGGGTTATTACTGTGTATGAGAACAGAACACTGTTTTTTGCATATTAACTCACGTATTGTGGAAATATTTCAGTCAAATATTTTTAAAGTACAGAAATATTTGGGAAGGTGAAATTTAATTTTTTAAATGACTATATTATTGTTTTTGATCTTAATAATTCTTCACAGTAGGAAATCAGCTATCTTTTGCCCTGTTTTGTTAATGATACTCAAGTAGAGTGATTTGTACAAGGTCATATCAAGGTAAATTGCAGAACTGAGATTAGAATGGACCAAAATGCCTGCCTTTTTTCTGTGCTGGGTTACCAAATAGATTTTCACAATATTTTATCATAATCAGTGATACCATTTTGTTCCATTATCTGTTACTACCCAAAGAAGATAAATCACGACTTAATTCTTCAGTATGCCTTCAAAATAATGTGATCAGGTGACTTCTTGGGAGTTGGGGATGAAGTGAATGTAAACTTAATTTCTGATTATCTAATCCTAATGGAGAAGAATGTATTTACTTACAGATAAGCTCTATAGTGGTAATCAACTATGTCTTTTAGCAAAATAATTAAACAAAAACACTTGATGAATGTAAATGAGAGAAACTTATGAGAAGTTCTGTGCTAAAACATTAGATTTTGTGATGTGAGCCTAGTGTGCGCTATTGCATGCAATAAGGGATTCTTTTGTACTTTCTGTTGCAGATGCTGAAAATGTCTTCTAAGGAGAAATATCCGTTATTTACTTTTGTAAATGGTCATTCCAGAGACTATGATTTTACATCAACTACAACCAGGGAAGAAGACCTTTTCTCAGAGGATGAAAAGAAAAGATTAAAAAGACTGAGCACAGAAGAATTTGTCTTGCTTTAAAGATCAGCACATTTGTACTGGATGGGAACTCTTTGAAAGCAGAAAAGTGAAGAGAAACAAGTACACTTGAAGCTGGTTTATTTTCACAAATATCTGAATTTTATATGTTCTTTTAAAAAAGAACATTTGAAAATATACAAGTTTAAAG
This sequence comes from Oryctolagus cuniculus, assembly GCF_964237555.1. NCBI lineage: Eukaryota > Metazoa > Chordata > Mammalia > Lagomorpha > Leporidae > Oryctolagus > Oryctolagus cuniculus. Next base: position 109,918,127 of record NC_091438.1, on the reverse strand, counting down.
ATATTTTTCTGAAAGAGAAATGATTTAATGAACTCTACTTCATAATAAATAATAAATTAAGTGATTCTGGTTGCATTTCTATTTCCCTAGGATTTGCTAATGATAACTCAACCTTTAAGGAAGATTTTAGTCTTCAAAGCTTTCCACCTGAACCCATTGGTTTTCTAGAGCTTTTATGATAAAACTTCCCCTCCTCCTGCCCAAAGAATGGGATCACTAAATAGTTCCAAAATCCTTAGTTTGTATTGATAACCAGGAGACCAGAGAATGAATCTTCGTTGCTACTACCATCCTGCTGTTAATTCAACCAAAGGGTACTTCGGGATGTGTTTTGATCATTAAATGCTATTTATTACCTGGACTATACATATAATTCCCTAAGCAGAAGCGAGTTAAGGTAGTACTTAGCAATATGATTTTATAATGGCTACTCAGTATGCTTGCTGTTGAACCTTCCATGAGGAGTGAATTCAAAGTATTGGTTTTTCCCACAAAATGTAAAGATGTTATTAATAGTAACTGCAGTCATTCCAATCAGATGAATGCAATTATAAAATAGTAGTAGTGCTTCTTTCTTATCTCAAAAATGAAGTTTTATGCATTTTTTAAATCTAAAGATAAGCACCAAGGGAAACATCAGTAGATGCTCCTCTGTGTGATTTTTGTTATTTGTATGAAGCAGTGTAGTGATGTTTAGAAGCTGAGGTTATCCCTGAGGTGGATCTGCCTTAAGTGTGTTATGTATTACTCAAAGGCAAATTTGTGATATAAAAGTATAAGAGTTATTACTGAACCAGAATAAATACTTTAATAAAGATGTGAGAACATAAAATGCCTTTGTTTTGGTTTTAATGTTGGGATTATTTTAATCCTTTCATTTGAAAAATTATTCTCTCAAGTTCTATTTATAATGAAGGCAAATGATATTGTTGTTCTGAAAGCAAAATATTCACTTATGTTACAAAGCTTCCATATTTCAATTTGGAAAGGTGACTTATTATAAACATAAAATTGCGTATCACCTAAAGCCATTGATCTCTATCAGAAAGCCTATTTGTTTAGAGTTGCATGCAAAGCTGAAACAGGGCAAATTGCTTTAGTATGCATGATGAGGGAAATCAGATTTGACATTTCCCAGTGAGAATAGTTTATTGAATTTAAATAAATAGTCTGAAATCTGAAATTTTCCTTTACTCTTGATAAAATCTGGACAAATTAAGTCCAATACTAATTTTCCTAGAATATCAAAGCAGTCGAGGAATAAGCAGCCAGTGGTATGTCAGATTTAATTTCATACGCTGCAGTCCTCTTATCTAAACTGTTGCCATGGACTGTTCCTACACAGCTGTTGTATTCACAGTATTCTAGAACAAACACATCACATGAGAGCGTTCAGACTTTCAAATACATCAGAACTGGTTATAAGTGTTCTCTTAAAAACTTAGAAATACAGGATGGCATGATTTCCCCCAGCATATTTAAGGATCATTTTAAAGTAGAATTGTGGATTTAGACAAAATTACATTTGAATTGTTTTGAAAATACTGTACTTGGAATATTGTACAAACAAAGCAATTCGTATACCGTAGTCATCATCATGACTAGGAATAAGTGTTTCTAATCAAATTATTAGCATAATTATATGCATATAAAAAGTATCCAATGAGGTGTATGAGGAAGTGAATTCATGGCTAAAAATTGAAAGGGACTGATAAATTTATCTTACCTGCCTGCTAACTGAACTGAAGCCAAAAGTCATGCTAATTATTTATTGGGAAGGCAGCAACAAAACTGTGTTGTTACATTTTGGAGTAGAGGTACTGTGTATTCTGGTTTCAGACTTGGGTTTTGAACACAGACTTGTGGCAGCCAGTAAGCTCCATCAGTAAAGCTGGGAGGGATGATCACTTTCAGCCTGGAGTGCCGGACAAGATTCTCAGGTGTTCTGTTAGAATTATGACAGGAGGATCCTCCATTTAGACATCAATATTAAGATACTGGGTCTTACCATTAACACTTCAGAAATGAATTTTTAAGGTTCTTGATGTGACTTTTTGATGAAGAAGGTTTTTTGTCTCTTCTTCATAAAATTTGATACCGTGAATTCCCCTTTGTCAAGGTAGTCACCACCAGCAGGCAATCTTGGGAGTCATCATTTGCTGATTGAGTGAATGGAAAAAGAACTTTTATAGTATAAGCATATCCAAAAAAGTTCCCCTGAGGTATTCATTTTTCTGTTTTTACATTAAGCCAACTCCATTGAATCTGTAATAGTGAGAAGACAACTTGAGGATTAAAAATTTAGGTCACTTTTGTGATCTGTTAAACAAAATCGTTTAACATTAAGGCCAAACATATCTGAAAGAATGTTAATTCCGTTCTGTATTCATAAGAGTTAAAAAAGAACAACGAAAATGACTTATCTATAAAACCTGTGCAACTTTAGGTTACAAATATTTGTTTCTTAGAGACCATTAGGTGCCTGCTTTGATTCCATACCAAAAAACACTATTTCTGGCCAAGTTACACTAATCCTCCCTCTCTGTATTCTCTTTCTTCTAGGAAGAAGTTTGAAAGTTTGCCATAGATGACCCTCAATTGCTTGCATTTGACATTTAGGTCTTTTTAAATATATTTTCATATACAATCCTAAAAAAACTATAAAGGATTTTTCAAGAACAGGAATTAAGAGGAGGGACAGATAATTTTTAAAAAGTTTGAAAATATTAAATTACTATATGAGTTCTTATTGAAACAGATATAAGGGGAACTGAGAATTTAAATAATGATGAAATATAAGCAGGATATTCAGAATATATGATAGAGGCAATTTTTTGGAAATGATAAGGGATTATTATCTTCTATAAAAAGAAGGGCAAATGGCTTCCAAGAAAATACTAGCAAGATAAATATCTATCATGTGGTGTTTACTGTACTCTCAGTGTTGTCAATCAGTCCCAATTCAATAGTGCTATTCACTTCAGCATTTATACTGAGTACTCAGATACTGAATTGAAAAGATGAGACATCAGAAAAAACTGGAAACATCCTATTGATTCTAAAATATAAACTTTATATCATTTTATAGTGTGAATCTTAAGTCAGTTTAAAAATCTTAAGCATTTTTGTGTGGTTTTCATGGTTATTTAAAGGCTTTCTCCTTGCCTATAAACTTTGAAAACTATAAGAATTGGCATTGCAGGCACATTTTTGAGTTAGCATTTCCCTCTCCTCTTTTACCATCCTTCTTGACATTACTGGTGGCAAGCAATGGCCCAAAATATTCATGACTATTGTTATAAAATTTCACTTATTTTCTCACAGTGATAAGAAAAACATGTTAAATGTGGAGAATGCATGTTTATTATTATGTGGAAAAATCACTTTTTTACTTTGCTACCCTCTAACCTACTATTCCAGAAATTTACAAACTAAATCTTCCCAGGTTGTCTTCCAAGTTAATCATAAAAATGTATTCTACAGAGGTAATTATCTTTCATCTTAATAATTAAAAATAATTATATATTTGTATTTTATAAAAAGATAATATAGGTAAATAGAAATTAGAAATTCATGAGTTATAAAATAAGTTGTTTTACAAGCAGGAAAAATAAAGGAAATTTGGAAATCCAACAGAAGTCGGATACAAAAGGTTGAGAGAACTATAAACAGCAAAGTTTGAATTTATCTAGGTAATTACATCATGGTAAGCTGACACAGATAAAAATATGTGAATGAAAAGGCTTGCAGATTATGCTGATTTAAAATTGGATGTAGGCACTGGAAGAAAGGAAGTACTGGTAATGAAAAGTGGGTATGGGGCTGCCATATTGCAAAAGTCCAAGGGGCACTATATGTTACGTGAATGGTACTCCTTGGAGTTGTGCAATGTGGCATCCCTGTTTCCTAATATTTACATACTACTTGCTGTTTACTCAGCACTGTTTTGAGCAGTTCACATCTATTAAAATATAGCTAATGAATCTACAATGGGGAATTAGGTCTGAGATTAACAGGATAATTACTATGAATCCTAGAACATGAATGATCACATAAAGAGTCCACAGTTAAGGATGTAGATACACACTTCTAAAGTAGCTTAAATAGATACTACAGGAAGAAAATCCACCCATACTTGTGTTACTTAAACATACTACCCTCATTTTTCTATACTTCTATATTTAGATTCATAGTCACATTACTTTAAGCATGTTCAGTAGGTTGAATTTGGATTCCTATTTGTTTAACTATTTTCTAGTTGATGAAGAGGGCTGTCAGTCTTTAATCTTGGTTTATGCCTCTGTCTTCATGGTAATCTTTCCTGTGACTTGTGACTGGTTCTTAGACCTGACTCATTGTGATTGGCCAGTTTTGTGGCTGCCAGCCACTTTCTGCACCTACAGGACTTATTTTTCTACATGATTTGTTCCTGCAAACACTTGAGACAGTTGAATTTTAAAGAACTGAATAGCAGATACTGTAAAACAATGTTTTAGGGATGATTCTATCCAAGAGAGTTTAAAATATAAAAATATTAAACTTTTTAAATTTATTTTTAAAGATTCATTTATTTATTTGAAAGAGTTACAAAGAGAGAGAGAGAGACGGAGAAATCCATCTTTCATCCAAAGGTTCACTCCCCAAATGGCCACAATGGCCAGGGCTGTGACAGGAGCTTCTTCCAGGTCTCTCACGTAGGTGCAGGGGCCCAACCACTTGGGCTTCCTCTGCTGCTTTCCCAAGCACATTAGCAGGGGAGCTGGATCAGAAGTGGAGCAGCCAGGGACACAAAACAGCACCAATATAGGATGCCGGCCCTGCATGCAGTGGCTTAACCCACTGTGCCACAGCACCAGCCCATATTTATTTATTTTTAAAGATTTATTTACTTGAAAGGCAGAGTTACAAAGAGAGAGAGCGAGAAAGAGAGGGGTTCCATTTGCTGGTTCACTTCCCAAACGGCCACAACAGCCAGGGCTAGGCCAGGCCGAAGCCAGGAGCCTCTTCGAGTCTCCCACATGGGTACCAGAGGTCCAAGCACTTGGGCCATCTTATGCTGCTTTCCCAAGCACCTTAGTAGGGAGCTGGACTGGAAGTGGAACAGCCAGGACTCAAATCAGTGTCTATATGGGATGCTGGCATTGCAGGCCATGGTTTTACCTACTTCACCACAGCGCCAGCCCCTTAACACATTATAAAATTAATTTTTTTAAAGATTTGTTTATTTCAAAGTCAGTTACACAGAGAAGAAGTAGAGAGAGAGAGAGAGAGAGAGAGAGAGAGAGATCTTCCATCCGCTGATTCACTCCCCAGATGCCTGCAATGGCCAGAGCTGCACCGTTCTGAAGCTAGGAGCCAGGAACTTCTTTGGGTCTCCCACACAGGTGCAGGGACCCAAGGACTTGGGCCATCTTCTACTGCTTTCCCAGGCCATAGCAGAGAGCTGGATTGGAAGTGGAGCAGCCGGGTCTCAAACTGGCGCCCATATAGGATGCCAGCGCTGCAGGCCAGGGCATTAACCTGCTGCGCCACAGCACCAGCCCCTCTACTTTTTTTTTTTTTTAATATTTATTTATTTATTTGAAAGTCTGAGTTACTCAGAGAAAGAAGGAGAGGCAGAGAGTGAGAGAGAGAGAGAGAGAGAGAGAGAGAGAGAGGTCTTCCATCCGCTGGTTCACTCCCCAATTGGCTGCAACAGCCGCAACTGTGCTGATCCGAAGCCGGAGCTCTTCCAGGTCTCCCATGCGGGTGCAGGGGCCCAAGGACTTGGGCCGTCTTCTGCTGCTTTCCCAGGCCACAGCAGAGAGCTGGATCAGAAGTTGGGCAGCTGTGACTCAAACCAGTGCCCATATGGGATGCTGACACTGCAGGCGGCGGCTTTACCTGCTACACCACAGCGCCAGCCCCAGCCCCTCTACTTTTTTACTAACCCTAGTTATCTACCTTTTCTATGTTAGCCATTCCAGTATGTATGAAGTGGCACCTTATTGTGGATTTGATTTTCGTTTTCCTTATGACTACTGATGTTGAACAAGCATCTTTCCATGAGCTTGTTGGTCATTTTTATATCTTTAAGGAAATGTGTATTCATTTTCTTTGATCATTTTAAATTGGGTTATTTGTCTTTATATTATTGAGTTGTAAGAAATCTGTGTATGTTCTAGATACAAGTCTTTTATCAGATATGGTTGACCAGCATTTCTCACATTTTGTGGGTTGTCCTTTTACTTTCTTGTGTTCTTTGAAACACAAAAGGTTTTCATCTTTATAAGGTCCAATTTCTCTGTTTTCTATTTTTTTCCCTTTGGTTGGTGCCATACTTAAGAAATCATTGCTTAATCCACGGTCACAAATATTTATACCCATACTTCCTGCTTAGAGTTTTATAGTTTTAGCTTTTTACATGAAAGTCTTTATCCGTTTTTAGTTGAATTTTTAATGTGATATGAGGTGGGTGTCACATTTACTCTTCTGTGCGTGGATAGCCGGTTCCCTGAGCACCATTTGAGTGCTGCTGGCACTCTTGTTGAAAGTCATGGAGCCATGAATGTGATGGTTTATTTCTGGACTCTAAATGCTATGCCATTTATCAAGCTTTATGCCAATACCACGCCAGTTTTGATTACCATAGCTTTGTAATAATTTTGAAATTGGGAAGTGTGAGTCCTCCAACTTTTTCTTTTTCAAGATTGCTTTGGTAATTCTGGATCCTTGTATTTTCATATGAATTTTAGGATAAACCGGTCAATTTTTGATAGACTTGTCTTCCTTTTTAAAACATAAGGTGCGGGTCTGGCACTGTGGCGTAGTGGGTAAAGCTGCCACCTGCAGTGCCGGCATCCCATATGGACGCCGGTTCGAGTCCTGGCTGCTCCACTTCCGATCCAGCTCTCTTGCTATGGCCTGCGAAAGCAGTGGAAGATCGCCCAATTCCTTGGGCCCTTGCATTTACATGGGAGACCTGGAAGAAGCTCCTGGCTCCTGGCTTCAGATCGGAGCAGCTCTGGCCATTGTGACCATTTGGGGAGTGAACCAGCGGATGGAAGACCTCTCTCTCTCCTGCGCTCTCTCTCCCTCTCTGCCTCTGCCTCTCTGTAACTCTGACTTTCAAATAAATATTTAAAACAAAACAAAAGGTATTACTGAAATTTTACATAGTATAAAATTGGCCCCAAAACATTTAAAATATGTGTTTAGAAGATAAAATATGCAAGCCATAGCTCTTTTTTTCTGACAGGCAGAGTTAGACAGTGAGAGAGAGATACAGAGAGAGACTTATAGACAGTGAGAGAGAGACAGAGAGAACCAACCTTCCGTTGGTTGACCCCCCAAATGGCTGCTGTGGCTGGTGCGCTGCGGCCAGCTCGCTGCGCCGATCTGAAGCCAGGAGCCAGGTGCTTCCTCCTGGTCTCCCATGTGGGTGCAGGGCCCAAGCACTTGGGCCATCCTCCACTGCACTCCCGGGCCACAGCAGAGAGCTGGACTGGAAGAGGAGCAACCGGGACAGAATCTGGTGCCTCGACCGTGACTAGAACCTGGGGTGCCGGCGCCGCAGGTGGAGGATTAGCCTAATGAGCCATGGCGCCAGCCAAGCCATAGCTCTTATAACTATATATAATCTATGTTGTATAAGAACATATCAAATTATAATAGATTGCATTATACCATATCATCAGCCAGAACAAGTGCTCCAAATCAAAGACTTTACATATTCACTCGGTATTACTGGTTTGAGAAAAACTTGGAATCCTTATATTTAGGGTAGAACAAGTATTCCATTTGTCAAATTCCAGTATTACACAGTGGCGATTGTGTAATGAATTGGTTAAATTGTAGGGTCAGGGTGTCTCAGCCCAAGTTGTGACTTCAGCACATTTTAGCGACGTGGCCCTGCGAATTACTCAACATGTATCAAATGGGATATCAGGAACCATCCAAGTGCGGTGGCAGGTTAGGGCTGTGGTGAGCGTTGAGTGGGGAAGCAGATGCAAAACGTTTAGAAAAATGCCTGGCGCATAGTAAGTCCTCAGTGAGTGATGGCCTTTAAAAGTGTTGTCAAGATTTGATTCACGTCTGTCTTTTAAAGTTTGCAAAGACTGTAAAAGACTTGAAAAAAGAAACTGGCATTTGAGTACAAGAATCAGGAAAGAAAAGGAAAAAAACCAAAGACATCAGTTCTGTTCCCATATTGAAAGCTCTACAGAGAACACGGAGATAAAATTTAAAAAGTGACACTGCTCTGTCAGAGAACTTAGAAATTTACTTCAGGATGGGCAAATACACAGGAAAAACTGTCACATATGGTCGGGAAAGAGAAGACTTACAACAGAAATTCTACAGAGTAAAATGATATTTAGTTTCTAAAGACAGCTCCCATCTGGTCCTGAGGATTAGGAAAGTCTTCATGGAAGAGGTGGCATTTGAGATGAATCCTGAAAGTCTGTAGGATTTTTATATAGGCAGGAGTGAGGTAAGTACCTGGGCTAATAAGAACCAGTACCAAGATCCAGAGACAGGACCCATGAAAGTGTTTTCTAGATGAAGCTGAGGCTGGGACGGGACACAACCCCAGAGGGAGCATTTGTGGCGCGTGCGGCCGGCTTTGGGTGTCGCCTGGGGAGGGCGCCCTGCTGGCGTTTAGTAAGGCGGTAATGCTAGCATCCTGCAGTGACAGAGGGGTGGGTGATAAGAATGAAATGTATGTCGAGGCCAGGTTACTACAGGCCATGCGCATCAGGCTGAAATACACACCAGGGAGATGCCTGAGAGAGACACAGGAGGAAGGATGTGGGGGAAAAACAACAAAAACAAAAGGTACAGAAATCAGAAGAAATGGGGTCTGGTTTTGGCACTTTAAAATATGAAGACTTAAAATTGGAAGGTGATTTCTCCAGCTCTTCTCTTAGAGCTGCTTCGCCTGGATATAAATCCTCAGCTGGAGCTTGAATCAAGAAGGGGCTGAGAGATAGTAGGTCACTTATCGCAGGGGTTCATAACCTGAGGAACCCATTCATAGAATTTAGGGATCCATGAACTTGGATGGGAAAAAATTGTCCATCTTTATTTTCGCTAACATCCAAGTGGAAACTGCCAAAGTACAGTACTGCTAGCAGGAGCTAGGACTTTGGCACCAGTAGAAATCAGACATTTTCGTATCACAGTGAATGCAGATATCTTGAAATATTATTTTCCTTGCTTTGAAATCTCAGTAGACCTTGCTGCTAGGATTTATTAATGTGTTGCTGTATCTTGCAATATTACTATATATCACAAATTTTAACATTTTAATAACTATTCCCTTTGTCATATGCATTCTCATTATTATTTAAAAGCATTTTTCTCAGGCTTTACCAGACTTCCCAAGTGTGTAAAGTAAGGAACTTAGAGAACTAGAAGGTTGTGAGAATGAGAGGAGAAGCAGATGTGCACCCTGGAGTTGCAGTGTTTTGAGCATTGGAAGTAGATGGGATGAGCCTCAGCAGGGGAGGGTGTGGGTGGAACTCTGGAAGTGGAATGTAAATGGATGGAGGAGTCTATTTCCTGGTTAAGTTTAAGAGGGAATTGTTCACTCCCCAAATGCCAGCAACAGCTGGTGCTGGGCCAGGCCAAAGCCAGGAGCTCAGAATTTGGGTCTGTGGCAGGATAAAGGAAAGTTTGAGTCAATGTGAAGGGATGGAAGAGTAATCACCACAGTGATGCTACACCAGTGGTAACAACTACTGCTTAATGTGCATTTAATAAGCATGTTCTCTATCTCTCTCTCTTTTTTTTTTAAGATTTATTTATTTATTTGGAAGTCAGAGTTACAGAGAGAGAAGGAGAGGCAGTTACAGAGAGAGAGAGATCTTCCTTTCACTAGTTCATTCTCCAGATGGCGGCAATGCTTGGGGCTAGGCCAGACTGAAGCCAGGAGCCAGGAGATTCTTCCAGGTCTCCCACATGGGTGCAGGGACCCAAGCACTTGGGCCATCTTCTGCTGCTTTCCCAGTAGCATTAGCAGGGAGCTGGATCGGAAGTGGAGCAGCCGGGACTCACACTGACACCCATGAAGGATTTTGGTGCCATAGGCCTCGGCTTAACCTGCTGTGCCACAGCCCCAGGCCCAATAAGCATTTTCTAAAATACTCATTATTTTGCTTAACCTTACAGAAATCCTGGAAAGCAGATTTTTCTATCTTCTCCATTTTACAGGCAAGGAAATGGAGGGTCAGACACTGGAAGGGAGGAGCTTGCCAAGTTAGCGCAGTTGGCCAACTTAGAGCAGTTGGTAATGTGCGGTTCTGGGATTTAAGCCTCTCCGGATTCCAAAGCCTGTTCTAGCTTTCCCTGCGGTATCCCATTGAATTAGACATTGCAGAGGATCAAGAGGAAGACACTGGGAAAATGGCACACAGAATGGAGAAGGAGGAGGACTGAGCCGCATGGGGATGAGAGGAGAGAGAGCTGGGACAGGAGCGCTCACCTAATTTTGGAAGAATTTTGGAAAACGAAGGTTAAAGCCACAGGCAGTCCAGGTAGCAGGCTGGAGGGGATGAGATGGGGTGATGTGGCACTGGATTGAGATTTGCTTCTGGTCTGTGGGGTGGGGGAGGAGCAAAAGCAGAAAACTACATAAAGATTGACTTCTATTTTAGTGACGTCGAGTATCTGGTCCCCGCTGTTTCAGAAACTGCGAGGTCAATGGGAAAATTGTGTAAGGTGCTGCTTTTCTCTCTTCCCTTCCAGTGGTGCACCCTGCCCACCCGGAGCCGAGGAGCCCGATCCTAGTAGCTCCATGAGGCGACATTTTGAGCTTTCTCTACTTTGCCTGGCCTTCAGACCCCAATTTTCCAGAGGCTGCAATTGAGAAAGACCTTTTGTTACTGTACAAGAGGGGGAGAAGTCCCAGTGGTATAAAACAGACTGAGGACTTTGCAAAATATAGCAAGTTCATGTCTGCTAATATGTTAAGTTATTTGGCCTCTCTAGTTTAAGTAGTGATTTGTTGTTTTCATGCTAATACAAATTCTTGTATTAATAGGAGCATGGCCCTGGGTTTCTTCATTCGCCTGGGAAAAAATTACTTGTTTGATGGTAAACAATGAACAGAAGAATTGATTCACTGTCCTGGTTTTAAAAAAAGATGGTATGAAGCAATAGTGAAATAATTTTAATTGTAACCATCTAACACTTGCAATCAGTAAGCTCATTTATGTTCTGTTTTTAGGAAATGGAGTATTAAAGAGGACATAGTACATTAGAAATGCAAAACATGACCACATGTTCTCGGGATTTTGTCAGTGTTACATGAAAGAGCACTTGTATTGGGATGCTCAGCTCTGAGGGTGTGCTCTGTTCAGTGTGTATTTACAGAGATGTATGAATATTTGATTAATGAGTCATGGTCTCTGGAGAAATTTAATAACTGTATTGCTGTACAAAGCCAGGCCCTTAACTGTTAACACAGCTGCCAATAGTGTCATTGACACGGCGGCCCTTTCTGAATCCAATATATTCTGTGGAGTAAATGCCTTGGTTAAAAGGGGATCTGTGAGAGACATTCAGTTATCTGTTTTGAACTTGACTCAATTTACGGGGTCTGATTTGTAAAGATTTTTCCAGTGAAAGCAAGCAGCGATAGGGAAACTTAAAGATAACTTTTGAAAAAATAATTATTTTTCCCAGAAATTAGTTGGAAAATCATCGATAAATAAAAAGCATCTGATTAGCTTTTTCAAGATGAGTGGTTGGGGATTCGGTGATCATTTAGTCTTGTTTATCATATGAAAAATCTGTAAGAAATAGAAATGGAAGATCCAGTTGTGATGTGGGTATGTAGATCTCACATCTATTTGAATGCCATAATCTACATTCACTATTAAACACAATTCAATGATTTTTCAGCAATAATTGAGGGCTAATTTATCCTTTTTCCATCCTTTTTTGTTTTTAATACCTATGGAGAAATCAATTTTAACTTTCAAAGTTCGGTAGGTATTTTAGTAATGTTACCTAGGCTTAACTGCTTGAGTAACAGGGAGAAATGTCAAAAAAAGATAAATTTAGTGCAAGAGCTTTCGCTGGAAGCTGTAACTGCAGGTTGGAATTATCCATGCTATGCAGAATTTCCTGCAACACTTCTCCTTAGGGCCACAATGCATTACAGCAGACGTATAATGAAGCTGCTATAAAATCTCTGGTAATTAAGGGGGATTTGACAGTAATTGCAACAGTGAATCAACTTAATTATTACCTGCTTCAAAGAGAGCTAACCTGATGTTATAATCTAACCTTTTCTACTTTTAAAATGGGAGATTAAACAAGTATATGTAGCATTTAAGAATTAAATCTGTTGAGATAGAATGGTATTAATACACTTCCAGTATACATTTTATGCACATGTACACACCAGCTTCTCACGACCTAGCATTCGGCTGCCTGTGATCCATTAAAGGTATTTGGTATGCTCTGGAAATTATTCCAAACCCACATCTCTTATTCCAGTCAGCTTCCTCCCAAGCCACATACAGGCCTTACTTCTTCAAAATAAAGGATATTTTCTTCGTATCAGCACGTACAGAAAAGAAACACCAAAATTATTATCACTGTTTCCATCCAAGTAGGCCATCTCTTAGAATCCTAAAATCTCACCGAAAGCTAAGCAAATGGACATGAAGGTGAAGATCTAGAACCACGTGAGAGCTCGGATAAAATCAGGTCCATCCCACCCCGGCCACAAGGAGGAGTGGGGTCCTCAAGGTGCAACACCAGGCACAGGTGCAGCAGTCCTTCTCACAAGAATGAGACTGCAGAGAGAGGAAAGCAGTCAGTGTGCTTTTGACATGAATTCACGTCCTCCGATTATCAAGTCACTAGAAAATGGAATTAGTGCCGGCACCTGTACTGTGGTTCAGTCCCTATGGGGCAGGTTTCTTCAACTCTCTTTTCTGCATTTAAGCTTTATCATACCTACTTACGGTCAGCTTTACTAATAGCTGCGGTAACTCTGTCATTATAGAAAGACTGTTCTGCAGTAAATTTGGAGTGTGAATCTGTTTGTTTGCTCTTGTGTTTGCCATTTGTGGAGACCCTGTGAATTGGTTCATTTCACAGGAGATGATTGAGGAAGCATAGGTTTGGAATACTCTCATCTCCAATTGGTGTTTGCCAACACCAATATACTAAAAGTATATTCATGTGAAAGTGAACCAGAATGGAGTCTCCAATTGGGGCAGAAGTAGGTTACCATCCCAGGCCCCTGGGGCTGGCTTAAACCCTTGATCTTTGAGATCACTGATCTTCCAAGATCTCTTCTGGTATGTTGCATTTGCAACCTGAGATTCCCTGAGGGAAGTTTGAGAACACATGTTATGTATCTTGTTTTCCAATGTTGCTCCATACACTTCTCTCTTACTATGAGAGGCACATAAGTATGATCAATAATTGAATAATGCATAGGGAAAAAACATTGTGGATTCTGAATTTGTTTTGGTCACTGGGTGAGTTGGGGCAGATTGTCTAGAACCTCTTTGTTTTATTCAACTGCCAGACTAAATAGCTACTCCACAGTACCTAAAACCTGATTCACTTGTTCATTAGAAAGTTTTTACTGGGGCCGGCACCATGGCTCACTAGGTTAATCCTCCGCCTGCGGCACCGGCATCCCATATGGGTGCCGGGTTCTAGTCCCGGCTGCTCCTCTTCCAGTCCAGCTCTCTGCTGTGGCCCGGGAGGGCAGTGGAGGATGGCCCAAGTGCTTTGGGCCCCTGCACCCGCATGGGAGACCAGAAAGAAGCACCTGGCTCCTGGCTTCGGATCAGCACAGCGCCAACCATGGTGGCCATTTTGGGGGTGAACCAACAGAAGGAAGACCTTTCTCTCTGTCTCTTTCTCTCTCACTGTCTGTAACTCTACCTGTCAAATAAATAAATAAAATCTTAAAAAATACTTTATTAAAAAAAATAAAGCTTTTACTAAAGCAGATCACCAAAGTAGCAGCCTTCACAAGTTAGCACAACCTCCAAAGGTACCCGTTGAATGATCAGAGATTCTCCAGTTCCATGTGAGCCATGGTTGTCTTTAATTCATACTCATAACTTTAAATTTACCAGTGAGCTATATAGAGATTATACCTCTGATTTTGTCTTCGTATTTTAGATGGTTCATTCTTTGTTAGTAGTGAGCAGAGGAGGGTAAAGGGTATGAAACCCAAATCTAGTGATTACTCTTAGATGAGCAGTGTGAGGCCATGGGGAGAAGGCAGTTATTGGCCAGAGTAGTAATCTTTTACTAATACAACTTGGCTATGCAATACAGAAAGAAAGGTGAACAGATCGGGCATGATTCCTGCTCATGTAACTCTAAGCACTTCTATGCATTATCTCATTTTTATGCTATAAACAGGAATCTATGCTTTATAGAGGAAAACCTAGTGACTTAGAGTAAGCAAATTGCCCAAGGAGGGGCTGGTGTTGCAGCGTAGTGGGTAAAGCCTCTGCCTGTGATGCCAGCATCCCATGAGTGCCGGTTTGAGTCCTTGCTGTTCTGTTTCTGATCCAGCTCCCTGCTAATGCACCTGGAAAACATCATAAAATGGCCTAAGTGCTTGGACCCCTGCTACCCATGTGAGAGACCTGGATGCAGCTCCTGGCTCCTGGCTGTAGCCATCTGGGGAGTGAACCAGTAGATGGAAGATCTTCCTCTCTGACTTTCCCTCTCTGTAACTATGTCTTTCAAATAAATAAATCTTTTAAAAACTTGCCCAAGGATACCCAGCTAGTAAATTATACATTCAGGATTCAACCTCAGATCTGTTTGATTCCATAACTGATTGAAACCACCAAATTTTGGAATTATCTGTAGAATTAATGAAACACATAGTTCCTTTCCTAGGTATAACAGGTAAAAATGTACATGTAAATAGTTACAAGGTCTCACTGAAGACCCCCTGAAACACAAAATAATTTTCAGTGTCAACATTTTCAGTGTCAGAGGTAAGAACCAGTGTTTTGAAGCTGTCACTGTCCATGTGAAAGCCTTCTCCAGTTCTTGGGTCTTTTCCACAAGCAAAACATTTATGAACTTTTTAAAGGCTTGTTTAAAGATTTGTTTTTATTTATTTGAAAGGCACAGCAATAAAGAGAGAGAGAGAGGGAGACAGAGACAGAGAAATAGAGACAGAGATCTTCCTGGTTCACTCGCCAAATGGCCATAACAGCCAGAGCTTGGGCCAGGCTAAAGCCAAGGAGCTAGGAGCTTCATCCGGGTCTCCCACCTGGGTGCAGGGGCTCAAGCACTCAGGCCATCTTCTGCTGTTTCTCAGGCACATTAGCAGGAAGTAGAGCATCTGGGACTCAAACCAATGCCATATGGGATGCTGGCATCGCAGGTGGCAGCTTTATGGGTTACGCCATAATACTGGCCCCTACTTACTTCTTATAACCTTTCTGAAGAATGGTATACATCTAGAGATCTTGTGATGATAAAGACAAATTTTCCTACTCTTTAAAAAAATTTTATTTATTTGAAAGGCAGAGTTACAGAGAGGCAGAGGCAGAGGTGGAAGCAAAGAGAGAGAGAGAGAGAGAGATCTTCCATCCACTGGTTCACTCCCCAAATGGCTGCAATGGTTGGAGCTGGGTTGATCTGAAGCCAGGAGCCAGGAGCTTCTTCTGGGTCTCCCATGCAGGTGCAGGGGCCCAAGGACTTGAGCCATTTTCTACTGCCTTCCCAGGCCATAGCAGAGAGCGGGATTGGAAATGTAGCTACCAGAACTCGAACTGGCACCCATATGGGATGCCGGCACCACAGATGGTGGCTTTACCCACTATGCCACAGCACCGGCCCCTCCTTTGTTCTTATAGAATAACGGAGTAAAAAAATAGGATTATACATTAGAGAAAGCTAATTACGCGATCATCTCAATTATTCAGGGACAGAGTATTAGACTAAGGGTTCATCCTTGCCGTGGGCAATAGAGACTGGCTTTTCGGTTGACACTAGGTGATCAGAATATGGGATGAAGAGAGAATTGGGACCACCTGAATAATGAAGGGTGACATCGAAAGTGGCAAAGTTTTAAAAGACCTTAAGGATTAGTTAGTCCAGTGTCTTCTTTTTACAGATGAGGCCCAAAAGGTGAAATTACTTGCCCAAGTTACACGGCAGCATTTGACAGAGCTGTTGCTAGAATCTAGTCTGCTCTTTTATCTGACAGCAAATTCATCTTAAAAAGCTAGTTTATGTTGGTCAACTTTAATATAACTAGGAGAGCATCTGCTGATGTCTTTTAAAAAGTCTACTCTTGGGGTAGGCAGTTGAGGCAGCAGGTAAGATACCACTTGGGAAGCCCACATCCCAAATTGAAGGGCCTGCATTCAAATCCTGAATTGTACTCCTGATTCCAGCTTTCTGTTAATGTGCACTGTGGAAGGCAGCAGGTGCTTGGGTCCCTGCCATCCACATGGGGGACTCAGAGACTTCTGGCTTTGGCCTGGCCCAGCCATGCTGTTTTGGGCATTTGGGGAGTGAACCAGCAGATGAAAAATATCTCTCTATATCTTCACTCTCTCTGCCTTTCAAATAAAATGAAAATAAATGATTATTTAAAGTTTTTAAAGAATTTGACTCTTTAATGTACATTGGTTTATGAGGTGATTTTCAAGACTTTAAATGAGATGGAGCTCTTGTTACAGAAACTGCCTTTCCTATGGTGTCCAATTTGAACATTGATATAGACTTGGGATATTGAGTAAAGCTATTTAAAAAAAAAAGAAAATAATAAGCTAATAACATAGAGAATCAGTCTGAACAGTTTTTCTTTCTTTCATTCTTTTTTTTTTTTTTTTTTTTTTTTTGACAGGCAGAGTGGACAGTGAGAGAGACAGACAGAGAGAAAGGTCTTCCTTTTCCGCTGGTTCACCCCGCAATGGCTGCTGCGGCCGGCGCGCTGCTGCTGGCACACTGCACTGATCCGAAGCCAGGAGCCAGGTGCTTCCTCCTGGTCTCCCATGCAGGTGCAGGACCCAAGCACTTAGGCCATCCTCCACTGCACTCCCGGGCCACAGCAGAGAGCTGGATTGGAAGAGGAGCAACCAGGACAGAATCCGGTGCCCTGACCGGGACTAGAACCTGGGGTGCCGGCGCAACAGGCGGAGGATTAGCCTATTGAGCCGCAGCACCGGCCTGAACAGCTTTTCAAAAATATTTCTACCTCTTCCTCTAACTCATATGTTAGCTTTATGCTTTATTGTTACTGGGTAGCCTCTGCAAGAGGCATAGGAAGATGAGTGAGCATTGCCAGTTGTCATAATCTTACAAGGAGGGCAGGATCTGAAAAGAAAAAGAACAGAGATTTTTATTATAAAATCTCAACTTTAAGTTTTCTATTGCTGTGAAACAAGTCACCTCCAAACTTAATGTCTGCTGATGCTGTGGGTTGGCTGAGCTCAGCTGTGAGGTTCTTCTGCTCCACATGGTAAAGCTTTGGTCACTCATCCAGCTGCCTTCAGCTGGGGGCTTGACTGGAGGTTGAACAACCAAGATGTTATCTCATCTTTTTATTTTTTTAATATTTATTTATTTGTTTGAAAGGCAGAGCTACAGAGAGGCAGAGGGAGAGAGAGGGAGAGAGAGGGAGAGAGAGGAGTCTTCCATCTGCTGGTTCACTCTCCAAATGGCTGCAATGGCTGGAGCTGAGCCAATCCGAAGCCAGAAGCCAGGAACTTCCTCAGGGTCTCCCTTGTGCAGGGGCCCAAGTACTTGGGCCATCTTCTGCTGCTTTCCCAGGCCATAGCAGAGAGCTAGTTTGGAAGTGAAGCAGCCAGGTCTTGAACCAGCGCCCACAAGGGATGCCAGCACTGCAGGCAGCAACTTTATCTGCTATGCCATAGTGCTGGCCCTGGTGTCTCATCTTACAGGACTGCTCTCCAAAGGACAACTTATCATTTGGTTATCTAATTCAAATCTTTAAAAACAATTTATTGTGTTTATTTGAAAGGCAGGGAGAGAGAGAGAGAGAGAGGGAAATATCTTCCATCCACTGGTTAACTCCCCAGATGGTCATGGCAGTCAGTGCTCCAATGTGAGATGTCATAAGTCCAGCTCAAATTCAAGGGTAAGGAGAAATGTTGAAGAATTTTTTATCCATTTTTAATCCACCACAATCTCAACTTTTTAGGATCTCAATTTTTATTTCTCAATAAATCTTCTATCTTTTAACTTTCTTAATATTTCAATGTCTGCATCAAATATTCAACAAATGCCAATATTTCCTTAGCAATAACTTATTTATTTCCCTCATTTTCTTCAAAGACAAAGAAGTTCACAGACATATGAAGGGATTTTTATTTATTTAAAGATTTATTTATTTATTTGAAAGAGTTACAGAGAGCGGGGAAGAGAGAGAATGAAAGAGAGATCTTCCATCTGCCAGTTCACTCTTCAGATGGCTACAACGGCCAGGACTGAGCTAAGCTGAAGCCAGAAGTCAGGAGCCAGGAGCTTCATCTGGATTTTCCACGTGGGTGGCAGGGGCCCAAACACTTGGGCCATCTTCCGATGCTTTTCCTAGGCCATTAGCAGTGAGCTATATCAGAAGTGGAGCAGCCAGACTCAAACCAGTGCCAATGTGGGATTCTGGCATCCCAGGTGGTGGCTTTACTTGCTGTACCACAATGCTGGCCCCTGAAGGGGCTTTTAAAAGTCATGGAAAAATAATGGGGCAGGTACTGTGGCATAGTAGCTAAGCCTCTGCCTGCGGCACAGCATTCCATATGGGCGCTGGCTCATGTCCTGGCTGGTTCTCTTCTATTTTATTTTATTTTGCTCTTCTTCTGATCCAGCTCTCTGCTATGGCCTGGGAAAGCAGTAGAAGATGGCCCAAGTGCTTGGACCCTTGTACCTGCGTGGGAGAACTGGAGGAAGCTACTGACTCCTGGCAGATCAGCACGGCTCTGGCCGTTGCAGCCATTTGGGGAGTGAACCAGCAGATAGAAGACCTTTCTCTCTGACTCTCCCTCTCTCTCTATATATATATATCTACCTCTCAAATAAGTAAATAAAATCTTTAAAAAAAAGTTGATGGAAAAATAAGCATCTTTTCATTCCATTTTCCATGAATTTTTTGAGGTACCCTCATAGCTCAGCAAAAACACTTGTATTGTGACTTCATGAAATCCTGTTTCAGAAGTTACAAAAAGATCCCTCAGGGGTAGGTGTTGACACCAGCAAGGATGCCCGTGTCCTACAACAGAGTACCTGAGTTCGATTCCAAGCCCCAGTTCCTAATTTCAGCCTCCTGCTAATGAGCGCCCCGGGGCAGCAGTGGTGACAGCTCAGGTTGTTGAGTCCCTGCTAGCCACGTGGGGGACCTGGATTGAGTTTCAAGTTTCCTGCTTCAGTCTTTTTCTTTTCTTTTCTTTTTTTTTTTTTTTTTTTTAAGATTTATTATTAAGAAGCCAGAAACTTCTTCCAGGTCTCCCACATGGGTGCAGGGACCCAAACACTTGGGCCATCCTCCACTGCTTTCCCAGGCATATTAGCAGAGAGCTGGATCAGAAGAGGAGCAGCTGGGACTCGAACCGGTGCCCATATGGTATGCCAGCACGCAGGCTGGGGCTTTAACCCACTGCACCACAGCTTCGGCCTCCTAGTTCCCTGGTTCTTGCAGGCATCTGGGGAGTAAAGCTGCAGATGGGAGATCTCTTTGTCTCTCTGTTTCTCTACTTCTCAAATGAATAATTATTTAAAAAGATCCCTAATTATCTGTGTTAGAGCTGAAGCGGATTTTCTGGCTTCTTTCACTTTTAAGAGTGTAAACAGCAGGCCTTAAGTTCTAGGGAATTTAAAATTTGGAATACAAAGAAATATGAACATGTGAGAAGGAGCCAGGGAAAAAATTTTGGCTGGAAATTGAGATGAGGAATTTGATTCAGTAAGAAGACCCTATCCATTTTCCCTTTGGCTGCCTAATTCTAATTTCTCTAATAGAGTCGGAATTTAGAGAATCATCTCTGACCAGGTATTCCACTGCCAGAAACCCAGCAAGTGCCAAACTGCCTGAGCCGTGAGGGCCAATGTGACATGGAGATGTAAAAATAGGATTGAGGGATCAGCTTTGATTCCACTAAATTTTATTTGTTTAATACTTACAAAGAGTCTCCACACAGGCAGCCATGGCTGCTTTTTGTGCCGAAAATGCAGTCCGTGTCTAAGAGCCAGTACCTCGGGCTGAGGCATTTACACAATGGTGGGAATGGGCGTTGGGGAGCGGATCACACTGGGAAGACGGGGATGTGATTTTGAATCCCCTTGTCCCTGAAGGCACTAGAAGAATCACCAAGAGGCAGCCTGCTCCCCCTCAAATGAGATACAGCAGTTTATCATGTCAGACGCTGCCACGGAGGGGTAGGGCTGTGGGGCTTCTGGCTGTCGCGAGCCGGATTTCATCTTGGGGCCCCTCTGGCCATCTGGAGGAAGCCTAAGAAGTTCATTCTGCCGTCCCATTGTCTGCTATCTTGTCTCCGTTTCCCATCCCAGAGTCCTCTTGACCAACCTTAGAGCCCCAAATCCAAATGGGGTGTGTGTGAAATCAGCATCATACATTTTTTTCTTCCCATCCATGGAGAAACGCCTCCCATAGCAGCTAAACACATTTAGTAAGGAGAAATATAAAAGGATGGGTTTTTATTTTAATTTATACGTTTTAATATGCTCCCACAAACTTGGAGAACTAGCTTTTAACCCTTGGAACCATTCTGTGAAAATAATTTGAAATGAATTTCTGCTGGATAGAGACGGAATCTGTGGAGCCAGGATCATGAGAGGGAAATATACATATATAATATGTTCTGTGGAGCTACCATATTGAGATTCTGTTCACGGCTCCGGTTGGAGTTCCTCGCCACCTATTTCCGATTTTGCACACAGTAATTGTTTCATTGTAAAAATCTTTTGTGTCTATTTTCTGAATTGCTATGTTGTCTATAAATATTTAGTGATAATTCATGATTGGGTTGTATTTCCCCCTGTAGTTATGTATTACAAATGAAACGACAGCATCTGCTGAAATTAAAAGTGGCCACATTTTCACTGGAGCTTAATTAAATGCCAAAATTTATCTACATTAACAACAAAGTAGTGAAATTTATTGATCAATTCACATGATATAAGTTGACAAATGGCTTAAGCAATTTCCATAATTTTCTACACGTGTTAAAATTTGTAATGAAAACGAACACTATATTAACATTAAATGGGAACTGAAAGGGAGGTTTTGTGTCGGGCCCAGTGCCCTGGAGCAGTGTACTTTGTTTCCCGGGCCCTGTCCGGGCTTGCTGTTTGAGCTGTGTACAGATGGGTCTCTGACAGTCCTACAGCTGTTCGCCTAATTGTCCATTAAGTGTTCTATTGATTCTCTGATTCAAAGTACATGTCTTTCAGCTCAAGCTATCGTGTGAAGTGGCAGACACATTCCTTGTAGAATGACAGAGCTGCCTGAAACCTAAAAATGTGGTCTGCCAGTTTCAATTGAGGATGCTGCTTTCAAAGGAGAAGGCTTGGTTAAAGGCGCTTTGTAATAGCTGGTTAGGTTGTATTTTCTAAACTTTTAGCATCAATCAATTAAAGCAGCACAGCACGGAGAGTTTTAATTCCTGGCTAAGCAGGTACAGATTGCACCTGGCGGTTACAGGGCAGGGCGAGGGGATCAGGGTGGGTGGCAGAAGAGCAGCCGTGGTTATGCAGATTCCTTCTCCCTGTGCAACTGACATGCGCAAAGTCATTTTCATTTGACTTGCAAGTTCACTTTTAGCATTTTTTAAAACACTGGGATCATCTGCAATTCCAGATTATGCCAGTCAGAAGCCTGTTTAAGATCATCTCTCTTTAATCTGGAAAGTGAAAGATAAAATGCATATCTGTGGCAAGGACCATAAATCTTCGGAGAAACAAATAACCAGAGATAAAACTGTAAAAGTTATTTAGTTCTCCGCTGCAAGAGGTTGATTCATCTGAAATTTCCAGTCCATTGTGTCATGATTTGGTTAGCACTCTGTATCTCACTTTGTGCAATTGGACCTCAAGCTAAGACTCTTTGGAGTTTCCGCTTTCATCAGTGGTGGAGCTCAGTTGTAGTCTAGATACAAGGAATTAAACAAAGCCTGCTCTCCAAAGACCAGACCACAGTTGCCGCTGCATGCAATAGTACTGACCCTCTTGTCTTAATGAGATGGTATGTCCTAATGTATTTATCGTCTAGATTTAACTCTTCATTTCTCTACAATGCAATGTTTCAAAACCAAACAGCCTTATGATCTAGTAATCCTTCCTTTGTATCATTAATTTAATTAGGAGCCACCCCCAGTGGCACTAATTACAGTTGAGGTTCTCTAGTGTGATTTTAACTATTAAGTAAGAGATTCATTTAGATTTTCAAGGGGGAAAATGCTATCAAACATATATTTAAATAGGCTTCGTGTATTAAATATACATATTTAAATGTGTCAAGATGGGAAATAGAGATTCTATGCAGAGAAATCTCTTTAAGAAAAAGAGTAATTAAAACCTCTGAATGAGCTGTTCCTTTTCTAAGGGTACCTATGCATCTGTTTACAATAGCCTCTTTTGAACACTCCCTTGCGTTTTCCTCTCATTGCTGGGTAAAGGAGCTTGGCCACTGAACCTAGCGTTCCTTTTGTCAACAAAGCAAGTCATTTGTATCCTGAAGCTTGGTTGGTCTGAAAGGGGACTCCCAATCCACCAGTCTCCACAGAGTGGGAAGGAAGGCAGTTGCCTGTGCAAGCGCAGAAGAAACAGGGAGACAGGATGTATTTGTAATTTTTTCGAAGCAATAGGAATCACAGAGTATCTTTGCTTTGAAAATGTTTTTCTTGAAGTTACAAAATGTGTGAACGAATGACATATGTGGTCTGTATTACAGAATCTAATCTGAATTTAGGGACTTGTATGTTTCAGAATGTGGAAACCTCAACCAAAATGTTCTCTTGCCAAAGGATGATAAATCCTCCCTCTCCACTTTTACTTGGAAAACAAGTGAAAAATCTATTTCTAACATAGTAATATAGTGTATATTGATACCTGCAAAACATTATGTGAATCTACTTAGACACCAGCACTTTCAATTACACTGTTAGCCAGTTTTTAAAAAAGATTTTTAGAAGCTTTCAACTGTAGACTTTTGTCTTGTTGAATGAACTTCAGCTACACTAAATTTTAAGTAAATTTGTGATGACTGAGCAATATACATTGGCTGAGCTAGAATCCAATAACCCACAGGACAAATTAATTTTCAACAAAAAGGGCAGAAACCTCAAGTGCCATGAGTATATGGAGTCTCATTCCATCTCTCTGGAGCCATTTTTGCAAATCACTACAGCTATTCATAATCTAAATCAGTCTCCTTTAGCAGCAGAAAGATCTTTTTTCATGACAAAACAGAAGATGACATTCATTAGTGCCTAACTTGCATAAGCTACCTTAAATTTATTGGTGCTCTTCTACTTATCTGGGTAAGAATTCCTTTGTCTACAGCTATAGGAAAATTCCAGTTGTACTACTTAAAAAATATAAATTGTCACTTTTATCAGAACTTTTGGCAGTTTACTTTATTTTAGAAGTAAAACTGGTGGTTAAGGTTTTAAGACTTCCAATGGGCGTTGTTTCAATCATATTTAATAGGTGCCTAGGATAGTAATAGGATTATGGATAAGCCCTGTGCTGCAAAAAATCCGCCTTTTCATCTGTGTATTGCTGGGGAGGTTTGTGAGGGAATCAGTCTTTTTGCTGGAGGATATGGCTCTATCCATCGTATTATCTGCCAGCTCAGGGTGGCCTGCAAGCCACCCACTTTGCTCATTGCATTCAAGGACTAGGTAGGATCAAACAGGAGGTGATAGGTTTGCAGGACATCATTTTGAAATGCTACAGCCTTTCTACAGGTCAGTGAGAAACTTCCGCTTACATTGTGTCCATAGTCTTCTAATTAGATTCCGTCTTTCATTGGCCAGATTGTCTTTCCAGATCCAGCCTTGTATCTACCTGGAAAAACTGATCATGTGTTTTGATTTCTGTCCCCTCCATTCTCTGCCTATACTGCTTGAAAAGCAATGAGGAAAAACTGAATCCCCAGAAATGTTGCAATGAAAGTTTTTTTCTGTCAATATCTGATCTTTGGCCTAGTGGGACAGTGAGGAGAATGACCTAGCAAGAGTTAGTTGTTGAGTATCTGTAAGAGGACTCCTTAATGGTTGAAAAGGACCAGAGGTATGAATTGCCATCATTTTGAGGGCTTAAAACGTAACTTCTGAATATTTGGGGTCATGGTAATATAAGATAGTCAGACTCTTAATATTTCACCGACATTTTCCCCTCTGACTACATAGCATCTCCAATGGCTGAATTCACATCTCTATCTGTTGCTATCATCATTTATCATAGATGACGATGTTGAGCCTTGGATATGACCTGGAATGAAGGGAGAATAGAATAGTACCACAGTAGTATAGCTCATGAATTGGAAGAAGTCTTGTACTTTGGCTACAACAAGAATAAATAGTAATTTAGACTATGAGAATTGTGGAAAATTCGGGTTTTAAGAGAAAGGAAAAAAGAGAGCTAGGAATGCTTTCTGGTTACATATTTTCATGAGGATTTCAGAATACTGATCTACATAACCTCACGTGTAACTAGGTTTAACAAGATTGCCAAGTTTGGCCAAAACACTCTGTTCTAGTTGGTGCATTGACATGTAGAATGAAAGTTAAAAAGTGATCACCCACAATTACATCAAATATTACATTTAGTATAAATTTCTCCTTACTTCCTAAAATGTAGATAATGTAAATCCATTTGGATCTAATAAACAGGGTAACTGTCAGGACCTGGTTACCTGAGGAATGAATTCTTCGAGGGAGGTCTTGGAAGTTTAAATCAGGATTGCACCTGCAGCTTTTCACCAGGATCAGCTGCCCAAAGCCTTGTAGGCTGCATATGACTAACCAGGTAGTGCTCCTTTAAAATATAGAATTGATTTCAAAAATTAAACACTCAGTTAAAATTTCCTTTCCTGAAACTATTCAGTGATATTCCTGAATGGTGGGCTCTGACCCTTGTTAATGCTTTATTCAGGTTTGGTATCCATCTGATTAGGTTCAGAATGTAGTCTGAATACCGTCCATTTTTATAAAAAGCAGCTCTTTACTCTCAGAAATATGCATATCTCATTTACAGATCTGAGCTTTTGAGGATGCCATCATCTTGTGAAGATGTGGGCACAATAAACTAAATCTGTCTCAGCACTAAAGAAGAAAATAACATGTCTTTTTGAACAAGAGGGAGTTCACAACAGAACATACAATTACTTTTTTAGTAGATGAATAGCCACATTGAACTTGCATACAAGATATTTGTCTAGGGCAAAAAAAATTCAGCCCATGATTGCATGATGGACTTGTTCTATAAACCTGACTTGTTCATATTAAGGAATGCACTCGTCCCCCTGGTGTCAATCATTGTGAGCTAACCAGGATAGTTATATGCTATTAAATAAGCAGCCATAAAGTCACTGTGCAAATGGAATTTTAAAGTCAATCAATGCCTTGTTTTCCTGCCTTGGAACAAAAACTTCCCAGAAGATTATGTCAAGGAGCAGGAACAGAAATCCAGTAAGAGCTATAGCAAATCATAGGCTCAAGGTAACATTCTAGGGTTAGCTTTGCTATCAAGTCAACTTCCTATACAAGATCTCTCTGCTGTTCTGTTTCCACCTAGGCAGAGTGAGCTCCAGAACTACACTTCCTGAGTTCAAATACCAGCTCTGCCCTTCTTTTGCTACGTGACCTTATATAAATTTACTGTCTTCCTGTGCCTCAGTTTTTGTCTCTGGGAAATGATACTTACCCTGTTGAATTGTTGAGAGTCTTAAATGATTCAATACTGTTGGTGTCAATCTATTTCTCCTGTATCCATGTGGTTCATGCAATAACCAATTTTTAGTTTTCTTTTGATTTGCTGCATCAGTGCTAGTCAGCACAGTTTATCATCCCCCCTCCCTTGAAACACTCTTCGCTTGGCTTACATGGAACCCTGGTGTTTTGGTTTTTCTCCTCCCTCACTGCTCTTCCTTAGTTTCTACTCATCTGTCCAGTCCTTAAATGTTGGAATGCCCTGTAGCTTAGTCCTTGATCTTTTCTCTAGTCTCATCTGTATTTATACTCCCTGATGCTTTCTTCCACGTTCATGACTTTAAATAGCGTGAGTACGGTGACTACCCCAGATTTATAACCCCAGCTTGAATCTCTTCCTTTAACTGGCTGTTTTACATTTCCAGCTGAGTTACTGGTAAGCATCTCAAATTGACACAATCAAAGCTAAAGCCTCAAACTCTCCTTCCCACCTCACCCTCACCTCCATAAAGCTGCCTGTTCCACAGTCTCCTTTCTCAATAAATGACAATTCCATCTATTCAGTGACTCAGGCCAAAAACCTTGAAGTCACCCTTGACCATCCCATCCCCTTCTCACTCCTTGTATCAATTCCATCAGCATTGGAATTGCAGTAAAAATTGTGAGAACACCTATCCCCCCCTCCCCAAATGTAAACTCTTGGATAGCAAGGGTATTTTATGTGTGTGTGTATGTGTGTGTGTGTGTGTTTACCATTGAATCCCTTGTACTAGAACAGTGCCTAAAATATATTAGACCTCAAAACATAACTGTTGAGTTTATGAGTGAAATGCTTAGAGTGCTTCCTAGCACATAATTCACATTCAATAACTATCAACTGTTATTCTAATCACAAGGTTGTCATTGTAGTCTTTCTAGGGTAGGTCTAAGCAAAGATGCCTCTTATGCCTATTAACAACCTGAGTAATAATTCTCTCTGGTAAAACTCTTGCTTATTCACTACAGGTTCAAGATCTCCCTTCTGGATCAATCCCTGTTCTGCACTGAGCTTTGTATGTAGCCGTGAGGAATGATTGATGAATGCATTGAGGGGCTCAGTTTCCGATTCGAGAATTTCCTCTTTGGAAGCTCAGCGTTTTTCTGGAGAAGCTTCCTGATTAAAGTTTTTCAAGACAAAAGCAAAAATTGCATCAAGAATTTATAGATTAAGATTTCACCTTCCATTCTAAATCTTTGTCCTTAGCCCAGAGTCCCTTTTATTTAACTTAAAACTACTGAGCAATTGCAAGGGTTTAGCCTTGTTTTCCACTGTAGAATTGGTGTTCATGTGTACTGGCATTCAAAGTTCAGTATTATAGCAAATGATAGACATGTCTGTGAGATCTCTTTGTTATGTCCACCCAAGAAATACTGAAGAGAGATCTACCATGTGCTAAGTACTGTGCCAAAGGCTGGGGATTTGTAGATGACTACTACTTTGTTCCTACCATTGAGAAGCCCAAAAACAGTGGTGAAGACAGGCGTGCAAATAGCTGCAATTCAATACAATGAGACCAGTGCTATAATAGGACCATGTGTAAAGGTACAGAGGTAGTAAGTTCAAAGGGAAGACTCACTTTGACAGATAGGAGTAGATTAAAAGAAGGCTTCACAAATGGTTGTACCCAAACAAAACTTGTTCTGCATGAAAACTTACAAGTAGGAGTCTCCCCAGTCACTAAGGTGGGGACTGGAGAGGGTGAAGGCATTTCACATAGAGGGAATAGTATATGCAAAGACCCAAGGATGTGGAACAGAGCCCTAGGTGCAAAGAATTACCTAGAAGTTGGTATTGTTGAAACACAAAATGAGTGTTTATGTACACGCGTGTGTAAGGGGGTGGTGGCAGACATGGGAAGTCACAGAACACCAGGCTGCAGGGCTTTCCATGCCGCATTAAGAGCTGGTATTATTCTTTGTGGTCAGTGGGGAGCTATTTTAGAAAGGAGCAGGCTCTGTAATACGAGTATTTGTGCTTTCTGAAAATGACTCTGCCTGCTCTATAGAGGGTGTATTGTAGAAGATTAGGAGTGGAGGGATGGAGGCCACTTAGGAGGCTATTGACAGAGTCCCTGGATAAGACAATGATGATTTGAACTAAGGCAGGTTTACTGGAGCTGGGGAAGAAGAAAGGGCTTTTGATACATTCTTAAGACTTAGGCATATGAAATACATGCAATTTGTTCCCTTTATATAAATAAAAAATTTTAAAAATTTATTTCTGTGAAATAAAATATTTTTATTAAAACAAACAAAAGACTTAGGCAAAACTAATTTAGTTGATTGTATTTTGGGGCAGGAGGAAGACAAGCTCTGTTTGCTTCATAAATGTTCATTTCCTACCTCCGGATTCTAAATTAGTTGGTGTTTCATCATTTGCTGGGAGGGGGAATTCTAAGAATAGAACCTGGGGCAGGACTCTGCCGGCCCACAGGGTCCCTCTGGGGTTCCACCACCAGAGTGCAGTGCTTGGTTTTCAGGGTACAGAGCCTTAATCTGCTCTCTAAGAGCTTGACAGAGCCTCCGAAGTTGTGTAGTCCAAGCCTCCTGATGCAGGGATCACATGTGCTGGGTAGAAGAGCAGCCACACTCATCATGGAATCTTCCAGCGATGGAGCGTTTGCTTCTCCTTAAGGCAGACCTCCTGTCTTTGAGCAACTCTACTGAAAGTTCTGCTTTACACTGAGCCGAAAGTGGCCACCTGTCTTTTGTTCTGGTTACGTCCCCAAGGGCTATACAAGTGTGATTTATTTTATTTTATTTTTTATTTATTTGAAAGACAGTTACAGAGAGAGGTAGAGACAGAGAGAGGTCTTCCATCCGATGGTTCACTCCCTAGATGGCCGCAATGGCCAGAGCTGCGCTGATCCGAAGCCAGGAGCTTCCTCCGGGTCTCCCACGTGGGTGCAGGGGCCCAAGGACTTGGGCCATCTTCTACTGCTATCCCAGGCCATAGCAGAGAGCTGGATGGGAAGTGGAGCAGCCAAGATTAGAACTGGTGCCCATATAGGATGCAGGAACTTCAGGCCTGGGCTTTAACCCACAGCGCCGGCCCCATGTGATTCTTTTTCAAGAAGACTTCTTAGTAATTAAAGATAACCTTGAGTATCCACAAGTTTCTTCAGTTCTAATTATCATTTGCAAGATATGATTTCTGGACCCTTTTGCACATTGACCATGCTCTTTGAACAAGCAACAAAAAAATCAGTGTTTCTCCTCAGGTGTGATCCCAACCATCTATCAATATTATACACATGGTCTAGCTGAGAATCCAATGGTTGACTGATATTTTCCCCAGTGCAGCTTGAGGTTCTTAGATTTTTGTAAAAAATTATTTATTTTCACTTTATATGAAGAGAAGAGAGACACAGAGAAAGAAACAGAGACACACAAGACAGAGAGAGCTCATCCATTGCTGGTTCATTTCCCAGATGCTTGCAACAGCCAGGGCTCAGCCCAGCTAAAGCCACAAGACTGGAACTCGATCTAGTTCCACCTGGGTGGTGGGACCTAAGTACTGGAGCTATCACCTGCTGTTGCTCAGGGTGTGCACTGGCAGGAAGCTGGAACTGGAAGTGGAACCAAGACTAAAATTCAGGTACTCTGACCTAGGATGCAGGCATGCCAAGTGGCATATTAATCACTGCACCAAACACTTGCTCCAGTTCTTAGTGTTTTTAGCAACCAAATCACTGGCACCTACTGAGCCTCTGGTTATTAAAACCCCAAGCTGTGGTGGCTGGCACAGTGGTGTAGCGGATAAAGCTGCCTGTAGTGCTAGCATCCCATACAAGCGCTGGTTCTAGTCCTGGCTGCTCCACTTCTGATCAGCTCTCTGCTATGGTCTGGGATAGCAGTAGAAGATGGCCCAAGTGCTTGGGCCCCTGCACCCACGTGGGAGACCCGGAGGAAGCTCTTGGCTCCTGGCTTCAGATTGGTGCAGCTCTGGCCATTGTAGCCATCTGGGGAGTGAACCAGTGGATGGAAGACTCTCTCTCTCTCTCTCTCTCTGCCTCTGCCTTTCTGAAACTCTGCCTTTCAACTAAATAAATAAATCTTAAAGAAAAAAAAAAACAAGCTAAGTCCTTCTTGCCTGCCAATCCTGACCATTTCAATAGATTTTTAGGATCTTTGAGTGGGACTTTACATATGTTCCTGTGAAAGTTATCTTCTTGTGTTTATAGACCCAAGGTTTTTGCGTTAGGAAAGTTTACTGATCCAAGACTTAAAATGATCATATGTATTAAACATGCCTTCAGTTGCGTGTCATCTGCTCATCCTTGTTCCCCTTCACTTGTTTTTTTTTTTTTTTTTTTTTTTTTTTTTTTACAGGCAGAGTGGACAGTGAGAGAGAGAGACAGAGAGAAAGGTCTTCCTTTGCCGTTGGTTCACCCTCCAATGGCCGCCGCGGCCAGCGCGCTGCGGCCGGCACACCGCGCTGATCCGATGGCAGGAGCCAGGAGCCAGGTGCTTTTCCTGGTCTCCCATGGGGTGCAGGGCCCAAGCACCTGGGCCATCCTCCACTGCACTCCCTGGCCACAGCAGAGGGCTGGCCTGGAAGAGGGGCAACCGGGACAGAATCCGGCGCCCCGACCGGGACTAGAACCCGGTGTGCCGGCGCCGCTAGGCGGAGGATTAGCCTAGTGAGCTGCGGCGCCGGCCGTTCCCCTTCACTTGTTTCTACGCCTTTCTTCCCCAGCCTTTTCCTGACCCCAGCGTAGTCAGGAACTTTGACTGATGGCTTGTTCTCTTGCAGCTGGTGTGGCCTTGCACTCCATTGCCCTGTAGCCTCAGTTGCGGCTGCACTGCCCTGCAGTCACTCCAGCCCCGAGTCAGATCTGCACTGACTCACGTGTGTCTTTGGGGTTTGTCACTCCTGTGCTTGTTCCTGTGTGGCTGCTGCTGTTGCCATCTTCCATTGTACCTTCTAGTCACCCCAGTATTCCTCTGCTCCTCCAGCAGGCCCCACTCTTGGGAGGGGAGGCCTCCACCCTGAAGAATTGCAGTTCTTTAATTAAATGCCACAGAAGAGGACCCTTTCTCTCTCTCTCTTTCTCTCTCTCTCTCTCTCTCTGTGTGTGTTTGTTTGTGCGTGTGCCTACATAGGTGTTTAAATATCTAGGGGCCTGTGGCATAGCAGATAATTTGCCTCCTGGAATGCCAACATCCCATATGGTTGCTGGTTCATGTCCTGGCGG
Source organism: Oryctolagus cuniculus (assembly GCF_964237555.1). Classification (NCBI taxonomy): domain Eukaryota; kingdom Metazoa; phylum Chordata; class Mammalia; order Lagomorpha; family Leporidae; genus Oryctolagus; species Oryctolagus cuniculus. Next base: position 109,886,989 of record NC_091438.1, on the reverse strand, counting down.
CTCCATTTCTGATCCAGCTCCCTAATTATGGCCTGGGAAAGCAGAAGAAGATGACCCAAGTATTTGGGCCCTTGCCACCCACCTGGGAGACCTGGAAGAAGCTCCTGGCTTCTGGCTTTGGCCTGGCCCAGTACCAGCCATTGCAGCCATCTGGGGAGCGAGCCAGTGGATCAAAGATCTTCTCTCTCTTTCTGTAATTCTGACTTTCAAATAAATTTTAAAAAAACTTTTAAAAATATTAAAATAAAATAAAGATCTGCCTGGGGGTCCAGCATTTAGCCTAGTGGTTAAGATGCCTGCATCCCATATCAGAGTCCTTGGATTTGGTACTCAGCTCTAGCTCCTGGCTCTAGCTTCCTGCCAGTGCCAACGCTGGGAGGCAGCAGGTAATGGTCCAAGTAACTGGGTCCCTGACTTCCACATGGGTGACCTAGATTGAGTGGCTGGCTCCTATATTCAGCTCCTGGTCATTGTTGGCATTTGTGGAGTGAGCCAGCCAATGGGAGCTCTCTCACTGACTAGCTCTCAAAAAAATTTCAAAGCAACTCTCAGTATTTTAGACCCCACTGATTCCCTGCCAGCTTCCTTTTATTCTTCTTTTCTAAGGCTCTCTACCTCTCCAAAAGCTTCTTTCAAGGCTCGGCCAAAAAAACAATAGAAGTTGTAGGTAACAGTTGCAGCTTGGTTAAGGGCTTGGCATGCAGTTAATACTCAATGCCCAGAGTATAACACCTCGAGCTGTCACTTCCCATGGGCCTTCCCCAGCATCCCTGGCTAGAACTGGTGAACTTCCCCTACCTTAAGATGTAGTGTGTAAGGCTTACCCACCACTCCCCTTGGCTAAGAGTTTTGTCCTGCGGTGAAAATCAGTTCCAAACGCAGTGATTTTTCTCGGGGCTGTTGTTGGAGGCTTGAGTCTTCACACAAACAGGATTTTCCCCGGGGGTTCTGATGCACGTGGATTCTGAGGTGGGTTCCCAGAATGCTCTGTGTTCCCTTCTAAGACCCTTATCGTATCGCTTTTGCTTCATGTGTGTCTTCCTTCACCTTAAGAGACTTGCAATTGTCTGCTCCTCTCCGGATCTGTCTACAGAACTCCTTAACTTCCCTTAGCACAACTTTCCTGCTCTACAAAAATCAGAATAGTACTCTTTCCTCCAAGGGTTTTTGCTAAGGAGCAAGTGAAATATTGTATGTAAAGATCATTTTCCGCATTCCCAGGAACTGTTGCTGGTATTATGATTTGCTAGACTCTTCCATGGTCCCAGTTAGCTGTAAGACACAGGTTGCTGACATGATCAATGAGAGGAAGAAGCTTAGCTCCTCGGGGGCTACAAGACCATCACGGGTCAGAACCAGCAAATTTTAGAGGAGTTTGAGGCCTAAGAGATCACCAGGTCCAACCCTTTCATTTTGCCAATGAAAAATCCGACTGGAGAGGAACGGGTGCTTGCCTTATCCATCACTTGCGATTTGCTTGGGTCAGAAGAGTTTCAAAGCTGGAGAAAGGAAGAGACTGGCCAGCACGCATCAAGTGAACCCTAGCTCCCCCTAGATCAGGACAACCCTTGGTCTTTCTACAAGGCAGATTCTTTTGTAATCTCTTTTCCCTGCCTTGAGAGAGAGATGTCAGGCTTCCTCTGGCTCCCAGGCCCCTCAAAGACGCACCTGTTTCCTGTAACAGCTAGAATTTCCCAGGCAAACGCTTTAGTGTTGTTGTTTGTCTCCAAGCAGCTCTGCTGTGCAGGGAATGAGGGCTCCAGTGTGGATGAACGCGGGGGCTCCAGTGCCAAGCCTCTGATATATTGTGCGGGGACCGCAGGGCATCCGAGTTGTAACAAGAACAAGATGAGCTTGTGGCCTCGGGCTTCTAACCTGCTCTTCAACCCACACTTCAAAGAAAGTTATTACACAAGATTTAGACTAAATCAAACCAAACTGCAATGTTTGCGTTGTGTGGCCCATTTTCAGATCTCGTTGTATCTCACCACTAGTTCCTTGGAGACCCAGTTGGGAGCAAAACAAAACCACCCAATGATAATTTAGTTGCAGGTCTTTAAAAATGAGCCCAGTTGATTTATTTTGAAATTTCAGTTAAGCACGATGTCAAGAAAATCTCTCTGGCTCTTTATCACTTTTTTTTTTTCCTCTTAGCATAGTCTGAGTAGGCAGAATAAAATTAGAAACTGGCTATTCTGACACTTTCCAGGGTTTTTTGTATGCTCATGTTGTTACTGGTATATCACAATGTTAAGATGTTTTGATAAGGGGCTGGCATTGTGGGGTAACAGGTTAAGCCTCTGGCTGCAATGCCTGCATCCCATATGGGTGCCGGTTTGAGTCCTGGCTGCTCCATTTCCGATCCAGCTTCCTGCTAATGTGCCTGTGAAAGCAGCAGAAGATGGCATAAGTGCTTGGGCCCCTGTACCGATGTGGGAGTTCTGTATAAAAATCCTGGCTCCTCCTTCGGCTTGGCTCAGCCCTAGCTGTTGCTGCCATTTGGGGAGTGAACCAGTGAATGGAAGATCTCTCTGTCTCTTCTCCTCTCTGTCACTCAGCTTTTCAAATAAATAAATAAATAAATAAATAAATCTTTAAAAAGAAGAGAAGGGGTTAGCAGTGTGATGTACTGGTAAAGCTGCCGCCTGCAGTGCTGGCATCCCATATGGGCCCCAGTTCGAGTCCTGGCTGCTACACTTCCCATCCAGCTCTCTGCTATGGCCTGGGATAGCAGTAGAAGATTGCCCAAGTGCTTGGGCCCCTGCACCCACATGGGAAACCCGAAAGAAGCTCCTGGCTCCTGGCTTTGGATTGGCTCAGCTCTGGCCATTGTGGCCACCTGGGGAATGAACCAGCAGATGGAAGATCTCTCTCCCTCTCTCTTTCTCTCTGCCTCTGCCTATCTGTAACTCTGCCTTTCAAATAAATAAATAAATCTTTAAAAAATAAAAAAATAATAAAAATAAATATTTTCATGATAATCTTCTGCCAAAAGAACATGCATCGTAGCCAGTTGGGCTTTGTTACCCTGTTTACTTTGTTTACCATGTCATACAGATGATGTAGGAAGTGATATGTTAGATGATCTAAAGATAAATGGTTCTCTTTGGTTAGACCTACCACTCCCATTTATCCTGAGCACCATAACCTGAAAGCATGGAAAATTGGATTTTTTCATTTGTAACTTTGAACAGTAGATACAAGGTCCATAAAGTTTTTGAATCATAAAAGAAATAAAGCATATATTTATTGTTATCTAATGTTAAGTATATTTTGAAAGATGGTTTAGAAAACTTTGCATGGTAAATATGGCAACTATCATTTAATGTAGTAATAAAACCATTAAGACCTATCCCTCCTAGCCACTCTACACACATTAATTGTATACAGTAATGACGCTTTTAGAAAATCCTTTTGTTCCAACCACAAATAATTCTAGTGTCTCAGAATCAGGCATAAGACTCGGAGAGATTACCACGGTGTGTGAAGGAGGAAGCTGGGACCACCAGGGCAGGTGGTTGTAGCCAAGGTCACAAAGCCAGCTGCTCAAGGCCATGGCTAGCACTCACGTGGGGCTCTTCTGCTTCCATTCCCTATGTGGCTCCTTTCTTGTTTGATCACCAAGAACAGACAGGAAAACCAACAACCACAGAATTTTGCCTTCGCAGAGACAATGCAAACTGTTCTGTGGAAAATCCCAAAGGCCACGAAGCGAAAACAGTCAGGCCCAGCAAGCAGCGCCTTCCATGGGAACGGGAGACTGCAAAATCCAGGGAGAAGTCAGGGATCTGGGTCTGAAGTGAGGGGGCAGGGGGCACGTTTGGCTTTGGAGGACTGAACCCTTGGGTGGTGCAGAAATGGGGGATTTCTGAGATTATTTCTCATATTCCTCTCATGGCTCCAGTGTTTGTTTCCCCTCTTTAGGAATCAGAATGAAGTCTGAAGTTGCCGTGCTCTGGGAAAACTACAGACTGAAATGTTGCGGAAGAGTTTCTTAGCCCCTACCAAGGTCAGCGTCCTGCGGGGGAGCCGCCACCTCCTGCGCTCTGAGGCAGGTCGGTTGTCCGGCAGCCTGTCTTGACTCACTCCCTCTGCATCCCTAGGCCCAGCAGATACAAAGAGTATCATGCCCTTGCCTCTAGCATAACGTGTTTCAGGGGATATTAGCATTTTGAAGACATTTGCGAATTTTTAATGTGTATGCATTTTTGAGGAGCGAGTCAAAGAAGCATCAGATTATTAGGGGTGTCCGTGATCCAAAGAGGTTACGATTAAGTGACCCAATTGGAGAGAATCAGTGAGACAAGAACAGTGCAGAATCCAGCTGCAAGATGAAGGGGAGTGGGTGTGGTCAGGGACAGCTCACGGCGGGGGGTGGGGGGTGGGATTGTTTTTCAGGTGTGTCTTGGAGGATAGAAGGTTTCTGGATAAGGAGAGAGATCAGGGCCAGTGTGCCTCAGTGGGAGAATACAGTGGAGTGGAAACTAAAACGCATTCAGCGGAACACTGTGACACACCGGCACCTTGCTGCCTGTGACCTCATTTAGTCTTCGCAACAAGCCCCTGCAGTGGGGATTCTCATCTCCGTGTGTGTTACTGGGGAAAACAGATTCAGGGAGGGCAACCGCCTTGTACACAGGAAGGAAGCTGGCAAAGCTAGATTTACAGTGCTGGCCACAGGACCTCAAACCCTTTGTACTCAGTCCCCATCACCCTTCCGCCTGCTCCACGGTAGCTGTAAACAAAGTCATGGCAGAGACCGAGCACGGTCCAGATGTATGGGAGAGGAACACACTTGATTGAAGAAAGGTTTGGATGAAGCTTCTATAGCAGTAGCAGGGGTAGGGTCTATCAAGTTAGACTTTATTGAGCACTTACTATGTACCGGCCGTGATGCTAAGCTCCTCATCTCATCTGATTTCCAAAATAACCCTATGAGTGTGCACCTTTGTTAGCCTCATTTATCACTTTAGGAACCTGAGGATGGATGTAATCTGTCTGGGCTCACACATACAAAGGGGGCTAAACTGGAATGTTGAAATTCAAATATAATCAGTCAGTCTCCAGAGCCTGCCCCCTGTGGAGCACTTCCTATACTCATCTCATTTAATCTCCACAGGAACCCAAGAAGGAGACATAATCATGGCTGCTTCTATTTTTTTGGAAGAGAAATGAAGTCACAGGTGAACTGAAGCTTAAGAGAGTATAGGCAAAGGTCACAGAGTTTGGTCAAGCTCAATCTAAGCCGAACATTCTGGCTCTGGAACCTGGACTCAGAAGCCCCGCGACACACTGTTTGCCCAAGGCATTCTGGGGGCCAAGAGACACTTCTTGTAACTGCTCCCTGCTCCCGCTCTATTCCTGTCTTCACCTTGTTGGTCATTCCTCAGGCCGTTTAGTGACTGCCCTGGTACATCAGATCCTCCTATTGCATGGGGCCCACAGAAAGCCTGGAGTGAAATTTTTTTTAATGAAGTTAAAAGCAGAGGCAATTGTGTTTAAGACCGTCTTCATCTGTCACACGTTTATTGAACCCCTACTAAGTGCTGTTCCTGCTGCTGGGAATATAAAGACACAGGAGAAAAAACACCTTGTTCTTAGGACTGCACAGTTTGGGGAAGAAGACAGGCATATAAGCCAATAGCAAAATGCCATGGATAGCGGATGTGATGGAAGTGGGAACAGAGTAATATCAACACAGAGAGAAGGGACACTGACTCAGCATGGGGTGAGGACATTGGGGGAGCTGGGGAAGATGTCCCCAAGAAAGCGACACTTCCGTGAACTGGTGCTGAACTCAGAGTCTCTTGTATGCTTTCTGTATCTAATAAGCTGCTCATGACATCATGATATTTTGGAGCTGTTAGTTCAGGATGCTCAATATGACATCAGTTTATTTTTCTCTCTCTTACATACATACACAGGAATGGAGAAAGAGAAAGAGAAAGAGAAAGAGAAAGAGAAAGAGAGAGAGAGAGAGAGAGAGAGAGAGAGAGAGAGAGAGAGAGAGAAAAGAGATCTTCTGTTTGCTGCTTCACTTCCCAAATGGCCACAATAGCTAGGGCTGTGCCAGGCTGAAGCCAGCAGCCAGGAACTCCATCCTGGTCTCCCACAAGGGTGGCAGGGGCCCAGGGACTTGAGCCTTCTCTTGCTGCTCTCCCAGGTGCATTAGCAGGGAGCTGGATCTGAAACCAAGCGTCCAGGACTTGAACCAGTGCTCTGCTATGGGAGGCCAGAGCTGCAAGCAGTGACTTGACCTGCTGCATGCACCACATCGCCGGCCCCCATGTGTCACTTCTAAACCAAGGAATACTTATTTCCATATTTCTTTATTACTTTCAGTCTTTTTTTTTTTAAATTCAGCTTGATGGTTATAGAATTCATATATAATAAAAATGTGATCTTTAAGTGTTGGCGCATCCAGATTTATCTGGGGAGGAGCGAGCTCAGGGAGCTCTCCGCACACCTTCCCTGGAAAGCCCATGGCAAGCTGAGCTGCTACCTGAGCTGCAGAGGAGCGCCAGGTGACTCCTGAGTGCTCTGCTTCTGATCCAGCTCCCTGCTAACGGCCTGGGAAAAGACAGCGGAGGACAGCCCAAGTGCTTGGGTGCCTGCACCCACGTGAGGGATCCAGATGGAACTCCTGGCTCCTGGTTTTGTCCTGACCCGGTTCTGGCTGTTGCAGCCCTCTGGGAAGTGGATCAGTGGATGGATGATCTCTTTCTCTCCTTGTCTCTTTCTGTACTCTTTCAAAATGAATAAATAAAGTTTTAAAACAAAGCAACTTTTGTCGCATCACATAAGAGCATAGCAATATCTCTATGTAGCTTGATGATAACATTTTAAAAAATCTGGCAAAAATAAATCAATGCCCACCATGACTTGGAAATTAGACCAGTAAGCTCTGTTTTGTTGCACTAAATGAACAATTCAATATACATATTTCTGAATATGGTGCAAATGTCTGGTGAATGGGGATCTGATTAAACACGATCCAAAAAGAGCTTGCAAGTAGGACTGTTTACTAACATTTCAATTTCCATGCCTCATTTATTAGACTTGGAATAAAAAGGTGAGAGGGCTGTTTGGGATTGTCTTTAACCTTGATGATATTTCCACTGAAGCAGCATAATGGCTCTTAATTGCTTAAGTGAAGAGAACATGTTGACGTGTCCTTCTTTGGGCTAAGAGCTTAGAGCCTAAACCATTATGCTAATTCAAGCATTATATACACCAAAGTATTTATGGGACTGACACAAGTGATGTTGCAGGTAAAGGGCTGTGAAATGGTCTGTAAACAGAGAGAATTGATTTGAGGCCCAAAAGCAGTGCTGTTAAAAGTCACAGCCATTGAACAGCCAACCCTACAATTTCTATCCAGATTGTCAAGTTGGGTCAGACAGGGCTGCCATTAGAGATCAGATGGGTGGTTTAATAATATGTAAACCAACCACATGGACAGAGGTTCTCATGGTAGAGGCCCATGCCTGCCTGGGGTGTGTGTGTGTGTGTGTTTGTGCATACACGTACTCATATGCACCTCTGCACGCACAAATTTTCATTGTGGACACTTCACAATGCCGTATTTAGTGAAATGTTAATGTCTTGGTTTTTGAGCACAGAAAAATTTCCAACAAGCTAGACAACAGTGCAAAGTAAAGACATCCAGGGAGACTGTGAATCCAAAATTGTACAAGGAGACAGGATGGACCACTGGATCCTTGCACTTGATCCTCTAGGCCTTTGGCATCATTTGTTTTTGCTGTCTTCTGCAACAGGACTGTACAGAGCGAGACAACCTAAAAATCATTATGTGAGGCTCCTTGCCACCTGCCTGACTAGCATGCCACAATTTAGATATTTAAAAAAGATAATTAATTTCATTTAAACTGGGTTCTGTTTATAGAGTTGTCAAAAGAAATGGCATAGTTCCATCTTTGCTTTAAACCTGTTGAAATCATAATTACTCAGTTTTTTTTTTTTTTTTTTTAAACTGATGAGGGGCCAGCATTGTGGCACAGGAGTTAAGCTGCTGCCTGCAGTACTGGCATCCCAGATGGATGCTGGTTTGATTCCTGGTTGCTCCACTTCCAATGACTTGGGCCATCTTCTACTGCTATCCCAGGCCATAGCAGAGAGCTGGATTGGAAGAGGAGCAGCTGGGACTAGAACCTGTGCCCGTATGGAATGCTGGTGCCACAGGCGGAGGATTAACCTACTGTGCCATGGTGCCGGCCCCTGTGTTGTTTTCTAAGTGTTTACCATGTGGGACCACATCAAGGATTAAACAATTTTTGGTTATCAGAAAAGTTCTGTTTTAAAATTTCTAATATGCTGTGAAATGCACGTGACATTTCTTGATTTTAGGACAAAGGACTTCCCCAATTTCTGTCACACTGTGTTGAGATAGGAGGTTTCTTTGAACTTTTGAACTTATGTACATTTGTTTCAGAAGTGTCCTTATTAACACTGGCTAGGTTGAAAATCCAAAAATAGGACCAAGGATCATCTCTGGAAGTTACTTTGTTTTATTCCTTTCAGAGGCAGGGCTGGCCCTGCAGTTCTAGGTCAGTAGGGCCCTAATTTATTTGTAAATATAGCTGAGAAATTCCAGAGCATCATAAAGTAACCCATTCACAGATGCTATAATTGAGGCCAGCGCTTCTTCAATAAAGCTTAAACCAAATCAGAATGTTCTCCTAGAACAGCTTTAGAGCTAGTACCCTCCTGTCCTCTCAACAAAGTCAAAGAGAGACAAATATAGACAGCTTGCGCTGGTTCTGGATCCCCCGTAGGTCAGAGAAAGAGCCTTTAGCGCTATCAGAGCTGACAAATCGATTTCCGCATGAGGGTCAATTCTGATGGATTAGTGGTAGCTGCCTGGGGCAAGGTGTTTGAGGACTCTGGGGGCTCTGTCCAGGATCAGCAGGAAATAGTGTCATGATCTATTAGCAATGCCTGCTGTGGTGAAGGGGTGGAAGAAGGAAGCAAGGGCAGTGGTTTTGCTAGGAGTTAGGCTTCCACATTTGCATGTTGGGTGTTCTTCCCTGTTGCCCTTTTTCCTCCATTGCAGTTAATTAAGGTTAGCCGCTGAGTACAGTCCAGGTTAATACAAAGAACAAGTTTTCTGGGATCTGCCTCACATCCCAGACTTTCATGCAGATTTGGAAAACATCCTGGGATCTCTCATTTTTTTCCTGAAGAAACAATGAATTATTGCTTTTTCTCAGGACTTCAAGCTTCCACTTCACTCAACAAGCATGTTGAGCACTTACTGTGTGCTAGGCATAGACAAACAAGCATTAGTGGACTACAGTCGGTCCTCTGTGCCCCAGGATCCTGCATCCATGGATTCAACCAACTGCACCTGGATTGAAAATAACATGGGAAAAAATTTTTTCTGTATTGAAAAGTATGGACTTTTTTTTCTTGTCATTATTCTCTAAATAAAACAATATAGTGACATATGCAGCATTTATATTATATTATGTATTATAAGTATTCTACAGATGCTTTAAAGTACATGGAGGATGACATTAGCCTTTTTATGTAATAGACTTGAACAACCACAGATTTTGGTATTCCTGGTGGAGGTTGGGGGGCTAAAATGAATCCTCCAAGGATACTGGAGAACAGTTGTATTTTATTTGTTCAAAATATCACTGTTAAATAAGCCAAAGCACAGAAAACCTCCTGGTATCCCTAGAAGTGCTGCATGTGAATTATCCTTGTCTCTGGTCCTGGTTCCATCACTGACAGTCAGTGGGGCCTGAACAGCCCCTCTCCTAGCCTGGGCCCCATTTGCCATCTTTAAGGGGGAACACTGGCCCTGACTGACCCCTGGGTGCAGTGAGGCTGGTTGCATGGCAAAGGAAAGCTCCAGAACAAAATATGTCTTATGCCAACAGGGCTAATAGGGCATGGCCATGGAACCTCATGTCCTGCTTAAAATTGAATAAAGGAAACGAGGAGGGATTGAGAAAGGGAACATACCAAATAT